>NC_088917.1:70993609-71653609 GCF_963576675.1 Euphorbia lathyris
TAATAGTAATTTAAGAAATTGAAATATCATAACTACTATATTAATATCAGAAATACTATTTCTATTTTATCGCTAAAATAAATTGATTAATTACATAGTCTATACAAATTTCAGCAAACAGTTTCATCAATTCAAAACCTTGAATTATAAATAACATCTATTCATAGAAAACATCTCTTTAGCAACATTAAATGCAACAATTATATGTGCTTCCCTCAGTGTTCCATTGCATAAAAAATGCATATAACGATCTACAAAACCATGTCCATCCCTAGCTTTATGAATAACAATCTAAGGAAAATCTTGAATCCTTTTCCAACAATTTGACCTCAACTCAAAAATTCAAACTTCATAGGATGGATTTTGTGGGTATAATTAGTAAAACCTTGTAATCATATGTACTCGAGTCATAACCGAAACCCAAATTACGGATTCTCTAATTACTAAATACTGTAAAATTCACAAGGAATTCAGGAAGAAAACGACTTAGAAACACATCTAAAACCAATAAGTGACTTCCCTAACAACACTAACAAAATTTCATAGATCAATTCCGGCCACAGATTTTCCATGGCTTCGAAGCGCCCTCGCCCAACACTAATTTCACTCTTTTATTTTGAGTTTTTTTATTTTGTTTTTATTTTGTTGTTTTATATATCTATTTAGAACATATCATCCTTGACCTAAACTTTTATTTACAAAAAAAAAAAAAAGAACATACCATCCTTTTACATTCTTTTATCTCTTCCAAACAAACATTTTTCTTATGGCCATGTTTAGCAAATACCTATTAACTGTCAGCTGATAGCCGGTTACATTAGCTGATAGCAGTTTACCTTTTTGGTTAGCTGTTTTGACTATTTGATTTGACTAGCTGATTGTGTAAACTTGTTTGGTAAAACTTAGTTGATTGTTAATAACTGTTTGGATAAATGACAAATAAGGATATGATAAAACATTTATTTGGAGTTAAAGCGTAATTATTAAAGGTAAAAATGTCATTCAAAAGAGACAGGACAATAAGCTAATTGAAAAGGCTTCTAAAATTAGCTTTTTCAAAATTAGCTTTTTGGATCCAATAAGCTCTTTTAAACATCTCTTCACCAAACACCTAATTTTATCCCAAGAAGCATTTTACCAAACAGGGCCGTATTCATATGGGATAAGGTGTAAAAATACCCATAACGTTTACAACAAGGAGCAATTTTACCCCTAACGTATAAAATGGTGCAATTTCACCCCTAAAGTTGGTATCGAAAGCAATTTTACCCCTAACGTTAGCTTGTTGGATCAAATTTCAGCCATTATTATAAAACATAGATATTTTATTTTTTATTTTGCACTAATTGTATATTTGTTGGTTAAAAAAAATTCATAGTTTTTGTGATTTAATAATAGAATTAGATATTAATATTTATAAATTCGGCAAAATATTTTAATTTTTTTTTTGTCTAACTCGTACAAAAGATAGTATATATTTTAAAAAAAAAAATCATGTCTAAATCATATTTTTCTGAAATGTTATGTTACTAATGCATAGTAAAATAATGCACATGTAAAGTGTTGATGACAAGATTAATGAACGAGAAGACGGTTTGATGAATTATTTCTCAAATTGACCCAACTTATCAACGTTATGGGTAAAATTGCTATTGGCTGCCAATGTTAGAGGTAAAATTGAACCATTTTAGACGATATGGGTAAAATTGCTCTTTGCTGTAAACGTTAAACGTATTTTTACACCTTATCCCTATTTATATATGAAAGGCATTAAAAAACAAATTTAACCCCTAACCTTTAAAAAAGTGTAGATTTAGGCTTAATGTATGAAATTGTACAAATTTAACCTAATATTTCTATGTAAAATCAATTTTAAACCTACGAATGATAATGTTGGAACTCTTCATTGAATCAAAAGAAAACTGTAAACAAAGCTGAAAGAGAATTTCTGGGATTCTTAATGAATACTACAGTGTTGCGTGAGCTTGCTTATATAAGGAAGAAAATAACAGAATGGGGGTAAAATTGGAACAATCACAAATAACAAACTTTGCCACATGTTGTGTAGTTGATGATGACATATGTGGCGATGTGAATTGATGAGATGGAGGTGGAGATGAGCTGCAACGATGACTTCTTTAATTTGAACATGGGCTTTGCTGTTTCAATGGAAAAATCTTGCAAATGTGTAATACAGTTATGAGCCCCCCTCAAACGAGGCATGTAGATGTTCAACAGGCCAAGTTTGGAAATGTGTGTAAGAAATTGAGGATGATGTTGTGCTTTAGTGAAGAGATCGGCAAGTTGGAGATGAGAGGAAATGGGCATTAAGCGGATTAAACCAGAAAGAACACGCTCACGAATCACATGGCAAGCAATGTCAATGTGCTTCGCACGTTTATGAAAAACGGGGTTTTGGGCAATATGAAGGGTAGAGGTGTTGTCACAAAAAGGTAGAGCAGAAGTGACAGTAGAGAGAGTGAGGTCATGTAAGAGGGAAATTAACCACTATAGATCACAAGAAGTAGAAGCCATGGCCCTGTACTCGGCCTCAGAAGAAGATCGTGAGACGGTGCTCTGCTTTTTGGATCTCCATGAAATTAAAGTATGGCCGAGAAAGATAGCATAACCAGTGATAGAACGGCGTGTGTCAGGACATGTTACTCAATCGAAATCAGAGAAAGCTTGGAGTGTGAAAGAATTATCGGAAGGGAAAAGATACCGAGACCAGGAGATCCCTTGAGGTAGTGAAGAACCTTATAAGCACGAGAAAGGTCATCGGTAGTAGGAGAGACCAGATGTTGAGATAAGTGATTGACAATGTAAGCAAGCTCGGGTCTGGTATGTGTCACATATAACAAACACCCAATTAACCAGCGATAAGAGGAGATGTCAGATAAAGGGGTGGCCTTTGGGGAAGGTTTAAAATGTGGAGTGGCAGGTGTTTTAGATGGTTTACAAGCTAGATAGCCAGTGTCACTTAACAACTCCAAGATGTACTTCCGCTAGCACATGTGAATACCGGTATGAGCCCGACTGAACTCAAAACCCAAAAAATACTGAAGAGTGCCTAGGTCTTTGATGCTGAAAGTGGTATGTAGATACCGTTTGATCTCAAAAATTCCCATAGCATCATTACTCGCAACAATGACATCATCAACATAAATGAGCAAGATTACTGTCTTTTCCCCTTGATGATTGATGAACAAGGAAGGATCTGAGGCTGATTGTGTGAATCCAGCCTTTTTTATAGCATTACTCAACTTCAGATTCCATTGTCGCCCTGCTTGTCGGAGACCGTAGAGAGATTTGTGCAATCTGCACACTAAGTTTGGATCAGAAGTATTAACCCCAGGTGGGACTTTCGTGTATACTTCCTCATCAAGGTCTCCATGAAGATACGCGTTGTTAATGTCAAGTTGCTCAAGTAGCCAACCCTTGGCTGCTGCAATTTCCAATATGGCTCTAATAGTGGTGAACTTTGCAACTAGAGCAAAAGTAGCAGTGAAATCAACTCCCTCAGTCTGTGTGAAACCCTTGGCAACGAGCCTTGCCTTAAATCTGTCTAGAGTACCATCACTCTTATACTTGATCTTGAAAACCCATTTGCAATCAATTGGAACTTTTCTTGCAGGTAAACATGTTAATTCCCATGTATTGTTTTGTTCAAGTGCCATTAGTTCTTGTTGCATAGCATGTCTCCACTTAGGATCTTTAGCTGCTTGGTTATAAGTTTTAGGCTCAGTGATACAACTTATATTGAAAGAAAAAACTCTTTTGTAGGTGTAAGCTGATTGTAATCAAGATAATGATGAATGGGATGTGATATGGTGGATGAAGTATTTGGTAATATGGCTATGTTGTTGATATGGGATAGTTGGGTATGGTAATCTTGTAGGTAGGTAGGTGGATGTTTGGTTCGGGTTGAGTGTCTATGTGTGGGTACAGGTTCCAACTCTTCCTCAACATGTGTCTCTAGTGGATCTGGTTGATTGTCCACTAGATCAATTTTCGGAGTTGGAACAATGATTGGTGGTAAAGGTTCTTCCTCATCATCAGGAAGATTTGTGTGAACAAGATCTAGTTCGTCTTCACTACATAAGGGTAATACAGAACTAGAATTATTATGAATAGACTGAAAAGGAAATTGTGTTTCGAAAAACCTGACATTCCTGCTGAAGAAAAGCTCATTTCTTGTGAGATTAAGCATCTTGTACCCCTTGATTCCCGTTTGATAACCCAAGAACACGCACCTAGTTGCCCTATCTGTAAGCTTATTTTTGTGTCTGTCAAGGGTTGACGCATATGCCAAGCATCCAAAAACCTTGAGATGTGTCGGATCAGGCTTGGCTTCATTTAAAATTTGGTACGATGTTTGGTTATTTAGGGGTTTTGTAGGCATTCGATTCAACAAATATACTGAATGTGGTACAACAACTGACCAGAATTCTTTTAGCATAGAACTCTGCAGTAATAATGCCCTGGTAACATTCATAATATCTTGATGTTTCCTTTGAACATGACCATTCTGTTCGGGTGTCTCAGGACAACTTGTTTGATGTTGCATTCCCATAGATTTATAAAATTCAGTCATAAGAAACTCAGGACCATTGTCAGTCCTCACCACCTTCACCTTCTTCTCAAATTGTGTATGAACATACAAACAGAATTTTTGAAACAATTGTCTAGCTTCTGACTTTCTTTTCATTAATGAAACCCATACAAAACGACTACAGTCATCTACTATCGTGAGAAAATAGTGATGACCAGTAAAGGATTATCTCATGGGACCCCATATATCAACATGAACTAAATCGAAACAATGTTTAGCTATATTATGACTTAAGCTATATGACAATTTCTTCTGCCTTGCTCTTTGACACACATCACAAGGGTCTTTAGTCTTGAAAATTGGCAAGGCAAATTGTTGTTGAATCTTCTGCATTCTACTGTGCGATGGATGTCCAAAACGAACATGCCACAAATCTTGTGTCTGTATATTTTCTGAAACAGAAAACAATGAACTAACATGTGGTACTGTTAAATGGTATAGCCCCCCCTTTTCTCTAGCACAGCCAATCGTCTCCCAGTTTGTTGTGTCCTGTATCAAGCATTGTTCACCAGTTACAATTAGGCATAAATTGCTAGATTCCATGAGCTTACTACTGCTTATTAGATTATAGTTGAAAGAAGGAATGTAGAGTGCATCCTTCAGCCGTAATTTCTGACTAAGCACTACAATTTCTGAATACATCACAGGCACTATTTCTCCATTCGGCAAACTAACACTACAATCATGTACCATCTTATAAGACTCAAAACTGGCCAAATCACAAACAATATGATCAGTAGCTCCTGTGTCGATTATCCAGTACTTTAAACAAACTTTATTTAAAGAGCTATTGAGAATTATACCAGAGTAACTTGCTGTTATTTTGCCTTTGGTATTGATCATGTTTGCAGTTTTGCCTGATGAGCTAGATCCCCCAGTATTGGCAGGCAATAAAGAGATTAGCTACTGGTACTGCTCCTTAGTCAGAACATACTGATCTGCATCTCCACTACCTTAATATGTTGATCCATAGTCATTTGAGTCATAATCTACCTCAGCCGATTCAGAATGCTGAGCTGCAGAATTTGCCTTAGCAAGAATAGACTTATTTTTATTTCCATATCTAGGTGGATATCCATGCTTCTTAAAGCAGGTATCCTCTATGTGTCCTGGAGTATCACAGTATGTGCACATTGGAGGCTGTTTGGTATGGTTAAAGTTCTTGCGGTAATTTGTGTTTCTGTTTGTGCTTTGCCTGTTGTGATTTTGGTTAGGTTTGGGTTGAAAATGAGTAAGACCAGCAAAAGGTGGACTAGGATTTGCTATGCTCTTAATATTGTGGCTTATTTGTCTTTCGTGTTGAAGTGCCAGGCCATAAACACGATTAAGGTTGGGTAGTGGATCCGAGAGAAGGATCTGTGAGCACACTGTGGATTGCTGATCATTCAATCCTTGCAGGAAGCTTATGACCTGATCAGCATCTTGGTGATCTCTTAAAGTTTTAAACATATCACAACAGCATGCAGGATCACATTCACATTTTGGAATTGGCCTCAAATTTGTTAACTCATCACACAGAATTTTTAATTTTGTGTAATAATCAGTCACAAATGACTCACCTCTAGTGCTTGTATCTCTTGTTTAAGGCCTGAGATTCTCAATGCATCCTTCTGAGTATAACGCTCACTAAGATCATTCCAGACATCAACCGCTTTATCTAACCACATGATGCTTAACGCAATTTGCTGGGAAAGAGCATGTAAAAGCCATGACAGCACCATTGTGTTGCACCTCTGCCAAACAGGAAGCATCGGATCTCCGGCTGCTGGCTGTTCAATAGATCCATCAACGAATCCGTACTTATTCTTCGAAATCAGGGCCACTTTTACAGATCGAGACCATTGGTGATAATTTGGTCCCGTTAGCACCTGGCTCACCAAGGTTAGAGATGGAGTTTCATTAGTTGCTAGAAAATAAGGGCTTCCTGATGTGATGTTGGGTCCAGCCATGGAGAACAAATTATGAAAGAAGAAAGCAAAGAAAATAGAGAATCGAGTCTATAGCGGAAGTCTCTCTGATACCATGATAATTTTGGAACTCTTCATTGAATCAAAAGAAAACTTTAAACAAAGCTGAAAGAGAATTTTTGGGATTCTCAATGAATACTACAGTGTTGCGTGAGCTTGCTTATATAAGGAAGAAAATAACAGAATTGGGGTAAAATTGGAACAATCACAAATAACAAACTTTGCCACGTGTTGTGTAGTTGATGATGATATATGTGGTGATATGAATTGATGAGATGGAGGTGGAGATGAGCTGCAACGATTACTTCTTTAATTTGAACATGGGCTTTGCTGTTTCAATGGAAAAATCCTGCAAATGTGTAATACAGTTATGACGTTATAAAAAATTAGAAAAAACTGGCTTGACTAGTATTATAAATCTACACTTTAATCAAAACCTATACAAATTTCATCAAAATAGTTTCATCAATTCAAAACCTTGAATTATAAATAGCATCTATCCATCCTCTTAATCTTTCAGAACTATTATTTCATTATTATTGCTAATTCACCTTTCTATTACTCTTCATTCTTTGACTTTGTCTGTAACATTCTTTGGTGGTTCCCATTCATTAATAGGTTTAATTTTGGAAGGGTCGAGTTGAACGTCTTCACCTGACACCACATGACCAAGGAATAGAACTTCGTCCATCCAAAATTCACATCTGCTAAGCTTTGCATACGTCTGATTATCTGTCAAAATTTTCAAAACAATTCTCAAATATGCTCACCCATAGTCCTTGAGTATACTAGCATATCATCATTAAATACCACAACAAACTTGTCTAAATATGGTTGAAAATTCTTGTTCATTAATGCCATGAAAGCTGCAGGAGAATTAGTCAAACCAAAAGGCATCACAAGAAACTCAAAATGACCATACCTTATACGAAAAGTAGTTTTAGGTATGTCAGCTTCTGCAACTCTCAACTGCCAATACCCTGATCTTAGGTCAATCTTTGAAAAATGACGAGCTCCACTAAGTTGATCTAACAAATCATCAATCCAAGGCAATGGATACTTGTTCTTCACTGTCATCCAAAATGTTAATATATATTCAATCTAAAATCACTAATATATTATGGTGAGTTTTTTACAAAATCAAAATGAAAATTATAATCTAGTATAGGGCACCAACTTATAAGAATGCCCGAATATTTATGGACCACCGCAACCCATTTTTTATCCTTAAAAATAATACATGTATTTTTTGTGGTCTTATATGGGTTATGCTCGGTATTTGAGTTTTATGACTTGATTTAATAAAAAATGATATTTTTTGTAATATAACATATTGAGTTAATTACATAACAATCTGTACGGATCAAATTTCTTATGTTGAGTTTTTTTACAAATTCAAAATGAAAATTATAATTTAGTAGGACAATAATTCATAACAAAGATCAAATGTTTATGGACCGGCCCTAAGGATAGGCCAGGAGTGTGGCCACATAGGGCTTGAGCCAAAAGGGGCCCAAATTGCTTTTTACTGTATATATAATAATTTCTTTTAGAGGTAGTTATAATACTCGTTCATAAGTAGAACATGACCAAGTAATATGATATTGGATCAAATACATGAATATCATAATTAAGTACAAAATTACAACTAAATCATATCACCAAACTTAATTCTTAATATGTCATTATTTTCTTTATATTATGATTTTACACCATAATTTAAAAATATGAACTGCTATTACCGCCCCCCTAATTACTAATCACCACCCCTTTGAACATTTATGCTCTTCTCATAATTTGCACCCAAAATTCAGAATCCTCTCAAATCCTCTCAACATTGTTTGGTTTTTCAAAAACCCGAACTAAAACATCATGACACCAAAACACAAAATGGGAAAAGGCTTGATGGGTCTTCCGGTAAGTTTTTTTTTTGAAAATTTATTCGAATACACGAGTTCCGTCTCCGGAATCGGAGATGAAACTCGGTGAATTTTGCCTGAATGGGTGCGCCACCCGTCCGGCACCGAGGAAAAACGGATGAACTACCCGTTTTCCTTAAGGCATAAACGGGATCGCTGTTCGTTCGGCCCTAGGGTGGAATGGTGGGGCGCACCCATTTCTTCCTTAGGGGAAACGGGATGGCGCACCCATTCCTACCGTAGGGAAACGGGAACGGTGCCTTTTCTACCTATGTAGAGAAATGGTGACGCACTTGTTCCACCCTAGGGCCAAACGGTTGCGGCACACCAGTTGGCCCTAGGGCCGACTGGTGCGCCGCACCCGTTTGGACCTGGGACAGGTGGTGTGAATCACCCGCCCAAGCCAATTTAGGGTATTTTTAATTTATTTTTTAAAAAACTTTAGTGTCGGGACGCCCGTTGGCGGACCCGAAATAGTAAAAAAATTTGAAAATGTTGAATTGAAGCTTGGAAATAATATGTTGGTAATTTGTCATTGTTAATGTAAAAAGTAAATTTCAAATAGATAACTTATTAGAGATTGGATATGTTGTTAATTACTTTTCTTGTAAATTTACAGGCTGACATTATTGACGGTGGTTCTAGATACCGGCATACATCTAGTCGTGCTGTTACTACCTCCGCTCGGAGGAATCAGGTCGAGCAGAGATGAATGGGGGATGCCGAGAGGGCACACGCTGCGCGTGTTGGACGTCATGAGGAGGCTGATGATTTAGAGATGGACATAGATGACTTTATGCCTCCTTTGAGTGTTGATAATGTCCCAGTACCCCCTCGTGTAGTGACGAGGGGTCGAGATGGGTGTTTTTCTGCTACAGGGTCGTCTTCTAGTAAGAAATTTCATTTTACATTATATATTTATCCTTGTATTAGCTAAATTTAGTTATTATTATGTGATTTACTTCTGATTCAAATGTAATTCGTGTACTATAATTTCAGGTAGTGGAAAACGCTCTAGGAGTGTTATAGAGGACGACTGGGTCGTGAAGGCCCCTGTCCCTAGGGGTCCAGTTGATGGTACTATGATCACGAGCTTCCTGTGACATATTGCATCTGCTATCTGGAGCGGGAAGGATAGGGGCGTGCTCATGTGCCATACCAGATCAGTTTATTACGGCAGGCTGATGTCATAGTACAATGGTGCTTCTGAGGAGCTCTAGTCGCGTATAGAGTCATCTGGGTTGGCTCATCTTCTAGCTATCATGTATGGCCACACCGATGCACCTCCGATTACGACTTTTATGGAGCGATGGCAGTCAGACACGTCATCATTTCACATGCTTTTTGGTGAGATGAGCATTCTGTTGCATGACGTGTGGCAGATTCTGTGTATCCCTGTAGATGGGGCCATGGTGACCGTTGAGCAGGGTCCACAGGAGCTACAGTCATACGTCATGTACTTGTTCGGGCTGACTCGAACTGAGCTGCAAGTTGGTCACTACATATCCGACAGAGTACGGGTGGCTTCCGTCACGTACTTATGTCGAGGAGATCAGATTCTCGATACCCAAGCGAGAGCTTGGATGTGGCTGATGTTCGGTTCCACCTTGTTCATAGACAAGAGTGGTGACCACATCCGACCTGTCTATCTGCTGGAGGTGAAGGACTCGGCATCTCGCGCATTTGGATTCTCATGGGGCTCGGCTGCACTAGCATATCTATATCGTCATTTAGGTATTACTATTAGAGGAGACTACAGAAAGATCACGGGGTTGTCTGACACTTCTTTCGGCATGGAGTTATGAGTACTTCCCATGCTTCAGGCCTCATCAGGAGGGAGTGATAGTGGACCCCAATGTTCCTAGGGCTTCCATGTGGCCATCTATCGCGTTAGAGAAGACTGATGATTGGCTAAGATCATATCGAGCCCGAATTGATAGATTGATAGTGGATGAGGTACAATTTCCATTTAATTATAAAAACAGTGCAATTAAAATATTTTGATTTACTTGTATGTTAATTTAGTTGTATACATGTGTAGGTGATGTGGATGTTGTATGGTCCTGATGCCATTACGGGTACCCTGAGGATGACATATGCTGGATGGATATGATACTAGGATGTGATCGAGTCTTACATGCCGGGGAGATGCCTTCACCAGCTGGGTTATGTGCAGACCATCCCTAGACCAATATTGAGGCCTTACAAGGTCGTACATCCCTGGTCTAGCTTGAGGTATCGGGTAGACGTGCCAGCTGTGATGGCGCAGGATTGTTGGGACTTATTTCCCGAGGCAGTGATGCTTACATTATCTCGGTTCACTCCAGCTCGGACTCCATCGACCTGTCGTGATCAGTACATGCATTGGTACACCTGTCATTCACATCCTCATCTCGTGCAGGAGATTAGTGCACCCACATCGACTGTTCATACTCGATCAAATAGTGAGATTGTAAGTGATTATGATTTTAAACTACTGATTTACAAATATGAAATGATATTTATGAAGTCTTTGTTTTTTCTTTTGTCAGTGGGTTAGTCGGTTATCTAACTGGGGGCAAGATGTTTTGGAAGCGTTGAGAAGGCATGATGAGGAGGAGGTGGCTCAACACACACAGGAGTTGGAGCAGATTATGGGTGCTTGGCATTTAGCCAAGTGATTTGGGACTGTATTTTAGTTTTGTTATTATATTTGTACGTATTGTATTTTACACTGCTGAGTTCTAATCCTGATTTATTTATTATTTATGAAACATTACTGAAACATAACTATGTCATTCCAGAACATTATAGAACTCAAACAATATCAACTTGTAACATTACTGAACATAACTAAAACGTAACTGTGTCATTCTAGAACATTACAAAACTCAAACAGTATCAACATGTAACATTACTGAACGTAACCGAAACATAATTGAATCATTCTAGAACATTACAGAACTCAAACATTAATCACGTGTAACATTACTGAACATAACTGAAATGTAACTGAATCATTCCAGAACATTATAGAACTCAAACATTAATCACTTGTAACATTATTGAATATAACTGAAACGTGACTGAATCATTCCAGAACATTACAGAACTCAAACATTAATCACATGTAACATAAAGTCCAACAATACACAAAGTCTACCAAATACACAATAACAATACAACTAATACCCCACTAAAACATAAAGTCTAACAAATACACGATAACAATAGAACTAATAGCACTTAATGTTTGCCAATCTATTCTATTGTGCTCTCCGACCATCATATAAGCGCTCACACCCTTCAATGCTTCGCTGATGAAAATGGTACGAGTATGACAATATAGGGGGTACTAGAAAATCAGTAGCTAAATTTAAACTGATGTAGTGTGGGTAGTTAGTCCCTAAATAAGCTATAATTATCTCCCGTTCTGGTCTTGTAGCAGTTGAGGCGCCATACAATGGTTGGTAAGACAGTACTAGAAAAAATCAATGTCTGCCCACTCGCGTAACCGAAAAATATTACAGGAGCATTATACATTGTAGCAATCAGATACAAGTCATCCCAAACAAGCATCCAATGTTCCCGGGTACAACCTGCACCATCCCAACTAATCCTACTAATTGATAAATCAACCCCGTCAATATATACATTTTCATATAGTTCACGGTTAGCAATTATTTCATTTTTAATGTTGTGCCTAACTACATGCCACCATTCTTCGCTACCAAAAATATAATCTGCAATGACATGGAACCCACAATTCCCATCACCTATGACATCGACATATGATTGACGTAGGGCTTAATTATTCCGACTATTTTATCATAATGTAAAAAATCACAAATGTCAACCGTATTTCCATCGGCAGTGAGTGAAATAAGATATTGTAAAACTCGCAGGACTTATTTTTGTTAATGAACTAAATATTGCAAAACATTTAGAAAATCAAATTGGGTTTATCAAATAAACATTACCTGTTGAGGCAACATTATGGACCGATGAGGAGCTTCTTCTCCCACGACTCCGAGACGAACAAGAAGAACGAGCACGTCCACGACGAGTGTCATTGTACTCCCAGGACTCGATATACGTTTTGTGGATTTACTCCCCTTAGGTCGTCCTCGAACGTTATGAAACAGCGACTGTAATAAATCCCGTCGGTATACCAATCTTCTAACGGTTCCTGAATATAAAAGAAATGCATAACAATTGTTAAAAAAAAGCCATTAAAAATTACAAATGTAACGTTTTAGTGGGTTTTGGCCCCATTTTAAGCGGGCGGGCAAGACACCCGTTTTACCCCAAGCAGGAACAGGCACCGTACCAGTTCGGTCATAGGGTAAAACGGGTGGCGCACGCTGCCCATCCCACGGGTGGAATGGGTGGCGCACGTTGCCCGTACCATGGATGGAACGGGTGGCACACACGTTTCACCCTGTGGCCGAACGAAATGTTCATCCATTCGGTCTGTGGGATGGGCAGCATACGCCATCCGTTCAGGATCGAAACATTACCTCGTGTTCGAATTCGTCCACTTCTAGAATGCTCGGATCCATTTTCATAAAATTCCAATTTCTTACTTGGGAGAGAGAGGATTTTAAGTTTTTGGATAGAAAAAATAAAAAGGACGGAAATGTCCAACAGGGGGCGGTGATACGTAATTTAGGGGGCGGTATTTAGTAAACCCCTCAATTCATAAATCATAAACCCTAGAAAATATATTTTAGACTTCTAATTTATAAATTATAATTCTTAAAATATATTAAAACTATTGATTTTACTAGTTTGACATAATTCAAAATCGCTGTTTTTTTTTGTGCTTAAAACCTATAAAAATATTAGCACCGACCTGCCTATGGTCTCTAAAATACTGGAGCCGGGCCTATCCCTATTGGTATTCCTAACTACCAACACTACACAAAGTCCTAAATCATACAAATTTGATCTAAATAAAAGGCATACAAATGTACATATCTAAAGTTTCCACAATACCTTTATTAACTTGTTGCATCTAACCCCACAAAATTATTCAACATGTCTTTTTTGTTTTTTTAAGTATACGAATGGAGCCAACATTTTAATTGTTGTATGTATTAAAAGATATACACACCTGTGATCAACATTCACATCTTGCACATTATTTTTTTATATATATAAAATTATGTTTATTATATTATTTTAAGAAGAAGAAGTTGACTTGTCAAAAGTCAATTTTTTTTTTCTCTCTGCCACATAATTCTTTTAACAGAGTTAAGACATTCGCTTTGATTCTGTTAACTACACAAACTATAAAATTTGGTTTATAAAAAAAGAACTCACAGATGTCGATATGTGAGTTACTAACTAGGTGAAAACTACTGTGTGCAGTTATACATGTACTAAAAAGCTGAAATAAAAATATCTGTATTATAATTAGATATCATTTGCCTTGGAATAGCAAAGAAGAACTTAGGCAATTTGAAGTCTAAAATGGAGTTCCTAAGTAATTGAATATTATTAATTATGTGGTGATATGTTAAAATAATTTATCAATTTAAGTAGATATTGATCCTAATTGTGTTTGCTTTTATCAGCTCACAAACAATGAAGTTATTGTCATCCAATTTGGATCATTGGTAGGTCGCCAAAGACATGTATAGAGAGAAAAACTTCATTGAAAAAATAACACAAATAAATGGTGAAACTTACTTGAATTTTTCTTTATTTCAAGGTTGACCAAGATGGAACAAAAGCTTACTTCTTTTTTATCATATGGTAAGAAAACTTCCATTTCCATTGTTGTCCCAAAATGGTAAGTAGCTTGAATCGTGATCTAATTTGCTAATTGGACGTCGCCGGCATAACCATAAAAAAGACCATTAAAAAAGCGTGAGCCGTTATTAAAACATTATAAAGTTGATGATTTCCACCAAGAATTTGATCTCCGGGACTAATAAATTATTTACCCTAGATATATACTAAGAGCAACAAATAATCATAGTTTTATAAAACACCAATAATCAATCATGTAATAACAAACAGTTCACAACAACCTTTTAAAGTTTGTAAATATATTTAATATGTTTGTTAAGTCAATTATATCCTTGGATAGCCTTTCCTATTTTGTAGCTATATTTGTTAAGTGAGTTATTTCCTGAAAATTTGTTAAGTGAGTTATTTCTTGAATGTTCTAGGATCGCATTCCCAATTTTGTAGTCACAATTGTAGCCTTTGATCACTCTTGTATAGCCTAATTACTTTCAAAAACTGAAAACAAAATGCTAAAATTCAAATCCTTATATACTAAATTCTAACTGATAAAAGGAGAAATATCATACTCCACCATGATTTCACCAATTTCACCAATTTCCAACTCCAACTGATAAAAGGAAAACTTGGAAATAAGAAAGAGCGAATCAGCTAAACCCTAACGGGGCGTTTGGTATTCTATTGGGATAGGGATAAGGATAAAGGTTGAGATATGGACAAGGATAAATAGTTGGGATAAGGATAAAAATATAATTCGAGAATTATTATTCAATGTTTGGTACGTGGGATAGGGATAGGGATAAAATAATACATTTTACTATTTTAACCTTATTTAAACTACATAACCGTATGATTTGAGCAACGAAGTTCTGATTCGCCTGCCGGTTAAGTCTCTTCTTAGATTTAGATGCCTTTGCAAATCATGGCATGCAATTATTGACAGCCGTGATTTTATCTATTCTCATCTTCATACCTCTTCCAATAACAGGCTGCATCGCAAGATGTTTCTCCATTGCCCATGCCGCTGTCTTGATAATTCTGCACAATTTGGTGCTGTAGTTATAAACGCTGGCTTCCAAGAAAAGTTTCGGCTCAATTTTCAGCATTCATACAATTGGCTCGGCCTTTCTGCTTATTGCAACGGTTTGGTTATCTTGGATACATGGGATGACAAATTTGGGTTCTTTTGGATATTGAATCCATCAACCAGACACTACAGGAAACTTCCCGCTTTCCACCAATTTTATAGACGAGGTCACGCTTTGGGTTTTGGTTATGACGCTACTGCAGATGATTACAAGGTTGTAATACTTTCTTTCTATCAAGCCATTGAGGTTTGGATTCTTGGATTAAAGTCAAGTTGTTGGAGAAAGGTTTCTGTTTTTCCTTATAGTGAATACAATTGTATTGAAGCTGCTTCGTATGGAAATAGTTTTATAGAGGGTTGTGTGCATTTTTTATGCTCTCGAAATAGAGAGAGATCACATACAATTGTGGCATTTGATGTTGGCAAAGAGACTTTCTCATTACTAGCTTTGCCACTATGCCAAAACCAAGGATATCCTAAATGTTTGGAGGTTTTTGAAGGGTGTCTTTCTATCAGATTCTTCACAGAGAAGAAGGTTGATTTGTATGTCAGAAAGAAGGAAGGAGTTGAGTTTATTCGGACAAAATTATTCTCTCTTACAACACTACAATCTCCTATATTTGAAACTGGAACACAATTTAATAAGGGATTTTCAAAGGAAGGTGATAAGATTCTTCTTAACTTTTGGGGAAAGATATATTCATATGATCTTAAAGAAACAAGTCTTGAAGTTCCAGGAAGGTCTACTTTACGTGGTTTCTACAGTTATATTTACTGCATGGAAAGTCTTGTGTCCCTAGGGTTATGAAGAAAAGAATGTGTGAAATATAAGGAGCAAAAAAAAAAAATATATAGGAGAATGATGAGCAAATACAATCAGTGACGGATACACGATTCATTGAAGAGACGTTTGAAGCCATATGTGGTGATCTATTAGGGCCAACTCATGATGGTTTGAGGCCCTAGTTAAGATATAAATTGTAGGCTCTTTATATATAACTAATATTTTAAAACTACATATATTTATATAATTTTAATTTGATGAAAAAATGTATCTTTTTATGAGTTTTTTTTTTTTTGCTATTTGTTGTCTTTTTAATCCATCTGGATCTTGCATTGACTTTAGTGCGTAATTCAGTGAAGTTTTATTCTTTACCATTTTCTTACTATAGTTGTACTTTTTTCATATAATAGAATGATATAATTATTTTTATATAAAAATGACGAAAAAGTACCTTATAACTAAAAAATAATAATTCATGCTTTAGATACCAATGATGGCTTCCATGAAGATTTTCTGCTCAATTTTCATGATTTTTTTTTTGCTTATTGTAACTATTTGGTTCTCTTTAATTATTAGTCCATTGAATTACAATTTTTCTATATGGAATGCATCAACCAGACATTGTATGGAACTTCAGAATTTTCCTATAAAAGGCATTACATTTTACGAAACAAACTGCAAATTTGGTTTCGGTTACGACTGTATTGCAGATGATTACAAACGATGTAGGCTATCATCAAGTCTTATAACCTCAAAGTCGCCTTATGAGGTTTGGATTTTTGGATTGAAGTCAAGTTGTTGGAAAAGGATTCAAGATTTTCCTTATATTGAATATAATAATATTGATGAAGCTCCTCGTGTACATAGTTTTATAGATGGTTGTTTGCATTATTGACCATGTACAATTGTGGAATTTGATGTTGCAAAACAGAACTCGGTAATTAATTTTCAAATTGAATAAATTAAAGTAATTTTATTGAATATTCCTCTGACTCATAACAATTGAAAAGAATAAAAATATAAAGTGTTATTCTCATAAATCAGGTGCTATATCTAATTTTTAGGTTAAGTAGTTAGTTTAGCACATATGAACTTAGTTTGTGGTGAAAACAAATATAAGATAAAGAAACATTTTTCTTCAATAGACTTCTACACACAAGGTGTAGATATTCTAAACATGATGTCGTAGCCAAATATTCAGCTTTACAAGTAGACAATGTTAAGACGACTTGCTTTTTAGAACTCCATAAGAAACATCGTGCCATCTTGAAAATATACAAAGCTATTTGTGCTATTTCGACTATGCATATATATGATAGTTCCAGATCTAAAAGTCATTTCTTCAATTTAAATTAAAGTCATATATATATATATATATATATATATATAGGAGAGGACTCTTGTGAGAATATTAGGTGAGGACACTTTGTTATGTGAAAACACTCAAAACTACGCCGTTTTGAATACAAAAATTAAATAAAACTTGAAATGCGACTATCCTTATCAGTGGCCTAATCACTATATATATATATCACAATACTCAACTACATACTTATAAAGTAAATGTTTTTTTCTTGGGATTATATTATATTTCACAAAAGGAGAAACAAAAGTAGAGAAAGCAAGAGAAGCATAATGTTTATTTGACAAGTGTAACTATGCATATATATGATAGTTCCAGATCTAAAAGTCATTTCTTCAATTTAAATTAAAAGTCATATATATATATATATACAGGAGAGGGCTCTTGTGAGAACATTTTTTTAGGTGAGGACACTTTGTTATGTGAGAACACTCAAAACTACGTCGTTTTGAGTACAAAAATTAAATAAAACATGAAATGCTGCTAGTGGGATTCGAACCCAAGCATACTCATCTACACTCCATGCTACTTACTAGACCTCGGGCTGGGTCGGGCTCGGGCCGGGCCTGTGATAAAACCTGATAAGCACAAGCCCAGCCCAAGCCCACACTAATTAGATTCGGGCTCAGGTCGGGCCGGGCTCGGGCCTAAACAAGGAATCCCAAGCCCGCCCGCCCAAGCCCATATCTATATTAAAAAAAAATCAATTAAAATAAAATACTAACTTTTCTTTAATAAAAAATAATTCACATAATAGTTAATAAGTCTTGAAAAAATATAACAAACTAATACTTAAGTTCGAAATAAAATTACAACATAACAATAAAAAATAACTATCTAAAATTACAACATAACAATAAAATATAGCTATCTAAAATTTATATAATTAAATTTATAAATATATATATATAACGGGCCGGGCCGGGCCAGGCCCGCCGGGTATTTACATAGCCCAGGCCCACCCATTTACTAGGCGGGCTTAATCGGGCTTGTGCCGGGCCGGGCCTGACACTAATTTTATGTGTCCAGACCCGACTAAATGGGCTTGGGCTCGGGCCGGGCGGGCGGGCTCATCGGCCCATGGTAAGGTCTACTAATTACCACTAAGCCAATTGCTTTTCTTATACATTATGTCGCGCGCTGCTTAATATACTACTGTCCTTGTATCTTCTATTATTTAATATTTGGCGCATACACTTATTAATATCGATTAAATATGCATAATAATGAATTATTAATAGAAAAAAAAAGAAATGTGTATAATAATGAATTATTAATAAAAAAAGAAAGGGTAAATTCTAAAAAAAACCCGTGTGGTACTGAAACCGTGGGTTCGTGTCATGGCTTGGTGGTTTTGAGAAATTCGGAGCGAAATCTCGCCTTGTATAATCCATCAACAAGGAGGTTGAACCGCCCGATAATTCCTTGAAAACTGGGTATGTGTTTTACTTATTTGGTTATGATTCGGTTAATGAGGATTATAAACTGATTAGGATGGCTACCTTTGTTGGAGATGATGATGGATGTGAGTTTATTCAGTATGATTATGAAGTGAAGGTTTATAGTTTGAACAACGATTCATGGAAGAAAATTAAGGGCTTACCATTTTATTTCAGATTTCTGCATAAACCATTTTATCAGGTTTTGCATAGGAGAGGATATGGGGTTTTATGAAGAAGAAGATGATAAAAGAAAATAAAAAAAATAAAAAAATAAAAAAAATTCAGAATTTTCAATTTTACCCCTCTATTTTAACACTGTTAAGCCATTTTCCGTTTTTCGGGTAACGGCGTAAACCACAGTCCTTTTTTTTTGTATTAACAAACCACAAGGTTTTTTTAGAACAACATCAAACCACACGGGTTTTTTTTGGAATTTACCCAAAAAGAAATGTGATAATGAATTATTAATAGAAAAAAAATGTGCATAATAATGAATTATTAATAGAAAAATAAATCCAAGAACATGCTCCAATTTCTTATTTATTTAATTCCTCTATATTTTTGTAATTTATGTTTTAAAATGTTAAGGATGATGTTCTAAATATTGTTACGTACGTTCTAAACTTTATAATTTGTGTTCTAAAAATTAAGTATAATGTTTTAAAAAAATCAGTAAATATATGGACCATTTTTGCATTTGTTCTATAATATAATTTATAACTCATATTCTAAATAACATAACTTATGTTCTAAAAAACATAACGTATGTTCTAAAGTTTATAGTTTGTGTTCTAAAAGTTAAGTCTAATGTTCTAAAAAAATCAGTAGATATCTAGATCATTTTTGCATTTTTTCTATAATATAATTTATAACTCATGTTCGAAAAAACATAATGCATGTTCTAAAAAACATAACGTATGTTCTAAAAAATATGTTGTATGTTCTAAACTTCATAGTTCGTGTTTTAAAAGTTAAAATATATATTATAACGTATGTTTTAAAAAATATATTTTCTTATATAAATAAAATATTAATATGAAATTTTATTAAAATATATAATATATTTTTATTTAAAAAATATTATATGGACCATTTTTGTATTTGTTCTATAATATAATTTATAACTCATATTCTAAATAACATAACGTAAGTTCTAAAAAACATAACGTATGTTCTAAAGTTTATAGTTTGTGTTCTAAAAATTAAGTATAATGTTCTAAAAAAATCAGTAGATATCTGGATCATTTTTGCATTTGTTCTATAATATAATTTATAACTCATGTTCGAAAAAACATAACGCATGTTCTAAAAAATATAACGTATGTTCTAAAAAACATAACGTATGTTCTAAACTTCATAGTTCGTGTTTTAAAAAATATATTTTCTTATATAAATAAAATATTAATATGAAATTTTATTAAAATATATAATATATTTTTATTTAAAAAATATAGTATTGGATCTTTTTAGCATCAGATACACTTAATAATATATAAATAAGAATTGTATAATGAAAGAACTAAAGCAAGCGTATTTTTATTTAAAAAATATAGTATTAGATTTTTTTTAGCATCAGAGGCACTTAATAATATATAAATAAAAGAATTGTATAATGAACAAACTAAAGCAAGTGTATTTTTATTTAAAAAATATAGTATTGAATTTTTTTAGCATCAGAGACACTTAATAATATATAAATAAATGAATTATATAATAAACAAACTAAAATAATTGGTCCAACGGTAGATGGTGCGTGCTACACTCTTTTTATGCCCTAGTTCCAGGTTCGAATCATTCCACCATCATTTTCTTATTTAATCTTTAATTAAAGGTATCAAAACTACGTAGTTTCATTTTGTCCTCACCTAAGGAAGAGTTCTCACTTGATCATGTCCTCAATGGTTTCAACCCATCCCATGGAACCCAAAAAAAAATAGCCCCTCAATAAATGCACTTTATAGAAGATTCCGGCGCACCATTTCTAGATTCCGGTCACAAGGTTCCAGATTCCGGCCACCGCGAAAAATAAATAAAAATTAAATAAATGCAATAGGAAAACGTTTTCGTCATGGGCATATATAAAAACAAGAAATTGAACAACCACAAGGTTCATATTTCCGGTGCAAGGTTCCAGTTTCCGGCCACCGCGAAAAAATGAATAAGAAAACGTTTTCTTCATGGACATAAAAACAAGAAACTGAACAGCCACAAGGTTGATGTTTCCGGCCACCGTGAAAAAATGAATAAAAATTTAATAAATGCAATTAGAGTTATTCATGGACATATAAAAATAAGAAACTGAAGAGTCACTTCTACAAATACTACATAGGAAATTATTAGCCGTTTATGTGATTTTTTTAAAGGGATAAGGTATCAAATAGGCCTAAGGTTTTTGGGTAAGTACCAATTTAGGCTTAATGTTCAAAATAGCATCAATACAGGCTTAACGTTTACAACCTAATATCAATTTAGGCTTAACGTTTACAAAATAACATCAATTTAGCTCTCACGTACAAAATAGCACAAATATAAGCTTAATGTTTACAATATAATACGAATTTAAGCTTAACGTTTACAAAATATATTCAATTTAAGCTAAACGACACAATTTACAATAGACTTGACGCATAACCATTCTTTTTCTCTAAGAGCTTAGAGACACAAGACTTTCAACACAAAAACTATAATTAAAAAAATTCAGCTCGTTTACAAGACTTGTTTCAATCTTTTAAAAAATTCTTTCTTTAAGATCATATAAATATATGCGTCCATACGAGATAAGAAGAACCTTATCTCCATCTTTAGAATATCCCAAATATCCTACAGTTTTAGAAGTACCCAATTCTTCTATAAGAGAAAATAATTTCATCCAAGTAAAGTCAACTCCTTCCTTCTTCCTAACATATAAATCAACATTTAGATCACCCTTCTTTAGCGTGTAAACTATGACACCAAGACATCCTTCAAAATTCGTCAAACATATATTATGTTTCCCTTGGTTATAGTAAAGAGGTTGAGTTACTATGGAGAACATCTCCCACTACAAGAAAATTGATTTTTGACAACAAGTTTTGGCAACAAGAGAAAAAGGCGTTGCTATAAATGAACTTTAGCAACGAAAATATTTAAGTCGTTGCCAATGCTTGTTGCCATTAATTTCAGGTAAGTCTGCTTCAAAAAAATTCGAGGTATGGGGTTTGTGAAAAATAAGTAGCAACTTTGGCAACAATAATTTCGTTGCTATAAATTAAAGAATTTATCGTAACGACAAAATGTTGTTGTTGTAAATGTCAAAACTTAAAGCAATGACACAGTATTGTTGCTGTAAATGAAAGAATTTACAATAACGAGTATATATTGTTGCTATAAGTAAATGCATTTACAACAACGACTATATATTGTTACTGTAAATGAATACATTTACAGCAACAACAAAGTGTTGTTGCGTAAAACTGAAATATTTTGGCTATAAAAGAGGTCGTTGCCAAAGAAAATTATTAAGCTGATTAAAAGTAAGTACATTAATTATTTAAAATATATTTTATATTTCAATTAATATTTGATTTTTAATATTGATAATTATTAGACTAATCATAAAATTAAAATAGATTAATATATATTAAGCCTATAAATAATTAAATTATTACACTAACATTCATTTAATTATTTATTATGAATAATATAAATATAAAAACATTTTATTTTTGATGCAAATTAAATTGAGTATTTAAACTATATTTTCTATTTTTTATATATTTTAATAAATATTAGAAAAATATTTCTTATTTTATTATTAGTATATTTTTTTTAATATATTTAAAAGAACATTTATCATAATAACAGTTGTTGTTGTAAAAAAATGAGTGTTTAACAATATAAAATAGGGATAAGTACAAAAAAAATGCCTGTGGTATACCGGATTTGCGAACTCGACCCTGTGGTTTTTTTTTTTTTGCAAACGGAGGTCTGTGCTAAACGCCGTTAGCAAACAGAGGCTAAATTGACTAACGGTGTTAAAATTCAAAGAGAAAAGAGTTAATTTGGTCCTTATATTTATTTATTTTATAAATTAACCCCCCTAATTATCTAATTATCACAAATAAACCCCAAAATCAAAAATAAAAATAAAAAATACCATATTTTCTATCTCTTTTTCATTTTTTTATTTTCCTTCTTCTTTCTCTCTCTTCTCTCTCTCCTTCTTCTTTCTCTCTTTTCCATTAATCATTAATCATTAATCTTGTATTGTAGATTTGAACTAATTTTTCAATCTACCAACACCCTCAATTCAACTATGTCAATCAATATCAACAATTCAATTCAATTCACTCCAAAGCTTCAACATTAATACTAATATGAACAAGATCATCGTCATACCAAGTCATTCCATGAAAATTATATATTCTTTAAACCTAACCTAATTGATTTACCCAATCCAACCAAGCATGAACAATTAAACCCAATTCTACATACAATTTATTTACCCAAAGTTACCTTCAATTTCATGCTTTCATCCCCAATCCATGCTTTCCATGGACACCCTGGCTTCAGAAACGCATAAGGATTCATAGAATGTTTTTAGATAACAAAGATTGTTGACGAAAACTCACTGATTTCTGATCGGAGTCATGATTTGTTCCAGGGAAGAAAGAAGAGAGTCGTGAATCGAAAATATTAGAGAGAGAGAGCCGCGTATTTAAGAGAATGAGAGAGAGAGAAGTGTTAGAATTTTAATTTAATTAAATTAGGATGTTGTTTGTTTGGTAATTGGAATAAGGCTATTATTCCCTTAGAATAAGAAGTAAGGGAATCCCTCTATATATATATATATATATATATATATATATATATATATATATGTATATATATTGCTATATCTAACGGTGAATGAGCAAATTCACTTGATCATTAAGGTGTATGTGAAAATTCCTGATTGCTCATGTTTATAATTTCAAAAGAAACATTGGTATTTTTCTTTGCTAGTTGCTAACTAGCTAAGATTCTTCTTAAATTGTTTTCCATTTTATAATGTTTCAAGTCTGTTAAAAGCAATGAATTTTTAAGGAAATGGTTTTTTTACGGAAAATAATTTTGTTTCTTTTTTACAAAGAAACGGTTTCTTAAGAAATTGATTTTCTTTAAATTATATACAGAGAGATGGTTTCATTAAAACTAGTTTATGAAATTGGGTTTCATACAAGCAAAATTCTGAAAAGATGAAATGAAGTTTCATTTTTCTTACAACTCTTAAAAAGCAAGAGTAACGACGTTAATGATATTTCGACAACCGGCTAAAATCTGTGATCGGCAACCGAGACCGCAAACGAGATTTCGGTAACAATATTTTAGACCTAAATTATTTTTAAAATGTTATATATATGATTTTAAGTAAGTTTGATTCCTGTAGTTTCGTCAAATTTTAACAAATTTAGATTTATAGTTAGTAATTTATCAATCCTATGAGTTACTAATAAAAATATAAGTTTACACTAGTTGTCCTTTAGATTGATCGGAGTGAAATTCAGTATTAAGACTTTTAGCAGTTTCACGAGTCTAACTGAACGTTCAGTCGGAATTAACGATATCAGTTTAGTGTTACGTTACAAGTCCGGTGGCAAACAAAAATAGTCCAATAAAAGTGTTTTGGTTTCAAATTTAGTTTTAAGCTGTTTATATAATATTTAATGACTTTAATTTTTCAAGTTAAAATAATTATAAATTAGAAGGACTAATACATATATTTACCAATTAGAGTCGGTAATATAAAATTGGTATAATAATTTGAATATAAAATTAGTTCAAATAGACTTATGATAATATAACGAGTTTAACGTTATATTCAGTCTAAAATAGATATTCCGGTGACAGATAAAAATAAGTTTCAATTTTAAATGATTTAAGTGGTTTTGAATACGTTTGATTAAATTGTTTAAAATATTTATATATTTTTTATTTTGATTATTTGAAGAATAATTATCTATAATCGTGGTACTTTGAAAATTGGGTTGGAAAATAAATTTGACTACTTTATGCGAATTCTGTTTGGATTGAGAAAGTTGTTGCCGTTATTGTTGTTATTATTTATGTGATTTGGATTGAAGTCAAATTATGATTTTTATATTGTGATATTTTGAAAGATAGATAAAATAGTTTTGTCCATCTAGAATTGCTCGGGGTAGAAGGTGTAAGTTGTAAGACCATATCTAAGGACGGTATGGCCAAACCGGTTCGATGTCCGCACCGGTTTTTAAAACATTACTATTAGCCACAATTGTATCCTTTCATTACTCTTGTATATCCTTATATATGTTTGACTAATCAATGAAAACATAATTTAAATATGCTTGACTAGTCAATGAAAAAAAATAACGCATAATTATTTTCAAAAACCGAAAACAAAATGCTAAAATTCAAATCTTAGACTAAATTCTAAACAATAATCTTAAACCAAATATAACAAAAACACAGATGACTTAAGTGAGTTAGTTCGTGAATATTCTAGGATAGCATTTCCTATTTTGTAGCCACTCATTACTCTTGTATATCCTTAAATATGTTTGACTAATCAATAAAAACATAACTTAAATATGTTTGACTAGTGAATGAAAACATAAGGCATAATTATTTTCAAAAACTGAAAACAAAATGCTAAAATTCAAATCTTATAGACTAAATCTTAAACTATAAAAGGAGAAATATTATACTCTATCATTGAGGAAAACACATCAGACAAAGATTGAGGATTTACATTATGGCAAATCTTCCACAAGATTTGAGAAACCAAATTCTGATTCGCCTGCCGGTTAAGTCTCTTCTTCGGTTTAGATGCGTTTGCAAATTATGGCGTGCAATTATTGACAGCCGTGATTTTATCTATTCTCATCTTCATACCTCTTCCAAGAACAGGCTGCATTGCAAGCTGATTCTCAGTAGCCGATCCAATTTAAGAAGACTTTCTACAGTATTTCGTGATATAGATATAAACGATGGCTTCCAAGAAGAGTTTCTGCTCAATTTCCAGAATTCACGCATAAACCTCGGCCTTGCTGTTTATTGCAACGGTTTGGTTATCTTCAATACATGGGATGACAAATTTACTATACTGAATCCATCAACCAGACACTACAGGACACTTCCCACTTTCCACCAATTTTATAGAGGAATAAAGGCGTTGGGTTTTGGTTATGACGCTACTGCAGATGATTACAAGGTTTTAGTACTTATATACTCAGATCCATCATTTGAGGCTTGGATTCTTGAATTGTTGGAGAAGGCTTCCGGTTTTTCCTTATACTGAATATAATTTTATTGAAGTTGCTTGTAATGGAAATAGTTTTGTAGATGGTTGTGTGCATTTTTTATGCTCTCGAAATAGAGAGGGATCATATGCAATTGTAGCATTTGATGTTTCAAAACCAAGCATATCCTACATGTTTGCAGGTTTTTGAAGGGTGTCTTTCTATCAGATTTTTCACTGAGAGGAAGGTTGATTTGTATGTCAGAAAGAAGGAAGGAGTTGAGTTTATTTGGACTAAGTTATTCTCTCTTACAACACTACAAACTTATATGCTTGAAATTGGAACACAATTTAACAAGGAGTTCAGAACTCTGGGATATTCAAAGGAAGATGATAAGATTCTTCTTATCTTTCATGGAAACATGTATTCATATGATCTTAAAGAAACAAGTCTTGAAGTGATAAGAAGCTCTTCTTTAAGTGATTTGTACAATTGTGGTTACTGTGTGGAAAGTCTTGTATCCATAGGGTCCTAAAATAAGAATGTGTGAAATATAAGGAGCAAAAGTAAAGAAAGAAGGATCTTGGAAAGAGGAACAAATAGAAGCAGTGGTGGCAGATGGATGATTCATTGGAAGAGGTGTTTGAAGCAAACAGCAGTATTATTATTATTTTTTTATTTTCATTATTATTATGATTTATTTCTTCTATGATTCAGTACTTTTGCTTGGATTATGTGATTCATTTTTTTGTAATGAAATTTGATATTGAATTATCATGGAATTAAAATTGAGCTAACTATTTCAAGGTGGATGATTCTTTGGTATGTGGTTGAGCAAATAATAGAGTCGACTGGATCGCCTTCACGATAAATTTTACATTATCTTTAAAGTCGTCCTGAGCATTGCCAAAAATATGTTTCTACCTTTTGGATTCAAAATTGTTTACAAAATTTCTCTATTAATTGTTTGCATATAGTAGAGTAAGATCAAGTTTCAGAGCCCATTGCTTCTTATCACTAAATTCTATCTTTAAGACTACTGTCCAGTGCCTCAACGTTTCCTCAATCGATTTTTCGTTCTAAAAAGAATGTCACAAGTATTTTTTTTGGGATTGATATTTTATTGAATTTATGCTAGATGGTCCTCTTGATGCTGCTTTGTTGGCATCCTTTTAGTGTGGAATTTATGCAAAATTCCCTGTTTTTTTTCTAATAATGTCAAAGTGTAGTTTTTCTTTTTACAAAATGTGTTGAACAACAAAACTGTTCAATGTGGAAACATTGTTTTTTCTTTCAAAAATTTGCGCACAATGCGCTTACATTAAAGAAAAAAGAAAAATTTCCACCAGACCCGGATGTGATTCGAACTCATGACCTCCTAAGGCATAAGTAAGCTATCAACCACTAGGCTAAGAGCTTCAAGATACTAGCAATTATGCAAGTTTCTGGCTCTCTGAATGATGAGATGTGAGGATAATATTATAATCTTAACTCTTAATATAAAGGGGGTTTGTTTTTCTTAAATTTGTTCATCCTTAGGTAAGTGTTTCAATCCAAGTTGGATCAAATAAAAGAGGGAACTTGCAACAGAGAAGTGGATTTATGTTATAACAGTTACTAATTTTGGCTATTTGTTTGTGTATAGTCTAATCTGGTTTGCAACAGAGCAGTGGTTGTTAGAATTGAAATATGAAATCTGTATCCATTCACTGCTGCAATTCTTTCATACCAAAGACGTGATATTATGAGTTCGGATGAAAATTGTAACACCCGTTTCAAATTCCCTTTTTTTTATTAATATTAAACTATTGTACATAACTAAAACCTCGGTAAAATGAACCGATGTCATAAACATACCAATATATTAATTTTCCAAACTTTACATCTCAAAACCTAACAATAAGTCTACATTTTAACTATAGACTGTAACGTAGTTTAACATACCGACCATCCTGACAATTGAACTGTTAATCAATTAATACATTTAATCTGAAAAGAAAACCGAGAGAGAGTGGTGTGAGCTTGGAGGCTCAGTAAGATAGCTAACTATATACATAGCTCAATCATACGGGCATACAAGTCAGTTTACTTGCATTTAATCATTAATGGGTAACCAAACATTAATCACGAGTTTGAAAATATTTATTTATTTATTTATTTAAGGGCCCTGCTTGCTAAGGAGATATATACTCAATGGTTTTCCGGCAAATCCAATCTTAATCTCAATCTCATCACAATATATATCATAATAAACAGCACAGGATACCACCTCCCGACAGGTATCCCCGCACTACCCCAGTGCGTGGCAAAACAGCACAGAGTACCCTTGCATCCCGAGGTACTCCGGCACTAATCTCAATGACAAGTGTGCCTAGCAAATAAATCTCAGTTCATCCATATACATAGAACCACAACTCAACCATTGAGCGTAACTCCACCTAAGCAAGCCATTGTTTTACATCGAATATTATTTCTTTATTTTGTATATCACACTTTCGTATTCTTCAAACATCCTTATATTTCATCAAATCAACCAATACACATAATATATTTGATACTGATAATAACCATAAAATTTCATGTTGATAATTAATATCAATAAATTATGAATTTCATCACTATTTCATATTCACAAGTCCAACGCATCAATCACATTGTTTCAATTTAAACACCATAACTACAAATATAACTGTCAATTACAGAGAGCATACGAACAGATATAAACTATATGTTTAATTAACCACTTACCTGTGTCTTGAACGAATACACGATAGGTCTATCTAGGAAAAAAAGGAATATATTCTGGTTCTTCTTCAAAAAGAATTTTGCGGCTACCCTCAAATTAGAATAGGGTTTTCTTTTTTCTGTGTTTCCCCTTTTTTTTCGTCCCTCTCTCTCTAAAAATGAAGGGGTTTTTTTTATATCTTTTCTTAAATTCAAAACTAGAGTTTTTGTAGAAAAACTCAATGTATTTAAAAATATATATCCTATATATAACAACCTCATTCCTACAAAAAAGGAATCACGTTAATAATTTAAATTTTTGTTTTATTTTATTTTACTTTATTATTTGTTTTCTTTCTTATCACATTATCATTAAACATTAAAAATTTAAAAGTAAGATCAAACTAAATCAAAATAATTAATTTAATAATCAATCCAATTTTCTAATAAACAGAAATTAGCATCTTTTTCCTTAGAAATAAATTATTATTTTATATGATAATTAATCATAATAATACATAAATATAATTTATATATCTATATGAATTATTTTTACGGGCGTTACAGTTCCTTCCCCCTAAAAAGAAATTTCGTCCTCGAAATTAATGAATTATTAACGTTAATACTTTAAAAAAATTTCCATTAGACGCTAGCCAGTATATACCATATCTCGTGATACATTACCCTAGGAACGTAAAACTGACTCTCTGATACTATTAGTGTAACACCCCTCCAAAAATCGTTTTAATCATTTACAATTAGTGTAACACCCCTCCAAAAATCGTTTTAATTATTTACAATTGTAAATAATTAAAACGTCACTAAAATGAAAGACTGTCATAAATACACCGATTTATTAATTCTCTATATCCTTTACATATCAAAACTTAACAATGAGCTTATACTTTAACTATGTATAGCAAAGTAATTTAATATACTGGCCGTTCTGGCAGCTGTACCACTAATCAATTTATACCTTTAACTTGAAAAGAAAACTGTGGATGGTGGGGTGAGTTTGGGGAACTCAGTAAGATAGCTAATTATATATATAACTCAACCATACGCGCATACAATTCCGTTTACATATATTTAATAATTAATAGGTGAACAAACATCAAATACGACCTTTATTATTTATTTATTAGTATCTGTTTAAGAGCCCCGCTTGTCAAGAAGAGATATACCCAATGGTTCACAGGTCAATTCAAACTATCACAATCTCATCATATTATATATCAACAGCACAGGATACCATTCCACGTAAGGTATCCCCGCACCACTCGGTGCGTAGCAAAAACAGCACAGAATACCTCCTGCATCCCGAGATACTCCGGCACTAGCCTCAAAGACAAGTGCCTAGCAAATCATATATCCACTCAACCATATATATCATCAATTAACAATTGAATATATCTTTGTCATAACAAGCTATTAATTATCCTATTTTTCTTTCTTTACCGAACACATCTTACATTCGTTTTTCTCAATAATAATTATTTCATAACATTTAATATCACACTATTACTGTATGCCCACATTCATTAAGCAAGTCACAACAGCCATCATCAATATTATCATCGACAATAAAAAGGCACAGACGTCATCAACCGTTTCATATTCACAAACTTAACACATCAATCAACCACCAAACATGATAATTATAAGTTTAGTAATCGGATACAATGAACCTATAAACAAATATTATTATGCATATAATTAACCACTTACCTCTATTTCAAAAGACAACAGTATATTAGCAAGTGATGATGATCTATCTTCAATTGATACATCATTTCCTATCTAAATCAATAAAAAGAATTTTTTTTTCCAGAATATCAATACGGTGGTTTGCGGCTCTCTCCCAAAAGAAATAAGTTCCATATTAGGTAAGGATATGAAGTTTACCCTGTAAATCAATTTTAATATTATTATTTTTTTTTGATATAAAAGCATTAGTAAGATTTTAATACTAATTTACTATCCTTAAAAAAACGAAATTACTACAATTATTTAATATAGAGATTTTTTTTTCAAATATAAATTATAATATAAAAATTTGATTTTACTAAATTTAATACATCTTATTATTTTAGAAACCTAATTTACATGTATGATAATAATAAAAAAAAATTTCCGGACGTTACAGTTCTTCCCCTCTAAAAACAATTTCGTCCCCGAAATTAACAACTAAAGCGTGTTGAAATATACTGACTATATATAAAGAACATATACTGACAATAAATTTTAGTGAACAAGTCTATAATGTAGAAATTTTAGATAATATACTTAACATGTTCAATTGACCTAAATCAAATCGCTTTAAAAGTAAAAATAAAAACAATCTATCATTCTTACTCTCCGTTCAAAATTGGGTTGAAATAAAGGACATAGGTAATTAAATATAGAGCTAAAAAGAAACTCATTAAATGACAAAATGAAAAAAATAAATAAATAAATAAAAATAATGAATGTAAACCAAGAAATTAACTTTTACCACCAGAACTATATATAATAACTAAATATAATGGTTAATTTTTTTTATTTAAAAAGAGTTAATGATTTTACATACCACACGATTAAAAATAACACAATATATAAAAATATTCATTCCAGTGTGACTAATAAGATATATATATATATATATATATATATATATATATTTATTTATTTTTTTAATACAAGCTTAAGTTTAAATTGTGGATTGAAACTTACAAAACCAAACTTTACTTCGATTAAAATAACTATTTTCACTCAATAATTCTTGTTGACTTTTTTTTTGGAATAATAAAAGGTAACGAAAAAAATACTAGCAAGTTCTTTTTTTTTATAAATTTCAAAAATCAAAGTGATAACTTCAAAACAATCGAGAATTATAAATACTACCAAACCAAAATTATAAAATCTAACTAGCATATCAATTAAATAAGCACAAAATTACAAATACTGTAAAATTTTGTTAAAGTACTATTAGAATTAGAAAAGGATTTTGTAATTCTCCTATTTCTGGAATAGGCCTCTATCAACTATAAGTTCACCAAAACTCTTTGTCTTATTGGTCTATATTAATTCTAGGTTAACCATTTCCTTTTGTATATATAGTCTTGCTCCACGTCTAACTAGCAAGCTAAGTTAATATATTTTACTATTAATACACTTGAACATCTTTTATTCATCAATACACTTGAATATATTTTATTCAAATACTTTATTCAACAAATTTATCTAGCCTATTACTTCTCTCCAAAACTAGCCTATTAAAATAAGAATAAATTTACACATAAAAGTTTAATATGCTTTGCTAACTCAACAATAATATACACGTAAATAGCAATAATAATAATAATAATAATAATAATTTATAATCTTTATTTTTGTGCAGTGCACTGATATAGTTATCCAATTAATAGATTCTTCATAATTTACAATTAATTCATAAACGAACTTTATAGACTCCTAATAAAATGCTCGTTGAGCATCTATCCTAACTCTTGATATTGATACTATGTTTCTATATAATGTAATACTAATGACCATTAACACTAATACTGATGACACCGTAATCATATCGTCCCTAGAAACGTAGACCCGCTCTGATACCATTAATGTAACACCCGTTTCAAATTTCCCTTTTTTTTATTAATATTAAACTATTGTACATAACTAAAACCTCGGTAAAATGAACCGATGTCATAAACATACCAATATATTAATTTTCCAAACTTTACATCTCAAAACCTAACAATAAGTCTACATTTTAACTATAGACTGTAACGTAGTTTAACATACCGACCATCCTGACAATTGAACTGTTAATCAATTAATACCTTTAATCTGAAAAGAAAACCGAGAGAGAGTGGTGTGAGCTTGGACGCTCAGTAAGATAGCTAACTATATACATAGCTCAATCATACGGGCATACAATTCAGTTTACTTGCATTTAATCATTAATGGGTAACCAAACATTAATCACGAGTTTGAAAATATTTATTTATTTATTTATTTAAGGGCCCTGCTTGCTAAGGAGATATATACTCAATGGTTTTCCGGCAAATCCAATCTTAATCTCAATCTCATCACAATATATATCATAATAAACAGCACAGGATACCACCTCCCGACAGGTATCCCCGCACTACCCCAGTGCGTAGCAAAACAGCACAGAGTACCCTTGCATCCCGAGGTACTCCGGCACTAATCTCAAGGACAAGTGTGCCTAGCAAATAAATCTCAGTTCATCCATATACATAGAACCACAACTCAACCATTGAGCATAACTCCACCTAAGCAAGCCATTGTTTTACATCGAATATTATTTCTTTATTTTGTATATCACACTTTCGTATTCTTCAAACATCCTTATATTTCATCAAATCAACCAATACACATAATATATTTGATACTGATAATAACCATAAAATTTCATGTTGATAATTAATATCAATAAATTATCAATTTCATCACTATTTCATATTCACAAGTCCAACGCATTAATCACATTGTTTCAATTTAAACACCATAACTACAAATATAACTGTCAATTACAGAGAGCATACCAACAGATATAAACTATATGTTTAATTAACCACTTACCTGTGTCTTGAACGAATACACGATAGGTCTATCCAGGAAAAAAAGGAATATATTCTGGTTCTTCTTCAAAAAGAATTTTGCGGCTACCCTCAAATTAGAATAGGGTTTTCTTTTTTCTGTGTTTCCCCTTTTTTTTCGTCCCTCTCTCTCTAAAAATGAAGGGGTTTTTTTTATATCTTTTCTTAAATTCAAAACTAGAGTTTTTGTAGAAAAACTCAATGTTTTTGTAAAAATATATATCCTATATATAACAACCTCATTCCTACAAAAAAGGAATCACGCTAATAATTTAAATTTTTGTTTTATTTTATTTTACTTTATTATTTGTTTTCTTTCTTATCACATTATCATTAAACATTAAAAATTTAAAAGTAAGATCAAACTAAATCAAAATAATTAATTTAATAATCAATCCAATTTTCTAATAAACAGAAATTAGCATCTTTTTCCTTAGAAATAAATTATTATTTTATATGATAATTAATCATAATAATACATAAATATAATTTATATATCTATATGAATTATTTTTACAGGCGTTACAAAAATTGTGTTGTTTCGGAAACTGAATGCCCAAAAGGAGGAAATCGTGAAAATAGAGGAAGTAGGAAATGAGTATTTGAAGCAGAGTAGATGGTAAAATCTTTACATTATTAGCAAAATTGTTTCTTTTATTCGGAATGAGACATTAGACGTTAAAGTGGTTTCTTTTATTGTGACTCGAATCAAATGACCAATTTGGCCGCAGAGTGATATTGAAAGGAATATGTTTGGCTGAATTTAGTTTGTTTTTTAATTTTAAGAACTACACATATACGAATCATTTAGAATTATCATGTAACAAACTTTTGAATATTTTGACATTGTATTCTATTTTTGAAATGATTTGTGCATTTAAATTTGAGTGAACAATCAAATTATTACCGGGTATACCATTGTAATATAGAGAATAGAATATAACTAAAAATATAAAAAAAAAATCAAGAATAGGGGTGGTTTTAACCACCGTTATAGTATGAATAGAAAGTTTTAACCGCCTCTATAATTTTGTCGCTACGTTTGACCTTATTCCGTCGGTGATGATTTTCATCGGTCATTCGTAGTTCTGAGCTCCTTTAATGACAGATTTATGGCGGTCGGCAAAATCGTTCCTATGCCTTGGAGGCGTAGCAAAAAAAACTGCCTCCATAGACTGTTTTTGTTGTAATGAACTAAGTCTGTTATATATACTAATAACAAATTTTGGTGCCAAACTATCTAACGTGTTTAGTGTGTTATGAACATAATTACAAATAGCCAACAAAAAAATGTATGAAACTATATTAATGTGTAAGTTTTTTATTATATGTCCATAAATGGTTAATACATTTATTGTGTTATTGATATAGTTACAAATAATTCTCTAATATATTTTATTTTGTTGCCGAATTCCCTCCATTTTTTTATTATATGTCATTGTAGGATTTTTAATTTGTTTTTTGTATATCGTTTTTTATTACCAATACAAGTTTAGAAAATAATTACTAAATACTAATATTTAATTATTTATTGGTTTAATACATCATTTGCCCTCCTGAACTTGTCCAAAAATCTTGATTGGCCCCTGAACTTTTAAAATGTCTGGATAGCCCCATGAACTTGCATAAAATGTAATCTATTGATCACCCAGTCGTAAAAAAGTAAGTCAAATGTGAAATATATCTTCCCCGAGTTTTAAAAAAAGTAAAACGACCAAAATCGGGATATACGATTCTAATATTAGAGAAGATAAATTTTATAGTTAAATAACTAATAACTTCATTTTTAATCCATTTTTAAATTATGTAATAACATTGTAAGATGCGTGGATACATCTTTCACATTTAACTTACTTTTTTGCGACCGAGTGATTAATTGATTACATTTTATGCAAGTTTAGGAGGCTATCAGAACACTTTGAAAGTTTAGGGGACCAATCAAGCTTTTTGAACAAATTGAGGGAGCAAATGATGTATTAAGCCTTTTTATAATAAAATGACGAAAAAAGTACCGTATAACAAAAATAAAATAAAAATAATATATTCATATAAACATAAAAATATTATTGCCTAAAAACTACTCAAGCTGTTTTAGACGTAAAATAACTAATTAAAAATTGATATTCAATGTTCTTTTTATAATTATTCCATAAAATATTAATAGTATATTAAAAAATTTATTATATAGAGCCTCTATTTTTGGAGGCCCTAAGCCACCGTCTCTATTCTATTGCCTAAGGGCAGGGCCGGCCATGTGATCTATAGAGGAGCAAATACGAGTATTCATATTTATTGTATTCAATTTTTTTAAAAAAAATTGTATTATTCTGATTTATTTAAAAACAAATTTTGCAGTGTAAGGCGGACCAACTATGTACAATTTTGTATTACTGGTCATGCAATCCTACACTAATTGTTTGGGAGGGATGCAATAATTCTACAAACTAAGAGAAAAATTAAGACAGGTTTAGGACAATGACAAATCAATAGAGATAACTTTGCAATTAATCGCTAGGTTACTTGTTTCAAAATTCACCCTACATTTCCTTCATTCTATTCATCCACATTCGGAAAGATTGGAAGAGGAATTATAAAAAAATTTAGAATAATCCGGGACTAAATTGATCATGCACCATCCAGATGTTGACACATCAGCACAACAAATGGGTTTAGGTACAGTTTCGTCCAACAAGAGATTTAGAAATTTTAAATATTGGATTGAAAGTCAGGGATTTAAAAAACTAAATCTCCAAAATTTAATTGGAAAGCTAAATATCCATAATTATATCATGGATTCGGTCCAAAAAGGGACAAGTTTAGGGGGCTTGGGAGTAGGGATGGCAACGGGTAGGATACCCGCGGGTAGTGCCAATCCCAAACCCTTACCCGTTTATTTTTTAATTACCCGTACCCGTCCCATTATCCTAACGGGTATATTTTTGCATCCCATACCCTTCCCATTTAATACGCGGGTACTCACGGGTACCCTTACCCGTTAAGAATCAATAAATAAAATAAAAAATATTACAAATTTAGCAAAGTATATCTCGTTTCCTGGTGGAGAAAAACTGTCTCTTAACAATTAATTGATTCTAAAGAGTTACAAAAATAAATAAATATAATTTCTTTTTTTAGATGATAGAAATAAGAAAAAGATAGTAAAAGTAGTACCAAAAGTGTAGAAACCATTCTTGCAATAGACTTGACGCATAACCATTCTTCTTCTCTAAGAGCTTAGAGAAATAAGACTTTCGACGCAGAAACTATAATTAAAAAAATTCAGCTCGATTACAAGACTTGTTTCTGTTGAAACACCTTTCCACATGATTTTGATTTGATAAAATTATTTAAGTAAAATTAAATATATTCTAAACACACTAAGTTTAAATGCTTTGATTTATTACACTAATGTGTTTGTTCAATGTTGAGTTAAATTGTTTATAAGACATAAAGACTAAAAGGCTTAAAGCCCAATACGGAAGTCAAAGCCCAAGTCAAACAGATCTAGACCACTCGGCCCGCGTGTGCAAAACGCTGTCGTTGTGTACAAAACGTAGCTCAGCGAGAGAAGGATCGAGAAGACCTTCGTTGAACAACTTCGGAACGAAGCTGCTGAGTTGTATCGACAAAGAGTACAAGACAGCAGCTGAGCAAGAACAACTTCCAGACAAAGTGTTTCCACTTTGGGTAAAGTTCAGAAGACACAGAACGCTGTCTAGTTGACCTTACCATAAATGGAGAGACATTCTGCCGGACTGACTAAAAGCTGCTCAGCACTGACCGAGGACAAAAGATACTCAAATCTGATTGGCAAGGAGCTCTGAGCAAGACTGAGTGACAACGACAGGAAGCCGTTTCCCTCCAACGGTTATTTCGAAATTCGAAATGACTGATGCCTTAGACATCTCTATAAATAGAGCCTTTCAGTTGCTTCATTCCACACAGATCTTCATCAAGCCATTACGCTGACCAAAATTCTACTCGAAGTTCTGTGAGAAAAAGCAAAGCAAATACTTACACCAAATTCTATATCTTTCGTGTAAAAGTCTAGAGTGATTATTCAATCATCTAAGGTGTCTTAGCAATTGTTGTTTAGGACAAATCTTTATAATTTCTAGAGATTAGAAAGGAGAGGCTGAGTACTCGGTTATAGTACTCAGCGAGAGATTAGGAGTGAGTAGAGGTATAGAGGAAGGTACTCTTGTTATACTCAGCTTCTAAGTTGTAAAAGGTTTGATGCTCTACCGTTAAAGAGCTCAGTAGAGAATTCGAAAGCTCGGAACGTGTTCCGGGGACAGGATGTAGGCTTAGAGGCCGAACCTGGATAAATCTGCTGAGTAACATCTTTCTAACCTTAAACTCCTTAATATATATATATATATATATTGCTTGCTTAAACAAAACTGACCAAGTAAAGAGGTCACGCTGAGTTGTGTGTATTGAGTATCTGAGTTCAGGAATAGACTCAAGTGCTATCTCCTGACTCAAAGAAAGAAGCTGACTTAGTCACCAGTTGACTAAGCTAGTGTCTTAATTTACTCAGCGCGCTGTGTAATCCTTTTTCAAAGAAAAAGAAGTTAGCCTTAACGTACTAAAATTTTAAATAGTTCCTATCCCCCCCTTGGAACTAACTTGTTACGTTATAAGGGACCAACAAGTGGTATCAGAGCCTAAAAGCTCACTGTGAAAGGTTTAACTACCTTGAGCTGATCCACACTATGGGTGAAAACAGCACTCGGTTTCTCCCAGGAAACCAAACAACTCAGATCTTACCTGAGGGGCTGTCCATTACTCGGCCTCCGCTATTCTTCGGGTCTAACTACACCTTCTGGAAGAATAGGATGAAAAACTTTATTCAGGCAACAAATATGAGTGCATGGCTTTCAATAGTCCAAGGCCCATTTGTTCCTATTGAAGTTGTGGCTGGCCAAACAGTTGTCAAAGCTGAGGCCAAATGGACAGAGGATGATCTCAAGAAGCTACAAAATCACGCTTCGGCTATAAATATGCTTCACTGTGCGCTTGATGCTGCAGAATATAACAAGATATCAGGTTGTGAGTTAGCGCAAGAGATCTGGAAGAAGCTGGAGGTCACCTACGAAGGAACCAACACAGTGAAGGAGTCCAAGGTGAACCAGCAGATGAGACTATACGAGCTGTTTGAAATGAACGATGATGAAGGAATCTCTGACATGAATGAAAGGTTTACAAACATCATCAACGAGCTCAAGAGACTTGGGAAGATCTTCACTAAGGAAGAACAAGTCAAGAAGATTCTTAGGAGTCTTCCTAAAGACTGGCAAGCGAAGAAGACCGTTGTTGAGAAAGCTCAAGACTTAACCACCTATAAGTATGATGAACTCATCGGCTCACTGCTGACCCATGAGATCTCGATGAAGAATTTCGAGGTGAAAGAAAAGTCTGAAGACAAGAAGCAAAAGTCTCTTGTCATGAAAGCTGACTCCACTGATGGAAGCTCAGGAGATGATGATGAGATGGCTATGTTCACCAGAAAGATGAAAAGGCTGTTCAAAAAGAATGACAAATATTCTAAGAAGCCTTATAAAAAGTTTGATAAGTACAAAGCTGACTCTAGTGACAGCAAGTACAAGAAGGACAGCTCAAAGCCCATTACATGCTTTGAATGTCATCAAACTGGCCATATCAAGTCAAGATGCCCCTCACTGAGGAAAGAAAGAAAGAACGGCAAGAAGGCAATGGTGGAAACCCGGAGTGATAGTGATGATTCATCATCATCTGAAGCTGATGCCACTGAGTCAGCGAAGATTTGTTTCATGGCTGATGAACTTGCTGAGCCATGTGTTTCTGAGAATGCTGACCCCTCCATTGCTTCTGACGATGAGGAACATTCAACTGAGGTAATATCACTACCCTTGCTCAGAAATGAAATGGTTAATGCCCTGAGTGACCTCTACACACTTGTCAAAAAGTGTAATAAAAAGGTTAGAGCACTCAGCAGGCGATGTGACGAGGTTGAGGAGGTCAAACTGAGTGACCTTCGATATCTTCTTCAAGACAACTCAGATTTGCATAGTAACATTGGAATTATGCAAAAGTTTGTCTCTGAGGTCCAATCAGATTCTAAGAAACTGAAGAAGGACGTCACATCCATTCAGAACCAACTAAAGGTTCCAAACAAAAGAAATATTCCTCTGAATACTCAGTACCGAAGTATTGGTCAGCAAAGATGGAATGCTCAGCGGAATGTCCAGTGTGACTTCTGTGGGAAGAAAGGACACACCACAAAGGTGTGATAGCACGCTCAGTACTGGGGTGCTGACCAGTCAGTGAGACATCCTAAACGGAAAGTCAGTTGTGACTTCTGTGGAAAGAATGGCCATACTGACCAAGTATGCCGCCATAAAATAAAACATGATGCTTTACCTGTTGAACCTAACAAGCAAGGACCCAAAAAGAATTGGGTACCTAAAAGTAACTAGTTACATTGCAGGTAAGCCTGAGGTGTGCTGAGAAGTCAAAGATGTGGTATATTGACAGCGCATGCTCAAGGCATATGACTGGTGATGAAACTCAGTTCATCACATTTGAGCGTAAACGAGGAGGAAGCGTAAGTTTTGGAGACAACAAAAAGGGTAAGATAGTAGGGTCAGGAACCATTGGAGGTAATCCTACTAGTGAGTCTGTCTCCCTAGTCAGCGGACTCAAATATAACTTACTCAGCGTAGCTCAGCTATGTGACAATGGGAGAAAAGTTATATTTGATGACACTGGATGTAAAATATTCGAGGGTAAAACTAATGAGTTAATTTTAACTGCCCCTCGCATTGATAATGTCTTCATGCTGAACTTAGAGAAAAAGTTTTCAAAAACTGTATGCCTAGTATCAAAGGAAGATAATTCCTGGCTATGGCACATGAGACTTGGTCATGTAAGCATGGACCTCCTGGCCAAATTAGCAAGAAAGCAATTGGTTGAGGGACTGCCAGAACTTAAATTTGAAAAAGATCAATTATGCCACGCTTGCCAAGCTGGAAAACAAACCAAACAATCTTTTCATAGCAAAAACATTGTCTCAACTAAGCGTCCATTAGAGTTACTACACTTGGATCTCTTTGGTCCAGTCCAGCCGCTGAGTCTGGGTGGAAGAAGATTTTCCTTGGTCATTGTAGATGACTTTTCTCGGTACACTTGGATCATCTTGCTGAGTAGCAAGGATGAGACCTTTGAGACATTTTCAAATTTGGTTAGAAAACTTGAAAATGATAAAGACCTAAAATTGGCTCACATCCGAAGTGATAATGGTGGAGAATTCAAAAACCAACAGTTTGTTGAATTCTGTGAAGCCAGCGACATTAACCATAATTTTTCTGCTCCTAGGACGCCTCAACAAAATGGGGTTGTTGAAAGGAAGAACAGAACCTTGGTTGAAATAGCCAGGACAATGCTGAGTGAGCATAGGCTTCCAAAGTACTTTTGGGGAGAAGCTGTTAACACAGCATGCTATATTCTTAATAGGGCTCTTATTAGACCTATACTAAAGAAAACCCCCTACGAACTTTGGAAAGGATGAAAGCCCAACATTGGATACTTTCGAGCCTTTGGATGTAAATGTTTTATTTTAAACACCAAAGATAGCTTAGCTAAGTTTGATTCAAAAGCTGATGAGGCTATCTTTTTAGGCTACTCAACAAACAGCAAAGCATACAGAGTTTTCAATAAAGGAACCCAAGTCTTAGAAGAGTTAGTACATGTTGAGTTCGACGAAACTAACCCTGCAGGAAGATATCAGCCGCTGACCGAGGATGATTCACACTCAGTACCAGCTGATCAAGATACAGCCACTGAGTCATTCCCTCAAGGGCTGACCAAAGGTAAAAGTGAACCTCAAATTGTTTTCACTGACCAGTCTACACATGCAGAGATTGTTGAAACACAGACAACACGAGACATCAATCTACCAAAGGAGATAAGGATACCAAGAGGATACTCAGAGAGTGCAATTCTTGATTCCGCTGAGAATACCCTGATGACAAGAAATCAACTCAGGAGATACCTCAGCAACGTAGCCTTTGTCTCAATTCAGGAACCAAAGAACTTCGCTGCAGCTGAGCACGATGAATTCTGGATGAGCGCAATGCAAGAGTAGCTTGATCAATTCAGAAAAAATGATGTATGGGAGTTAGTGCCACATCCAAAGAGTCAGAAGACCATTGAAACAAGATGGGTCTTCCGTAACAAGCTGGATGAACAAAGAAATATGGTCAGGAACAAAGCAAGACTTGTAGCTCAGGGCTACAGTCAGCAAGAAGGTATTGACTACGGTGAGACCTTTGCCCCAGTGGCAAGGCTAGAGGCTATTAGAATTTTATGCGCTTATGCAAGCTATATGAACTTTAAACTGTTTCAAATGGATGTTAAGAGTGCATTCCTTAATGGAGTTATAAACGAGGAAGTTTATGTTAATCAGCCTCCAGGGTTTGAGGATTCTAAATTCCCAAACCACGTTTATAAACTCAAAAAGGCTCTGTACGGCCTCAAGCAAGCACCACGTGCTTGGTATGAGAGGCTGACCAGTTTCCTACTGACTAGAAATTATGTCAGAGGCAAAGCTGATACAACCTTATTCATTAAAAGAAAGGGTAAAGATACCATGCTGGCTCAAATTTATGTTGATGATATCATTTTCGGTGCAACTAACGAGTCAATGTGCAAGGAATTTAGCAAGCAAATGCAGACTAAGTTTGAAATGTCAATGATGGGAGAACTCAACTTCTTCCTTGGACTTCAAATTAAACAAGGGAAAAATGGCATCTTGATCAGTCAAGCTAAATATGCCAAGGAGATATTGAAGAAATATGATCTGGAAAATTGCAAGCCAATATCTACTCCTATGGGCACTGACACTGTCCTTTGTGCTGATAAGAATGGTAAGTCGGTAGACAGCAAATTGTATCGAGGTATGATAGGCTCTCTACTTTACTTAACAGTAAGTACACTGGACATTCAGTTCTCAGTATGCTATTGTGCTAGATATCAATCTAACCCTAAGGAATCTCATTACATAGCTGTAAAAAGAATCCTTAGATACTTGCAAAGCTCAGTGAATGCAGGTTTATGGTATCCTAACACTAATGATTTCACACTCGTTAGATACACTGATGCTGACTATGGACGGGACAAGCATGAACGAAAAAGCACCTCTAGAGGATGCCACTTCCTAGGAAGCTGTCTTGTATCCTAGTCCAGCAAGAAGCAGGCGTCAGTAGCCTTGTCTACCGCTGAAGCTGAGTACATTACTGCTGGATACTGTGTTGCCCAAGTCCTTTGGATCAAGCAACAGCTCGAAGACTATGGTGTTCAAACAAAGACAATTGAAGTCAAATGTGACAACAAAAGTGCAATTGATCTATCAAAGAACCCAATCTAGCACAGTAGGATGAAGCATGTCAGCATCAGACATCACTGCATTAAAGACCATGTACTCAAGGGCGAGATCAAGCTGGCCTATGTCCCAACGGATGAGCAGCTTGCGGATATCTTCACAAAGCCACTGGCTCGTGAGCAGTTCAGCATACTGAGAGAAGCCATTGGTATGTTTAATCCTCTTCAGTAAATTCTAGCTCTTAATATATATTCATGCTGAGTGAATTACCATGCTGAATGATTTATGCTATTACTTGCTGAGTGGATAGATGTATGCTGAGTATTTAATGCTAAATGAATGAATATCACATACTGAGCAAATATTGGCACCGAGTAGTTATCTGAAACTGAGAAATCATCCGTTTGCGTAAAACTGACTACTCAGAATATAAAACGCTTAGAATTCTAAATGCTGAGTATAAGATCCGTTGCATTTAATGCTAAAGCACGCGAATAGCCACCTAGGATGACGTATGCGCCGAATGTGTCATAAACGTCAGGATCCTTATCGGTTGACAATCCCAAGGCAAAACTGACACATGGATTCGATAAGATCCACCCCTCACAGCTATAAATAATGGGCAAATCCCCATTTTTATCTCCTCACACTTACCGAATTCTCTGGCATAAATGCTTTCTCTCTAAAAACTCTCAAAACTTCCAAACCCCTCTCTGAAACTATGACTAAGATTTCTTTGAACATTTCCAGTGCCGGTCACTCTAAGACCAGTTCCGATGAACCTTCCAGGCACTCTACTCCGCTTGGAACGACTGAGGCCACTACACCGAGCAAAGGCAAAGCTGGCCAAGCCACCTCATCTAAAGGAAAGCCGGCCAAAGTCAGAACCTATACTAAGGTCTTCGAAAACGTTAGAGAATGGAAGATTGACCACTCAAGATGGTTCTTTGAGGCCTTCGTAGAAACCGAGCAACCATTTTATGAATGGATATCGAAGAATGGCTGGACCGAGCTGTTCTGAATCAGAGATCCAACTTACCCTGACCTAGTAAGGGAATTCTACCATAATCTGCGGGTTGCTGACGATAACCAGGACCACCTAGTAACTGTGGTAAGAGAGAAAACAATTTTTGTCAACCCTACCTACCTTGCCAACTTGCTGAAACTGAAGAATGAGGGAACAAAGCTGAGAAGGACTGGTGATCATGACGGAACTAGGTACTCTGCCACCTTCTACAAGCCCGCTGGCCACTCTGGAGAAATCTTCAGTTCCTCAATGGGCCAGCACCAAAAGATGGCACACTACCTGCTGACCAATTATATCTTCCCGAAGATAAATTGCACCAGCTCAGCAAAAAAATTTGAGTAATGCTTTATATGGCATATGCTGACCTACAAGCCCATCAACATGCCAGTATTCTTAATTGCTGGCTTCCAAAGGAGCACTGGAACTCTAAGGCTGGGCTCACTCATTACCAGAATTCTCATAGACCATCAGATTGACCTGACCGAGGAAACTGAGGCCCAAGGCTCTGAGATCACAGCTGCTACGCTGCGTGCCTTGAAGTTTAACCAACCGATTAAGAAAGCCAAAGGTGCTGATCAGCCTGATGAGGAGACAGTCCCACAGAAGGGCAAAAGAACAAAGGCTCCAGCTGCCTGCAAAAGGAAAGCTGTTGGGACTCCTTCAAAGAATAATGAGTCTCAGGCCAAGAAGCTGAAGTCAGCTGCTCAAAAAGGTCAGGAGAGACCTAAGTCAGCTGAGAAGAGAAGCAGGCAAGATGAGCCTGATACAGAAGAAAGAATGGATGCTGATGAGCAACCTCTGAAGAAGAAAAAGTCTTCAGAGCTGACCCCTATTAATGCTTTCCCCACTGACTTCATTATTCCTGGTGATTCTCACTTCACACAATGTCAGGGAACTGAAGCCGAGCATCAAGAAGACGATGTGCAACTGGATGATCATTTCATCATACAGCTTGAAGAAGAGCTAGAAGAAGACGAAGGGAATGATCAAAGGGAGGAAGAAGAAAGTGGTCAGGATGACACTGAGGAGACAGCTAGTGAAGAGGAAACTGCTGACCCAACTAACACTGAGTTGGCTGCAGAAGAAGAACAAGCACAATCTGACCAGCTCAATGCTGATCAAGAAGAAACTTCTCCTTCTCACTCAGTAGAGTCTATCCAAGCTGACCCTACACCTCCTCGAAGAAGAAGATTAGTAAAGGCAAGTCAGACAACTGTCATTGACCTTCCTGTCCAGAAGCCGACCAAAGACCCTTCTACACTTAAGCTAAAAATTTTTAGCAAACAAACTTCTTCTTCTCTGCCAGCTTCTGTTGAAAAGCAAGCCTCTGTTTCTTCACTACAAGAACAAGCCGACTTGAATGCTTCTATCAACCCTACAAGCCAAACTGAGCAAGTTCTCGATAATGCTGCTGCTCTAAGCACTGTGCTGACTAAGGAAACTCCTGCCACAGTCAGCACTGAACCCATTCAGCCTACTTCTGCACCAACAATCATTCCTGTTGATCAATCATCTCTCCAAGAGAACCAAGTGCAGATTGAAAACCCCCTTCTAGTCACTGACCATGTCGTCATTAAGATAAATCCAACTCCTCCATCAACTGGTCATACTGAGGAAACTAGGCAACCTGATGAAGGATCACTCAGCTTTCTGCAGGCCACCGAGTCTGGTAGACAAATCATCAACTCGGTGCAGTCATTAATCAAGGATCTTCATCAAAATGATGAACCTTCTGCTGGGTGTACCAACAATGAGTCAACTCAGCTGTCCCAAGTCACTCAACTTTTAAATGAAGTTAAAGGACTGAAGGGTCTGCTAAGTGTTATGATCTCAATTCAAACACAACAGCCCAAGCAGGACTCAATAACGAAGCTGGCTAAGATCCAACTGACAATGGCTCAACATCTCAACACTCTTCAAGAACATTTCCAGAACTTGTCAGCTACGAACACTCAATATGCCACTTCTGCTGAAGTTAAGATGCTCTTTGCCCAGCTTTACACTGAGCAAACCAAGACCAACCATCAGCTGGCTTCCTACTCTCAATGCTCGGTGGAGCAAATTAGTGAAGCTGTTCGTTTACTGAACTTGAATAAGCAAGAGATGGATACTGACCAAATGAAACAGAATGAGATACTGGTCACTACCCAAAAGACTTTCACCCATGTGCGTCACTACAATATCCAGCGTCAATATTATGACTCAGCCCTGCTGAAGACATTTCATCAAATCTTTGCTGCACTGTCAGATACAATTACTTGGGTGGGTAAGTCCCAAGCCTACATACTGAGCATGCTCAGCACAGCTGAACTCGGTATACCTAAAAAGATCTTGGATGAAGGCGTTATTGTCTTCGACGGCATCAATGAAAGTGCCGATAAGCTTAAGGAGTTGTTCGGCTTACTGACCAACGCGGTCTTAACCTACTCCTTCAGAATTCCTCCTCCTCCCGATGCTGACAAAACGGGGGAGAAAGAACAAGCTAGAACTCAGCCCGATGCTGCTAGAAGTAGTCAGTCTAAGCATAAGAAGAACTAGAAATAGGCTAACTTAGTTTATTTTTTAGTTTGTAGTCTCTATGTTCATTTATGCTTATCTTTTTGCTGTATATGCTGACTACTTTATTTCAATATAATACTTGCATCTTTTATCCAAACTTGAGTTATTTTATATGATGCTGAGTATTTCATTATTATGTATCTTCAATTACATCAACTGTGTTTACTGTTCATAATACTTGTTGATTGAATGCTATGCTGATAAAATGTTTGACATTATCTTGTATGCTTATTAAACACTGTCTCATAAGACCCATTGAACAATATGATTACTCATCGCTCTCTGAATGATAAACCTTCCGCTTAATACTGAGTAAAATAGAATATGTTCCATGAGCTGACTTATATCTGAAAACTGACCTTAGACTTACTCGATTAAACCTCAAAATGTTTAAGAGTAAAACTAAGTCAGTAGCTCAACCCTTACGGGGGAGTTTGCTAAGTAATATTAGGTCAACTATCATGGGGGAGCTCAACACTGAGTTCTCCGCTGAATAGTTTTGCCAACATCAAAATGGGGGAGTTTGTTGAAACACCTTTCCACATGATTTTGATTTGACAAAATTATTTAAGTAAAATTAAATATATTCTAAACACACTAAGTTTAAATGCTTTGATTTATTACACTAATGTGTTTGTTCAATGTTGAGTTAAATTGTTTATAAGACATAAAGACTAAAAGGCTTAAAGCCCAATACGGAAGTCAAAGCCCAAGTCAAACAGATCTAGACCACTCGGCCCGCGTGTGCAAAACGCTGTCGTTGTGTACAAAACGCAGCTCAGCGAGAGAAGGATCGAGAAGACCTTCGTTGAACAACTTCGGAACGAAGCTGCTGAGTTGTATCGACAAAGAGTATAAGACAGCAGCTGAGCAAGAACAACTTCCAGACAAAGTGTTTCCACTTTGGGTAAAGTTCAGAAGACATAGAACGCTGTCTAGTTGACCTTACCATAAATGGAGAGACATTTTGCCGGACTGACTAAAAGCTGCTCAGCACTGAACGAGGATAGAAGATACTCAAATCTGATTGGCCAAGAGCTCTGAGCAAGACTGAGTGACAACGACAGGAAGCCGTTTCCCTCCAACGGTTATTTCGAAATTCGAAATGACTGATGCCTCAGACGTCTCTATAAATAGAGCCTTTCAGTTGCTTCATTCCACACAGATCTTCATCAAGCCATTACGCTGACCAAAATTCTACTCGAAGTTCTGTGAGAAAAAGCAAAGCAAATACTTACACCAAATTCTATATCTTTCATGTAAAAGTCTAGAGTGATTATTCAATCATCTAAGGTGTCTTAGCAATTGTTGTTTAGGACAAATCTTTATCATTTCTAGAGATTAGAAAGGAGAGGCTGAGTACTCGGTTATAGTACTCAGCGAGAGATTAGGAGTGAGTAGAGGTATAGAGGAAGGTACTCTTGTTATACTCAGCTTCTAAGTTGTAAAAGGTTTGATGCTCTACCGTTAAAGAGCTCAGTAGAGAATTCGAAAGCTCGGAACGTGTTCCGGGGACAGGACGTAGGCTTAGAGGCCGAACCTGGATAAATCTGCTGAGTAACATCTTTCTAACCTTAAACTCCTTAATATATATATATATATATATATATTGCTTGCTTAAACAAAACTGACCAAGTAAAGAGGTCACGCTGAGTTGTGTGTATTGAGTATCTGAGTTCAGGAATAGACTCAAGTGCTATCTCCTGACTCAAAGAAAGAAGCTGACTTAGTCACCAGTTGACTAAGCTAGTGTCTTAATTTACTCAGCGCGCTGTGTAATCCTTTTTTAAAGAAAAAGAAGTTAGCCTTAACGTACTAAAATTTTAAATAGTTCCTATCCCCCCCCCCCTTGGAACTAACTTGTTACGTTATAAGGGACCAACAGTTTCAATCTTTTTAAAAATTCTTCCTTTAAGATCATATAAATATATGCGTCAATGTGAGATAAGAAGAACCTTTTCTCCATCTTTAGAATATCCCCAATATCCTAAAGTTTTAGGAATACCCAATTCTTCTGTAAGAGACAATAATTTAATCCAAGTAAAGTCGACTCCTTTCTTCTTCCTAACATATAAATCAACATTTAAATCACCCTTTTTCAGTGTGAAAACTGTGTCACCAAGACATCCTTCGAAACTTGTCAAACATATATTATGTTTCCCTTGGTTATGGTAAATATGCTGACTTACTATAGAGAATTGTTGGAATTTTTATAATTAAAAATTTATTACTATTTATTTATTTATTTATTATTCTTCTTCTTATTATTATTATTATTATTATTATTTATTATCATGACTTGTTAAAAGTTGGTTTCTAATTCTTCCTCACCACATCCTTCCTTCCTTTATGGGGTTCTCTGATATTGACTGGTTCTCTGAAGGCGTTAATGGGAATTTGTTGGCCAGTATGGAGCACGGGGCTATTCTCTTCGCTATTATTTGTCACCAAATGTGGAAATGGAGGAATGAAGAGTTATTTGCTGAGAAGACTGTCTTTATTCCTGACCTCCGGTTTTACTTCTCGAAAAAACTCTCTGTTATTACAAAGAGTTTTGAAGGAGAGCCCCTGGTTCACCCCTCCCCGGTTAAAGAGGTCCAGTTAGTTGGTTGGAGGAAGCCCAGGGAAGGGGTTGTCAAGTTGAATACGGATGGCTCCTGCCTTAGTAATGGCAGAATTGCTGCTGGTGGAGTTCTTCGGGATTCTGGTGGCGCCTGGCTGGCTGGGTTTACCCATAACTTAGGTACGGGCTCCTCCTTTACTGCAGAGCTCTGGGGGATCTTGTCTGGCATTAAACTCGCCATTCGCATGGGTGTTAAAAGACTTTCGGTGGACTCTGACAATTTGGAGGCTATCAACAGGATTTCGGATAGACATGCTGTTTGTCTTAAGAGTCAGAATCTCATTAAAGCCATCTTGAGGCTTCGTCCTGCCTTCGATTCTCTTACCTTCTCCCATATTTATAGGGAGCAAAACCGCGTGGCGGATCGCTTGGCAGCTGCTGGGCATGGGGGGATGTTAGGTGTTTCTACCCTTTCCGTTCCTCCTTCTTTTCTGTTACCTTCTCTTCTTGAGGATAGGATTGGGGTCAGTCTTCCTAGACTGATCCCGAGTTAGGTTTTTGTTTGTTTGTTTTTTTTTCTTCCCTTCTTACCAAAAAAAAAAAAGTTGGTTTCTAATTTGTTGGTTAGTGCTATTCTTTCTCCTAATTGGTTTCCTAATTTTTAGCACAAACATTTGCAACGATGACATTTAAATTACTATATAAATGGTTGGTTTCATTTCATATAACATATATATATGGCAGACAAGTTATATGCCAATTACTTTTGCAAATTTATAACTTTCAGGACATGTGATTTTTGATATTTTGCTTTAAATCCAAAATGACTTTTTGATATTATTTTAAACTTTCTTTCATACTCATTGCTGTTTGAGCATTGAGAATAATCGGTTCGGGATCTTAGTCGCATATAAGAATTTCGACAGATTAAAGTGTATCTTGCGAGAGAGACGTGGTTGATAATTACTCGGTGCAGACGGGCCGTTTTCTCTCAAAGGACAGCGCAATTCAGCGTGCTTCGATCTACATATATTCAGGCTATTCTAAACCTCAGTATTAATTTAATTGTTATTTTATTGATGTTATTCACATTATAATTGTAATCAATTTCTTTGATATGTTTGATTACTATGTTTTGATTCAATCGAATATATATATGTTTTTATGATTTGATTGACCATGATATATTTCCAACAATCTTTGAGAGAAAATTGCATCTTTTTATTACTGGTTCCATCAGATCCTTTTCTAGTAACTTATTTTTTTTGTTCGAAATAAGTGTGATTCTTTTATTGAATTGGCATTTTATGTGATGATGCAGTGATAATACTTTCATAATTGTTCGTCTAATAAGATTGACTTCATTGTGTTGGTTTAAACTGTTTCAAATTATATTTGCATATTTGTAGGATTTTGTGATTTAAATATTTATTTATTTTTTATTCTACTTTGACCTGTTAATAGCTTTTTTTAACGACCAGATCAGTTGAGCTTTTAGTGGCTAACTTTTCTCTTTTATCTTAACTCCAATTTTTTAAGCCACTACATGAAGAGAAAACATATTATTATGTTTTAGACTATAGAGTAAGGTGCCATCAATTTCAGTAAATAATTTTATATTTCATTCAAATATTGACAGTTATATGTGTATAGTTGAATGAGTTGATTAATGTGTTTAAAATTATGTGTTTGTGTGCTCGTGTGCTGACCCGTTATAATATTATGACTATCATATTTAGTTAAACATTAGATTGTTACACAAACATCTTAATATTTGAAATTGAAATTCATTTTTTTTTCAAATCGTAAATACATTGGACAATTTAGAGTGAAATAAGTCATTGTGATTGAAATGGAATTCTTGTGAGACATTAAGCTCGACAACAGTGGGATCCGAACAATCGGCATGAGTTTGATTATTTATTTGAAATAAAACCTTATATTTTTATAGTTTGATTATTTATTTTCAGTTAAAAATAGAGTATTAGTATGTTTTTGTTAAAACGTGATTTAGTAATGATCTAAGGACAAAATTATCAACAAAATCAATTTAAAAAAGAAGAAATAATTCAATCAAGTGATTTCGATAAAATACTTATTTTCATTCCCTTTAAAAGCATTAGGACACTTGTAGATCCCAATATGCATCAAATTTTGTGAAAAGGGAATAAAGGAACTCATTTATTAGCTGCAATAAATGCATGTGTTGGCAAAAAAAAGGAGTGAGGAAGATGAAATTCGGATTGGGGTAGAGCAATCCACATTCTATGTGTGGAAGGGAGGGTTTCGTTACGTAGTTAATAGCATTTTCGATTGAAAAGAGAAACAGAAGATACTTGTAGTTAAATGGTTAGGTAGGATGTGCATTGAGTAACCAATACCAGTTTTGATCTGTGGTTTCTCCATAAAAAATTTATTTTTCGATTTTGCATTCAATATGGAGCAATAAACGTTTTCATATTCGAAATTAAAATTCATTTTTTTTGTTTTCCAAATTAATCCCTGCATTGGAATCCAAAATGATATGAATATCTAAACCATCTAGAAAATTGAACAACTAAGCAGGAAAAAAGTTGTTTTTTTTCCTCCTTTTTTATGATATTTGCATAAGAAATTCTCGGTTTAATATTTTTTTTTAAATCAATAATAATCGGATTACATTGAGGCATTATATATTCATGAACCATCTTGAAAAATAAAATTAATATAAAATGAATAAAAATTTAATAAAATGCAATAAGAAAACGTGTTCTTCACATGGATATATGCAAACAAGAAACTGAACTACAGTTTAATGAAACTTAAGAAATAAATACATTTTTTTTATTGAAAGCGGGGGATTGAGACCCGAATTCTGGACATCCCAAGGGGATTGAGACCCGAATTTTGGAAATCCCAGCTATGCTGGCACCCCTAGAACCCGAGACCAAGGACCCGAATGAATTAATAAATAAATAAATAATGAAAGAATACAAAGAGGGTCTGCCATATCAACGTTAAGAGAACCAAAAATTGTCTCTACCTATCAAGTCGGCTAAGACTAGGCTGTTACAGAAAGAAGGGTATTCCCCCCACCACGTATTTGAGTGACCAAGTCTAGCGTGATTGGCCAATGCGTCGGCGACGCAATTACCCTCCCGCAACGTATAAAGTAAAGAAGAACACAAACATCAATTCAGAAATTAATCGATTGATATTAATAAAATCGAAACCAAGTTGTTAGTCGAAATCAGCAAGAAAAGTCCATTAACGATCGAGAGACAATGGTGAAATTTCCAGCCACCACGATGAAATTTCCGATAAATTCTCCGATGTATTTTCCAGATTAATCTGTTTGGAGATGAAGGATAATGAAGAAGAATGAGTAATTACAAAGAGAGAAAAATGCAATTCATAAAATAAGTCATTTATTATGACTATTAACTACAGATTTTTGCATTAAATGATCAGACCATTGGATCAAAATCAGTGGTTGAGATTTTGGTTCCATTTAGGGTCTAGATGGTTACTGGTACCATATGTATGTATATTATTTCTAAGTGATGATTGATAGGTGGCATTAAATTGGTGCTCAATATATATATCAAGTTCATGATAGCATTGTGGCTCTGAAATTATTAAAAGGCCCACCAGCTCCCTAAACTTGTCCATAAAAGTAGATTGACTCTTTGAATTTTGTTAGTGTCTCACCCGCTCCCTAAACTTGCTAATTTCGTATCACCAGCTCCTTAAAATCGTGTGTATAAATAGATTAGCTCCATGAACTTTGCAAGTGTCTCATCAAATCCATAAACTTGCTTATTCTGTAATAACTAAATAAAAAAACCAAAATACTAACTCTCGATCATTTTCTTAAAGGGTCTTTTTAATTTCAATTTCCTAATTAAACAGGATTCTATACATGATGTCATAGCCAAATATTCAGCTTTACAAGTAGACAATGTTAAGACGGCTTGCTTTTTAGAACTCCATAAGAAACGTCGTGCCATCTTGAAAATATACAAAGCTAGTTGTGGTATTTCGATTATCCTTAGCAGTGGCCTAATCACTATATATATCACAGTACTGAGCTACATACTTATAAAGTAAATGTCTTTTCTTGGGATTATATTATATTGCACAAAAGAGAAACAAAAGTAGAGAAAGCAAGAGAAGCAGAATGTTTATTAGACAAGTGTAAGTATGCAACATCTAAACGTCATTCTTTAATTAAATTAAAGTCATTACAAATATATATATATATATATATATATATATATATCACTTCCTGGTGGAGCAAAATTCTGTCTTAACAATTAATTGATTATAAAGAGTTACAAAAATAAATAAATGTAATTTCTTTTTTTAGATAATAGAAATAATAAAAGATAGTAAAAGTAGTACTAAAAGTGTAGACACCATTCTTGCAATAGACTTGACGCATAACCATTCTTCTTTTCTAAGAGCTTAGAGACACAGGACTTTCAACGCAGAAACTATAATTAAAAATATCCACATTGTCTAGAAGACTTGTTTCAATCTTTTTAAGACTTCTTCCTTTAAGATCATATGAATATATGCGTCCATACGAGATAAGAAGAACCTTATCTCCATCTTTGAAATATCCCAAATATCCTACAGTTTTAGGAATACCCACTTCATCTATAAGAGACAATAATTTAATCCAAGTAAAGTCGACTCCTTCCTTCTTCCTGACATATAAATCAACCTTCAAATCACCCTTCTTCAGCGTGTAAACTGTGACACCAAGAAATCCTTCAAAATTCGTCAAACATATATCATGTTTCCCTTAGATATGGTAACGAGGTTGAGTTACTATGGAGAACGTCTCCTTAGCAACATCAAATGCAACAATCATATGTGATTCCCATTTTGGTCCATAATAGTATAAAAAATGCACATAACCATCTACAAAACTATTTCCCTTTACAAAACTATTTCCCTCCCCAACTTTGTGAATATCAAAATAAGGAAAATCTTGAATCCTTCTCCTACAACTTGACCTCAGCTCAAAAATAAAAACTTGATAAGATGGATTTGTTGGTGTAATTAGTACAACCTTGTAATCATCTATATTCGAGTCATAACCAAAACCTATACTCCATTTTCTCCAATTACTATCTGTGGTAAAATTCACAGGGAATGCGGGAAGTTCCTTGTGGCTTCTGGTTGATGGATTGAGTAAAGAAAATTTGTTGTCATCTGCATTCAAAAGAACCAAACCATTGCATGAATCAAGAAACAAGGGGGGGAATGTATGGCAACTTAAAATCAAGCATAACCTCTTCTACGGAGCCATCATTGATATCCAAAGCATGAATTTCATTACGATTAGTGTAATTATAAAATTCGAAAATCAGCTTGCGATGAATCCTTTTCTCTGAAGATGTACGAAGATGAGAATAGATAAAGTCTTTGCTATTAATGATGCTAGAAAATGACTTAGAAACACATCTAAAGCGAAGAAGTGACTTCACTGGCAACACTGACAAAATTTCATAGATCAATTCCTGCGGTAGATTTGCCATAGCTTCAAAGCGTCATCACCCAACTTCCGATTAGTTAGGGTTCACCTTAATTTCTCTCTTCTATTTTGAGTTTTTATTTATTTTGCTTTATCTTGTTGTTGTATTATATTTATATCTATCCTATATATAATAGCGGAAGCAGAAGAAATTGATAAGAAGTGTTTTAATAGTAATTAAGAAATTTAATAGTATTTAAGAAATTTAAATATCATAACTACTATATTTGATAGATTATCTATTAATAGTAATTAAGAAATTTAAATATCATAACTACTATTTCAGTTTTATCGTTAAAATAAATTCATTAATTACACAACATATACAAATTTCATCAAACAGTTTCATCAATTCAAAACCTTAAATTATAAACAACATCTATCCATCCTCTAAAACTTTCAGAACTATTATTTCATTATTAATTACTAATTCACTCTTGTGTTACTATATATATATATATATATATATATATAGGGGTGAGATCCAGCGTGACAAGGGTTTAAGTTGTGACAAAGAGCTTATTATGTGACATAACAAAACTACGTAGTTTTGATGATAATTAAAAAGGGCAAGGTGGCAAATTGGTAAATAAAATGAAAGAGAGGATAGAGAAAATTGTTTTATTTCTTTTCTTTAAAATACATTTTCTCGACATCTCTAACATCGTTTTTCGAAAATTTTTATACTATTAGACTCATCTAAATTAGACGGTCATTTTAAGATCCCTGAAGCTCAAGTAAAAAAATTTCCGGTGAACGGAATCCGGGTGGGCGTTTTTCGGCGAGAAAAAAAGTGCCCATAAAATTCTCAAAAAATTTCAGAAAATGTAAAACATTATTTTAAGAAACTTTAATTCTTGGGTCGAAATAGGATTTATTACGGTTTAGTCCCAATAAAACGTTTTCCTTAATTTTATCCATTTTACATGCTTCAACAATTTGTTGGGACTATACCGTAAGAAATCCCGCTTCGACCTAAGAATTAAAGTTTCTTAGAATAATGTTTTACATTTTCTGGAATTTTTTGAGAATTTTCTGGGTACTTTGTTTCTCGCCAGAAAACGCCCACCCGGATTCCGTTCACCGGAATTTTTTTTACTTGAGCTTCAAGGATCTTAAAATGACCGTCTAATTTAGACGAGTCTAATAGTATAAAATTTTTCGAAAAACAAGGCCAGAAATGTCGGGAAAATGTATTTTAAAAAAAGAAATAAAACATTTTTCTGTTGGAACAATACAAGTATTATGTTGGAACAAATGGTAAACTGATTTGGAACAATGTAAGTATGACAAAAAACGTGATCATAAAATTATCAAAAAATTTGAAAACATGTAAAACATCATTTTAAGAAACTTTAATTCTTGGCTCAAAGCGAAATTCCTTACAGTTTTGACCCAATAAATTGTTGAAGCATGTAAAATGGATAAAATTAAGGAACAAGTTTTATTGGGACTAAACCGTAAGAAATCCCGCTTCGACCCAAGAATTAAAGTTTCTTAGAATAATGTTTTACATTTTTTGAAATTTTTTTAGAATTTTTTGGACACTTTTTGTCTTGCCAGAAAACGCCAACTCGGATTCCGTTCACTGGAATTTTTTTTACTTGAGCTTCAGGGATCTTAAAATGACTGTCTAATTTAGACGAGTCTAATAGTATAAATTTTTTCGAAAAACGAGGTTAGAAATGTCAGAAAAATGTATTTTAAAGAAAAGAAATAAAACAATTTTCTGTTGGAACAATATAAGTATTATGTTGGAACAAATGATACATTGATTTGGAACAACGTAAGTAGGACAAAAAACGTGTCCAGAAAATTATCAAAAAATTCCAAAACATGTAAAACATTATTTTAAGAAACTTTAATTCTGGGCTCAACGCGAGATTTCTTACCGTTTTTACCCAACAAATTGTTGAAGCATGTAAAATGGATAAAATTAAGGAAAAAGTTTTATTGGGACTAAACCGTAAGAAATCTCGCTTTGACCCAAGAATTACAGTTTCTTAGAATAATTTTTTACATTTTCTGAAATTTTTTGAGAATTTTCTGGACACTTTTTTACTTGCCGGAAAACGCCCACCCGGATTCCGTTCATCGGAATTTTTTTTACTTGAGCTTCATGGATCTTGAAATGACCGTTTAATTAAGACGAGTCCAATGGTATAAAATTTTTTGAAAAACGAGGTTGGAAAAGTCGGGAAAATGCATTTTAAAGAAAAAAAATAAAACAATTTTCTCTTTCCTTTTATTTACAAATTTATCACCTCCTTTTGATTAATTACAAAATTGGTCATTGTCACATAATAAGGCTTGTCACACCATAAGAGATGTGTCACACCTGATCTCTCATATATATATATATATATATATATATAATAGAGGAAGTTGAGAGAATTGATAAGAAGTGTTTTAAAGGTCTTTTCGCTTAGTTGGCATCGTAGAAGAGAATATTTGAGTTAAAGTTATCTATATAGAAATTGAAATATCATAACTAATATATTAAGATCATAAATATTATTTCGATTTTTTTGTTAAAATAAATTCATTATTTACACAGCTTATACAAATTTCATCAAAACAGTTTCATCAATTCAAAACCTTGAATTATAAATAGCATCTATCCATCCTCTGAAATTTTTAGAACTATTATTTCATTATTAATTACTAATTCACCTTTGTGTTGCTATATGTAATAACAGAAGCATATAGAATAGATAAGAAGTGTTTTAGATGTATTTTCGCTTAGTTGGCATCGTAGAAGAGAATATATGAGTTTCAATTATCTATATTAATAGTAATTAAAAAAAATTAAATATCATAACTATTATATTAATATCATAAATACTAGGAAAAAGTACAAAAATAAACATTATGGTTACACCTGTTTTCGAACAACACCCGTGTGGTTTAAAAGTTTGCAAAATGGTACCTTGAGGTTCATTCCGTTAGCAAACACATACCAAATTGACTAACAGTGTTAAAAGTCAAAGGGAAAAGAGTTAATTTGGTCCTTATATTTATTTATTTTTATAAATTAACCCCCTTATTATCTAATTATCACAAACAAACCCCAAAAGAAGAAATAAAAATCAATTATATCATCTTCCCCATCTAATTTTTCAGTCGGCTGTGTTGGTTGTCAAAGTTCAGAAACTAATAAATGAGATAACAGTGTAGTTATATTTTGGGATATTTTCCTGGCAGCAAATATTTGTTGATATGAACTATCTAATTCATATGGAATGTTCTCCATCTTTAGTTCGCATGCACCTTTTACTTAAGGATATAAATTCTTTTCAGCATAAGTGTAATCTTATCTGCCTAATTTTTCTGTTTTAGAGAGAGAAAAATTAAGAGAGAAGAGAGAGAAAGAAGAAAAAAAAGAAATAAAAAAGATGGAGAAGATGGTATAATTGAACTTTTTTGGGTTTGTTTATGATAATTAGATAATAAGGAGGTTAATTTATAAAAATAAATAAATATAAGGACCAAATTAACTCTTTTCCCTTTGACTTTTAACACCGTTAGTCAATTTGATATGTGTTTGCTAACGGAATGAATCTCAAGGTACCATTTTACAAACTTTTAAACCACACGAGTGTTGTTCGAAAACATGTGTAACCACAAGGTTTATTTTTGTATTTTTTCCTAAATACTATTTCAGTTTTTTTTGTGAGGCCTTTTCACTTACTTGGCATCGTAAGAGAGAATATATGAGTTTAAATTATCTATTAATAGTAATTAAAAAATTGAAATATCATAACTATTACATTAATATCATAAATACTATTTCAGTTTTATCATTAAAATAAATTCATTAATTACACATCCTCTACAAATTTCATCAAACAGTTTCATCAATTCAAAACATTGAATTATAAATAGCATATATCCATCCTCTTAATCTTTTAGAACTATTGTTTCATTATTAATTACTAATTCACCTTTGTGTTACTATATCTAATAACGTAAGCATAGAGAATTGATAATAAGTGTTTTAGAGGCTTTTTCACTTAGTTGGCATCGTAGGAGAGGATATATGAGTATAAATTATCTATATTAATAGTAATTTAAGAAATTGAAATATCATAACTACTATATTAATATCAGAAATACTATTTCTATTTTATCGCTAAAATAAATTGATTAATTACATAGTCTATACAAATTTCAGCAAACAGTTTCATCAATTCAAAACCTTGAATTATAAATAACATCTATTCATAGAAAACATCTCTTTAGCAACATTAAATGCAACAATTATATGTGCTTCCCTCAGTCTTCCATTGCATAAAAAATGCATATAACGATCTACAAAACCATGTCCATCCCTAGCTTTATGAATAACAATCTAAGGAAAATCTGGAATCCTTTTCCAATAATTTGACCTCAACTCAAAAGTTCAAACTTGATAGGATGGATTTTGTGGGTATAATTCGTAAAACCCTGTAATCATATGTCCTCGAGTCATAACCGAAACCCAAATTACGGATTCTCCAATTACTAAATACTATAAAATTCACAAGGAATTCAGGAAGAAAACGACTTAGAAACACATCTAAAACCAATAAGTGACTTCCCTGACAACACTAACAAAATTTCATAGATCAATTCCGGCCGCAGATTTTCCATGGCTTCGAAGCGCCCTCGCCCAACACTAATTTCACTCTTTTATTTTGAGTTTTTTTTATTTTGTTTTTATTTTGTTGTTTTATATATCTAATTAGAACATATTATCCTTGACCTAAACTTTTATTTACAAAAAAAAAAAGAACATACCATCCTTTTACATTCTTTTATCTCTTCCAAACAAACATTTTTCTTATGGCCATGTTTAGCAAATACCTATTAACTGTCAGCTGATAGCCGGTTACATTAGCTGTTAGCAGTTTACCTTTTTGGTTAGCTGTTTTGACTATTTGATTTGACTAGCTGATTGTGTAAACTTGTTTGGTAAAACTTAGTTGATTGTTAATAACTGTTTGGGTAAATGACAAATAAGGATATGATAAAACATTTATCTGGAGTTAAAGCGTAATTATCAAGGGTAAAAATGTCATTCAAAAGAGACATGGCAATAAGCTAATTGAAAAAGCTTCTAAAATGAGCTTTTTCAAAATTAGCTTTTTGGATCCAATAAGCTCTTTTAAACATCTCTTCACCAAACACCTAATTTTATCCCAAAAAGCATTTTACCAAACAGGGCCCATATTCATATGGAATAAGGTGTAAAAATACCCACGACGTTTACAACAAGGAGCAATTTTACCCCTAACGTCTAAAATGGTGCAATTTCACCCCTAAAGTTGGTATCGAAAGCAATTTTACCCCTAACGTTAGCTTGTTGGATCAAATTTGAGCCATTATTATAAAACATAGATATATATTTTATTTTTTATTTTGCACTAATTGCATATTTGTTGGTTAAAAAAATTCATAGTTTTTGTGATTTAATAATAGAATTAGATATTAATATTTATAAATTCGGTAAAATATTTTAATTTTTTTTGTCTAACTCGTACAAAAGATAGTATATATTTTTTTAAAAAAAATCATGTCTAAATCATATGTTTCTGAAATGTTATGTTACTAATGCATAGTAAAATAATGCACATGTAAAGTGTTGATGACAAGATTAATGAACAAGAAGACGGTTTGATGAACTATTTCTCAAATTGACCCAACTTATCAACGTTATGGGTAAAATTGCTATTGGCTGCCAGTGTTAGAGGTAAAATTGCACCATTTTAGACGATATAGGTAAAAATTACTCCTTGCTGTAAACATTAAACATATTTTTACACCTTATCCCTATTTATATATGAAAGGAATAAAAAACAAATTTAACCCCTAACCTTTAAAAAAGTGTAGATTTAGGCTTAATGTATGAAATTGTACAAATTTAACCTAATATTTCTATGTAAAATCAATTTTAAACCTACGAATGATAATATTGGAACTCTTCATTGAATCAAAAGAAAACTTTAAACAAAGCTGAAAGAGAATTTATGGGATTCTCAATGAATACTACAGTGTTGCGTGAGCTTGCTTATATAAGGAAGAAAATAATAGAATGGGGGTAAAATTGGAACAATAAAAAATAACAAACTTTACCACGTGTTGTGTAGTTGATGATGATATATGTGGTGATGTGAATTGATGAGATGGAGGTGGAGATGAGCTGCAACGATTACTTCTTTAATTTGAACATGGGCTTTGTTGTTTCAATGGAAAAATCTTGCAAATGTGTAATACAGTTATGAGCCCCCCTCAAACGAGGGATGTAGATGTTCAACAGGCCAAGTTTGGAAATGTGTGTAAGAAATTGAGGATGATGTTGTGCTTTAGTGAAGAGATTGGCAAGTTGGAGATGAGAGGAAATGGACATTAAACGGATTAAACCAGAAAGAACACGCTCACGAATCACATGACAAGCAATGTCAATGTGCTTCGTATGTTTATGAAAAATGGGGTTTTGGGCAATATGAAGGGCAGAGGTGTTGTCATAAAAAAGTAGAGCAGAACTGACAATAGAGAGTGAGGTCATGTAAGAGGGAAATTAACCACTATCGATCACAAGAAGTAGAAGCCATGGCCCTGTACTCGGCCTCAGAAGAAGATCGTGAGACGGTGCTCTGCTTTTTGGATCTCGATGAAATTAAAGTATGGCCGAGAAAGATAGCATAACCGGTGATAGAACGGCGTGTGTCAGGACAAGTTGCCCAATCGGAATCAGAGAAAGCTTGGAGTGTGAAAGAATTATCGGAAGGGAAAAAGATACCGAGACCATGAGATCCCTTGAGGTAGCGAAGAACCTTATAAGCACGAGAAAGGTCATCGGTAGTAGGAGAGACCAGATGTTGAGATAAGTGATTGACAATGTAAGCAAGCTCGGTTCTGGTATGTGTCACATATAACAAACGCCCAATTAACCAGCGATAAGAGGAGATGCCAGATAAAGGGGTGGCCTTTGAGGAAGGTTTAAAATGAGGAGTGGCATGTGTTTTAGATGGTTTACAAGCTAGATAGCAGTGTCACTTAACAACTCCAAGATGTACTTCCGCTGGCACATGTGAATGCCGATATGAGCCCGACTGAACTCAAAACCCAAAAAATACTAAAGAGTGCCTAGGTCTTTGATGCTGAAAGTGGTATGTAGATACCGTTTGATCTCGAAAATGCCCATAGCATCATTACTCGCAACAATGACATCATCAACATAAATGAGCAAGATTACTGTCTTTTCCCCTTGATGATTGATGAACAAGGAAGGATCTGAGGCTGATTGTGTGAATCCAGCCTTTTTTATAGCATTACTCAACTTCAGATTCCATTGTCGCCCTGCTTGCCGGAGACCGTATAGAGATTTGTGCAATCTGCACACTAAGTTTGGATCATAAGAATTAACCCCAAGTGGGACTTTTATGTATACTTCCTCATCAAGGTCTCCATGAAGATACGCGTTGTTAATGTCAAGTTGCTCAAGTAGCCAACCCTTGGCTGCTGCAATTGCCAATAGGGCTCTAATAGTGGTGAACTTTGCAACTAAAGCACAAGTAGCAGCAAAATCAACTCCCCCAGTCTGTGTGAAACCCTTGGCAACGAGCCTTGCCTTAAATCTGTCTAGAGTACCATCACTCTTATACTTGATCTTGAAAACCCATTTTGCAATCAATTGGAACTTTTCCTGCAGGTAAACATGTTAATTCCCATGTATTGTTTTGTTCAAGTGCCATTAATTCTTGTTGCATAACATGCCTCCACTTAGGATCTTTAGCTGCTTGGTTATAAGTTTTAGGCTCAGTGATACAGCTTATATTGATGGAAAAAACTCTTTTGGTAGTGTAAGCTGATTGTAATCAAAATAATGATGAATGGGATGTGATATGGTGGATGAAGTATTTGGTAATATGGCTATGTTGTTGATATGGGATAGTTGGGTATGGTAATCTTGTAGGTAGGTAGGTGGATGTTTGGTTCGGGTTGAGTGTCTATGTGTGGGTACAGGTTCCAACTCTTCCTCAACATGTGTCTCCAGTGGATCTGGTTGATTGTCCACTAGATCAATTTTGGGAGTTGGAACAATGATTGGTGGTAAAGGTTCTTCCTCATCATCAGGAAGATTTGTGTGAACAAGATCTAGTTCCTCTTCACTACACAAGGGTAATACAGAACTAGAATTATTATGAATAGACTGAAAAGGGAATTTTGTTTCGAAAAACCTGACATTCCTGCTGAAGAAAAGCTCATTTCTTGTGAGATTAAGCATCTTGTACCCCTTGATTCCCGTTTGATAACCCAAGAACACGCACCTGGTTGCCCTATCTGTAAGCTTATTTTTGTGTCTGTCAAGGGTTGACGCATATGCCAAGCATCCAAAAACCTTGAGATGTGTCAGATCAGGCTTGGCTTCATTTAAAATTTGGTACGATGTTTGGTTATTTAGGGGTTTTGTAGGCATTCGATTTAGCAGATATACTGAATGTGGTACAGCAACTGACCAGAATTCTTTTGGCATAGAACTCTGCAGTAATAATGCCCTGGTAACATTCATAATACCTTGATGTTTCCTTTCAACACGACCATTCTGTTCGGGTGTCTTAGGACAACTTGTTTGATGTTGCATTCCCATAGATTCATAAAATTCAGTCATAAGAAACTCTGGACCATTGTCAGTCCTCACCACCCTCACCTTCTTCTCAAATTATGTATGAACATACAAACAGAATTTTTGAAACAATTGTCTAGCTTCTGACTTTCTTTTCATTAATGAAACCCATACAAAACGACTGCAGTCATCTACTATCGTGAGAAAAATAGTGATGACCAGTAAAGGATTCTCTCATGGGACCCCATATATCAACATGAACTAAATCGAAACAATGTTTAGCTATATTATGACTTAAGCTATATGACAATTTCTTCTGCCTTGCTCTTTGACACACATCACCAGGGTCTTTAGTCTTGAAAATTGGCAAGGCAAATTGTTGTTGAATCTTTTGCATTCTATTGTGCGATGGATGTCCAAAACGAACATGCCACAAATCTTGTGTCTGTATATTTGCTGAAACAAAAAACAATGAACTAACATGTGGTACTGTTAAATGGTATAGCCCCCCTTTTCTCTAGCACAGCCAATTGTCTCCCAGTTTGTTGTGTCTTGTATCAAGCATTGTTCACCAGTTACAATTAGGCATAAATTGCTAGATTCCATGAGCTTACTACTGCTTATTAGATTATAGTTGAAAGAAGGAATGTAGAGTGCATCCTTCAGCCGTAATTTCTGACTAAGCACTACAATTCCTTAATACATCACATGCACTATTTCTCCATTCGGAAAACTAACACTACAATCATGTACCATCTTATAAGACTCAAAACTGGCCAAATCACAAACAATATGATCAGTAGCTCCTGTGTCGATTATCCAGGACTTTAAACAAACTTTATTTAAAGAGCTATTGAGAATTATACCAGAGTAACTTGCTGTTATTTTGCCTTTGGTATTGATCATGTTTGCAGTTTTGCCTGATGAGCTAGATCCCCCAGTATTGGCAGGCAACAAAGAGATTAGCTGCTGGTACTGCTCCTTAGTCAGAACATACTGATCTGCATCTCCACTACCTCAGCCGATTCAGAATGCTGAGCTGCAGAATTTGCCTTAGCAAGAGCAGACTTATTTTTATTTTTATTTCCATATCTTGGTGGATATCCATGCTTCTTGAAGCAGGTATCCTCTATGTGTCATGGAGTATCACAGTATGTGCACATTGGAGGCTGTTTGGTATGGTTAAAGTTCTTGTGGTAATTTGTGTTTCTGTTTGTGCTTTGCCTATTGTGATTTTGGTTAGGTTTGGTTTGAAAATGAGTAAGACCAGCAAAAGGTGTACTAGGATTTACTATGCTCTTAATATCGTGGCTTATTTGTCTTTCATGTTGAAGTGCCAGGCCATAAACACGATTAAGGTTGGTAGTGGATCCGAGAGAAGGATCTGTGAGCACACTGTGGAATACTGATCATTCAATCCTTGCAGGAAGGTTATGACCTGATCAGCATCTTGGTGATCTCTTAAAGTTTTAAACATATCACAAGAGCATGCAGGATCACAGTCACATTTTGGAATTGGCCTCAAATTTGTTAACTCATCACACATAATTTTTAATTTTGTATAATAATCAGTCACAGATGACTCACCTTGCTTCAGTGCTTGTATCTCTTGTTTAAGGCCTGAGATTCTCAGTGCATCCTTCTGAGTATAACGCTCACTAAGATCATTCCAGACATCAACCACTTTATCTAACCACATGATGCTTAACGCAATTTGCTGGGAAAGAGCATGTAAAATCCATGACAGCACCATTGTGTTGCACCTCTGCCAAACAGGAAGCATCGGATCTCCGGCTGCTGGCTGTTCAATAGATCCATCAACGAATCCGTACTTATTCTTCGAAATCAGGGCCACTTTTACAGATCGAGACCATTGGTGATAATTTGGTCCCATTAGCACCTGGCTCACCAAGGTTAGAGATGGAGTTTCATTAGTTGCTAGAAAATAAGGGCTTCCCGATGTGATGTTGGGTCCAGCCATGGAGAACAAATTATGAAAGAAGAAAGCAGAGAAAATAGAGAATCGAGTCTATAGCGGAAGTCTCTCTAATACCATGATAATTTTGGAACTCTTTATTGAATCAAAAGAAAACTTTAAACAAAGCTGAAAGAGAATTTCTGGGATTCTCAATGAATACTACAGTGTTGCGTGAGCTTGCTTATATAAGGAAGAAAATAACAGAATCGGGGTAAAATTGGAACAATCACAAATAACAAACTTTGCCACGTGTTGTGTAGTTGGTGATGATATATGTGGTGATGTGAATTGATGAGATGGAGGTGGAGATGAGCTGCAATGATTACTTCTTTAATTTGAACATGGGCTTTGCTGTTTCAATGGAAAAATCCTGCAAATGTGTAATACAGTTATGACGTTATCAAAATTAGAAAAAACTGGCTTTACTAGTATTATAAATCTACACTTTAATTAAAACCTATACAAATTTCATCAAAATAGTTTCATCAATTTAAAACCTTGAATTATAAATAGCATCTATCCATTCTCTTAATCTTTGAGAACTATTATTTCATTATTATTGCTAATTCACCTTTCTATTACTCTTCATTCTTTGACTCTGTCTGTAACATTCTTTGGTGGTTCCCATTCATCAATAGGTTTAATTTTGGAAGGGTCGAGTTGAACGTCTTCACCTGACACCACATGACCAAGGAATACAACTTCGTCCATCCAAAATTCACATCTGCTCAGCTTTGCATACGTCTGATTATCTCTCAAAATTTTCAAAACAATTCTCAAATATGCTCACCCATAGTCCTTGAGTATACTAGGATATCATCAATAAATACCACAACAAACTTGTCTAAATATGGTTGAAAATTCTTGTTCATTAATGCCATGAAAGTTGCAGGAGAATTAGTAAAACCAAAATGACCATACCTTATACGAAAAGTAGTTTTAGGTATGTCAGCTTCTGCAACTCTCAACTGCCAATACCCTGATCTTAGGTCAATCTTTGAAAAATGAAGAGCTCCACTAAGTTGATCTAACAAATCATAAATCCAAGGCAATGGATACTTGTTCTTCACTGTCATCCAAAATGTTAATATATATTCAATCTAAAATCATTAATATATATTATATATTGATTTACTTGTTACAATATATTTTAGGACACAATTAATTTTCATTAATTTACTCATACTATTTGGTTAATTACATAACATGTATCGATCAATTTTTTTATGGTGAGTATTTTTACATAATCAAAATGAAAATTATAATCTAGTATAGGGCACCAACTTATAAGAATGCCCGAATATTTATGGACCAACGCAAAACGTTATGGACCACCGCAACCCATTTTTTATCCTTAAAAATAATGTATGTATTTTTTGTGGGCTTATATGGGTTGTGCTCGGTATTTGAGTTTTATGACTTGATTTAATAAAAAATGATATTTTTTGTAATATAACATATTGAGTTAATTACATAACAATCTGTACGGATCAAATTTCTTATGTTGAGTTTTTTTACAAATTCAAAATGAAAATTATAATTTAGTAGGACAATAATTCATAACAAAGACCAAATGTTTATGGACCGGCCCTAAGGATAGGCCAGGAGTGCGCCCACATAGGGCTTGAGCCAAAAGGGGCCCAAATTGCTTTTTACTGTATATATAATAATTTCTTTTAGAGGTAGTTATAATACTCGTTCATAAGTAGAACATGACCAAGTAATGTGATATTGGATCAAATACATGAATATCATAATTAAGTACAAAATTACAACTAAATCATATCACCAAACTTAATTCTTGATATGTCATTATTTTCTTTATATTATGATTTTACACAATAATTTAAAAATATGAACTGCTATTACCGCCCCTTAATTACTAATCACCACCCCCTTTGAACATTTATGCCCTTCTGAGGAGCTCTAGTCGCGTATAGAGTCATCTAGGTTGGCTCATCTTCCAGCTATCATGTACGACTTTTATGGAGCGATGGCAGTCAGTTGGTGAGATGAGCATTCTGTTGCATGACGTGTGGCAAATTCTGTGTATCCCTATAGATGGGGCCATGGTGACCGTTGAGCAGGGTCCGCAGGAGCTACAGTCATGCGTCATGGACTTATTCGGGCTGACTCGAACTGAGCTGCAAGTTGGTCAATACGTATCCGATGGAGTACGGGTGGCTTCCGTCACGGACTTATGTCGAGGAGATCAGATTCTCAATACCCAAGCGAGAGCTTTGATGTGGCTGATGTTCGGTTCCACCTTGTTCGTAGACAAGAGTGGTGACCACATCCGACATGTCTATCTGCTGGAGGTGCAGGACTCGGCATCTGGCGTATTTGGATTCTCATGGGGCTCGGCTGCACTAGCATATCTATATCGTCATTTAGGTATTGCTATTAGAGGAGACTGCAGAAAGATCATAGGTTGTCTGACACTTCTTTCGGCATGGAGTTATGAGTACTTCTCATGCTTCAGGCCTCATCGGGAGGGAGTGATAGTGGACCCCAATGTTCTTAGGGCTTCTATATGGTCATTTATCGCGTTAGAGAAGACTGATGATTGGCTAAGATCATATCGAGCCCGAATTGATAGATTGACAGCGGATGAGGTACAATTTCCATTTAATTATAAAAACAGTGCAATTAAAATATTTTGATTTACTTGTATGTTAATTTAGTTGTATACATGTGTAGGTGATGTGGATGTTGTATGGTCCTGATGCCATTACGGGTACCCTGAGGATGACATATGCCAGATGGGTACGATACTAGGATGTGATCGAGCCTTACATGCCGGGGAGATGCCTTCACCAGCTGGGTTATGTGCAGACCATCCCTAGACCAATATTGAGGCCTTACAAGGCCGTACATCCCTGGTCTAGCTTGAGGTATCGGGTAGACGTGCCAGCTGTGATGGCACAGGATTGTTGGGACTTTATCTACATTATCTCGGTTCACTCCAGCTCGGACTCTATTGGCCTGTCATGATCAGTACATGCATTGGTACACCTGTCATTCACATCCTCATCTCGTGTAGGAGATTAGTGCACCCACATCGACTGTTCATACTCGATCAAATAGTGAGATTGTAAGTAATTATGATTTTAAACTACTGATTTAAAAATATGAAATGATATTTATGAAGTCTTTGTTTTTTCTTTTGTCAGTGGGTTAGTCGGTTATCTAACTGGGGGCAAGATGTTTCGGAAGCGTTGAGAAGGCATGATGAGGAGGAGGTAGCTCAACACACACAGGAGTTGGAGCAGATTATGGGTGCTTGGCATTTAGCCAAGTGATTTGGGACTGTATTTTAGTTTTGTTATTATATTTGTACGTATTGTATTTTACACTGCTGAGTTCTAATCCTGATTTATTTATTATTTATGAAACATTACTGAAACATAACTATGTCATTCCAGAACATTACAGAACTCAAACAATATCAACATGTAACATTACTGAACGTAACCGAAACATAATTGAATCATTCTAGAATATTACAGAACTCAAACATTAATCACGTGTAACATTACTAAACATAACTGAAATGTAACTGAATCATTCCAGAACATTATAGAACTCAAACATTAATCACTTGTAACATTATTGAATATAACTGAAACGTGATTGAATCATTCCAGAACATTACAGAACTCAATGAAGGAAAATAGACAAGCCTAGGCATAGCGGAATAATAAAATTTTATCTATTTTATCTATTTTCCTTTTCCAAGATCTGTTAATTGTTATTTCATATAAAGAGGGATAGAAAGTAATACCTTTATTGATGAACTATCTACCGTTGCAAACGAAGTATCCACAACTTGTTATTATCAACTCGTGAACCACGAACGTTTGATTCAACACAAAAACAAAAGATAATCAGTAATCAACCTTCAATGAATAGCAATCGCAATGATTGCCTCGAACAGAAATCGATACGAGATCAAAGAGAGAGTAAGAAATTAAAGTAATTAGCCGAGACGACGATGGAACGATTCCTTCCTCTTGTGAATATAGGGTTGGCCGAAATCTGGGGTTAGGGGGTCTATTTATAGACTTCTCAAAACCCTAATCCCAGTTGTGTTAGGAATTTAATTAATTGGAATCTTATTCTAAATAGGATTCCTAATTAGATAATTAAATAAACAATAACTAATTATATTTAGATAATTATTATTAATCAAATTAATAATCAATTAATGTTAGGGATAATTAATTAGAGTTTCAATCACATAAAACTTCTAATTAATATTATCAGATAATTTAATCCATAATCATAATCAAATTATAATTATTAATCAAATTAATTTATCCCCTAATATATATAAATTTCAGCCCCTATGGTGTGTCTCACTAATTATATTTTCGTCCTCTGATTCCAAGTCCCATATGCGACCCATTAGGTTCTTTATTGCCACTAGCCGTATATATCCTTTGAAATTATTCATCACGATTAATTCCAACATATATATAATGGAATACCGTCGCGAGCTGTTTCTAGCAGAACCTATGATATTCCCCCAGAGCAATTAAGAAGTCAGGTTGATAGCTGACGTTAACCTTTCTGTATTAGGTACAGTATAATACGATCCTTCATCAATTATATCCTGTCGGTCAATTCCTTATAACCATGGAATGTGTCAAGGTTACATATAACGAAGAGTCCGGTTTTACTTGTACATGTTGAATTCACTCTGAAAAGATAAGTTAAGTGAAATGTTCATTTCTACTCTTAACTGTATCACCTTGCAAGGATTTCAGTCAATTCACCACAAGCGGCCATTTGGATATATCTCCCACTTATCGGGAGTGACGAATGCTCAATCTGACATTAACCATTCTGCAATCACTTTGCGTGATACCCAACCCTGCTCTCACACACCCTAGGCTCTCACCTATTGGATCGTGCTCGCACAGAATCAAAGTATCAGACTCCATAATCCAGAATTACTAATTAACGAATGTTTGAGTCTGAGGATTAGTTATACCTACTAACACCAATGAGATGAACAGTTGACACATTAGATAAATCAATCCATTCTGTTATCTCAAGTCGGGTCCCAATCCTAATGAACTCCTTCACTGAATCTATGTAACTGTCTAGATATCTAAATATCTAAAGCTTGTGAGATCAGCTTTCTGTCCCGACAGAAAACACTGTTATATGCAAGTCTCAACAGTAATATGCCAACCCTTATAACATATTACTTGACTTGGGTTTACTTTAACTTTATTGGTCTATTATAAAGTACTATCTCACTTCATGCTTGTATGAACACTTTATATCTACTTAAATAAACTTAGGGTTACTTTCTTTATGAAAGATTATTGCCTTTATATATAGTTAAATTTTAATGCTATATATCTGATTAAACAAATGATTAAATAAAAAATTTATTCATTAATATTAATATCCTAAAACAATTGTCTTTAGGACACTAAACTCCAACACTCAAACATTAATCACATGTAACATAAAGTCCAACAAATACACAAAGTCTACCAAATACACAATAACAATACAACTAATACCCCACTGAAACATAAAGTCTAACAAATACACAATAACAATACAACTAATAGCCCTTAATGTTTGCCAATCTGTTCTATTGTGCTCTCCGACCATCATACAAGCGCTCACACCCTTCAATGCTTCAATGATGAAAATGGTACGAGTATGACAATATAAGGGGTACCGGAAAATCAGTAGCTAAATTTAAACTGATGTAGTGTGGGTAGTTAGTCCCTAAATAAGCTATAACTATCTCCCGTTCTAGTCTTGTAGCAGTTGATGCACCATACAATGGTAAGTAGACCTGGCAATTTCCGTGTTCGTATCGTGTTCGTGTCGTGTCAGGTTTCGGGTTCGTGTGAAAACCTGTAACACAAACACGACACGAAATTTTTTTTTGTCACAAAATCAGAACACGAACATGACCTGCTCTTGACACGATAAACACGACATGACACGAATTTTTTACACAACCAATTAAATTGACACGACCTGACCTGCTAACACGAACTAACATGCTAACACGACACGACCTGACCTGCTTTTTTTTATACTCTTTATATTTATACTCTAAATAAGAAAAGTCATGTCTATTTTTAACCTAGTTTATTATAATTTTTAATTTCTTTAATTTCTTTAATTAAATTTCGGGTCAGTTTCGTGTTTTCGGGTTGACACGAAAATGACATGAAAATTAATGTGTCATTTGTCGTGTCATAAAACCCTAAACACTAACACTAAAAAAGCATGTCGTGTTCGTGTCGTGTCATCGGGTCGTGTGTCGCTTTGCCGGGTCTAATGGTAAGACAGTACTAGAAAAAATCAATGTCTGCCCACTCGCGTAACCAAAAAATATTACAGGAGCATTATACAATGTAGCAATCAGATACAAGTCGTCCCAAATAAGCATCCAATGTTCCCGGGTACAACCTGCACCATCCCAACTAATCCTACTAATTGATAAATCAACCCCGTCAATATATACATTTTCATATAGTTCACGATTAGCAATTATTTCATTTTTAATGTTGTGCCTAACTACATGCCACCATTCTTCGCTACCAAAAATATAATCTGCAACGACATGGAACCCACAATTGCCATCACCTATGACATCGACATATGATTGACGTAGGGCTTAATTATTCCGACTATTTTATCATAATGTAAAAAATCACAAATTTCAACCGTATTTCCATCGGCAGTGAGTGAAATAAGATATTGTAAAACTCGCAGGACTTATTTTTGTTAATGAACTAAATATTGCAAAACATTTAGAAAATCAAATTGGGTTTATCAAATAAACATTACCCGTTGAGGCAACATTATGGACCGATGAGGAGGGGCTTCTTCTCCCACGACTTCCACGACTCTGAGACAAACTAGAAGAACGAGCACGTCCACGATGAGTGTCATTGTACTCCCAGGACTCGATATACGTTTTGTGGATTTACTCCCCTTAGGTCGTCCTCGAACGTTATGAAACGACGACTGTAATAAATCCCGTCGGTATACCAATCTTCTAACGGTTCCTGAATATAAAAGAAATGCATAACAATTGTTAAAAAAAAGCCATTAAAAATTACAAATGTAACGTTTTAGTGGGTTTTGGCCCCATTTTAAGGGGGCGGGCAAGACACCCGTTTTACCCCAAGCAGGAACAGGCACCGTACCTGTTCGGTCATAGGGTAAAACGGGTGGCACACGCTGCCCATCCCACGGGTGGAATGGGTGGCGCACGTTGCCCGTACCATGGATGGAACGGGTGGCGCACACGTTTCACCCTGTGGCCGAATGAAATGTTCATCCGTTCGGTCCGTGGGATGGGCAGCATGCGCCATCTGTTCTGCTCGGATCCATTTTCGTAAAATTTCAATTTCTTGCTTGGGAGAGAGAGGATTTTAAGTTTTTGGATAGAAAAAACTAAAAAGGACGGAAATGTCCAAAAGGGGGCGGTGATACGTAATTTAGGGGGCGGTATTTAGTAAAACACTCAATTCATAATCATAAACCCTAAAAAATATATTTTAGACTTCTAATTTATAAATTATAATTCTTAAAATATATTAAAACTATTGATTTTACTAGTTTGACGTAATTCAAAATCGCTATTTTTTTGTGCTTAAAACCTATAAAAATATTAGCACCGACCCTGCTCATGGCCTCTAAAATACTGGAGCCGGGCCTATCCCTATTGGTACTCCTAACTACCAACACTACACAAAGTCCTAAATCATACAAATTTGATCTAAATAAAAGGCATACAAATGTAGAAAGTTTCCACAATACCTTTATTAACTTGTTGTATCTAACCCCACAAAATTATTCAACAACATGTCTTTTTTGTTTTTTTAAGTATACGAATGGAGCCAACATTTTAATTGTTGTATGTATTAAAAAATATACACACCTGTGATCAACCTTCACATCTTGCACATTATTTTTTTATATATATAAAATTATGTTTATTATATTATTTTAAGAAGAAGAAGTTGACTTGTCAAAAGTCAATTTTTTTTTCTCTCTGTCACATAATTCTTTTAACAGAGTTAAGACATTCGCTTTGATTCTGTTAACTGCACAAACTATAAAATTTGTTTTATAAAAAAAGAACTCACAGATGTCGATCTATAAATACTTGTAACCACAAGATTTAATTAAAATTATCCCTTTAAAATATTAAGCAGTATTTTTAGTTATGCTATTGTGCAGTTACTGACTAGATGAAAACTACTGTGTGCAGTTATACATGTACTAAAAAGTTGTAATAAAAATATCAGTATTATAATTAGATATCATTTGCCTTGGAATAGCAAAGAAGAACTTAGGCAATTTGAAGTCTAAAATGCAGTCCCTAAGTAATTGAATATTATTAATTATGTGGTGATATGTTAAAATAATTTATCAATTTAAGTAGATATTGATCCTAATTGTGTTTGCTTTTATCAGCTCACAAACAATGAAGTTATTGTCATCCAATTTGGATCATTGGTAGGTCGCCAAAGACATGTATAGAGAGAAAAACTTCATTAAAAAAATAACACAAATAAATGGTGAAACTTACTTGAATTTTTCTTTATTTCAAGGTTGACCAAGATGGAACTCAAGCTTACTTCTTTTTTTATCATATGGTAAGAAAACTTCATTTTCCATTGTTGTCTCAAAATGGTAAGTAGCTTGAATGGTGATCTAATTTGCTAATTGGACGTCGCCGGCATAACCATAAAAAAGACCATTAAAAAAGTGTGAGCCGTTATTAAAACATTATAAAGTTGATGATTCCCACCAAGAATTTGATCCCCGGGACTAATAAATTATTTACCCTAGATATATACTAAGAGCAACAAATAATCATAATTTTATAAAACACCAATAATCAATCATGTAATAACAAACAGCTAACAACAACCCTTTAAAGTTTGTAAATATATTCCTGTATATTTAATATGTTTGTTAAGTCAATTATATCCTTGGATAGCCTTTCCTATTTTGTAGCTATATTTGTTAAGTGAGTTATTTCCTGAAAATTTGTTAAGTGAGTTATTTCCTGAATATTCTAGGATCACATTCCCAATTTTGTAGTCACAATTGTAGCCTTTGATCACTCTTGTATAGCCTAATTACTTTCAAAACTGAAAACAAAATGCTAAAATTCAAATCCTTATATACTAAATTCTAACTGATAAAAGGAGAAATATCAGACTCCACCATGATTTCATCAATTTCACCAATTTCCAACTCCAACTGATAAAAGGAAAACTTGGAAATGAGAAAGAGAGAATCAGCTAAACCCTAACAGATTGAAGTTATGGCAAATCTGCCACATGATTTGAGCAACAAAGTTCTGATTCGCCTGCCGGTTAAGTCTCTTCTTAGATATAGATGCGTTTGCAAATTATGGCATGCAATTATTGACAGCCTTGATTTTATCTATTCTCATCTTCATACCTCTTCCAATAACAGGCTGCATCGAAAGCTGATTCTCCGTAATATCACTAATTAAAATTTATATTCAATATTCTTTTTATAATTATTCCATAAAATATTAAGAAAAAATTATTATATGGAGCCTCTATTTTTTGGAGGCCCTAAGCCACCACCTCTATTCTATTGCTTAAGGACAGAGCCGGCCATGTGATCTATAGAGGAGCAAATACAAGTATTCATATTTATTCTCATTTATTTCAAAACAATTATGTTGTTACAGGCAAAGAAGAAGAACTAAATACTCTATTACTATTGATTTGTTTCATAGTTGGTGCTTCTATCAGATTTTTAATTGCATTCATATTGTGAAAATGTCTTGATGTTTTATGTTTCTCCTTTCCACATATGGTATATGCTTACGTCAATCATTTCCTAATAAGTTGGTATGTTTCTCTTTTGTTATTATATATATTATTATTTCTAATTGATGATTGATAGGTGGCATTAAACTGGTGCTTAAACTATATATCAAGTTCAGGATAACATTGTGGCTCTGAAATTGTTAAAAGCCCTAATACATCACCAGCTCCTTAAACTTATCCACCAGCTCCCTAAACTTGCTTATTTCATATCACTAGCTCCTTAAACTTGTCTATATAAATAGATTAGCTCCCTGAACTTTGCAAATGTCTCATCACTAACTCTCGATCTTTATCCATTCAATCTCTCAAACATGCAACACTAAATCTTATAATAGGTTGAAAGGTAGGATAAGCGAACAATTTACCTATCAAATAGATGGAGAGATATTTTTAGAATTTAGGTTTAATAAGCTTTTGTATTTAGTTGTTACGGAATAAGTAAAATTTAGGGAGCTGGTGACACACTTGCAAAGTTCAGGGAGCTAATATATTCATATGGACAAGTTTAATGAGTTGGTGATACGAAATAAGTAAGTTTAGGGATCTGGTGAGATACTAACGAAGTTTAAAAAGCCAATCTACTTTTATGGACAGGTTGACAGAGCTAGTGATGTATTAGGCATTGTTAAAATGTATTAAGTGAAAATGCATTGTTGTACATTATAATACCCTCAATAAATATGACTAAATTCATTCATTTATTTTCTTGTTATTTGGTTGTCGTTAATAATTAGATCCTACATTAATTAGAGTCTTATTACTGCTAAATCATTCTATGTATAGCTTATACACCAATTTACTTACAAAATTAACTTACGTTACAAAAATATAATGAAAATAAATCAATGTGAGAGGTTTGTCGGGAAATGACATTATCCCTACTTAAGTGTGCACCCCAACAGTTAGAGAGCGCTCATCCCTCTAGTCTCTTAACTAGTTTCCACCCCCTATAAATAAGTGCTATTATTATTATTATCTCTGACACGCATATGGAAATGTATAATATTTGATGTTGTTGGATAGGATTCAAAGATTCAAAGAATCCATGTTGTCAAATAATGGAATACATGGGTCACAAATACAGTCCATGCTTTAAAGGAGCAACTATGTGCAAAGACAGGAAAGCATATGTATTTTTTGATGGAGTACACACAACTGAAACTGCCAATTATTACATATTTTCTAAGGCTTTTACTTCTAATCATCCATCTCAAGTTTATACCATTAATATTAGACAACTTTCCATATTTAGTTAATTACTTTCATGTAATCCCCAAAATATTTATCTTTATAAAGTTACTCAATTTTTGTTTGCATATGTAACCCCTTGCCAAATTAATCAATTATATATTTTCTCTATTCTAATTTGAAGATTCTCTCCAATTCACCGTTTGTAATCATAAAACTATCGTTCCATGTAGAGTTGATATGCGCAAAATTTTAGTAGTTCCACCATGAATTTTAGTAGCCCCACCATAAAATATGGTTATCAAAACCGCACAGGTGAAAGAACTAGAAAAGATAGAAAGTTATAAGTTTAATCGGGATTTAAAAATCATGTGAAAATTATATTTTTGTTCACATTTAACCGTACAATATTAATAATATTAATAAAATTTATACTAATAATAAAATTTCTTTAATGTCAAATCATGATACTTTGAGATATCAAATTAATAAATTTAATATGATACAATTTCTTTATGTCAAATCATGATACTTTTAAGACTAAATAGTTATTATTTTTTATTAATATTGCTAACACATAGATATAATAAAAAAAATAAGATATATATTTTATGATACAATTTAAAATATATAATTTATTAGATTTTAAAGATTTATTTATATATATTTAAAGTTAAGTGATAATTAAAATGTCTTAATATTAAGAATATAAAATAATATTTTATGAAATTTATCTACATATAACACAAAAATAAAAAAATAATACTAAATAATATTTCATGATATTTATCTAAATATAGCACAAAAATAAAAATAAAACTAAATAATATTTTAATTATTTAATTAAATTACTAACACATCACAAGCTTTTTTTTTGTGAGTGGTAGATAAATGTGTGATATGATATCAAATGGGCGCGTGAGTAAAGTCATTAAATCATGACAAAGTATGTAGGGATGACATCATCCTGCAATCATACCTATCGACCTTCTACATTCTTGACAAATATTACTATTGCATGCTGAAGTGTATTTATTTGAGCTCATTATTGTAAACTTCTTAGAGTGTTATAATGATGATTCATTAAATGCTCTTTTTTTTTGTCTCCCTTGGGCTATTATATATAACATGGAAAAATATTATTTGGTGTTTTTTTCTCCTCTTTTTTTCTTCTCTTCAAGCTTTTAATTAATAACATCTCTTCTATCTTTTTGCTTTAATATTTTGTTGTATGGAATTTGTGATACAAAAAGAAATTCAAGAAATCCCCAATTATTGAGCGTGAAATAATCTTTACCTTTTATTCACGTCCAAAAAATTATTATGCCTCCAAGAAAGTCGAAACTCATCAAAAACTTTGAGAAAGACCTAAAAACAGCATCCTAATAAAGCAGGTTGCTACAAACCTTGTGGATATTGTGGTCTTGTTCCCTGAATTAAAAGAGATGGATGTTAAGTTTTCTATTGAGGATCAAAGAGCCTTTAACCCACCGGGATATTTGGATATGTTTCTCCAATTGTTGAAGAGTGGTATGCAGTTTGTTTGCCCCTAACAAATCTTCCCAAACTTCTAGCTAGAACTACTTGCTTTCATGAAGATTTTGACATCAATTTAACTGGGGTCCTGTTTCATTCTTGTCGAAAAACGTAAAAAAGGCTTCGAAGGATATAATTTATTGGAAGACGAGTCATCACCGGAAGAGTGATGCAGCGGAAATAAACAGACTTTCGTTCTAAACACTTGCTCGCGCACGAACAAAGCTTAAAACCGTCAACTATCGTTGAATCGCGCACGACTAACGAAAATTGGAAGAAAGAGAATAAACTCTGAAATTCTTATTAATCAATAATTGCCTTACATAAGGTGGAGGTCGAGCCTTTATATAGGTTGACAAAATAAAAACCTAATCCGAAACCTAAAAGGAAAAGAAAAACAACAAAAATAAGAAAAGTGCGCTAAAACACAAAAAAGGCCGATTTGAGGCCCTAAACGACCTCGGATGGCTAAAAAACACGTCCACCATGGGTCCGCAGACCGATGGGTTTGATTCAATGGGCCGAATCCAACAAAATTAGGGTCCGAAATCGCTAAATTCCAACAACCCGTTTTATCTTCAAAATCTCAGTTTCGGGTCCGCTTTCTCCAAATAGTTTAAGGCCCGCTCCACTTCATCAAAGAGATTCCTAATTGGAAAGATGCAAAGCATCTAATATTTCAAACTGAAGTGGTTTTGGTTGGGGGAAATTTGTTTCTTCCTCAGAGTTTTTATTCAGGCGGTTTCCATTTGAAACTAAATGGAATGGAGAACCTTGGAATTCTAATACTTGGGAGGCAAAGCGTGAGATGACCAAAAGAGAGCAAACTGGACAGTAGCTCTTGTCACAGTATACTATGCAATGACAGAGGCGGATCCAGCCTAGAGCCCGGGAGGCCGAAGCCCCCCGGCCATCGGCTTCGCCCTTGAGTACCGTTATTTTTGTCTCGTGTAGCCCCTCAAATATTAGTATATATTTAAGAAGCCTTCGACTCTCTTAACTAGAAGGGGAAACTATCTATAAGGGTTGTAAGGGCTACCATAGAAGGGGGAAAATATATTCCCATATATTTAACATATTTGTTAAGTCAAATATTTCCTTTCGATAGCCTTTCCTATTTTGTAGCTATATTTGTTAAGTGAGTTATTTCTGAATATTCTAGGATCGCATTTCCAATTTTGTAGCCTTTGATCACTCTTGTATCGGCTAATTACTTTCAAAAACTGAAAACAAAATGCTAAAATTGAAATCCTTATATACTAAATTCTAACCGATAAAAGGAGAAATATCATACTCCACCATGATCTGAGCAATTTCACCAATTTCCAACTCCAACTGATAAGAAAGAGAGAATCAGCTAAACCCTAACAGATTGAAGTTATGGCAAATCTGCCGCATGATTTGAGCAACGAAGTTCTGATTCGTCTGCCGGTTAAGTCTCTTCTTAGGTTTAGATGCGTTTGCATGAAATTATTGACAGCCGTGATTTTATCTATTCTCATCTTCATACCTCTTCCAATAACAGGCTGCATCGCAAGCTGTTTCTCCGTAGCCCATGCTGCTGTGTTGATAATTCTACAGGATTTGGTGCTGTAGATATAAACGCTGGCTTCCAAGAAAAGTTTGGGCTCAATTTTCAGCATTCATACAATTGGCTCGGCCTTTCTGCTTATTGCAACGGTTTGGTTATCTTGGATACATGGGATGACAAATTTGGGTTGTTTTGGATATTGAATCCATCAACCAGACACTACAGGAAACTTCCCACTTTCCACCAATTTTATAGACGATGACACTTTTTCGGTTTTGGTTATGACGCTACTGCCGATGATTACAAGGCTGTACTACTTATATCCTCAAATCAATCCATCGAGGTTTGGATTCTTGGATTGAAGTCAAGTTTTTGGAGAAAGGGTCCGGTTTTTCCATATAGTGAATACATTAATTTTGAAGTTGCTTGTTATGGAAATAGTTTTGTAGATGGTTGCGTGCATTTTTTATGCTCTCGAAAAGGAAAGAGATTGCATACAATTGTGGCATTTCATGTTGCAAAAGAGACTTTCTCATTAGTAGCTTTGCCTATTTGCCAAAACCAAGGATATCCTGAATGTTTGCAGCCTTTTGAAGGGTGTCTTTCTATCAGATTCTTCACGGAGAAGAAGGTTGATTTGTATGTCAGAAAGAAGGAAGGACTTGAGTTTTTTTGGATTAAATTATTCTCTCTTACAACACTACAATTTCCCGTATTTGAAACTGGAACACAATTTAACAAGGGTTTTAAAACTCTCGGATATTCAAAGGAAGGTGATAAGATTCTTCTTATCTTTCGCACAAAGATATATTCATATGATCTTAAAGAAGCAAGTCTTGAAGTTACAGGTTGGTCTTCTTTGTGTGGTTTCTACATGTCTATTTACTGCATGGAAAGTCTTGTGTCCGTAGGGTCATGAAGAAAAGGAAGTGTGAAATATAAGGAGCAAAAAAAAAAAAAATCTTGGAGAAAGATGAGCAAATACAATAAGTGACGAATACACGATTCATTGAAGAGACATTTGAACTCATATATGGTGATCTATCAGGGCCATCTCATCATAAATAAAATTTTAAAACTACATATATTTATATAATTTTAATTTGATGAAAAATATATGTTTTATGAGTTTTTTAGTTTTTTTTTTTGCTATTTGTTGTCTTTTATTCCCTCTGGATCTTGCATTGACTTTTGTGTATACTTGGGTGAAGTTTTATTCCTTACATTTTCTTGCTATGGTTGTACTTTTTTCATCTAATAGAATGATATAATTATTTTTTTTATGTAAAAGTATCTTATAACTAAAAAAAAAGAAATAGTATATTCATATAAACATAAAAATATTACTATTATCTAAAAACTACTATAGCTGTTTTAGACGTAAAATCACTAGTTAAAATTTATATGCAATGTTCTTTTTATAATTATTCCATAAAATATTAATAATATATTAAGAAAAAATTATTATATGGAGCCTCTATTTTTGGAGGCCCTAAGCCACCGCCTTTATTCTATTGCTTAAGGGAAGAGCCGGTCACGTGATCTATAGAGGAGCAAATACGAGTATTCATATTTATTCTGATTTATTTCAAAACAATTATGTTGTTACAGGCAAAGAAGAAGAACTAAATACTCTATTACTATTGCTTTGTTTCATAGTTGATGCTTCTATCAGATTTTTAATTGCATTTATATTGTGAAAATGTCTTGATGTTTTATGTTTCTCCCTTCCACATATGATATATGCTTTTTGTTGCGCTGATGTGTCAACATCTAAATGGTACATGATCAATTTAGTCCCAGATTATTCTAATTTTTTTATAATTCCTCCTCCAATCTTTTCTAATATTGATAAATAAAATGAAGGAAATGTATGGTGAATTTCGAAACAAGTAACCTAGTGATTGATTAAACAGATCCCGTGCACCAATTGCAGAGTTACCTCTATTGATTTGTCCTTGTTCTACACCTGTCTTAATTTTTCTCTTAATTTATAGAATTATTGCATCCTTCCCAAACAATTAGCATAGGATTGCATTACCAATAATACAAAATTGTACATAGTTCATCCACCTTACACTGCAAAATTTGTAGAAATTAGTATTTTCCAAAAGCTCGGGATAAAAGTTGATTTTGTAAGTAAATTGGTGTATAGGCTATACATAGAATGATTTAGCAGTAATAAGACTCTAATTAATGTACGATCTAATTATTAACGACAACCAAATAACAAGAAAATAAATGAACGAATTTAGTCATATTTATTAAGGGTATTATAATGTACAACAATGCATTTTCACTTAATACATTTTAACAAGGTCTAATACATCACTAGCTCTATCAACCTGTCCATAAAAGTAGATTGGCTTTTTAAACTTCGTTAGTATCTCACCAGATCCCTAAACTTGCTTATTTCGTATCACCAACTCATTAAACTTTTCCATATGAATATATTAGCTCCCTGAACTTTGCAAGTGTCTCACCAGCTCCCTAAATTTTGCTTATTCCGTAACAACTAAATATAAAAGCTTATTAAACCTAAATTCTAAACATATCTCTCCATCTATTCGATAGGTAATTTTTTCGCTTATCCTACCTTTCAACCTATTATAAGATTTAGTGTTGCATGTTCGAGAGATTGGATGGATAAAGATCGAGAGTTAGTTTTATGGTTTTTTTATTTAGTTATTACAGAATAAGTAAGTTTATGGAGCTGATGAGACACTTACAAAGTTCAGGGAGCTAATCTATTTATATAGACAAGTTTAAAAAGCTGGTGAAACAAAATAAGCAAATTTAGGGAGCTGGTGAGACACTAACAAAGTTCAAGGAGACAATCTACTTTTATGACAAGTTTAGGAAGCTGGTGATGTATGAGGGCTTTTAACAATTCTAGAGCCACAATGTTATCCTGAACTTGATATATAGTTTAAGCACCAATTTAATGCCAGCTATCAATCATCAATTAGAAATAATATATATATATATATACACCCGAATAATAACGAAAGAGAAACATACCATTTTATTAGGAAATGATTAGTGTAAGGGTTAGGTACAGTTTCGTCCAAATGGAGATTTAGAAATTTTAAATATTGGATTGAAAGTCGGGGATTTAAAAAACTAAATCTCCAGAATTTAATTTGAAATCTAAATATCCATAACTATATCATGGATTTGGTTCAAAAAGGGACAAGTTTAGGGGGCTTGGGAGGTATTTAGCCTAAATCTAAATTATAAAAGAGAAATTTAGACTCCATGATATTTCATATATTAAGTGACAATATTTTGTTGGTTCGATTGAAATAGTACATGTAAAATTCATAACTTTTTATTAGATGATAAACATATACGAACTTATAGGTGACCTCCGATTTTGGTATATACCAGGTAAAAATGACCGGTCAACGCAAAGTCAACATGCCAACTCAGTAGTTTGACCGGTCAAAAAGTCAAAATTTGACCCTTTAAAATGATATAACTTGTATACCCTTCTTCCTCCATCCCCTTTACTTTATTTCCAACCCTACCTTTCTCTCTCTTGACCAATCCTCTCACATCTAAAACAATTTAGCCAATTAAAAATCAAATCCGATTGAAATTTCAAGAATAAAAGAGATTAAAATCCATATAAACATCATTTGTTTTAATCAGTCGAAACTCAAGTCAGAGATGACCAAAGGAGATCTTTGCGATTCAGCCATTGGAATTTGATGGTGCAGAGAGAGAAATTGTCCTAAGAAATCGAAAACGACATGTCGATGCCTTATGGATATAAGAATCCGTTCCAGGGGCCAGCGCATAAAGATTATGCGTGGTATGCGAAGTGCCTCATAAACATCTTACGTTGGAGAAAGCTGTGCATAATTGGATTGTTCTATTTAAGTGCTTTGATGATATTGTGATAATGTTGGGGATTCTAAACGTTGTGGTGTGTGAAATAATAATTTATGTTAGGTTAGTTGGATCATTTTTTTTAGCTCTGGGTGAATTTGATTTATGCTTTTGTGTTTAACTTTCGAAGTCTTGTTTAATTTTGTCTTTATTCTAATTTTCACCCTAAAATTTGAATTGCTAATTTGAATGTGGTCTTTTTTAAATCTCAATGCATTAACGATGTTAATTTTGAAATCGTCAAAATTTCACCCAAACTTGCTGAAATTTGAAAGAGAGAGGTTTGAGAGAGAGAGAGATGAGTTAGAGAGAGAAAATTGAAGAGTGAGAAAGAAACTGAAGGAAGAAGATGAAAAGATGGGGAAATAGGAGTAAAAGAGGGAAAAAGATAAAATTAATTTTTTTTATAATTTGTGGATCCCACGTTTTTAATGGGAAAGATGAAAAATGGATGAGGTGGCGCATTGACTGGCGTTGACTGGTCATTTTAACCGGCTATACACCGAAGTGAGAGGTTACCTATAAGTTCGTACATATTACTGAGACAAAATGAAGGTTGTACACCAAAGTGTGAAATGTGGGCAAAAGTTGTACGTCATTGATGAAATTTACCTGCATGATTCGACAACGAAGTTCTGCTATAGCTTCCAGTGAGGTATCTTCTTCGTTTTAGATGCGTTTCCAGATCATTGTATTCAATTTGGAAGAGATGAGGGTATTTTAGTAATTCTATATTAGGTGTGTGAGTTTTTGACTTTTAAAGTGGTCAAAATGCTGACGTGGCAATGTTGACTTGCGTTGACCGGTCATTCTTACCGGCTGTACGTTTTAGTGGGAGGTCACCGGAAGGTTGTACACTTTAGTGTGAAAAATTTTTTGTTGTACACCAAAGTGTGAAAACAGGTAAAGGTTGTACACCATGTATGTAATTTACCTTGATATATGCTTACACTAATCATTTCCTAATAAAATGGTATGTTTCTCTTTCATTATTATTCGGGTGTATATATATATATATATATATATATATATTATTTCTAATTGATGATTGATAGCTGACATTAAATTGGTGCTTAAACTATATATCAAGTTCAGGATAACATTGTGGCTCTAGAATTGTTAAAAGCCCTCATACATCACCAGCTTCCTAAACTTGTCATAAAAGTAGATTGACTCCTTGAACTTTGTTAGTGTCTCACCAGCTCCCTAAATTTGCTTATTTTGTTTCACCAGCTCCTTAAACTTGTCTATATAAATAGATTAGCTCCCTGAACTTTGCAAATGTCTCATCAGCTCCATAAACTTGTTTATTCTATAATAACTAAATAAAAAAACCATAACACTAACTCTCGATCTTTATCCATCCAATCTCTCAAACAATTGTTAAATTTCAATACTATTTTGTAGTGACGCTTTTTGTAAATGCTTATATAAAACTGTTGGTATATGGTAATTTTTTTTGTAGTGTATTTAGGTGCTTTGATGATATTGTGATAATGTTGGGGATTCTAAACGTGGTGGTGTGTGAAATAATAATTTATGTTGGGTTATTTGGATCATTTTTTATTTTTTTTAGCTCTAGGCGAATTTGATTTATGATTTTGTGTTTAATTTTTGAAGTCTTGTTTAATTTTGTCTTTATTCTAATTTTTCACCCTGAAATTTGAATTGCTAATTTGCATGTGGTCTTTTTTAAATCTCAATGCATTAACGATGTTAATTTTGAAATCGTCAAAATTTCAACCAAACTTGCTGAAATTTGAATGAGAGAGGTTTGAGAGAGAGATGAGTTAGAGAGAGAGAAATTTGAAGAGTGAGAAAAAAACTGAGGGAAGAAGATGAAAAGATGGGGAAATAGAGGTAAAAGAGGGAAAAAGATAAAATTAATTTTTTTTTATAATTTGTGGATCCCACGTTTTTAATGGGAAAGATGAAAAATGGATGAGGTGGTCCATTGACTGGCGTTGACTGGTCATTTTAACCGGCTGTACACCAAAGTGAGATGTTACTTATAAGTTCGTACATATTACTGACACAAAATGAAGGTTGTACACCAAAGTGTGAAATGAGGGACAAAAGTTGTACAACATTGATGAAATTTACATGCATGATTGGACAACAAAGTTCTGCTATAGCTTCCAGTGAGGTATCTTCTTCGTTTTAGATGTGTTTCCAGATCATTGTATTCAATTATTTACAGTCCAGATTTTTATCATCAAGGCTTCATCGCAAGCTGATTTTAGGATCCATAGTGCAGAAAACCACGTTTTATCTTATTATAATCATATAGGTAATCATGCTTTAGATATCAACGATGGCTTCCATGAAGATTTTCTGTTTAATTTTCATGATTTTCTACTGCTTATTGCAACCGTTTGGTTCTCTTTAATTATTAGTCCATCAAATTACAATTTTTTTTATATGGAATGCATCAACCAGACATTGAATGGAACTTCGAAATTCTCCTATATAAAAGGTATGACATCTTAAGAAACAAACTGCAATTTTGGTTTCGATTACGACCGTATTGTAGATGATTACAATGATATAGTACTTCTATCGTTAAGGCTATCATAAGGTCTTATAACCTCAAAGTCGCTTTATGAGGTTTGAATTTTTGGATTGAAGTTAAGGTGTTGGAAAAGGATTCACAATTTTCCTTATATTGAATACAATAATATTGATGAAGCTCCTAGTGGATATAGTTTTATAGATGCTTGTTTGCATTATTGACCATGTACAATTGTGGAATTTGATGTTACAAAATAGAACCCCGTAATTAATCTTCAAATTGAATAAATTTAAGTAATTTTATTGAATATTCCTCTAACTCATAACAATTGAAAAGAATAAAAATATAAGGTGTTATTCTCATAACTCAGTTGCTATATCTAATTTTTATGTTATGTAGTTAGTTTAACACATATGAAATTAGTTCGTGGTGAAAGCAAATATAAGATAAAGAAACATTTTTCTTCAACAGACTTCTACACACAAGGTGTAGATATTTTTAAGGTATATCTAGAATCCTATTTAATTTCAATTTCCTAATTAAATAGGAAAACTTCTTCTATAAGAGGATTCTAAACATGATGTCGTAGTCAAATATTCAGCTTTACAAATAGACAATGTTAACACGGCTTGATTTTTAGAACTCTATAAGAAATGTCGTGCCATCTTGAAAATATACAAAGCTAGTTGTGGTATTTCGATTATCCTTATCAACAGCCTAGTCACTAAATAAATATCACAGAGCTACATATTTATAAAGTAACTGCTTTTTCTTGGGATTATATTATATTTTAGAAAGGAGAAGCAAAAATAGATAAACAAGAGAGCAAAATGTTTATTAGACAAGTGTAAGTATGCACATATATATGATAGTTCCGGAATCTAAAAGTCATTTCTTCAATTTAAATTAAAGTCATTACAAATATATATATATATATATATATATATATATATATATATCTTGTTTCCTGATGGAGCAAAATTGTCTCTTAACAATTAATTGATTCCAAAGAGTTACAAAAATAAATAAATATAATTTCTTTTTTTTAGATAATAGAAATAAGAAAAAAATAGTAAAAGTAGTACAAAAAATGTAGAAACCATTCTTGCAATAGACTTGACGTATAACCATTCTTCTTCTCTAAGAGCTTAGAGACACAAGACTTTCGACGCAGAAACTATAATTAAAATAATCCACTTTGTCTAGAAGACTTGTTTCAATCTTTCTAAGACTTCTTCCTTTAAGATTATATGAATATATGCGTCCATACGAGATAAGAAGAACCTTATCGCCATCTTTATAATATCCCAAATATCCTACAGTTTTAGGAATACCCACTTCATCTATAAGAGACAATAATTTAATCCAAGTAAAGTCGACTCCTTCCTTCTTCCTGACATATAAATCAACCTTCAAATCACCCTTCTTCAGCGTGTAAACTGCGACACTAAGACATCCTTCAAAATTCGTCAAACATATATCATGTTTCCCTTGGATATGGTAACGAGGTTGAGTTACTATGGAGAACGTCTCCTTAGCAACATCAAATGCAACAATCATATCTGATTCCCATTTTGGTCCATAATAGTATAAAAAATGCACATATCCATCTACAAAACTATTTCCCTCCCCAACTTTGTGAATATCAAAATAAGGAAAATCTTGAATGCTTCTCCAACAACTTGACCTCAGCTCAAAAATAAAAACTTGATAAGATGGATTTGTTGGTGTAATTAGTACAACCTTGTAATCATCTATATTCGAGTCATAACCAAAACCTATATTCCATTTTCTCCAATTACTATCTGTGGTAAAATTCACAGGGAATGCGGGAAGTTCCTTGTGGCTTCTGGTTGATGGATTGAGTAAAGAAAATTTCTTGTCATCTGCATTCAAAAGAACCAAACCATTGCATGAATCAAGAAACAAGGGGGGAATGTATGGCAACTTAAAATCAAGCATAACCTCTTCTACGGAGCCATCGTTGATATCCAAAGCATGAATTTCATTACGATTAGTGTAATTATAAAATTTGAAAATCAGCTTGCGATGAATCCTTTTCTCTGAAGATGTACGAAGATGAGAATAGATAAAGTCTTTGCTATTAATGATGCTAGAAAATGACTTAGAAACACATCTAAAGCGAAGAAGTGACTTCACTGGCAACACTGACAAAATTTCATAGATCAATTCCTACGGCAGATTTGCCATAACTTCAAAGCGTCGTCACCCAACTTCCGATTAGTTAGGGTTCACCTTAATTTCTCTCTTCTATTTTGAGTTTTTTTATTTTGCTTTATCTTGTTGTTGTATTATATTTATATCTATCCTATATATAATAGCGGAAGAAATTGATAAGAAGTGTTTTAATAGTAATTAAGAAATTTAATAGTATTTAAGAAATTTAAATATCATAACTATTATATTTGATAGATTATCTATTAATAGTAATTAAGAAATTTAAATATCATAACTACTATATTAATATCATAACTACTATATTTGATAGATTATCTATTAATAGTAATTAAAAAATTTAAATATCATAACTACTATATTAATATCATAACTACTATTTTAGTTTTATCGTTAAAATAAATTCATTAATTACACAACATATACAAATTTCATCAAATAGTTTCATCAATTCAAAACCTTAAATTATGAACAACATCTATCCATCCTCTAAAACTTTCAGAACTATTATTTCATTATTAATTACTAATTCACTTTTGTGTTACTATACACACGCACACACACACACACACATATATATATATATATATATATATATATATATATATATATATATATATATATATAATAGCAGAAGCTGAGAGAATTGATAAGAAGTGTTTTAAAGGTCTTTTCGCTTAGTTGCCATCGTAGAAGAGAATATTTGAGTGAAAATTATCTATATAGAAATTGAAATATCATAACTATTATATTAAGATCATAAATATTATTTCAATTTTTTTGTTAAAATAAATTCATTATTTACACAGCTTATACAAATTTCATCAAAACAGTTTCATCAATTCAAAACCTTGAATTATAAATAGCATCTATCCATCCTCTGAAACTTTCAGAACTATTATTTCATTATTAATTACTAATTCACCTTTGTGTTTATATATGTAATACCAGAAGCATATAGAATTGATAAGAAGTGTTTTAGATGTATTTTCGCTTAGTTGGCATCGTAGAAGAGAATATATGAGTTTCAATTATCTATATTAAGAGTAATTAAAAAAAATTAAATATCATAACTATTATATTAATATCATAAATACTATTTCAGTTTTTTGTGAGGCATTTTCACTTACTTGGCATCGTAAGAGAGAATATATGAGTTTAAATTATATATTAATAGTAATTAAAAAATTAAAATATCATAACTATTACATTAATATCATAAATACTATTTCAGTTTTATCATTAAAATAAATTCATTAATTACACATCCTCTACAAATTTCATCAAACAGTTTCATCAATTCAAAACCTTGAATTATAAATAGCATATATCCATCCTCTTAATCTTTTAGAACTATTGTTTCATTATTAATTATTAATTCACCTTTGTGTTACTATATCTAATAACGTAATCAGAGAGAATTGATAAGAAATGTTTTAGAGGCTTTTTCACTTAGTTGGCATCATAGGAGAGGATATATGAGTATAAATTATCTATATTAATAGTAATTTAAGAAATTGAAATATCATAACTACTATATTAATATCAGAAATACTATTTCTATTTTATCGCTAAAATAAATTGATTAATTACATAGTCTATACAAATTTCAGCAAACAGTTTCATCAATTCAAAATCTTGAATTATAAATAACATCTATTCATAGAAAACATCTCTTTAGCAACATTAAATGAAACAATTATATGTGCTTCCCTCAGTGTTCCATTGCATAAAAAATGCATATAACGATCTACAAAACCATGTCCATCCCTAGCTTTATGAATAACAATCTAAGGAAAATCTTGAATCCTTTTCCAACAATTTGACCTCAACTCAAAAATTCAAACTTGATACGATGGATTTTGTGGGTATAATTAGTAAAACCTTGTAATCATATGTACTCGAGTCATAACCGAAACCCAAATTACGGATTCTCCAATTACTAAATACTGTAAAATTCACAAGGAATTCAGGAAGAAAACGACTTAGAAACACATCTAAAACCAATAAGTGACTTCCTTGACAACACTAACAAAATTTCATAGATCAATTCCGGCCGCAGATTTTCCATGGCTTCGAAGAGCCCTCGCCCAACACTAATTTCACTCTTTTATTTTGAGTTTTTTTTTATTTTGTTGTTTTATATATCTAATTAGAACATATCATCCTTGACCTAAACTTTTATTTACCAAAAAAAAAAAGAACATACCATCCTTTTACATTCTTTTATCTCTTCCAAACAAACATTTTTCTTATGGCCATGTTTAGCAAATACCTATTAACTGTCAGCTGATAGCCGGTTACATTAGCTGTTAGCAGTTTACCTTTTTGGTTAGTTGTTTTGTCTATTTGATTTGACTAGATGATTGTGTAAAATTGTTTGGTAAAACTTAGTTGATTGTTAATAACTATTTGGGTAAATGACAATAAGGATATGATAAAACATTTACTTGGAGTTAAAGCATAATTATTAAGGATAAAAATATCATTCAAAAGAGACAGGACAATAAGCTAATTGAAAAAGCTTCTAAAATGAGCTTTTTCAAAATTAGCTTTTTGGATTCAATAAGATCTTTTAAACATCTCTTCACCAAACACCTAATTTTATCCCAAGAAGCATTTTACCAAACAGGGCCCATATTCATATGGGATAAGGTGTAAAAATACCCATGACGTTTTTACCTCTAACGTCTAAAATGGTGCACTAATTGCATATTTGTTGGTTAAAAAAATTCATAGTTTTTGTGATTTAATAATAGAATTAGATATTAATATTTATAAATTCGGCAAAATATTTTAATTTTTTTTCTAACTCGTACAAAAGATAGTATATTTTTTTTTAAAAAAAAATCATGTCTAAATCATATGTTTCTGAAATGTTATGTTACTAATGCATAGTAAAATAATGCACATGTAAAGTGTTGATGACAAGATTCATGAACGAGAAGACGGTTTGATGAATTATTTCTCAAATTGACCAAACTTATCAATGTTATGGGTAAAATTGTTATTGGCTGCCAATGTTAGAGATAAAAAAATTGCACCATTTTAGACGATATGGGTAAAATTGCTCCTTGATGTAAACGTTAAACGTATTTTTACACCTTATCCCTATTTATATATGAAAGGTATTAAAAAACAAATTTAACCCCTAACCTTTAAAAAAGTGTAGATTTAGGCTTAATGTATGAAATTGTACAAATTTAACCTAAATTTCTATGTAAAATCAATTTTAAACCTACGAATGATAATTTTGGAACTCTTCATTGAATCAAAAGAAAACTTTAAACAAAGCTGAAAGAGAATTTCTGGGATTCTCAATGAATACTACAGTGTTGCATGAGCTTGCTTATATAAGGAAGAAAATAACAGAATGGGGGTAAAATTGGAACAATCAGAAATAACAAACTTTGCCACGTGTTGTGTAGTTGATGATGATATATGTGGTGATGTGAATTGATGAGATGGAGGTGGAGATGAGTTGCAACGATTACTTCTTTAATTTGAATATGGGCTTTGCTGTTTCAATGGAAAAATATTGCAAATGTGTAATACAGTTATGAGCCCCCCTCAAACGAGGCATGTAGATGTTCAACATGCCAAGTTTGGAAATGTGTGTAAGAAATTGAGGATGATGTTGTGCTTTAGTGACGAGATCGGCAAGTTGGAGATGAGAGGAAATGGGCATTAAACGGATTAAACCAGAAACAACACGCTCACGAATCACATGACAAGCAATGTCAATGTGCTTCGTACGTTTATGAAAAATGGGGTTTTGGGCAATATGAAGGGCAGAGGTGTTGTCACAAAAAAAAATAGAGCAGAAGTGACATTAGAGAGAGTGAGGTCATGTAAGAGGGAAATTAACCACTATAGATCACAAGAAGTAGAAGCCATGGCCATGTACTCGGCCTCAGAAGAAGATCGTGAGACGGTGCTCTGCTTTTTGGATCTCCATGAAATTAAAGTATGGCCGAGAAAGCTAGCATAACCAGTGATAGAACGGCGTGTGTCAGGATATGTTACCCAATCAGAATTAGAGAAAGCTTGGAGTGTGAAAGAATTATCGAAAGGGAAAAAGATACCGAGACCAGGAGATCCCTTGAGGTAGCGAAGAACCTTATAAGCATGAGAAAGGCCATCGGTAGTAGGAGAGACCAGATGTTGAGATAAGTGATTGACAATGTAAGCAAGCTCGGGTCTGGTATGTGTCACATATAACAAACGCCCAATTAACCAGTGATAAGAGGAGATGTCAGATAAAGGGGTGGCCTTTGGGGAAGGTTTAAAATGAGGAGTGGCAGGTGTTTTAGATGGTTTACAAGCTAGATAGCCAGTGTCACTTAACAACTCCAAGATGTACTTCCGCTGGCACATGTGAATGCTGGTATGAGTGATAGGGGCGTTTCGTCCTTATCTTTTAGCGTGATTTACGGTCTAATTTGAGACTAAATAAATAAGTTTAATTACAAAAATAGATTGTTTTAATAAAATAACGTAGTAAGAATAAAATCCGTACTAGTTAATTATCTTTATTTTTGATTGAATTTAGGAAATAAAACTTCAAGCTAACTCGGCTCTTGAGAATTGTATTTCAGGTACGAACAAGGAGCAAAAATCATGCATTTACGCGAGGCGTATTATCCCTTACGCGGGGCGTGGAACATGGAGTCAGAAATGATTGCCTTATCTGCAGGCACCACGTGGGATCTAACTGCTGGTACACGAGGCGTACCCCAACCTACGTGGGGCGTAGAAAGCAATAATTGGCCCAATCATAAACGTCAGACTGCATTGTCCCCCGAAGTCAACTGTCTACGTGAGGCGTGTTTCAGGATACGCAGGGCGTACATGGTGTAATTCAAGCGCTTTTTAGCCATGAGCTCAAACATGCGCGGCGTATATCAATGTACGCGGGGCGTGGTTGAGACAACAGGATCCGATTTAGGTCTACATGCAGGAAATTATTGAAGGAATGGGCCAACACGCAAGGCATCCCCTACCATACGCGCGGCGTGGTATGGGAAAATGCAGAAATAATGTGTCTCCATGATTGCACCTTGTAAATTCACAATTCTACCCCTAGCTTGATGTGTATAAATAAGAGTGACTAGCACTCATTTGACATACTTGATATATCTAGAATTTGTTGTATAGTTTTAGTTTTAGATTCAGATTTTGTAGCAAAAACTCTCCCACCTTGAGAGCTTGTTCGTTCATTCCGGCATTTCCTCGAAGTTCCATTCCACCTTCGTTCACCAAGCTCGAGAGTTCCACCTCCAAGTCCTAAGATACGGCCTTGAGTCCGGTTAGCTAGTTCCGAGGGTGAATTCTTCCCTTTTCACTTGCTAATTAGCTTGTACTCTTCCTATGTACTAGGCTTGGTTGTATTCTATACTTTCATTCTCCATATTTATAATTTATGATTCACAATATCTATTTCTTATATGTGTTGATACTTGCTACTTGTTTTGATATTCGTAATTGATTATTGTGTAGGAGGACGCGATTTCCGACGCCATTCGGGCTATCTTTAGGGGTTATATAGGTGTTGCCTTACCGGAAGTGACAAACCGGAAACCGTAGGAATTGACAAGCCACGGAACTTACGGGCCCTAATTTCTAATCCCGAGCATTAGACACGCCTTGACTAGGAACCACGTAGTCTAAGAACTTCACGGGTCGGTCACACTACACGTAGTCGTCATTACAAGACTAAATCATTAACCGTACATATTTAGAATCGTTGTTTATCATAATTATAACTTATCACCATTCATATCACTTCGTGGAGTTTTTATGACGTAAATCTGTCTCGCCTATAGTTAGGAGTAGTTTGTAGTTGTGTCTCACACCAACCCCAAAGTATTCACCGCTTAGATAACGTATAAAACCGAGTCGTTTAATACTTGTAGTTATAAATCCCGTGGATTCGATACCCGGTCTTAACCGGATTATTACTTGATACGACGAGATACACTTGCCCCTAAGTAGTGGCGTCTAGTAGAGTTAGAGCATTTAGAAAGATCACATCCATAGTTGTAGACACTGGAGGCGGAACCCTATGATGATATTCAACAAAGAGGGGATCAATGGAAGTGTTTTGGAATACATTTGAATGAAAATCAAAAAAAGTCATAGAAAAGGTCAAATTGTTCAAGGTAAAAGTCAACATTATTATTGGAGTCAAGTTAGGTCCCAAATATCAAATAATATCATTGTGCTCTTTATGAGCTTTCCAACGCCATATGGCACGTCTAAATCAGAGGTCCAACGGAAAAGTTATGACTTACGGAAGTTTCGGTCAAGCTCGAGGTTTAACCTAATAGTTGACTTTTTATACGGTTAAAATTAGCTCTGAAGGTCTTATAGAGTAGTGTTCTCCTGGGCTTAAGGGTTTCAACGCAATTAACCGTGCATGATTCCGATATTAGACGAGAAAGTTATGACCTAACAAAGATTTCTGGTGGTTCAGGACCTATCGGGACTGCACCCTGCCGCGGCAGGGTATGTCCTGGGGGGCACCCTGCCACAGCAGGGTATGTGCAATTGTGATAAAATTCGAATTCTAAATTCCTCACTCATCTCAAACTTATCTAATTAGCTTACTAATCAGAATATCAGGGAAAACCAATCTATATTCGGTTATGGATTGATTTTAGGAGTTTTAATAGGATTTAACTTCATTTAATTGGGTTTAAATATCTTTTATTCTCCTATAAATAGATAAGAACGAATTAGGGTTAGGGTTAGCTACAATTAAACACCTCTTAGCCTTCCTTTTTCTAGGTCTAAACTTCTTTAAGTTAGAAACACGAAATTTGAGAGAAAATTAGGGTTCTAAGTTGAGAAATCTTAGATTGAGCGACCAAAATCTAGTCTTTAGGTTGATTTAATATTTCAATTAGGTCCTCAAACTTCCATTGAGAATCCTCAGTTCCGGAAAGGTAAATTCTGAGGGTAATCCACGACTTTAGAGTTGATTCTGTACGTTTTTAACATATCGGAGGCACACCTTGCCACGGCAGAGTGCACGCTGCCACGGCAGAGTGCACGCTGCCACGGCAGAGTGCACCCTGCCACGGTAGAGTGCGCTGCCTGCCACGGCAGGGTGCACCTTGCCATGGCAGGGTGCTGCACAGAATGGGCCAAATCTCTCATGTTCGCCCGTTTTGTAATTTTCACCGAGCGTTTTTCATTATACTGACTTTTTAATGTTCCTTGAGTGTCTTAAAACCTCTGTAATATATTAAATATCATTTTTGTCAATTTTAGTGGATAAAGTCGCTTTTAAATAATGTTCCTTTCTATTTTAACGATCTTCAAGTGTTAACTCAAGCATGTTGTGGTCATTCAATGTTTTACCATTATATATGCGCTGGAAGTTTACTAACGTGTTTATTTTGGTTGAGTTAAGGGATAAACCGAAGTTCATGGTGCAGAATTTATCTCGTAGATGGGACCTTGCCATGGCAGGGTGTGCCCTTAGAGGCACGCTGCCACGGCAGGGTATGACCAGAATATGGACTTTTGCCTTATTCTTACTTGTTTGATATTGTTAATTGATTTTATGTGCAGCCAAGTTTATTTCAACAACGTCAAAAGGGAAAGAAGGCTCGGGAATGCCCGAGTTTGTTTGTAAATGTCAATTTCATTTTGTTTTGGTAATTGTTTGTATGAGTTCATCCTTTTTTGCCTACTTCAAACCTCTAATTAAAACGGATTTCCAACCTTTGTGAAAACTCACACATATCACACATACCTCACGAATTTAAAAAGCTTAAAAGAGTTATTAATAGCCTGATTGTATTTAGAAATGCTAAGTAGGAGGCCGGTGGGTTCACCGGGCAATTTTGGGGGTGCTTAATATTTCCTTTCGAGGAGATATTAACCTTCCCCAAGCGTACCTAACTTCCCGAACCCACTTGCTTCCCGTAAGGAATCTCAGTAACATTCTCGGACCTAAAATCCGGGTGGCGACTCTTTCTCCGACACCGGCCCTGTCGAGCTAGTCGTCTTCTCTAGTGGACCTCGAGTCCAAACAGCACCGCAGTAGTCATGGCGGACCTCCCGTGGGTGAAAGCTCACGAGGTAGGCTTCATCCACAGTGGCGACTCTGCTGGGGGATAAAGAGAAGTTGATTCCGAAAAGCAATTTCTTCTGTACTTTTTGAACTATTCTTACTCTCTTTTAAGTTCGCATAGCATTTGCATACAAAAGAAAACCTTTTGGGCAATTCTCACGAAAGTTCTCCAAGAATCCATTCGATACTTGGGGCCCACCTAGTGTCAATGCCCCCTTGTAAAAAGTTTTGGACTATTCTAACTCCATTCGAAAGGAATAGTTTGATCTTTTTGCAATGGTCCCCATGTCTCAACCAAACCTCATGTAATGGCTTTAGTTACTTCCCTTAGGATAAAGCATGACCCTAATAATGATTTTGATTTTCCATTATATTTTGGCCTTTTGTTTGTCTTTCGTTATAGCCTATGACATACCTGAAGTTTCATACCTCTTTCATAAGAGATTTTACCTCTTTGTTCAAACCCGAAAGAAGGAGCAAAATTCTAATCTAGCATGACCTATTCTGAAAGGAATTAAGTAGTCTCTTTAACCATGACTTATACTAGACCCAAAAATTTCATATTTCCCAAAAAGAGATTTTACCTCTTTCGTCAACAAGGGAAAAATGAAATATAAGGTCGGTACAAACCATGATTCAAAGAGACCACTTTGGTATCTTTTGTCCAAGTCATGTCATATTAGAATTAAAATTTCAGTTTGCTATAGTCTATGTCAAAAGAGTAGGGTTTCGAGTCTTTTAGTATAGGATGTACTACACCCAAAGTCTCCATTTACTCAAAAGAGCTTTTCACCTCTTTCAAATCAAAACAGTAATGGAGATCAAGGTTGGTACAACCTATAGTAAACGAAACGAACATGTCATTTAAAGGTAGTACGTGTCATACTTGAAACGAGAGAAAACCCCAATAGAGATTTCAACTCTATCCCAAAGGTACTTTTGAAATGAAGTCGACATAACCTATTTTAAAAGACATCGACTTGTCTAGGACAACCTTTGCTATATCCAAGTTTTGGAAATCACCCTGAGGAGGCTTAAAACTCCAAATGTTGAAATGGGCGGATTCTACAGACTAGATTGGTATAGTTTGTCCTAAACAAGACCCTAACCGTTAAGATAGGCCACTTCGTATCCCATGGTCTCGCATGACCTAAAAAAACCGATACGGTCTATCCTAAAGGTGAACTAAAGGCTAACCTTGTATGATGATTGATTTACATCACTTTGAGAGTTATGCATGTCGTCGGTTTCGTGCATCCCTCGTTGATGCAAAACGAACCAAAGGCAAAAATCCTAGGAAAGGACCTGAACCACTACGTGTATGGGAGGAATAAGGTTGGAAGGAATAATGTTGTGATATGTGTTATGTGTGTTATGACTAACTGTTTGTTCATTTTGTTTTCTGTTTCTTTCTTTCTGTAAAAATAAAAAAAAACACACACACCACGAATCATGCATTAAGTCATGCATCATATGTATATCTAATACCTTGTGGTTGCAGCCATCATAGATTCTCATTGGGTTCGTGAAGGCTCTCGTTTAGTCCGCTCAACCACATCAGCTTACCATTCAGACTCAGATAATTCTGTCAATCAGATGGCTGACCACACAATGGAGGAAAGAATGAAACAGATGGAAGATAGGTTCAACACTCTAGGGGCATAGATAGAAGCCCTCGCTGCTTTGGTTGTGAAAAATAACATGGGTCCCCAACTTAATGGACCAGAGACTCATATCGAAGATGAGGAGGACATGGCTGATTACTTGATCAAGAGGAAGGCTGCTGCAAGGGATAAAGCCCTAAAAGAAGAAATATTGAATGAGGTCCGAAACCTGAACGGAGATGGTTCAACTCACGATGAGGTCTTCAATCTGAGAGGTCGTTTAGCCCGAGGTGGTCTACCAAATAAATTCAAGCTACCTGATATTAAGAAGTTTGATGGATCAGGTGACCCCACTGCTCATGCCACCTCTTATATGGCAATCATGCTCTTGATAACATTAACAGAGGATCAGATTGTAGACCTTTTCAATGTTTATCCAAAAGGCCCAGCCTTGACATGGTACCACACCTTGTCCCCCTCAATCAAGAAGAATTGGATAGAGCTAACAAAGGCCTTTGTGGGGCAATATGGCTTCAATGCTGGACTAGAAGTGACTTTGAAGGAGCTTGAAAGCACAAAGCAGAAGCAAAGTGAGTCTTTCGCCGATTATGTAAGGAGATGGAGAGCTAAGGCAGCCTTAATGAAAACCAAGCCCGAGGGAGCCGATCAGATTCAAATGGTGGTAAAAAATTCTTTACCGTTCATCAGGAACGAGATTAGATATATGCCTTTCTCTGGGTTCAAGGAGATGTATGATTGTGGCCTATCAGTAGAATCAGATCTTGAGCTAGGGAAGAAGCCATTTGTAAAAAGGATCGGGGGTAGTTATGAAGGAAGTACAAGTGGAAGTACTAGGTCTACAAAGGCGATGGATGTTCATGCAGTAACTGGGCGGAGGTTCTCCAATTTTAATCAATCGTTATCAAAGATGCTAAACTGACTGCAACAGAAAGGGTTGCTATCTCCCTTAATGGCTCGCCCAAGTACACCTTCTGCTCAGGCTAAGGAAAATGGATATTGCAATTTCCACCAACAATATGGTCATAAGACAGACGATTGTGGTAGGCTGAAGCATGAGATTCAAGATCTCATTGACGCGGGAAAGATAAGTGATCCAGATTCTTCTCGCAGTTGAATCCTTCAGCATTTGAATAAAGGAACTTCGTAATGAACCAGAAGGAGCTGAAGAAGAAGTTCTCGAGATTGAGGACAGTAATGAAGCAGAGGCACCTAAAGCTCCTTGAAGCAACATGAGAATGGAGGATTGCATTTTTAATCTTTATCTTTTATCTTTATTTTTGTTCAATAAGACATCATGAATTAATCTCTTGATTTCAATAAAATTACACTTTTGCGATATTGATAGTTTTGTACATTCTCATCTGCCCCACATATCAGCACTTGACATTCACTCATTTGAAACACTTCCATTGTTATCATGGCACGGATGAAAAGTCCCAAAAATATACTTATTGCTCAGAACTTAACCACTGAAGAGAGAAAATCAACAGAGTGAATAAACAAAATAAATCATGAGAAGGGTTTCCTTGGCCTTACAGTGATAAGCCAGACCTAAATTCATCAAGCGGAGAGTTCTAACCTACTTGCACACAAAGAGGGTCGAGCAACGATTGACAGAGCTCAAAAAGGCAAGTAGTAAGACGAAATCATATTGGTCTCAAGCACTAAGATTTCTGTGAGAAGGTCATCTCTGATTCCAAAAAGGACACAGTTACCTGGATACACCATTCAGATTGAAGCATGAAGAGGCAACCGATCCATAGATGACAAATGACCTTATTCCATGAGGAACGACAAGATCCAAATCCATGATAATCCAAAATATAAAGAAGATGCCAGAAAAGTTCAGGGGCAAAGTCTAGCAATCAGAAATGAAGATAAAGCCATCCAAAGCCATTTTGGAAGAAGATCCTTCAAAATTCGAATGAGATTAAAAGCCAACACAGTCAATTAAGTGGCTTCGAGAAAAAAAAATCAATACTGCTTCACAAGTGGCTAATCAAGCCTTCAAAAAAAGCTCACTTTAGTCAAGGAAGAAAATCTGGACTCTATCAATCATGTCCTCAGAAAGTTCATATCCAACATGGAAGTCCATAGCCAAGATCAAGAGTGCAGTTGAGTGAAGATAGGGACTACCACAATTTTGGGAAGACGATCACCCTCAGTGAAGCCAAGAAATCCTTCTCATAAAAAAAATAATACAAAAAATTGAAAAATGAAAAAAAAAGATCCTGATAGGTTGAAAATCCGCAAAGGACGGCCTATGCAACAATGAGGGACTTCCCTAATGAGTGAAAACCCGTAAAAGGCATTCATTTGAAAATTCTGGGAACAAAAGTGAGGAAATAAAATAGCTGAAACGTGAAAACCTGTAAAGGCGCACTTTAGTGACAGTGGTTAGGAATCTGAGCAATAAACAATTCAATGTATATTTGCCAAGTGTTTTGTCTGAGTTGAACAGTTAGAAGCTGTATATACGATGAAATGTTTGAATCAATAGATATCTCACCTCAAGAGAATTTTCAAAAAAAATCAAATAAATAAGATTTGAGTAAAAAAGGACTACTCCTCCATCTCTATCCTCCCTGAAGCTTGGTCTCTCTCCTCCTTTGTTGTCCTCTCAAGAGCCGACTTTGACAGAAGCATCTTGCGTTCATAATCATCCAGAGTAGTGAACTCCGGGCCAAACTGAGGAATATGTCGAGTTCTTCACTCCTCATCTGTATGCACAGACCAATCAGCATAGTGAGTGACAATGGTTCAATCCCAACGGTGGTGTTCCATAATATAAATGAAAATGAGGCCTCGCCTCAAGTTTTTTATGGGCATCCACCCAAACTCTGTTTAGCACCCAAGATATCTCCATCAAGGGGTACATCCATATGATCTGATCACCTGTCAGCCAGTTTTAGAAGGCTTTTCCACTGATCAAAAGACTGAGCACCAACTCACCTTCGATGCTAAGTATGGAAATCAACAAAAAATGACTCTTGGGTCCATGCACTTCAAAATACCCAATTTCTCTTATATCCATGAAAATAAAGAAAAAAATGTTGGATTGAAAACCTCAAAAGAGGCAGTCCAGGCAAAAGGAGAGATAGAGAAAAAACTGTGAGATGTTAAAAAGCTTAACTGAAAACCCTTATGGGCAGTTCAGGCAAAAGGAGAGATAGAGAACAATAGAGAGATCCACTGAGTTGAAAACCCGAAAAGGGCGACTCAGGCAAAAATTAGGGAAAAAACGAACGTATCAACACTTCCTGAAAAAAGATATGAGCCTCATCAAGCTGAAACCTTGCCCCTAGAGCTTCTCACGTCAGACCTATCTATCCCCATCAAGCTGAAATCTTGCCCCCAAAACTTCTCATGTCAGACTTATCTATCATCATCATTTGCAGACAGCATAAGCTCTCACAAACTGGGTCATATCGTTAAAACATCATCCATTGATCCTAAAGACGCACCATCCCTTGAGTCTGGAAAAGTGAATCGGTGAAATCATTTCATCCATGCATGCATAATCTTCACACATGTACCAATGTATCGACATAGAGTAAAATGCACGTCTAGCACACACATTCATTCACACACTCATGCATACATGCATACATTAGGCTACATACGCATCACTACACATTTGTCACTTGATTTGATGTCAACTCTACGAGAAAATGGGCATCTTGATTTATTACAGGGAATACCTAAAACTCCAGGGATCGTCACCAAAACAACATCTTCTGAAACAAGAGAATCCATGGGCATTGAATGAGAAAATTTAGTCCTAAGCAAAACAACAGAATTGTCAACAGACAGAAAAATTTCTCAACAGCAGCCTGAAGAAAGAGTCAATCCATGAGAAGAATTCCAATAATTCAACAAAGCCAGATGGCTCCTGAAGGGAGAGTGGGGTTTTGTCTTCTGCAGATCAGATGGCTTCTGAAGGAAGAGTCGGGTCGCAGAAAAGATTATCATCAATTAAACGAGGCCAGATGGCTCCTGAATGGAGAGTGGGGTTTTGTCCTCTGCAGATCAAATGGCTTCCGAAGGAAGAGTTGGGTCACAGAAAAAATTATCATCAATTCAACAAAGCCAGATGGCTCCTGAAGGGAGAGTGGGGTTTTGTCTTCTGCAGATCAGATGGCTTCTGAAGGAAGAGTTGGGTCGCAGAAAAGATTATCATCAATTAAACAAGGCCAGATGGCTCCTGAAGGGAGAGTGGGGTTTTGTCCTCTGCAGATCAAATGGCTTCCGAAGGAAGAGTTGGGTCACAGAAAAATTATCATCAATTCAACAAAGCCAAATGGCTCCTGAAGGGAGAGTGGGGTTTTGTAGCTCACAAGTGGATTATTTGACAAGAATAATCAACTTTTGGGACAGGTCGTTGAAGACACCTACAATGCAGGATCGTTGAAGACATCCACAACTACAGGTCGTTGAAGACACCTACAATCCAGGATCGTTGAAGACATCCGCAACTACAGGTCGTTGAATACACCTACAACCCAGGATCGTTGAAGACATCCGCAACTATAGGTCGTTGAAGACACCTATAACCCAGGATCATTGAAGACATCCACAACTATAGGTCGTTGAAGACACCTATAACCCAGGATCGTTGAAGACATCCGCAACTAGAGGTCGTTGAAGACACCTCTAACCCAGGATCGTTGAAGACATCCGCAACTATATGTCGTTGAAGACACCTACAACCCAGGATCGTTGAAGACATCCGCAACTATAGGTCATTGAAGACACCTACAACCAAGGATCGTTGAAGACATCCGCAACTACAGGTCTTGAAGAGACCTACAATCCGAGATCGTTGAAGAGATCAACCACAACCGGTCATTGAAGAGACCAATAATCTAGGATCATTGAAGGGATCCACAACCATAACTGGTCGTTAAAGAGACCAACAATCCAGGATCGTTGAAGAGATCCACAACCACAGGTCGTTAAAGAGACCTACAATCTGAGATCGCTGAAGAGATCAACCACAACTGGTCGTTGAAGAGACCAACAATCCATGATCGTTGAACAGATCCACAACCACAGGTCGTTGAAGAGACCTACAATGCAAGATTGCTGAAGAGATCAACCATAACAGGTCGTTGAAGAGACCTAAAAATCAGAGATCGTTCAAGAGATCCACAACAACAGGTCGTTGAAGTGACCTACAATCTGAGATCGCTGAAGAGATCAATAGTCAGATGTCCATTTGTTCCCAGTCGTTTAAAAGACTGGATCAATGAATCAGTCACAGCATCCTCCAACTCCAGGTGAGTATTACTTTATCATACTTTGTTCCATTGCACACATATTCTTTCTACCTCTTCAAAGTAGGGGCAAAAACTGTTTTTCTCAAAACATCTACTTTGAATTCAGTTTTCTAAAAATGCACACAACTCACAATGCATGATAAAGTAGGGGCAACTGTAGACACTGGAGGCGGAACCCTATGATGATATCCAACAAAGAGGGGATCAATGGAAGTGTTTTGGAATACATTTGAATGAAAGTCAAAAAAAGTCATAGAAAAGGTCAAATTGTCCAAGGTAAAAGTCAACATTATTATTGGAGTCAAGTTAGGTCCCAAATATCAAATAATATCATTGTGCTCTTTATGAGCTTTCCAACGCCATATAGCACGTCTAAATCAAAGGTCCAACGGAAAAGTTATGACTTACGGAAGTTTCGGTCAAGCTCGAGGTTTAACCTAAAAGTTGACTTTTTATACGTTTAAAATTAGCTCTGAAGGTCTTATAGAGTAGTGTTCTCCTGGTCTTAAGGGTTTCAACTCAATTAACCGTGCATGATTCCGATATTAGATGAGAAAGTTATGACCTAACAAAGATTTCTGGTGGTTCGGGACCTATCGGGACTGCACCCTGCCGCGGCAGGGTATGTCCTGGGGGGCACCCTGCCACAGCAGGGTATGTGCAATTGTGATAAAATTCGAATTCTAAATTCCTCACTCATCTCAAACTTATCTAATTAGCTTACTAATCAGAATATCAGGGAAAACCAATCTATATTCGGTTATGGATTGATTTTAGGAGTTTTAATAGGATTTAACTTCATTTAATTGGGTTTAAATATCTTTTATTCTCCTATAAATAGATAAGAACGAATTAGGGTTAGGGTTAGCTACAATTAAACACCTCTTAGCCTTCCTTTTTCTAGGTCTAAACTTCTTTAAGTTAGAAACACGAAATTTGAGAGAAAATTAGGGTTCTAAGTTGAGAAATCTTAGATTGAGCGACCAAAATCTAGTCTTTAGGTTGATTTAATATTTCAATTGTGTCCTCACACTTCCATTGAGAATCCTCGGTTCCGGAAAGGTAAATTCTGAGGGTAATTGTTTTCCTGTAAACAGACTCTAGCAAGTGCACTAGATACAAGTAATAAAGTGATAAGTGAGTATCGTCTCCACAGGGATTGTGGTACAAATAAATATAGGAAATCATTGCTAAACAGTGTGTGTTATAAAAGTGCCTTCCTTTATGGTTGTTTGTTTGATATTGGTTGTTTAATGACTCAGGCAGAATACTCAATCAAGGAAATAAGGTTACTTTTCAAAGATTAAGGGAATAGAACAGGCTTTACATGACCGAACACGGTGTGCTACATCTTACAACATTCGATGAATAAAAGATAATGCCAACGAAGCCAAAGTATCAGTTTTTAAGTGAGTTTGAGTCAACTGTCGTGTGTTCTCAAACTCCTAAGATTTACTAACATCTTTAGCGTCCTAAAGATACGTTCTTTCTAGCATTAAGAACAAAACTGCATTTCTAGATGAGAAAACCCTCGACACAACCTTCTAACTTGTCAGCTTCGAAGTTGGGAGATCAATAGAGATATCGGTGAAGATGAAAGCAGTGTCCTAACATTCATCTAACACATACATACATGCTTACGCAAGAAAGTTAAATCCTCATTGATCACAACATTGGCAAAATACTAAATATTCATAAAAACGTTGTAAAACTTACATCACCGGGCCGGCCATGCCGTGCCCGTTCAAAATGTCTACTCACTCATATCGAGCAGTGAGCAGAAGAAGATTCTTGTTACAGCTTGAGACTCCATGAGAGCTCTCTTCTCCTTCTATTCTACTTGTTAAAAAAACTAAAACTAAGAAAATATCTGATCCCTAAAACCTTCTCTGCTTTTCCTATTTAAAGGGAAAAGACCGAGACTATCCAAAATTGGTACAACTTTCGTACCCTTTTTACAAACAAAGTCAACTACTTACTACAATTAAAATAAACTAAAAAATGATTAACTTTTAGATTAACCCTTGAACACTCAAGGGGGTGAGACTTCAAATCATCATGCTTCTTTGGGCAATCCCATCGCCACACACTTTCACCTGCTGTCCTGCCGCTTTCCTTTCACTGCCACCAACGATATGTCGCTGTCCGTATTTGGATAATCCGGCGTTTAACCGCTGGACACAAGTAAGGCTCCACTCCTCATTGGCATTAGCGAAACAAGCTGTTTCCAACGAGTTTAGCATTTTTCTTTGCTTATCTGCACAAGGACATTAATTAGCCCTTATTCCTTACAAAATGATATAAAAATACCCGAATTCCCTTATAAATTATCTGTTAAACTTAGTCAATTTCATGCCTAACAAATACCCCCAAATTGAACCTTTGCTTGTCCTCAAGCAACAAATTGTAAGAAGAGATCAGAAAAAGGGTTAGGAATGAAATTAGTTTAATGAATGAGAACGATGAGTAAAGAAACATAGAACGCTTGGCACTATTAGGAGATGAACAGATGCATGCTAAGGTTTCATCGAAGAGTAAAAGCTTGTTTTAAAAGTTTTGTCCTTTTTGCTCAAGAAATTCCTCAAATCTTAAAATTTAGACTTCCTCTTTCACAAAGAGTTACCAACAGCCAGACATGCCTCACTAAGGAATGGAATAATTCACTCACTCTCGCATGGCATCTTTTTGCCATAGGAAAACAAATGCGATTTCACTCCTCAGCTCAGACACCACACCCTTAGGGTGCGAGTTTGCCAATTGGTCCCGAGTCTATGGGTCAAAGTTCCTCCTGACATAGTCCAAAGGACTTTATAAAGGTTGTAATGTTAGGCTTGGGCTCTGGTTTGACAGTGAAAAGCTATTTCAGTGTATGAATTCTGTCTTTTTGCACTTTATTTAACATACGCAGCCTATAATGATTGCTGTTTACACACACTTTATCTACACAAATTGTTCCCTCATAACCCAGTACTCTTCTGACTATTAATAAAGGTTCCTTCCTCCCCACATTATATTCCCTAGTTCATTCAATCTTTTCCTTAAGCGATGTTTGCTCAATTGCTTATATTCGCATAACTTAAGCACATGATTTTTATTTTAAACAATTGGCAATTCGAGGCATAAGACAGAACTCAAGGTATTTTAGAGTTAAGTGAAGGGAGAGGGCTATTATTTGTGGTTATTCAGAAAGAGCAGGTTATGGCTCGACTTGGTTATCCTAATAATTGGGGTGCATAGCACAGGTGCCTTTTGTGTAGCGGAGGGAATAACTAAATGCCTTTTTCCTCCTATGAAATTCAGAACCAATCACCGTTTCATCAGGGCACCAAGGCAAATTCTCCCTAAAGATAGTGAGTGCTGGCCCACTCAAAAAAACAATGCATACCATGGATGCATTATAAAGCTCAAATTCTCACTATTTTCGGGGAAAATTGCAGTAAGGCCATGATTACTAATTTTGACAGAGGAATTAAAGATTTTAAAATTTTTGGAACTTCCTGAATTAGAGAACACGAAGTACAAACAAGAAATTAACACAACCTAACACTAAATAGCATGCACAGTCTGCTCTATGATTCCTACATAACACCAAGCAATTCTCTAGATGGAACAAACATAAGCGGAAAGAAAACAATGGAAGCAGACAATAATTACCAAGGATATGCACAAGGATTCTCAAGGGATATTTGTTCTACATCAAATCACTAAATTAAACCAACCGATTTACAGCATTTATCATGTTAAATTAAACACAATCCCCACCCCCAAAAGAAAACAAAACATTGTCCTCAATGTTAATAATCACGACAGCAGATTGTACAAAATAGGCGGACCAAAACATGATAGAGTAAGGGTGTTAGAGGTTAACAGATGCTAGGACAGCGAATATTTGGACAGATTAGGCGTGATGGGAAAGAGAGGAGTTAACCTCTCTATCCACAAGGGCAGGAATACCCTCCTCCTTCGAGGAGGCGGCATCGTTAGCCTTAACATTGGCACTGGCAAGTGTTTCGGGCACTTGTCTTACCAGACTTTTCAGAGAGAAACCAGAGGGACTTTCTTTGGCATGCTCCTCAATGCAAAGGCTCTTGAGCATATCGATCTCGCCCTGTTGCGATGAGTACTTTTGCTCCATGGCGAATATCATTTCGCGGTTTGCCAGATTCTGGGCAAACAGGGCATTGAATCGATCCATCACATCCTCGCAGGTCATCTTTGCACATTTCTTATAAAAGTCCAAGTCTTTCGGCTTCTCGACTTGCTCGGAATCTGACGACACTGATAAGGTAGGCTCGCTTTTCCTTTTCCGGCTCTCAATCTGCCGAGATGTAACAAAATTAGACATCCAGACCCACTTCCCGTTCACAATTTTTCCGAATAACATCTTTTGGAGGCTCTTGAGATCAATTGGGTCAGGGTGATTCACAATCGTGAGACGAGAGTGGTCTTCAGGTTAAAAAACCCCGATTGACTCCGCAATTCTGGTGACAATACTTCCACAACAGATGACCGACGAGTTTTTCTTGGAAAAAGCGCTGATGTACTCTCCAGACCAGAATCCCAAATTCATTCTCGGTCCAACTGCCATACTCTACAACGCGGTGAGATCTGCATGTGGCATGGTGGCTTGGTTTTCCCGGGCGAAGATTGTACCAGAGATCAACTTGTGCAAATACCGAACAGCGTAATCATGGATATTGGACGCCTTGATCGAACTACCGTCATAATTTTTCTGTCCTGAAAGTGATTCCCAGAAGGCCACAGGGTCGAAAACATCAGGCGTTGTGGTGAATGCCTCTTTATAGCTCTCAGATTCTAGATCGTCATCGTCGGCAGCACCAAGCATCTGGTTGAACAAGTTAAGCGAAGGCCTTTGGGAGTGACCCATGAGCCTGAAGCTAAATTTTCCCTCTTCGTCAGGTTCGGTTATCCCAGCGTTGTGCTTAAAGGTTGCCAAGAACTCGAGTGTTAGTTCCCGATAGGCCGGTTCCGTCATTTCAAAGAAACATTCAAAATGACCAGACTTCATGAGGGTGCGTACATGATCCTCGAGCTTTAGCCTTTTTAGGGATTCCCAGCAAACTGTTCGGATGGGTCCGAACTGAAGTTTCCCTAGCTCATCATAGTACGCCTGAACAGAGGCGTCTTTGAACTGGGAGAGTTTCTTGACCAGCTTCTCATCTGGGACAAACGCCACAGTGCACGGTTCCGCCATTTTTGCCTTTGCTTTTTCTTTCTTGGAAGAACCCTCAATTTTCACGTTTTTGCCCGAGCCTCGGGTTCTCATTTCGCTTTCAATTTTAAGTAGGGTTTTCCAGTGGTATAGGGCACAGATCATGAACTGCCTTTGTGAAAAGAAATCTCAAAGAAAAGAAAGAAATATGGTGATAGACGGACTGAACTGAGATAAAGCATCTTTAAGTAGGGGAAACGAGGCGTCTTCTCACCAATCTGTCAGTTTGAGGCCGAATCAAAGTCGGCCACGTGGACAAATCGGCAGAAAGGCGCGTATTTTCGAATCAGAATGAGGGTAGATGAACGGTCAAGATTTTATTTTAGCATTTATATCCCCCCAACCGTTCAATCTTATCGAGGAGAAAAACAGGCGGTATGATTGCCTATTTGGCATAGGAGTGGACGTTCCACTTTTCCTAGCTTTAATAACAAATTCCTACCGCCTAAATTTCTACGATTTTCCCTTTCCCTACAACACAGGTACAATTGTACTACCTCACCCTTGGAAGGATTTTTAGGTTTTACAATTGTGCCTAGGGAGAAATTACTCAAGATGAAGTCAACTTCAAACACACTTTACACAAGAGAAACAAAAAAATAAAAATAAAAAGTAAAGATAAAAATCAATAAAATGCAAAGTTACTTGTGCTACAATGGGTGTTTGTAGCGGACACCCTGTTCTCTTGCTTTTACTGTCCTGGGGGATCCTGGAAATGAACAGTATCAATCTTCCTTGTGTGATCATTCTCTAAATATGGTTTTAATCATTGTCCGTTCACCTTAAAAGGATCACCCCCATATTTGAAAATTTCAACAGCTCCATGTGCAAATACACGGTTCACAATGAATGGTCCTGACCATCTTGACTTGAGCTTTCCTGGAAAGAGCCTCAATCGTGAATTGAAAAGAAGGACGTTTTGTCCTTCATGAAACACCTTGTTCATGAGCTTTTTGTCATGCCACTGCTTGGTCCTGGCTTTGTAATTCACCGCATTTTCGTATGAGAACAGCCTGAATTCCTCCATTTCGCTCAGCTGTAAACTTCTCTGTTCACCAACAGCCTGTGTCTCAAAATTTAAAAATGTTAATGCCCAAAATGCGCGGTGTTCCATTTCCACCGGCAAGTGACAAGATTTCCCGTATAACAACCGAAAAGGAGACATTCCAATCGGTGTTTTATAAGCGGTACGATATGCCCATAGAGCATCATCGAGCTTGTTTGCCCAATCCTTTCGAGAGTTGCCAACGGTTTTCTCTAAGATTCTTTTTATTTCTCTATTGGAGATCTCCACCTGTCCACTGGTTTGTGGATGGTATGGTGTGGAAACCCTGTGTGAGACTCCAAGTTTTCCCATTAATTTTTCAAATTTCGCATTACAGAAGTGGGTCCCTTGATCACTGATGATCGCTCGCGGGACCCCGAATCTGGCGAACAGTCTTTTCAGAAATTTGACTACCACACGGGCGTCATTGGTGGGACTTGCTATTGCTTCGATCCATTTGCTCACATAATCCACAACCACTAGGATGTATTTATTCCCTTGGGAAGTTGGGAATGGTCCCATAAAATCTATGCCCCAGATGTCAAAAATTTCGCACACAACTATGTTGTTTAGGGGCATAGCATTTCGAGCTGAAATGTTTCTCATTTGTTGGCACTCATTGCAAGTTCCAACGAATGCATTAGCATCCTTAAAAAGAGTGGGCCAGAAAAAACCTGATTGGAGAACCTTTGCCGCGGTACGGCTTGCACTATGGTGTCCTCCTGCTTCGCGGCTATGACAGTGGCTGAGAACATCCTGTCCCTCTTCTTGCGATATGCATCTTCGAATGATTTGGTCCGCGCACAACCTGAAAAGGTAAGGGTCATCCCTGTTGAAACACCTTTCCACATAATTTTGATTTGACAAAATTGTTTAAGTAAATACATATTCTAAACACACTAAGTTTAAATGCTTTGATTTATTCTACTAATGTGTTTGTTCAATGTTGAGTTAAAACTGTTATAAGACATAAGGATTGGAAGGCCCAAGCCCAATACGGAAGCCAAGGCCCAAGTCAAACAACTCAGTACACTCGGCCCGCATATGTCAAGACGTTGCCGTTTTGAACAAAATGCAACTCAGCAAACGGAAGGATCTAGAAGACCTTCGGGAACAACTTCAAAATGAAGCTGCTGAGTAGTCTCGACAAAGCATACAAGACAGCAGCTGGCAAAGGAAAACTTCCCGACAAAGTTTTCCTCTTTTGGAAAAGTTCAGACGACACAGTATGCTGTCCAGTTGACCTTACCATAAAAGGAGAGACCATCTGCTGAGCTGACCGAGGACAGAAGATACACGATTATGATTGGCCGAGAGCTCTGAGCAAGTCAGGATGATAGCGACATATAGCCGTTTCCCTCCAACGGTTATTTCGAAATTCTAAATGACCGATGCCCAGACGTCTCTATAAATAGTGCCATCACAAGCTTCATTCCACACAGAACTTGATCAAGCAGTTACGCTGACCAAATTTCCACACAAGTTCTGCAAGCAAGAAGCAAAGTAATTTCTTACACTACAATTCTCATATCTATGTAAAAGTCTAGAGTGATTGTTAAATCGTCTAAAGTGTCTTAGCACATCTTTGTATTAGGACAAAACACTTATCATTTCTAGAGATAGAAAGGAGAGGCTGAGTACTCGGTTTTAAGTACTCAGCGAGAGATTAGGATTGAGTAGAAGTATAGAGGAAGGTACTCTTGTCATACTCAATTGCTGATATTGTAAAAGGTTTGAGGCTCTACCTTTAAAGAGCTCAGTAGAGGATTTGAAATCTCGGAACGTGTTCCGGGGACAGGACATAGGCTTAAAAGAAGCCGAACCTGGATAAATCTGCTGAGTGAAGTATTTCTAAACCTTTAACTCCTTATTTATATTGCTTGCTTAAATAATAAAAAACTGACCAAGTAAAGAGGTCAAGTTGAGTTGTGCGCATTAAACGTAAGAGCTCATGAATAGACTCTAAGTGCTATCTCTTGACTCAAGCTAAGAAACTGACCTAGTCACCAGTTGACTAAGCCAGTATCTTGCTGTTTACTCAGCGCCGCTGTTAAAACCTTTTTCTTTAGAAAAAGAAGTCTGCCCTAAGATTCAAAAAGTTTAAATAGTTCCTAACCCCCCCCTTGGAACTATACTTGCAACCATACAAAGGACCAACAAGTGGTATCAGAGCTTTAAAAGCTCACTCTAAAAGGTCTAACAACCTTGAGCTGATCCCTACCATGGGCGAAAACAGCACTCGGTTTCTCCCTGGAAACCAAACAACTCAAATACTGCCTGAGGGGTTGTCCATTACTAGGCCTCCCCTATTCTTCGGGTCAAACTATACCTTCTGGAAGAATAGGATGAAGAACGTCATTCAGGCTACAAACATGAGTGCCTGGCTATCTATAGTCCAAGGCCCATTTGTACCTGTCGAGGTTGTGGCTGGCCAAACAGTTGTAAAAGCTGAGGCCAAATGGACAGAGGATGATCTTAAGAAGCTCCAAAACCATGCTTCGGCTATCAATATGCTTCATTGTGCGCTCGATGCTGCAGAATATAATAGAATCTCAGGTTGTGAGTCGGCATAAGAGATCTGGAGAAAGCTGGAAGTCACCTACGAGGGAACAAATAAAGTAAAAGAATCCAAGGTGAATCAGCAGATGAGACTGTACGAGCTGTTCGAGATGAACAATGATGAGGGCATTTCAGACATGAATGCAAGGCTTACCAACATCATTAATGAGCTCAGGAGACTTGGGAAAATCTTCACTGAGGAAGAACAAGTCAAAAAGATTCTCAGGAGTCTTCCTAAAGACTGGCAAGCAAAGAAGACAGCAGTTGAGGAAGCTCAGGATTTAACCACCTACAAATATGACGAACTCATCGGTTCATTGCTGACCCATGAGATATCCATGAAAAACTTTGAGGTGAAGGAAAAATCTGAAGACAAGAAGCAGAAGTCACTTGTCATGAAAGCTGACTCCACTGATGGGAGTTCAACTGATGATGAGGAGATGGCTCTGTTCACAAGGAAGATGAAAAGGCTATTCAAGAAGAGTGACAAATACTCTAAAAAGCCTTACAGAAAGTTTGATAAGTATAAGGCTGACTCAAGTGACAGCAAATACAGAAAGGACAGCTCAAAGCCCATTACATGCTTTGAGTGCCATCAAACTGGCCATATTAATTCAAACTGCCCCACGCTGAGGAAAGACAAGAAAAGTGGGAAGAAAGCAATGGTGGCTACTTGGAGCGACAGCGATGAGTCTTCATCCACAGAAACTGAGGCCACCGAGTCAGCGAAGATATGCTTCATGGCTGACGAACTTGCTGAGCCATGCGTCTCTGAGCATGCTGACCCATCCATCGCATCAGATGATGAGGAGCAATCAAATGAGGTAATTTCTCTTCCCCAGCTCAGAAACGATATGGTTAATGCCCTGAGTGGTCTCTATACACTTGTCAAGAAGTGTAATAAGAAAGTTAGAGCACTCAGCAGGCGTTGTGACGAAGTGGAAGAGGTCAAACTGAGTGACCTCAGATTCCTTCTTCAGGACAATTCGACTCTGCATGATAACATGAAGATCATGCATGAGTATGTCTCTGAAGTCCAGTCAGTTTTAAAGAAACTGAGGAAGGACGTCACAACCATCCAGAACCAACTAAAGGTTCCAAATAAAAATAACATTCCTCTGAGAACTCAGTACCAAGGTACTCGACAGAGATGGAATCCCCAGCGAAAAGTCCAGTGTGACTTTTGTGGGAAGTTAGGACACACCACTAAGGTGTGCTGGCACGCTCAGCACTGGGGTGCTGACAAGTCAGTAAAAAATCCTAAACAGAAGGTCAGTTGTGACTTCTGTGGAAAGAATGGCCATACTGTCCATGTATGTCGCCATAAAATAAAATATGATGCTATACCTGTTGCACCTAACAAGTCAGGACCCAAAAAGAATTGGGTACCTAAAAGTAACTAGTTACAATGCAGGTAAGCCTGAGATGTGCCGAGAAGTCAAAGATGTGGTATATTGACAGCGCATGCTCAAGGCATATGACGGGTGATGAAACTCAGTTCATCACGTTTGAGCGTAAACGAGGAGGGAGCGTAAGTTTTGGAGACAACAAGAAGGGTAAGATAGTAGGGTCAGGAACCATCGGAGGTAATCCTACTATTGAATCTGTCTCCCTAGTCAGCGGACTCAAATATAACTTACTCAGCGTAGCTCAGCTATGTGATAATGGGAGAAAAGTTATATTTGATGCTACTGGATGTAAAATATACGAGGGTAAAACAAATGAGTTAATTTTAACTGCCCCTCGGATAGATAATGTCTTTATGCTAGACTTAGAGAAAAAGTTTTCAAAAACTGTGTGCTTAGTATCAAAGGAAGAAAATTCATGGCTATGGCACAGGAGACTTGGTCATGTAAGCATGGACCTCCTGGCCAAACTAGCAAGAAAGCAATTGGTTGAGGGACTGCCTGAACTTAAATTCCAAAAAGATCAGTTATGCCACGCCTGCCAAGCTGGAAAACAAACCAAGCAATCTTTTCATAGCAAAAATATTGTCTCAACTAAACGTCTGTTAGAGTTGCTACACTTGGATCTATTTGGTCCAGTCCAGCCGCTGAGTCTGGGTGGAAGAAGATTTTCCTTGGTCATTGTAGATGACTTCTCTCGGTATACGTGGGTTATCTTGCTGACCAGCAAGGATGAGACCTTTGAGACATTTTCAAATTTGGTTAGAAAAATTGAAAATGAAAAAGACCTAAAATTAACTCATATCCGTAGTGATAACGGTGGAGAATTCAAGAACCAAAAGTTTGTTGAATTCTGTGAAGCCAGCGGCATTGACCATAATTTTTCTGCTCCTAGAACACCTCAGCAAAATGGGGTTGTGGAAAGGAAGAACAGAACTCTGGTTGAAATAGCCAGGACAATGCTGGATGAGCATAGGCTTCCAAAGTATTTTTGGGGAGAAGCTGTTAACACAGCATGCTATATTCTTAATAGGGCTCTAGTTAGACCTATACTCAAGAAAACCCCCTATGAACTTTGGAAAGGACGAAAGCCCAATATTGGATACTTTCGTGCCTTTGGCTGTGGATGTTTTATTTTAAATACCAAAGATAGCTTAGCAAAGTTTGATTCAAAAGCTGATGAGGCTATCTTTTTGGGCTACTCAACAAACAGCAAAGCATACAGAGTTTTTAATAAACGAACTCAAGTTTTAGAAGAGTCTATACATGTAGAGTTCGACGAAACTGACCCTACAGGTAGATACCAGCCGCTGACCGAAGATGATCCACACTCAGTAACCATCGCTGACCCAAAACCAGCTACTGAGTCATTCACGAAAAGGCTGACCAAGAGTAAGAGTGAACCTAAGATTACTTTTACTGACCCATCTACTTCTGCAGAGATTGTTGAAACAGAAACAGCACAAGACATGAATCTACCTAAAGAGATAAGGATCCCAAGAGGGCACTCAGAGAGTGCGATCCTTGATTCTACTGGGAATACCCTGATGACGAGGAATCAACCTCAGCAATGTTGCCTTCGTCTCAGTACAAGAACCGAAGAATTTCGCTGAAGTTGAGTACGATGAATTCTGGATGAACGCAATGCAAGAGGAGCTCGATCAATTCAGAAGAAACGATGTATGGGAGCTAGTACCTCATCCAAAGAGTCAAAAGACCATCGGAACAAGATGGGTCTTCAGGAACAAGATGGATGAACAAGGAAACGTAGTCAGGAACAAGGCAAGGCTTGTAGCTCAGGGCTACAGTCAGCAAGAAGGTATTGACTACGGTGAGACCTTTGCCCCAGTGGCAAGGCTAGAGGCAATTAGAATTCTATGTGCATATGCATCTTACATGAATTTTAAATTATTCCAAATGGATGTCAAAAGTGCATTTCTTAATGGAGTTATAAACGAGGAGGTTTATGTAAATCAACCTCCAGGTTTTGAGGACCCTAAGTTCCCAAACCATGTTTACAAACTCAAAAAGGCTCTGTACGGCCTCAAGCAAGCACCACGTGCTTGGTATGAGAGGCTGACCAGTTTCCTGCTGACTAGAAATTACGTCAGGGGTAAAGATGATACAACCTTATTCATTAAAAGAAAGGGTAAAGATACCATGCTGGCTCAAATTTATGTTGATGATATAATATTTGGTGCAACTAACGAGTCAATGTGTAAGGAGTTTAGCAAACAAATGCAGACTGAGTTTGAAATGTCCATGATGGGAGAACTCAACTTCTTCCTCGGTCTTCAAATTAAACAAGGAAAGAATGGCATCTTCATCAGTCAAGCCAAATATGCCAAGGAGATATTAAAGAAATATGACTTGGAGAATTGCAAGCCAATATCCACTCCTATGGGCACTGACACTGTCCTCTGCGCTGACGAGAATGGTAAGTCAGTAGACAGCAAATTATATCGAGGTATGATAGGCTCTCTACTTTACTTAACAGCTAGTAGACCGGACATTCAGTTTTCAGTATGCTACTGTGCTAGATATCAATCTAACCCTAAGGAATCTCATTACATTGCTGTAAAAAGAATCCTTAGATACTTGCAAAGCTCAGTGAACGCAGGTTTGTGGTATCCAAATACTCATGATTTTACACTCATGGGATACACTGACGCTGACTATGGACGAGATAAGCTGGAACGAAAAAGCACCTCTAGAGGATGCCACTTCTTAGGAAGCTATCTTGTATCCTGGTTCAGCAAAAAGCAGGCGTCAGTAGCCTTGTCTACCACTGAAGCTGAGTACATTGCTGCTGGTCATTGTGTTGCTCAAGTCCTATGGATTAAGCAACAGCTTGAAGACTATGGTGTTCAAACGAAGACAATTGAAGTCAAATGTGACAACAAAAGTGCAATTGATCTTTCCAAGAACCCAATTCAACACAGCAGAATGAAGCATGTCAGCATCAGACATCACTTCATTAGAGACCATGTACTCAAGGGTGAGATCAAGCTGACCTTTGTCCCAACGGACGAACAGCTTGCGGATATCTTCACGAAGCCACTAGCCCATGAGCAGTTCAGCATACTGAGAGAAGCAATTGGTATGTTTAATCCTCTTCAGTAAATTCCTGTGCTAAATAAATATGAATGCTGAGTGAATTACTATGCTGAATGATTGATTGTTTGCTGAGTAACTCATTGAAACTGACTGAACATCAAATACTGAGTAACTTGCACACTAAGTAAATTAGTTTAAACTTAAACTTTAAAATCATCCGTAAATGCATTACTGACCACTCAGAATATCAAACGCTTGACATTCTAAATACTGAGTGTTAGATCCGTTAGCATAAATGCAAAGCACGCGTATAGCCCTAGGATGACGTATTCGCCGTATGTGTCATAAATGCCAGGATCTTTGTCGGTACACAATCCCAAGGCAAAACTGACACATGGATTCGATTAAGATCCACACCGTTCATTTCGTCTATAAATTATGGGAATTTCCCCATCTTTTATTCTTTACGCTTAATCAATTCTAAAGGCAAAGAAACTACCTTGAACTTCTTCTCTCCCAAATTCCTCTAATTTTCTCATCCCTGAAAATGACTAAGTTATCTTTCAACGTCTCTGGTGCCGGCCACCAAAAGGCCAGCTCCGATGAACCTACTGGAAATCCCCCTACGTCGAGCAAGGGAAAAACTGGCCAAAACTCAAACTCTGGTCAAGGAAAGACTGTGAAAATCCAAACCTACTCCAAAGTGTTTGAGAACGTACGTGAATGGAAGGTTGAACCCTCCAGATGGGTCTCGGAGCACTTCGTACAGAATGAACAGCCATTTGCCGAATGGATTTCCAAGAATGAATGGCCTGGGCTGTTCTCAGTCAGGGATGAAACCTATCCTGACCTCGTAAGAGAGTTTTATCACAACCTCAAGGTTGCCAACGACAACGCTGACTACCTGTGCACTGAGGTAAAAGGCAAAACCATCTTCGTCAACCCTCTCTACATAGGAAATCTTCTCCAGCTAAAAACTGAGGGAGCAAGGCTGAGAAGATCAGGAGATCAGGACAAGACTAATTATGTACACAAATTCTGTAAACCTGAGGGCTACTCAGGAGAAGTCTCAGCATCATCCATGGGTCAGCACCAGAAGATGGCTCACTACTTGCTGACCTATTTTATCTACCCAAAGATAAACTGCACTACATCAGCAACAAATTTTGAGCAGTGTTTTATCTGGCACATGCTGACGTACACCCCCATCAACATGCCTGTCTTTCTCGTTGCTGGGTTCCTTCGCAGCACTGGTACAATGAGGCTCGGGTCAATCATAACAAGAATCCTCATTGACCACAAAATTGACCTCGAAGGAGAGGAGAAACTTAAAGGTACTGAGATAACAGCATCCTCGCTGAGGGCACTAAAATTTGGACAGCCCTTGAAGGAAGGTAAAGTTGCTGCTACTGCTGCTGCTGATGCTGGCCAAGCTAAGGAATCTGTTGCTGAGCCTAAGAAAGGGCGAAGAACTAAGGCCCCAGCTTCCCGGAAGAGGAAAACTGCTGAGACTCCTACTCCAAACATTGAGTCTCCAGCAAAGAAGCAGAAGTCAGCTAGCAAGACAGCTGAGAAGAGAACCAGGCAAGGTGAGCCTGGAACTGAGGAAGCTACTGAGCTACCTTAGAAGAAGCAGAAGCCTTCAACACTGGCACCTCTGGACGTCATGCCAACCGATTTCATTGTACCGGGTGATTCTCATTTCACTCAATGTCAAGGTACTGATGCTGAGGAACCTGAGGTCCAGTTAGATGACCACTTCATCTCTCAAGTTGAGGAAGAACTTGATGGAGATAGTACTGAGGAGGAAGCAAAAGAAGAAGCCAGCGGTCAGGATGACGCTGAGGATTCTGAGGAATATGCCAGCGAAATTGAAGCTGAGGATGCTAACACTGGGTTAGCTGGTGGAGATGTGCAGGTTGACACTGAGTTGGCTGCGGGAGTTGAACAAGTTGAAGAGCAAGCTGACCAGACTCATACTGAGCAACAGGAATCCTCTCCTACTCACTCAAAAGAAGCTGCTCCTACTTTCACTCCACCACGTAGAAGGCGAAAGTTGGTTAAAGCCAGTGAAAAGATCGTCAGTGAACCTCCTGTGCAACTACCGACTCTTCCTGACCTTGTTCTTTCAAAAACAACTAAGGACCCTTCTACTGTTCAACTAAAATTTTTCAAACGGCCATCAACTTCCTCTACTTTAGCGCCGTTGGAAAAACAAGCCTCTGTTTCTTCTCAACAGGAACATGCCGACCATAACACTTCAACCACTTCAACTAGTCAGGTTGAACCATCCACTGCTCATGCTGTCTCCTCAAGCATGGTGCTGACTCCCCATCCTTCCGCCGTCAGCACAGACAGTGTTCGGGTTATTACTTCCACAACAAACCTCTCTGCTGATCAATCAACAATTCCTCCAACTCAAGTGCAGATTGAGCATACTCTTCCAGTCACTGACCAGGGTACTCCCTTCACTCCACTTTCTTCTGGTCACACTGATGTCCATCTGGCTGCCACTGAGTCTGGAAAAAAGCTCATTGACTCAGTGCAAGCACTTATCCATGATCTTCAACATTCCGCTTCGCCTGCTGCTGGATCTTCAATTCCTGAGACAACTTAGCTCTCCCAGGTCACTCAGCTTCTCAACGAAGTTAAGGGACTCAAGGATCTGCTGAATGTAGTCTTGTCCTTCCAAGCTTAGCAAGCTAAGCAGGATTCACTTGCCAAGTTGGCAGAGATACAGCTGACAACAGTTCAACATCTGAACTCTCTCCATCAGCAAGTTCAGAAGTTGTCTGCTGTGAACACTGACTACGCCACTTCCTCTGAACTCAAAATGCTCTTTGCTCAGCTTCATACTGAGCAACTTAAGACCAATGAGCAAATGGTGTCATATAGTCAGTGCTCAGTAGAGCAAATCGGTGAGGCCATCAGGCTACTTAACCTAAACAAGCAAGAGATGGATACTGATGTGTTAAAGCAGAATGAGTTGCTGTCTCTCGCACAACAATCTTTCAACCACATCCGTCACAACAATATCCAGCGTCATCATTATGACTCAGCTCTCTTGAAGACATTCCACCAAATTTTTGCTGGCCTCTCTGAAGCCCTCCTCTGGCAAGCCAAAGCTCAAGCTTTAAGTGTAAATATGCTCAGTGCTGCTGATCTTCGAGTACCAGCCGAAGTATCAGCTGATGGAGTTGCCATTTTTGATGGCATAAATGAGAGTGCTGAGAAGCTAAAGGAGCTTTCACAGGAACTGACTCGCGCTGTCTTAACCGATGCGTTCAAGCTCCCTGAAGTTGAAAAAACGGGGGAGAAAGCGCAAGCTGCTAGAGCTCAGCATGAGCGACGTCAGTATGAGCGAAGTCAGTCACAGGGCAAGAAAAAGAAATAGATAGGCTAGCTTAGCTTAGGCCATAACAGTTGTAATCTATTTGCCTGGTTTATTTCTTTTGCTGTGTAATTGCTGACTTCTATCAATATATATCATACTTACTTTTCTTATTCAAATCCTGAGTTATGATATATGCTATTAAGTACTGAGTCATTATGTATCTTCAATTAAATCAGCTATGTTTAATACTTGTAACATTTATTGACTAAATGATATGCTGATAACATGTTTGACATAAACCTATGTACTTATGAAACATTCTGGTAAGAACTCATTGAACAACAAATTACTCAGTTCGCGCTCTATATGTTTAAACCTTCCGCTTAACACTGAGTAAATAGAATATGTGATATAGCTGACCTATACCTGAAAACTGACCTTAGACTTACTCATTTAAACACTTAAATGTTTTAAGTTAAACTAAGTCAGTAGCTCTACCCTTACGGGGGAGTTTGCTAAATTATACTAGGTCAACCATCATGGGGGAGCTCATACTGAGTTCCTTGCTGAATAGTTTTGCCAACATCAAAATGGGGGAGTTTGTTGAAACACCTTTCCACATAATTTTGATTTGACAAAATTGTTTAAGTAAATACATATTCTAAACACACTAAGTTTAAATGCTTTGATTTATTCTACTAATGTGTTTGTTCAATGTTGAGTTAAAACTGTTATAAGACATAAGGATTGGAAGGCCCAAGCCCAATACGGAAGCCAAGGCCCAAGTCAAACAACTCAGTACACTCGGCCCGCATATGTCAAGACGTTGTCGTTTTGAACAAAACGCAACTCAGCAAACGGAAGGATCTAAAAGACCTTCGGGAACAACTTCAAGATGAAGCTGCTGAGTAGTCTCAACAAAGCGTACAAGACAGTAGCTGGCAAAGGAAAACTTCCCGACAAAGTGTTTCCTCTTTTGGCAAAGTTCAGACGACACAGTATGCTGTCCAGTTGACCTTACCATAAAAGGAGAGACCATCTGCTGAGCTGACCGAGGATAGAAGATACACGATTGTGATTGGCCGAGAGCTCTGAGCAAGTCAGGATGATAGCGACATATAGCCGTTTCCCTCCAACGGTTATTTCGAAATTCGAAATGACCGATGCCCATACGTCTCTATAAATAGTGCCATCACAAGCTTCATTCCACACAGAACTTGATCAAGCAGTTACGCTGACCAAATTTCCACACAAGTTCTGCAAGCAAGAAGCAAAGCAATTTCTTACACTACAATTCTCATATCTGTGTAAAAGTCTAGAGTGATTGTTAAATCGTCTAAAGTGTCTTAGCACATCTTTGTATTAGGACAAAACAATTATCATTTCTAGAGATAGAAAGGAGAGGCTGAGTACTCGGTTTTAAGTACTCAGCGAGAGATTAGGATTGAGTAGAAGTATAGAGGAAGGTACTCTTGTCATACTCAATTGCTGATATTGTAAAAGGTTTGAAGCTCTACCTTTAAAGAGCTCAGTAGAGGATTTGAAATCTCGGAATGTGTTCCGGGGACAGGACGTAGGCTTAGAAGAAGCCGAACCTGGATAAATCTGCTGAGTGAAGTATTTCTAAACCTTTAACTCCTTATTTATATTGCTTGCTTAAATAATCAAAAACTGACCAAGTAAAGAGGTCAAGTTGAGTTGTGCGCATTAAACGTAAGAGCTCAGGAATAGACTCTAAGTGCTATCTCCTGACTCAAGCTAAGAAACTGACCTAGTCACCAGTTGACTAAGCCAGTATCTTGCTGTTTACTCAGCGCCGATGTTAAAACCTTTTTCTTTAGAAAAAGAAGTCTGCCCTAAGATTCAAAAAGTTTAAATAGTTCCTAACCCCCCCCCCCCCCCTTGGAACTATACTTGCAACCATACAAGGGACCAACAATCCCAAAAATAATATTTGATTTCGGAGAAAAACTTCCTTTTTTGATTTGTGGATAGGTTGTGTGGTTTGAGCGAAGTTGCAAGGTAATTAGCTATATCGGCGAACCATGGCGCACTCTGTGTCGCATACAGATGCTCGTCAGGAAACCTTTCCACGATTTCTATTTGTTCAACCCTGCCTTTGTGATCTATCCTTGACAAATGATCTGCAGCAACATTCTCCGTTCCCTTTTTATCCTTAATTTCCAAATCGAACTCCTGAAGTAATAGCAACCATCGGATCAACCTTGGCTTAGCATCTTGTTTCGCGAACAAGTATCGCAACGCTGCGTGATCTGTGTGAATAATCACCCTGGATAAAACCAAGTAGGGCCTGAACTTGTCGAAAGCATACACAACCGCCAGAAGTTCCTTCTCGGTAGTTGTATAGTTTGGCTGGGCCACGTTCAATGTTTTGCTGGCATAGTAAATAGGTCGAAACCTCTTCTCAATCCTCTGTCCAATAAAAGCTCCCACACAAGTGTCGCTTGCGTCGCACATTATTTCAAAAGGTTGCTCCCAATCTGGTCCTGCTAGTATAGGTGAGTTGATCAGCTTAGTCTTTAAGAGCTCAAAGGCCTTCAAACAGTCTGCATTTAAAGAGAACTCAGCTTCCTTATGGAGTAGGGCTGACAATGGGAGTGCTATCTTTGAAAAATCTTTTATAAACCGGCGATAAAACCCTGCGTGCCCCAAAAAACTTCTCACATCTTTGACGTTCGCAGGCACAACCAGCTTCTCGATTACTTCCACTTTTGCCTTATCCACTTCCATCCCTTTCTCAACAATTTTATGCCCTAGGACAATTCCTCCATTGACCATGAAATGGCACTTTTCCCAGTTCAAGACTAAATTAGTCTCCTTGCACCGCGCGAGCACCGCTTCAAGGTTGATTAAACAGCTATCGAATGAACTTCCATAGACCGAGAAGTCATCCATAAATATTTCCACAGTCCGCTCCACCATGTCATGAAAAATTGACATCATACATCTCTGAAAAGTGGCAGGAGCGTTGCACAGTCCGAAAGGCATCCTTCTGTAAGCATAAGTCCCATATGGACATGTGAACGTGGTTTTCTCTTGGTCATCGCAATGAATTGCGATTTGGTTGTATCCTAAATACCCATCAAGAAAACAATAGAATGCATAGCCTGCTAGTCGTTCTAACATCTGGTCAATGAAGGGTAAGGGGAAATGGTCCTTCCTTGTGGCTTCATTAAGCTTTCTGTAGTCGACGCAAACTCTCCACCCTGTTATTGTTCTTATGGGTACTAGCTCGTCCTTTTCATTTAGGACTACGGTTGTTCCGCCTTTCTTTGGCACAACGTGGATAGGGCTTGTCCACACACTATCAGATATTGGGTAGATAATGCCAGCATCGAGAAGTTTGATCACCTCTTTTCTCACAACCTCCTTCATATGGGGATTTAGCCTACGTTGCGGCTGAACAGTTGGTCGGTGGTCCTTTTCCATCAAGATTCTATGAACACAGACTGCCGGGCTAATTCCTTTTATGTCATCAATTTTCCATGCTATTGTAGCCTTGTTTCTTCGCAAGACCGCCATTAGTTGCGCCTTTTGGTCAAGAGTTAATTTTGATGATATGATGACAGGACTTCCGCTGGGTGGTTCCAGGAAAGCATACTCGAGATGTTCAGGCAACGACTTCAATTCTGGCTTAGACACAGGCACAGTGGGTACCTCTGGTGGTTCTTGATGAGTTGGAACAGCAGGGTCTAATGGAGGTGTCGGAAAGTTGCTTTCAATGGAACAGCCTGTTCCTTCGCATATGTTCACCTCTCTCCCCAATAAAGTTTCTAATGTGTCCTGTTCCTGCAAAGTAGTAAGACTCTGAAAATCATCTAAGAAACAGCAAGTGTCATCATTATTATTCGCACGCCTCATTGCTTCATTCATTTTAAATATCACTTCCTCACCATTTATCCTTAAGAATAACTTTCCCTCTCCTACATCTATCAATGCTTTTCCTGTTGCTAGAAATGGTCTTCCTAGGATAATAGGGACATGCAAATCTTCATCAATGTCCATTATAATGAAATCAACGGGCAAAATGAATTTTCCTACTTGGACTAACACGTCTTCTACTACTCCCCTAGGATAGCATACAGAACGATCAGCTAATTGAATAGACATACGAGTGGGTTGTGGTTCTCCTAACCCGAGTTGTGCATATACAGAATATGGCATTAGGTTTATGCTAGCTCCTAGGTCGCAAAATGCATTTTCAATAGTCAGCTTCCCAATTGAACAAGGAATCAAAAAACTCCCTGGATCTTTTAGCTTCTTTGGAAGCTGCTGCTTGTTTTGGAGTATGGACGAACAGTCTCTGTTGAGTTGTATCATGGAAATGTTCTTCAGTTTCTTCTTGTTCGACAAGATATCTTTGAGGAATTTTGCGTATGTTGGCATCTGTGCCAGTGCTTCCACAAAAGGTATGTTGATGTGCAATTTCCTCAAAGTGTCCAACACTTTAGAATTCTGCTCCTCCAACTTCTTGTTGATCAGCCGTGTTGGATATGGCACCGGTGGGACATACGGCTGTGGTGGTTTACAAGCCCTTTCATCCTCTTGATTTGGCTTACTTGCTTGGTTATCCTTCCTCGTTTCTTCATTACCAGGAACAGCTTGTTCCAGTTCCCCTTCAGCCTCTTTGGATGTTTCTGCACGCTCAGCATCTTTGTTAGATAAAACAACTGGTTGAGTTTCCTTACCAGACCTCAAGGTGATTGTCATGACGTCGCCTTTAGGATTTGGCTCAGTATTGCTCGGCATTATCCCCTTTCCTTTTGATGTGGACGCGGCGATCTGGTGGACTTGTGTTTCCAGATTCTTGATCGATGCCTGCGTCTGTTTCATGAACTGCATCATCATTGTTTTCATATCTGGTTCGACTTCTTCCTTTTGTGGCACAGGTCGCTTATAATGCTGCTGAGGTTGTCTTTGGTAATTTCCTCCTTGCTGTTGTTGATACCTCGGCTGATCTTGATACTGTCCTTGCTGGTCCGGTTGGCCTGTCCATCCAAAATTTGGATGGTTCCTCGTTTCCGAGTTGTAAGTGTTAGAATAACGGTTGGGCTGATTCCTCTGATTGTACCCTGCGTAGTCGCATTCAGCCCGTGTGCCTTTTCCTTGCTTAACTCCAGGACAGTTGATATTGAAATGAGCTCCTCCGCAAAAACCACAACTTTCATTGAATGGTGGTTCACTAAATGGCGGTTCATTGTGAATGGACGAGACATTTATCTTTCCCAGCTGTCGGGTAAGCTGTTCTACTTGGCTTGTTAGTTTTGAAACGACATCCTCGTTTCCTGTCCTTTTTCCTTCACTTCGTGACGAATGCCAGTTGTAACTTGTGCTGACCACTTTCTCTATTAGGTCATATAAAGCTTGTGGCTCTAGATCTTCCGGGTTACCATTCGTGATAGATTCGATCTGGATTTTGTAAACGTTGGTCGCGCCATTGTAAAAATTTTGCATTTGCATCCACATGGGGATACCATGATTTGGCACCCTTCTGAGCAGCTCCTTGTATCTTTCCCATGCTTCTGCCAACGACTCATCTTCGTCCTGTATGAAGCGTGACACTTCATTTCGTAGCTTAATGGCTTGTCGAGGCGGAAAATACTTCATTAGAAAAGCTTGTGCCATTTCTTCCCAACTCATGATTGTTCCAGGCTGTAAATTCCGCAGCCATGTTTTTGCTTTATCCCTTAGTGAAAAAGGGAACAGCTTTAATCTGATCACATCATCAGAGACACCTCTGTTCGACCTGAATGTGTTGCACAAGGTAATGAATTCTTGAAGATGCCCATTAGGATCTTCAGATTGAAACCCATTAAATTGCACCGAGGCTTGGATCATTTGTATCATGGACCCTTTTACTTTGAACATGTTGTTTCCCTCGTTGGGCAATACGATACACGATGAGTGTCCCTCGGTAGTTGGCCTAGAGTAGTCTCTGATTCTCATAACAGGAGGGTTATTATTTTCTCCTTCCTCTTCTTGGTTTGGTGGAACTTGTTGTTCTGGTCCTTCCCTTCCAGCCATTCTTCTCTCTCTTTGCCTTTCTCTTTGTCTAGCACGTCGAGCTCCCGCTCTGTTTCATCTACACGTTCTCTCTAATTCGAGATCGATAGGAAAAACAGGAGGTGCAGCTCTACGCATAAACGAAAAAATGACCTTTTTGTTCCTGCACGCCTTAACACACAGATTAAAAACACCCTGTTTTACAGAAATTTCAGCTATAAATTTGTTGCTCTCAATCCCCGGCAACGACGCCAAAAACTTATTGTCCTGTAAACAGACTCTAGCAAGTGCACTAGATACAAGTAATAAAGTGATAAGTGAGTATCGTCTCCACAGGGATTGTGGTACAAATAAATATGGGAAATCGTTGCTAAACAGTGTGTGTTATAAAAGTGCCTTCCTTTATGGTTGTTTGTTTGATATTGGTTGTTTAATGACTCAGGCAGAATACTCAATCAAGGAAATAAGGTTACTTTTCAAAGATTAAGGGAATAGAATAGGCTTTACATGACCGAACATGGTGTGCTACATCTTACAACATTCGATGAATAAAAGATAATGCCAACGAAGCCAAAGTATCAGTTTTTAAGTGAGTTTGAGTCAACTGTCGTGTGTTCTCAAACTCCTAAGATTTACTAACATCTTTAGCGTCCTAAAGATACGTTCTTTCTAGCATTAAGAACAAAACTGCATTTCTAGATGAGAAAACCCTCGACACAACCTTCTAACTTGTCAGCTTCGAAGTTGGGAGATCAATAGAGATATCGGTGAAGATGAAAGCAGTGTCCTAACATTCATCTAACACATACATACATGCTTACACAAGAAAGTTAAATACTCATTGATCACAACATTGGCAAAATACTAAATATTCATAAAAACGTTGTAAAACTTACATCACCGGGCCGGCCATGCCGTGCCCGTTCAAAATGTCTACTCACTCATATCGAGCAGTGAGCAGAAGAAGATTCTTGTTACAGCTTGAGACTCCATGAGAGCTCTCTTCTCATTCTATTCTACTTGTTAAAAAAACTAAAACTAAGAAAATATCTGATCCCTAAAACCTTCTCTGCTTTTCCTATTTAAAGGGAAAAGACCGAGACTATCCAAAATTGGTACAACTTTCGTACCCTTTTTACAAACAAAGTCAACTACTTACTACAATTAAAATAAACTAAAAAATGATTAACTTTTAGATTAACCCTTGAACACTCAAGGGGGTGAGACTTCAAATCATCATGCTTCTTTGGGCAATCCCATCGCCACACACTTTCACCTGCTGTCCTGCCGCTTTCCTTTCACTGCCACCAACGATCTGTCGCTGTCCGTCATTGGATAATCCGGCGTTTAACCGCTGGACACAAGTAAGGCTCCACTCCTCATTGGCATTAGCGAAACAAGCTGTTTCCAGCGAGTTTAGCATTTTTCTTTGCTTATCTGCACAAGGACATTAATTAGCCCTTATTCCTTACAAAATGATATAAAAATACCCGAATTCCCTTATAAATTATCTGTTAAACTTAGTCAATTTCATGCCTAACAGTAATCCACGACTTTAGAGTTGATTCTATACGTTTTTAACATATCGGAGGCACACCTTGCCACGGCAGAGTGCACCTTGCCACGGCAGATGCCGTGCACGCTGCCACGGCAGAGTGCACGCTGCCACGACAGAGTGCACGCTGCCACGGTAGAGTGCACTGCCTGCCACAGCAGGGTGCACCTTGCCATTGCAGGGTGCTGCGCAGAATGGGCCAAATCTCTCATGTTCGCTTGTTTTGTAATTTTCACCGAGCGTTTTTCATTATATTGACTTTTTAATGTTCCTTGAGTGTCTTAAAACCTCTGTAATATATTAAATATCATTTTTGTCAATTTTAGTGGATAAAGTCGCTTTTAAATAATGTTCATTTCTATTTTAACGATCTTCAAGTGTTAACTCAAGCATGTTGTGGTCATTCAATGTTTTACCATTATATATGCGCTGGAAGTTTACTAACGTGTTTATTTTGGTTGAGTTAAGGGATAAACCGAAGTTCGTGGTGCAAAATTTATCTCGTAGACGGGACCTTGCCATGGCAGGGTGTGCCCTTAGAGGCACGCTGCCACGGCAGGGTATGACCAGAATATGGACTTTTGCCTTATTCTTACTTGTTTGATATTGTTAATTGATTTTATGTGCAACCAAGTTTATTTCAACAACGTCAAAAGGGAAAGCAGGCTCGGGAATGCCCGAGTTTGTTTGTAAATGTCAATTTCATTTTGTTTTGGTAATTGTTTGTATGAGTTCATCCTTTTTTGCCTACTTCAAATCTCTAATTAAAACGGATTTCCAACCTTTGTGAAAACTCACACATATCACACATACCTCACGAATTTAAAAAGCTTAAAAGAGTTATTAATAGCCTGATTGTATTTAGAAATGCTAAGTAGGAGGCCGGTGGGTTCACCGGGCGATTTTGGGGGTGCTTAATATTTCCTTTCGAGGAGATATTAACCTTCCCCAAGCGTACCTAACTTCCCGAACCCACTTGCTTTCCGCAAGGAATCTCAGTAACATTCTCGGACCTAAAATCCGGGTGGCGACTCTTTCTCCGACACCGGCCCTGCCGAGCTAGTCGTCTTCTCTAGTGGACCTCGAGTCCAAATAGCACCGTAGTAGTCATGGCGGACCTCCCGTGGGTGAAAGCTCGTGAGGTAGGCTTCGTCCAAGAGGATTCCCCAAATAATGAAGGTTGTCTCAGTTGCGAGGAAACGGACATCGATGAGCCGGTTGTGTGCGGACCCATGGAAATGAATCCAAAACTAGAAGAGTTTGAGTTTCCTTCTACCTCGGAATATGTCACTCTTTTTGAACTACCAAAGGAGTCAAAAAGGGAGCAAACTAAACTCTTCAATAATTTTTTTAAATATAGCTTTTGGTTTTCATTAAATTTCTTTGAATCTAACAACCCGTTTTGTAGGTACGGATTGTTTATTCAAGAATTTGCATTTCTAACGCGAATGGAAGCCTAGGAGGAAATTCTAAGTCGAGCTCAACGACTATAAAGTAGCGCTTCTTGGGAGGCAACCCAAGCTCGAATAAAGTTTAATTTTATGACTTTAATTTACCTTTTAAGTTTTTACATTTAAGTAATTATCATGTGATTAATTATTTTTTCTTTTCTTACATTTTATTAGGTGTTCGTGTAATTTTGTGTCAATTCGGTGGGACGATTTGGGAGAAAGTCGTAAGTATTGACGCTGGCAAAAATAAAACAAAAATGAAAAAATGAAAAAAAAATATTTTATTTTATTTTATTTTTATTCTATTTTATTTTATTTTTATTTTTGGAATATATATAATATATATATGTTGATTCAAAATTTAAAAAAAAAAAGAAAAAAAAAGGAAAAAAAAAGTGCTGCTGGCCGCTACGGCACGCGGGGCGCGTGGCAGCACGCTCCGCGCGCAGGCGCTGCCACAGCTCCAGGAGCTGCGGCACGCGGGGGCGCGCGGCAGCACGCTCCGCGTGCAGCGCTGGCAGGCAGCACTAGGCACCGTCGCTGAGCGACGTCCGCCGGCCGCAACGGGTTGAAATTTTTTTTTATTTTTTTATTTCTTCTTTCTTCTCTAATTTTATTTTAATAATATATATATATATATATATATATATATATATATATATATAAAAGAAAAAAAAAATAATAAATTAATAAATTAATAAATTAATAAAAATGTTTACATTAATAATCTTACATCCCATTTAATTTTTGACTTTTTCAATCATCTCTCGCTCTTCCCAAGCTTCCTTTCACATCTCACTCTTCCCAAACCTCTTTTTTTTTCATTCCCCCATACCCCTCAATTAATCACATGAGCCAAAATTATAATAATAATAAGAATAAAAAAAATAATAATAAAAAAAATCAAAAATCAAAAATAAAAAAATAAAAATAAAAAATAAAAATAAAAATCAAATAAACAACAAAGGGTCCTTTTTAGTTTCTTCTCTATTTTTGTTTTTGTTTTCTTTTCTTTTTGCAACGTCCTTGGAATAGACGTTATTTTAATAACGCGGAGGGCCGTGCAACCCCGCACTTCCCGTTTGTTTTGCACTAACAAAAACAAAAATTAAAAAATTAAATAAACAACAAAATAATTAAACTAATTTATTGATTCTTTAATTTTTCCGACACACTGCCCCCTCGGAAATCAATTAAAAGTTCTGTTATTTGTCCTTAGATGTAAAGTCATTAATACAAAGGATCGGTTTTAGTAAGAAATTTTAGTCTTAATTCTGAAGCTCTAGAATTTATGCAAAGCCTAGGTTCGTACTAAACAAAAGCATTGAGTCCTAACCCACATGTCATCTCCATAATGAAATTCAAAAAGGCAATAAAAACGGGATAGTTGAAAATTTGACGAGAACTTGAACGTACACAATTAACCCGAAATTTTGTGAGGTAATTTTGACCCTAAAAGAGTTCGTGCGAGAACTCTATTTCTTTCACAATTTTTTCGAGAGCTTTGACTTCACTCGACTCATAGAGATTGCACCTAATACCGGGTTAAGTACACTTATTTTGGTTAAAATGGCAATAGATGATAAAACGAACCCACTTAGTTTAATTCTTTTCTTAATTTACTTTTCTCGTTTTCATCAACCTCTAGGAAACCCCCTTGAGCCTGCTAACCGACTTTTCTTGTTTGTATCCTTTTTAACAATTAACCCTTTTTCCTCTTGTTTAAATACCAACAAAATCAATTCGCACCCGAAATAAGCCAAGGCCTTGATAAGTAAGCACCATAAGTTCTCGAGATCGTTTTTGTGCCGCTCTCAAAACAAAAAGAAAAAGAAAAACATAATAAAGAGCAAAAAGACATTTTCAAGCTCCACCCGAGCAATTTCGAGATTATTTTATGAACCTACTAAGGCCAAAATAAAAATACGGTGCGATCATCAAAATGGTGTTTAAACTCGAGTTTCAAAAAAATTAACCACTAAAAAGCCACCCACATTACAACCCCCCTCCGGGTTCATTTTTAATATTGCCTAGATCATAACATAGGAGGAAAAACCCGGATAAAAATGCAAACTCAAAGTGACTTCGGGTAAGTGCAAAGAAGAGTCCAAAAACACCGACCCACCTAAATTTGAGCGTAAGAGTGAAATCCTTTGGTGAGGTACTATCGGGTTCTCAAAAGATAATCAACCCCCGTTAATATTGCCTATTAAATTTGATCATGGAGGTTTCAAATAAGTCTTGGTCACTCATTTGTTTGCGTAGGTACCTACCGAAAACTTTGTATAAAACTTTAGCTTCGGAATCACGCACTTGGTAAAACCAACCGACGGTTTGTTTCTTAATAATCTCAATCCCTTATCTTTCGATTTCTTTTACTTGAGGACAAGTAAAACTTTAAAGCCCGAGGAGGTTTGATAGGGGTGTTTCGTCCCTATTTTTTAGCGTGATTTACGGTCTAATTTGAGACTAAATAAATAAGTTTAATTACAAAAATAGAGTGTTTTAATAAAATTACGAATAAAATCCGTACTACTAGTTAATTATCTTTATTTTTTATTGAATTTAGGAAATAAAACGTCAAGCTAGCTAGGCTCTCGAGAATTTTATTTCAGGTACGAACAAGGAGCAAAAATCATGCATTTACGCGAGGCGTATTATCCCTTACGCGGGGCGTGGAACATGGAGTCAGAAATGATTGCCTTATCCGCAGGCACCATATGGGATCTAACCGCTGGTACACGAGGCGTACCCCAACCTACGCGGGGCGTAGAAAGCAATAATTGGCCCAATCATAAACGTCAGACTGCATTGTCCCCCGAAGTCAACTGTCTACGCGAGGCGAGTTTCAGGATACGCAGGGCGTACATGGTGTAATTCAAGCGCTTTTTAGCCAGGAGCTCAAACACGCGCGGCGTATATCAATGTACGCGAGGCGTGGTTGAGACAACAGGATCCGATTTAGGTCCACATGCAGTAAATTATTGAAGGAATGGGCCAACACGCAAGGCGTCCCCTACCATACGCGCGGCGTGGTATGGGAAAATGCAGAAATAATGTGTCTCCATGATTGCACCTTGTAAATTCACAATTCTACCCCTAGCTTGATGTGTATAAATAAGAGTGACTAGCACTCATTTGACATACTTGATATATCTAGAATTTGTTGTATAGTTTTAGTTTTAGATTCAGATTTTGTAGCAAAAACTCTCCCACCTTGAGAGCTTGTTCGTTCATTCCGGCATTTCCTCGAAGTTTCATTCCACCTTCGTCCACCAAGCTCGAGAGTTCCACCTCCAAGTCCTAAGAGACGGCCTTGAGTCCGGTTAGCTAGTTCCGAGGGTGAATTCTTCCCTTTTCACTTGCTAATTAGCTTGTACTCTTCCTATGTACTAGGCTTGGTTGTATTCTATACTTTCATTCTCCATATTTATAATTTATGATTCACAATCTCTATTTCTTATATGTGTTGATACTTGCTACTTGTTTTGATATTCGTAATTGATTATTGTGTAGGAGGACGCGATTTCCGACGCCATTCGGGCTATCTTTAGGGGTTATATAGGTGTTGCCTTACCGGAAGTGACAAACCGAAAACCCTAGGAATTGACAAGCCACGGAACTTATGGGCCCTAATTTCTAATCCCGAGCATTAGACACGCCTTGACTAGGAACCACGTAGTCTAAGAACTTCACGGGTCGGTCACACTACACGTAGTCGTCATTGCAAGAATAAATCATTAACCGTACATATTTAGAATCGTTGTTTATCATAATTATAACTTATCACCATTCATATCACTTCGTGGAGTTTTTGTGACGTAAATCTGTCTCGCCTATAGTTAGGAGTAATTTGTAGTTATGTCTCACACCAACCCCAAAGTATTCACCGCTTAGATAACGTATAAAACCAAGTCGTTTAATACTTGTAGTTATAAATCCCGTGGATTCGATACCCGGTCTTAACCGGATTATTACTTGATACGACGGGGTACACTTGCCCCTAAGTAGTGGCGTCTAGTAGAGTTAGAGCATTTAGAATGATCACATCCATAGTCATAGCGCACTTATCGTAATATACATTTCGTCGTAGAAAAGCTCACACTAGACGACGCGCTATCAATGATCCCGACTGAACTCAAAACCCAAAAAATATTGAAGAGTGCCTAGGTCTTTGATGCCAAAAGTGGTATGTAGATACTGTTTGATCTCGAAAATGCCCATAGCATCATTACTCGCAATAATGACATCATCAACATAAATGAGCAAGATTACTGTCTTTTCCCCTTGATGATTGATGAACAAGGAAGGATCTGAGGCTGATTGTGTGAATCCAGCCTTTTTTATAGCATTACTCAACTTCAGATTCCATTATCGCCCTGCTTGTCGGAGACCGTAGAGAGATTTGTGCAATCTGCACACTAAGTTTGGATCAGAAGTATTAACCCCAGGTGGGACTTTCATGTATACTTCCTCATCAAGGTCTCCATGAAGATACACGTTGTTAATGTCAAGTTGCTCAAGTAGCTAACCCTTGGCTGCTGCAATTGCCAATAGGGCTCTAATAGTGGTGAACTTTGCAACTAGAGAAAAAGTAGCAGTGAAATCAACTCTTTCAGTCTGTGTGAAACCCTTGGCAATGAGCCTTGCCTTAAATCTGTCTAGAGTACCATCACTCTTATACTTGATCTTGAAAACCCATTTGCAATCAATTGGAACTTTTCCTGCAGGTAAACATGTTAATTCCCATGTATTGTTTTGTTCAAGTGCCATTAGTTCTTGTTACATGGCATGTCTCCACTTAGGATATTTAGCTGCTTGGTTATAAGTTTTAGGCTCAGTGATACAGCTTATATTGATGGAAAAAACTCTTTTGGTAGGTGTAAGCTGATTGTAATCAAGATAATGATGAATGAGATGTGATATGGTGGATGAAGTATTTGGTAATATGGCTATGTTGTTGATATGGGATAGTTGGATATGGTAATCTTGTAGGTAGGTAGGTGGATGTCTGGTTCAGGTTGAGTGTCTATGTGTGGGTACAGGTTCCAACTCTTCTTCAACATGTGTCTCCAGTGGATCTGGTTGATTGTCCACTAGATCAATTTTGGGAGTTGGAACAATGATTGGTGGTAAAGGTTCTTCCTCATCATCAGGAAGATTTGTGTGAATAAGATCTAGTTCCTCTTCACTACACAAGGGTAATACAGAACTAGAATTATTATGAATAGACAGAAAAGGAAATTGTGTTTCGAAAAACCTGACATTCCTGCTGAAGAAAAGCTCATTTCTTGTGAGATTAAGCATCTTGTACCCTTTGATTCCCGTTTGATAACCCAAGAACACGCACCTGGTTGCCCTATCTGTAAGCTTATTTTTGTGTCTGTCAAGGGTTGACGCATATGCCAAGCATCCAAAAACCTTGAGATGTGTCAGATCAGGCTTGGCTTCATTTAAAATTTGGTACGATGTTTGATTATTTAGGGGTTTTGTAGGCATTCGATTCAGTAGATATACTGAATGTGGTACACCAGCTGACCAGAATTCTTTTGGCATAGAACTCTGCAGTAATAATGCCCTGGTAACATTCATAATATCTTGGTGTTTCCTTTCAACACGACCATTCTGTTCGGGTGTCTCAGGACAACTTGTTTGATGTTGCATTCCCATAGATTCATAAAATTCAGCCATAAGAAACTCAGGACCATCACCTTCACCTTCTTCTCAAATTGTGTATGAACATACAAACAGAATTTTTGAAACAATTGTCTAGCTTCTGACTTTCTTTTCATTAATGAAATCCATACAAAACGACTGCAGTCATCTACTATCGTGAAAAAATAGTGATGACCAGTAAAGGATTCTCTCATGCGACCCCATATATCAACATGAACTAAATCGAAACAATGTTTAGCTATATTATGACTTAAGCTATATGACAATTTCTTCTGCTTTGCTCTTTGACACACATCACAAGGGTCTTTAGTCTTGAAAATTGGCAAGGCAAATTGTTGTTGTATCTTCTGCATTCTACTGTGCGATGGATGTCCAAAATGAACATGCCACAAATCTTGTGTCTGTATATTTGCTGAAACAGAAAATAATGAACTAACATGTGGTACTGTCAAATGGTATAGCCCCCCATTTTCTCTAGCACAGCCAATCGTCTCCCAGTTTGTTGTGTCTTGTATCAAGCATTGTTCACCAGTTACAATTAGGCATAAATTGCTAGATTCCATGAGCTTACTACTGCTTATTAGATTATAGTTGAAAGAAGGAATGTAGAGTGCATCCTTCAGCCGTAATTTCTGACTAAGCACTACAATTCCTGAATACATCACAAGCACTATTTCTCCATTCGGCAAACTAACACTACAATCATGTACCATCTTATAAGACTCAAAACTGGCCAAATCACAAACAATATGATCAGTAGCTCCTGTGTCGATTATCCAGGACTTTAAACAAACTTTATTTAAAGAGCTATTGAGAATTATACCAGAGTAACTTGATGTTATATTTTGCCTTTGGTATTGATCATGTTTGCAGTTTTGCCTGATGAGCTAGATCCCCCGGTATTGGCAGGCAACAAAGAGATTAGCTGCTGGTACTGCTCCTTAGTCAGAACATACTGATCTGCATCTCCACTACCTTGATATGTTGATCCATAGTCATCTGATTCATAATCTACCTCAGCCGATTCAGAATGCTGAGCTACAGAATTTGCCTTAGCAAGAACATACTTATTTTTATTTTTATTTCCATATCTAGGTGGATATCCATGCTTCTTGAAGCAGGTATCCTCTATGTGTCCTGGAGTATCACAGTATGTGCACATTGGAGGCTGTGTGGTATGGTTAAAGTTCTTGCGGTAATTTGTGTTTCTGTTTGTGTTTTTCCTGTTGTGATTTTGGTTAGGTTTGGGTTGAAAATAAGTAAGACCAGCAAAAGGTGGACTAGGATTTGCTATGCTCTTAATATTGTGGCTTATTTGTCTTTCGTGTTGAAGTGTCAGGCCATAAACACGATTAAGGTTGGGTAGTGGATCCGAGAGAAGGATCTGTGAGCACACTGTGGAATAGTGATCATTCAATCCTTGCAGGAAGGTTATGACCTGATCAGCATCTTGGTGATCTCTTAAAGTTTTAAACATATCACAAGAGCATGCAGGATCGCAGTCACATTTTGGAATTGGCCTCAAATTTGTTAACTCATCATACAGAATTTTTAATTTTGTATAATAATTAGTCACATATGACTCACCTTGCTTCAGTGCTTGTATCTCTTGTTTAAGGCCTGAGATTCTTAGTGCATCCTTGTGAGTATAACGCTCACTAAGATCATTCCAGACATCAATCGCTTTATCTAACCATATGATTTTTAACACAATTTGCTGGGAAAGAGCATGTAAAAGCCATGACAGCACCATTGTGTTGCACCTCTGCCAAACAGGAAGCATCGGATCTCCGGCTGCTAGCTGTTCAATAGATCCATCAACGAATCCATACTTATTCTTCGAAATCAGGGCCACTTTTACAGATCGAGACCATTGGTGATAATTTGTTCCTGTTAGCACCTGGCTCACCAAGGTTAGAGATGGAGTTTCATTAGTTGCTAGAAAATAAGGGCTTCCCAATGTGATGTTGGGTCCAGCCATGGAGAACAAATTTTTAAAGAAGAAAGTAGAGAAAACAGAGAATCGAGTCTATAGCGGAAGTCTCTCTGATACCATGATAATTTTGGAACTCTTCATTGAATCAAAAGAAAACTTTAAACAAAGCTGAAAGAGAATTTCTGGGATTCTCAATGAATACTACAGTGTTGTGTGAGCTTGCTTATATAAGGAAGAAAATAACAGAATTGGGGTAAAATTGGAACAATCACAAATAACAAACTTTGCCACGTGTTGTGTAGTTGATGATGATATATGTGGTGATGTGAATTGATGAGATGGAGGTGGAGATGAGCTGCAACGATTACTTCTTTAATTTGAACATGGGCTTTGCTGTTTCAATGGAAAAATCCTGCAAATGTGTAATACAGTTATGACGTTATAAAAAATTAGAAAAAACTGGCTTGACTATTATTTCATTATTATTGCTAATTCACCTTTCTATTACTCTTCATTCTTTGACTCTGTCTGTAACATTCTTTGGTGGTTCCCATTCATCAATAGGTTTAATTTTGGAAGGGTCGAGTTGAACGTCTTCACCTAACACCACATGACTAAGGAATACAACTTCGTCCATCCAAAATTCACATCTGCTCAGCTTTGCATACGTCTGATTATCTCTCAAAATTTTCAAAACAATTCTCAAATATGCTCACCCATAGTCCTTGAGTATACTAGGATATCATCAATAAATACCACAACAAACTTGTCCAAATATGGTTGAAAATTCTTGTTCATTAATGCCATGAAAGCTGCAGGAGAATTAGTCAAACCAAAAGGCATCACAAGAAACTCAAAATGACCATACCTTATACGAAAAGTAGTTTTAGGTATGTCAGCTTCTGCAACTCTCAACTGCCAATACCCTGATCTTAGGTCAATCTTTGAAAAATGACGAGCTCCACTAAGTTGATCTAACAAATCATCAATCCAAGGCAATGGATACTTGTTCTTCACTGGCATCTAAAATGTTAATATATATTCAATCTAAAATCACTAATATATTATATATTGATTTACTTGTTACAATATATTTTAGGACACAATTAATTTTCATTAATTTACTCATACTATTTAGTTAATTACATAACATGTATCGATCAAATTTTTTATGGTGAGTATTTTTACAAAATCAAAATGAAAATTATAATCTAGTATAGGGCACCAACTTATAAGAATGCCTGAATATTTATGGACCAGCGCAAAACGTTATGGACCACCGCAACCCATTTTTTATCCTTAAAAATAATACATGTATTTTTTGTGGGCTTATATGGGTTGTGCTCGGTATTTGAGTTTTATGACTTGATTTAATAAAAAATGATATTTTTTGTAATATAACATATTGAGTTAATTACATAACAATTTGTACGGATCAAATTTCTTATGTTGAGTTTTTTTACAAATTCAAAATGAAAATTATAATTTAGTAGGACAATAATTCATAAGAAAGACCAAATGTTTATGGACCGGCCCTAAGGATAGGCCAGGAGTGCGGCGACATAGGGCTTGAGCCAAAAGGGGCCCAAATTGCTTTTTACTGTATATATAATAATTTCTTTTAGAGGTAGTTATAATACTCGTTCATAGGTAGAACATGACCAAGTAATATGATATTGGATCAAATACATGAATATCATAATTAAGTACAAAATTACAACTAAATCATATCACCAAACTTAATTCTTAATATGTCATTATTTTCTTTATATTATGATTTTACACCATAATTTAAAAATATGAACTGCTATTACCGCCCCCTTTGAACATTTATGCCCTTCTCATAATTTGCACCCAAAATTCAGAATCCTCTCAAATCCTCTCAACGTTTTTTTGGTTTTAAAAAACCCGAACTAAAACATCATGACACCAAAACACAAAATGGGAAAAGGCTTGATGGGTCTTCCGGTAAGTTTTTTTTTTAAAATTTATTCGAAAACACGAGTTCTGTCTCTGGAATCGGAGATGAAACTCGGTGAATTTTGCCTGAACGGATGCGCCACCCGTTCGGCACCGAGGAGAAACGGATGAACTACCCGTTTTCCCTAAGGCAGAAACGGGATCGCTGTTCGTTTGACCCTAAGGTGGAATGGTGGGGCGCACCCATTTCTTCCTTAGGGGAAACGGGATGGCGCACCCATTCCTACCTTAGGGAAATGGGAACGGTGCCCTTTCTCCCTATGTAGAGAAACGGTGGCGCACCTATTCCACCCTAGGGCCCAACGGTTGCGGCGCACCAGTTGGCCCTCGGGCCGACTGGTGTGCCGCACCCGTTTGGACCTGGGACAGGTGGTGTGAATCACCCGTCCAAGCCAATTTAGGGTATTTTTAATTTATTTTTTAAAAAACTTTAGTGTCGGGACGCCCGTTGGCGGACCCGAAATAGTAAAAAAATTTGAAAATGTTGAATTGAAGCTTGGAAATAATATGTTGGTAATTTGTCATTATTAATGTAAAAAGTAAATTTCAGATATATAACTTATTAGAGATTGGATATGTTGTTAATTGCTTTTCTTGTAAATTTACAGGCTGACATTATTGACAGTGGTTCTAGACACCGGCATACATCTAGTCGTGCTGTTACTACCTCCGCTCGGAGGAATCAGATCGAGCAGAGATGAATGGGGATGCCGAGAGGGCACACGCTGCGCGTGTTGGACGTCAGGAGGAGGCTGATGATTTAGAGATGGACGTAGATGACTCTATGCCTCCTCTGAGTGTTGATAATGTCCCAGTACCCCCTCGCATAGTGACGAGGGGTCGAGACGAGTGTTTTTCTGCTACAGGGTCGTCTTCTGGTAAGAAATTTCATTTTACATTATATATTTATCCTTGTATTAGCTAAATTTGGTTATTATTATGTGATTTACTTCTGATTCAAATGTAATTCATATACTGTAATTTCAGGTAGCGGCAAACGCTCTAGGAGTGTTATAGAGGACGACTGGGTGGTGAAGGTGCTGGGGTTTAGTGTCCTATAGACAATTGTTCTAGGATATAAACTTAATGTAAATGAAGTGTTCTTTATATCATTTGTTTTAAAAAGATATGGTTTCATAAACTATATAAAGGCAACCTCTTTTAAGAACTAAATAGGTCTAATAAAAGGAAATCCCTAAGTTTGTTTAAAGTGATTATAAAGTGTTCATACAAGCATGAAGTGAGACGAAACTTTATAATAAACTAATAAACTTAAAACCACCCCAAGTCAAGTGATATGTTTAGAAATAGGATTGACATATCACTACTGAGACTTGCATGTAAAAATGTCTTCTATCGAGACAGAGAGCTGATCTCACAAGCTTCAGATATGCAGATATCTGGACAGTTGCATGGATCCGATGAAAGGGAGTTCATTAGGATTGGGGACCCGACTTGAGATAACAGGATGGGTAGATTTATCCTTGTTCACCTGTTCATCTATTAATAGTAATTAAGAAATTGAAATATCATAAATACTATATTAATATCATAAATACTATTTCAGTTTTATCGTTAAAATAAATTCATTAATTACACAACATATACAAATTTCATCAAACAGTTTCATCAATTCGAAACATTGAATTATAAATAACATCTATCCATCCTCTAAAACTTTCAGAACTATTATTTTCTTATTAATTACTAAATCACTTTTGTGTTACTATATATAATAGTAGAGTAGAGAAAATTGATAAGAAGTGTTTTAGAGACATTTTCTCTTAGTTGGCATCGTATGAGAGAATATATGAGTTTAAATTATCTATTAATAGTAATTAAGAAATTGAAATATCATAAATACTATATTAATATCATAAATACTATTTCAGTTTTATCGTTAAAATAAATTCATTAATTACACAACATATATATAAATTTCATCAAACAGTTTCATCAATTCGAAACATTGAATTATAAATAACATCTATCCATCCTCTAAAACTTTCAGAACTATTATTTCCTTATTAATTACTAAATCACTTTTGTGTTACTATATATAATAGCGCAAGCAGGGAGAATTGATAAGAAGTGTTCTAGATAGGGCTGGGCACAGTTCGATCCAAGTCGGGGATTCATGAATCTCCAGTATTGGATTGAAATTCGGAGATTAATAAAAGTAAATCTCCAGGATTGGATTGAAAGAATAAATCTCCAGAATTGAATTGCCCCAAAATTTCAGTCCAGTCCAGTTCGGGGATTCGGAGATTCGGTTCCGGTCCAATCCAATATAATTTTTCGGTGATTCGGATAAATATCTAATAGTTTAAGTCCTAAAAAATAAATTAAAAATTTAATTTACAAGATAATAAAATATAAAATTTTATTATCTTACATAACTTGAAATAAATGATATTTTTTTAGGAAGTAAACAACATTCATTAAAAGTTACAGTAGACAACAAGGCTAAAAAAACCTAAAAAATCAAAGTATTAAAAGTTACGGTGGACAATAAGGCTAAAAAAACCCAGAAAATCAAAGTTACAAAATAACAATCTTTTAAAAAAAAAAGTTACAAAATAACAAATCCATAAAAACAAACAACCTTTAATTCAAAAAAGACAACACTTCATTAGCAAAATCTCTCTAATCATTATCCCAATTTGTAATTGAATCTTCTTAACACAACAAATTCCTTGTTTTCCAAAGCAAAGGCAGTAAAAGCCAAACATCAACCTAAACATATAAAATTTACCATATTAGTGAATCAGCAAATGTTAAATTAATTAGCTTTCACTTCAATAAAATTAATCAACACACTAGCAAAAAGTAAAAGGAAAAAAATATTCTGACCAAAGTGCATTTGATTCAGTTAAAAAAACCTTAGATATCCAATGAAATATGGATAAAAGAGATGATGCAATTTCAGGATCGGAACTAATTTCTACAAATTAAATAACATTTATATAGTTAGTATTCATAAACATTTAATTAAAATAAAACTATGAAATATAATCGCTAAATAAATATTACATTCTTCAATAGCTTCAAGATCTTCAACTTCTTCTTCATGCTTGAAAGCTTGAGTTGAAGTTTTCAACCAATCTTGACAACAAATCAAAACCGCAGCTGTAGCAGGAGTTAAAGAACACCTAAATTGATCCAAAGTTCTATCACTTGTGCTAAACGTAGATTCAGAAGCCACAGTTGAGCATTGGAGGAGATAGAACCCTAGAAAAAAATCGAAGTAGAGAGAATGGGTAAAAGAAGCACGAGATTCTATTTTATAAAATGTTTAAAAATTTTAATATTTAAAACTTCTAATATTTGTTACTTAATTAAATGTTTAACAAGAAGTAGAATTGGTTTAGATGGTTAAGGTGATTAACAATGTTCCATTTGGTTAGGTATTCAATTCTCCATGTCTGCATTTTAGGTAAATATTTTTTATTTCATTTTATAAACGGGAATTAATCGGGATAATTTTTATGACTATATAATAATGTTATACCTTATTAATAAATTATAAATTTATATTAGTGTAATTAGTTTACCAAAACTTACAAAATATATAACTATATATTATATAATATTTCTCTTTATATAAAGTTAATGTATGAAATATAAATTTATTATTGCTAAACTTTCGGTTATTTCAGTTCGGTCCAATCCAATCCAATCCAATCCGGTTATTGGTCCGGTCCTGGATAAATTTTGGTCCAGTTCGGTCCAGTTCTTTGACGAAAAGTCAACGGTCCAATCCAGTTCGGTTCTCCAAAAAAAGTCAACGGTCCGGTCCAATTCCGGAGTTTTTTCCTCGGATATTCGGTCCGGTCCAGTATCTCCAGGATTCGCGCCCAGCACTAGTTCTAGAGGTCTTTTCGCTTAATTGGCATCGTAGAAGAGAATATATGAGTTTAAATTATCTATATTAATTAATAGTAATTAAAAAATTGAAATATCATAACTACTATATTAATATCATAAATACTATTTCAGTTTTTTTGTTAAAATAAATTCATCAATTATACCGTCTATACAAATTTCATCAAAATAGTTTCACCAATTCAAAACCTTGAATTATAAATAGCATCTATCCATTCTCTAAATCTTTCAGAACTATTATTTCTTATTAATTACTAATTCACCTTTCTGTTACTCTTCATTCTCTGACTCTGTCGTTTCTTCATCGTTGATGAAGATTTTAATGAATTTAGGGAATTCCTATTAACAGATGCAATCGACTTATTTTATGTTCCTAATCAATCTTCTTCTTCTCGAAAATGCTAAGGTAACTGCTATCATTGGGGTGATTATATTTGACTGATTACATACAAAATAAGACGGTGAAGTGGCGGATTTCCAGTCGACATTGGTGGTAATGGAAGTGGATGAGGAGAAGGACACTCTTTTGCTATTGAGGAATAGTCTTATATTTTTCTTCTCCTACATTAATTTCATTCTAGTTAATTTATAATTATGATTTTCTAATTCTTGGGTAATTGATTGCGATTGTACACTGTTACGATTTTGGATTTGATGGATCATTTTTTGTTTGTCATTTTTTTTCCAATATTATTAAATTTGAATTATAATTCTTGAAAAATCTTTGACTTGCATGTTTCTAAATTTGATTTACCATTTTGGAAAGTTAGGACAAGACACCATAGGCTATTATAGAGTCGATCTTAATAAAACATAAGAAGCGAACATGGAAATAACAAGATATTCAAATTCAAATTTGATGTTATAGAATAGTTATGATTGCTTGGTATATGTTTAAAATATTAAAAATTGATCCTAAATTTATTTTAAAAAAATAAATTGGTTAAACAATATTATATAGAAAGAAAATTAATCTTTCGTTAATGGATCTTGAAAACCAATAGTATAATTTTATAAAGCATTTATCATTGATCATACCTTGACACTTTGAACTTGAAATCATTTTAACCTAAAATATTAATATTATAATATTTAATGATATGTAATTGAAAAAATATTGCAAATTTCGATTTTTATATAAATAATTTCTTGATCCGTGCAACGCGTGGGTACAGTACTAATAATATCTAATTATAAAGTTCGCCCTTGTATGTTCGTTTATCTCTTCCAAAAGAAAGAACAAAAAAGACTTTATTTCTTAAAAAAAGAAAAAAAAAACCAAACAAAACGAAAAACTAACCACTTAAAAAAAAAACTATACCACGTTATTGACTGCTAATTTATAAACTTCAATGTTTAAAATGTATTAAAAATAATGTGTTTATTAGTTTACAGAATTCAAAATTACGAGTTCACATAATTGTAGATAGTTTTTTTAAAACTGAAATTGTATGTAATTTTCTCTATATTGTATTGTTTTTTTATTTCTTGCAAGATTGATTGAAATGTACTAAAACTAAAGCTATTTTTTTGGCTTACATCATTTGATCCTCGAACTTGTTCAAAAATCTTGATTGGCCCCCTGAATTTTTAAAGTGTCCTGATAGTTCCCTGAACTTGCATCAAATGTCCAAATAGCCTCTTCAACTTGTGTAAAATGTAACAAATTGATTAATCGGTTGCAAAAAAATAAAGTAAGTTACAGGTGGAATGTGTGTTGCAGGTTTCTTGAAAAAGTAAAACGACCAAAGTCAGGTATGCGATTCTAATATTAGAGAAGACAAGTTTTACAATTTAACAAGTAAAAGCTTCATTTTTAGTATATTTTAATATATGAAAAGGTAAAAAAAAACTATGTGGTTTGGACCATTTTCAAACATAGACTATGTAGTTAAAAGTTAGCAAACATGTACTTTAAGGTTCGTTCCGTTAGCAAACACAGTCCAAATTGACAAATGATGTTAAAAAAAATCAAAAGTCAAAATAATTAATTTTCTCTTTATATTTATTTATTTTTATAAATTAACCCCCTCACTATCTAATTATCACAAACAAACCACAAAATAAAAAATAACAATCAAATATACTATTTTCTACATCTCTTTCTTTGTTCTTAATTAATTTCTCTCTCTAAAATCAATTGAATGAAAAAAAAAAAAAACCCAAGAATTGTCATTATTTTTATAATCCTTCTTTAGGAAACACAATTACTGCTTTCACTCTCTCTCTCTCTGATGATCACTATTTTGAGGAACTCGCCCAAACCAATCAAGAATTTCAAATTCCAGTTCAAACCCCTCTGCCGCAAAACCCCCAAATCCAATACTTGTCATTAGGGTTCTTTATTAGCATTCCGGATTCATCTGCCATTTTTCCTGTTCTGGGCAATGTTTATTCAGATGGGTATGTCTCAAATTATATGTTGAATTCTTAACTTAATGAATTGTCTAATTAAAGTAAAGATGCAAATATTTTTATTTTGTGGTTTGTTTGTGATAATTAGATAATTAGGGGATTAATTTATAAAAAAATAAATATAATTACAAAATTAACTCTTTTCCCTTTTCCCTTTGACTTTTGACTTTTTTTAACACCGTTAGTTAATTTGGAATGTGTTTGTCAATGGAATGAACTTCAAAATATCTATTTTCCAATTTTTAAACCACATAGTCAATGTTTGAAAATTGCCCAAACCACATGATTTGTTTTTGTACTTTCCCTTTTAATCTATTATGTGAATTATTTAATAACATTTTAAGGCTCGTGCAAAAAATCTTCCGCAAACAACTTACTTCTTTTACAGCCGAGATGATTACATTTTACGCAAGTTGAAGAGGTTATTTAGATATTTTACACAAGTAAAGGGGACTAGTAGGATACTTTAAAAATTTAGGCGGTCAATCAAACTTTTTGAACAAGTTTAGAAGGCAAATGATGTATTATATTTTTTTTATATATAAAACTACAGTGAAGCTTGTTGAAAGCAAGAAATTAACCTAATATTTGCCTAATAAAATAATAGGACAATTACAAAACTAGCACCTTTTAAGGTGCTAGTTTTCTTTTCTAACTCATTTTGAAAAACTAACCAAAACTAACACATTTCAACAAGTAACTTCCAAGTTTACCCTCGTCTTCTTTCTTAACATAACTGTGTGTCTTTATCTTTCCCCCTCTCTCTCGTGCTCTCTCTCTCTAAAGAACAGAATAGTCTACAGAACGACTACGAATACTACAACAATTAATCCAACCCACAGTTCATACAACAAAATTTCTACAATCATATAAGTTTTTCATTGGTTTTTAGTTTCATTAAAAAGATTTAAAGCTTAGTCCATTCATCGTTAAGATCTAGCAGGTTGTTTCTTTACAACCCAATGTTTGTTTGTCTCCATTTTTCATGTTTTTATTGATCGTGCGAACCCTAAAAACAGTGGCATTGTTGTCTGAAAATACATTTTGATTGGAATATCAGTTTCAGACATTTTCCCCCGATATTTATCGATATCTGTCGATTTCTATCGATATCTGACAGATATCGACACTGTAGATATCTGTACATATTTGTAGATATCTATAGATATTTACAATATTTGTCGATATCGACAAATATCTACAGATATCGACAACACGTATCTACAGATATCTACAATATTTGTCGATATCGACGAATATCTACAGATATCTACAAATATCTACAATATCTACAGATATCGACAAATATCTACAAATATATACAATATCTATAATATCTACAGATATCTACAAATGTCGATAAATATCTACAGATATCGACACTGTCGGGGAAAAATCGAAAACTGATATTCCAACCAAAATGCATTTTCAGATAACAATGCCACTGTTTTTGGGGTTCGCACAACCAGAAAAAACATGAAAAAGGAAGAGAAACAATATATATTGAGATGAGATTGCCGGAAAAAGGGTCACATTCTTCCTACTCTTCCGTTCGCCGTTCACCTTCTTCTCATCCTCTTCCTATTGCCACCATTCGCTTCTCCTTCTTTCTCCTCACCGTTCGCTTCTCCTCCTCTTCCTATCGTCGCCTTTCGCTTCTCCACCTCCTTGAGTGTGCCACCGTCGCTTCTCGTTCTTCCCCCTCTTCCTATCGCAGCGTTTGATACGTTAGAGAGATGAAGTTCTGTTTAGGAATAAAGAGGGTAAACTTGGAAGTTACTTATTGAAATGTGTTAGTTTTGGTTAGTTTTTCAAAAGGAGTTAGAAAAGAAAACTAACACCTTAAAAGGTGCTAGTTTTATAATTGTCCTAAAATAATTCGTGTAAGTCAAAATTGGTCAAATTATGATTTAAAGAGTTTTTTTCATAAACAGGTGGACACAAGGAACTTTTATAATAAATAGTCATGTTGACTGCTGACCTATTTAACCAATTTAAGTTTAAAGTATCACTACAACAAATCATCACTTGCGCCACGTTTAAAATCGTGGCCCAAGTGTAATATTTCCATTAGCCACGGAAATTTAAGATGGGTATGTCCGTGGCGCAAGTGAGTGTGGCTAGATAGTTGCCACGGAAAAATAATGGTTGTGGCATAAGTTGATTTTTATGCCACGGGAAATTTTGTGGCTCATAATATACCTTTGCCATGGATAAATTCGTGGCAAGGCATTACGCCCGTGGCAACTAATCCTACTTAGCCACGAGCATAACCATGGCAACAATACAACACAATTGACTAAAACATTGCTTAGCCACGAACATAATCGTGGCAAAAAGAGGACAATTGTGGCTAGAAACTTTACTTAGCCATGAGTATGATCGTGGCAAACTTGATCAAATTTTAGAAATTTTTTTTAATGAATTTATAATTTATTATTATTATTATTTTTAACCTTTGGATTGAAGGAAGCTAAATTAAATCAATTGGGCCAAAAGAATAAAAAATAAACAATGTTTAAAATTTTAATTATTCTTAATGAATAATAAATAATTATTAAATGAATACAAATCATTTTACATGGAAACTAGGTATACAACACAAATATTTTATTCCCGGTTTGTACAATGCACGTAGTAAGAGTAGAAAAATTCATCTGAGTCAAATATAATCAGCTTTTTAAAGTTACAATATACCCCTGATCCACTATCTCCTTATTGATTTGTGCAGATCCCAAACAATCATCTGTCAAAGAGAGAAAAAACAGTTTATTTTGTAATGATATGACTAAAAATAATGTGTTAAGGTATCAAATTGGTACTCAAATTTCATTGGCAATTGTATTACCATCCATGCTGAATAGCCAACATGACTATTATAAGCAGAGAAGCACTGCCTATTAGAACAAAAAAGTAAAATTACAAAAGAAAAAGTATTTTCTAGATCTTGGAAACCTAAAAATAGATGGGCATATTGACAAAGGGCTACTTACAAATAGTTTAAAAAATTGACCTTAAACATAATTCTGACCATGTTATTGACAAATTGTCAATTACAAATAATTTAGAAAATAAAATCATATGATCAATAACAAATAGATTGATAAAGTACCAATTACAAACAATTTAGAAAATAAAACTTTAACCATTCAAAATCAATTCATACTTAAACAATGACTAAACCGCATAATAAGAGACATTCGCAGAGGCATATATTCATAAGCTAAAACTAAAATTTGTTCTATATATAATAAGAATGTAAATCCCACTATGCGTCTGTCAAAGTGAACAAGCTCATCCGTGCCCCTACAACTATCATAAATTTTTAAAAGATAAAGGATTGTATTTGAGAACAATAAGAGCAGCTATAGACAAAATATCATAGAAAACATGAAAAGAACAATCAAATGCAAGTTCCATACCAGTTTATAGCCACCAACTTCAAAGGCATTGTTACGAAGTTCTCGTTTGCTAACCTGTGAAAATTTCTCTGGCTGCTAAACTCACCACAATTCCTTTTGAAGCCAATTGCTTACGAACTCCAAATCCCGATATAGAAATTGCAATCTGTAACACTTCAGAAATACTGACTTTAAGTTCCAAAAAATCGACATTAGAAAACATAAGTAAAAGAGTGATCATAAATGTCTCAAAGAAGTAGAAAAGTTCAATGCAAGAAAAAAGAAATCACATAACCACCCAAAAGTAAGCTTTTAAAGCTAATATCCAAAATAACATTGAATGAACTCATTATTTGTAGCATACAAACAACAAAATAGCTAATAAAAACCACAACAAGTAAGTCAAATATAATTTTTAATTCACCAAAATAAGAAAAATAGAAAATTAATGCCTATAATAAGAAAAATAGAACATCTAAATTGGATGCCTACAATAAGAAAAAAAATGATGCCTCAACAAATATGAGCAATACCATCTAAATTGGATAATTACACACTTAGAGAACTAAGTCACACAAAATAACACCAAATCTGTATAATATTCACTCTGAAAACTAATTGCTTGAATTGCCTCGTTCAAATTTCAAAAGGGATAAGGTACAAAAATACTAATAACATTGTTAACTAAGAGCAATATTACTCCTAACGTACAAAAAATGGTACAATTAAAGGCTCAACTTTGATAAGTTGGTTTAATTTTAAACATCCCTAACAGATTTCCTGAACTCTGTTAAAAATCCAATCACATTAAAATCTATCATTCTCTTATTGTATTGAAAATCATTGAAACCAACTAATCTCAAGAAACTTAAAAATCTTAAAAAGCAAAAACCAAAAAGTAAAAACATTTCTTCTTCTCGATTTTTCCACTTTCCAAGCTAGCAATCACAAATTGCAAAACATTCCATTGATTCAAATGTGAAATATTCAGAAACATACCAAGAATTTGCAAGGCTTGCAAGGAGCTATTATTCTAGAAACAAATATGAAATATATTTAAATAGCAAATGGGTTTTTAGCATTTTCAGGTTTCTCTTTAGTTTCAAATAATTTTAGATGATAGAATAGGTTTCGATCAAGTTAGGCTTCTGGGATTCTCTTTCTCTAATATCATTAAAGTATTAGTTTGATTTCTAAAATATAATGAAAAAAGTGGTCCAAATGAACAAGTCTTGAACGAAAAATCCTCCTTCCGCTACTGGTATTTTTGTGAGCCAAGAGAATGAGCAGAAAAACAAGAATGCAGCCACATGTATATTTGAGAAACATAACTTTTAACAGTGTTAGTGTTGGAGGTATTTCGACAATTTAGCGGAAGCAATTAATTAATCACGAAAGTATTTTTGCATAAAATTATATAACTAGAAAGAAAGGAAATGAAATAAGATATTTAGAATTTATTATTGGCTTCAACAAAAACTCAATTTTTATTGAAGTGAGCTTAATTGAAAAACTCCAAGTACAAACTCAAACTAAGCCTATTTATAGATGGCAATACAATGTAAATGCAGCATAATTTCCGTATGAATCATTATTCTAATGTTTTTTTTTTACTAAACAAATACACCCAACTTGTGAACTTAATTTTCTAGACTTAATTAATGTATTCAGATTGTTTTTACCAATACAAATAAAAAGATGCCATACCCAACATTAATAGTTATTTGGCTTTTTCTTATTTATTATTTTTTCAATGTATGGCATATGACCTAGAGGTCAACAATGCCAACATTATTATTTATTTTTTTATTTTTTTTATCTTTTTATTATTTTATGGACAATAATCATCTAATTTGAACAATCCTTCTTGATCTATTGTCCATAAACACTAAGTTTAGTTCGAAGGAACTCAAACTTATTTTTCGGAAGTGCCTTCGTGAAAATATCAGCAATCTGATTTTCACTATTGCAGTGAATCAGATTAACTTCGCCTTCATTTTCAGCTTCACGAACAAAATGGAACTTGATCTTGATGTGCTTCGTTTTTCGGTGCTGAACTAGATTTTTACCAATGGCAATTGCAGACTTGCTATCACAAAAAATCTTAGTCTGTTGGTGTTGCATTTCGCCCATATCTGCTAAAATTCTTTTTAGCCATATCGCTTGATTGACTGCTGAACATGCTGCAATATATTCCGCTTCTGCAGTTGATTGCACGACTGTTTCTTGCTTCTGTGAGATCCATGAAAATACTCCGCTACCGAGACTGAAATTGTAACCGGATGTACTTTTCATGTCATCTTCTGAACCTGCCCAATCACTGTCAGAGAAACCAATTAATTGATAAGACTTCATTGGTTTGTACCAGATTCCAAAGTCAACAGTGCCTTTGATGTATCTTAGCACTCGTTTTGCTGCTGTCAAATGAATTTGACTTGGACTCTGCATAAACCGTGATAATAGGCTTGTAGCGAACATGATATCTGGTCTGGTAGATGTAAGATACAACAAGCTACCGATCAGACTTCTGCATTGCCTTTCATCTGCTGGAGGTGAACCATCTTCCTTAGTCAATTTTTCATTATTGACTAGAGGTGTAGTTACTGCCTTAGAATTCTCCATCTTGAATTTTTTGAGAAGATTGCTTGCATACTTCTTCTAACAGAGAAAAATTGCTTCAACGCTTTGAATAATTTCCATTCCAAGGAAATAATTCATCAAGCCCAAATCCGTCATCTCGAAATTTTTCTTCATCTCATTCTTGAATTCGGAGATTAAGGATGGATTGTTACCCGTCACAATCAAATCATCAACGTAAAGTGAAACAATGATGATATTTGATTTTTTTATCAACCTTTGTGTAAAGAGTATACTCACTTGGACTTTTCTTGAAGCCTTGTTCACTGAAGTAGGCGTCGATTCTGCTATACCATGCTCTTAGTGCTTGTTTGAGACCGTACAAGGCCTTTTTTAGCCTTAGTACCTTGTTTTATTCTTTCTCAACAATAAAACCCGGTGGTTGCTCGACATAGATTTCTTCTTTGAGAAACCCATTCAGAAAAGCTGACTTCACATCTAGCTGATAAACTTTCCACGCCTTTTGTGCTGCTAGTGCAAGAATTGTACGAACTGTATCTTGCCTTGAGACAGGAGCAAATGTTTCATTGTAGTCGACTCCAAATTGTTGTGAGTATCCTTTTGCAACCAATCTCGCCTTGTGCTTTTGTATTGAGCCATCGGGGTTGAATTTGGTTTTGAAAATCCACTGAACGCCAATAACGTCTTTGTGTGGTGGTTTTTCAACTAGCTCCCATGTCTGATTTTTCTCGATCATCCGGATCTCCTCCTTCATTGCAAGCCTCCATTCATCATGTTGAGCTGCTTCTTCAAAACATTTTTGTTCAAGTGAAACATAATTACAAGATTCTACAACCTTGGTGTTGTCGTAGAGATCAGTTAAGAGTCTTGTCCTTCTTGGTGGAGATTCTGAATCATTTGAATACCCATCATCATCATTTGATTCTGAACTTGAGTCAAGCTGATGCTCCTCCTGCAGTTGACTATGTTCTAGCTGAGTATTTTGCTGAAATGATGGAATGTCCAACAGTCTCGTTTCTTCTTTGCTCTGCTCCTAATTCCAAAAAGCTTCTTCATCAAAATTGACATCTCTGCTAATGACAATTTTTGATGTCTTCAAGTTGTATATTCTGTAGCCTTTGGATTGAGAACTGTAACCAACAAAGATTCCTTTTTCAGCTTTTGCTTCTAGCTTGTGTCTTTTCTCAACTGGAACGTGCATGTAGCAGATACAACCAAACACCTTCAAATGTCCGACAGAATGTTTGTGACCGGTCCATGCTTCAAGTGGAGTCATGTTTTGAACCGCTTTTGTGGTGTTGCGATTCTGAAGATAAACCGCTGTATAGACTGCTTCGGCCCAAAACTTGTTAAGCATATTTTTATCTTTCAAAATAGATCCAGCCATCTCCATCACTGTTCTATTCTTCCATTCTGAAACGCCATTTTGTTGAGGAGTATATCGAGTGGTGAGTTGATGATGAACACCTTCTTCGGCACAAAACTTGTTGAACTGTGTGGATGTGTACTTCGTGCCACGATCACTTCTGATTGTCTTCAGTTTGCAGCCACTTTGATTTTCTACCAAATTTTTTAATTTCTGAAAGATCTACAGAACCTCAGATCTGTCTTTCATGAAATAGACCCAAGTCATTCTTGAATAAGCATCTATGAACAAGATGAAATATTTACTGTTATCAAGTGAGAGAGTCCTCATTGGCCCGTAGATGTCTGTGTGTACCAATTGAAGCTTCTCTTTTGCTCTCCAAGCCTCGCCTGTAGGAAATGAATGACGACTCATTTTTCCTAATTGAAAGCCGTGACAAACTCTAGTGCAGTCAGAGATTGTGGGGAGATCTTTCACCATGCTCTGTTGAGAGAGTAACTTCAAACTCTGAAAATTACTGTGCCCGAACCTCTTATGCTAGAGCCAACTATCAGCTTCAGTTTGAGCTTTCATTGCTGCCATAGCTATACTTTCCCATTTAATAGGGAATGCTTTGTTCTCCATCTTCACACATACAACCTCTCTTTGTTGAGAATCATAAATTGCACAAGTGTTTCCTTCAAAGTGCAAAGAATAACCATTAAGCATCATCTGTGGCACACTCAGCAGATTTTGGCTCAATCTAGGAACATACAAGACATCATTTATTAGTCTTGTTCCTTTCTTGGTGTTGATGGTGATCGTTCCTTTGCCTTCCGATTTTACGACAGCTCCATTTCCCATCATATTTGGAACTTAAACAGATTCATCCAGTTTGCTGAAGATGTGAGAGTCTTTAGACATATGATTGGTGCATCCACTGTCTATTAACCACATATCTTTATTTTCTGTAGCAGCTTGACAAGCAACGAACAAGTGATCTTCTTCATCTTGAGTCTCCTGACTGGCTGCAACTTGCTGTTGTGGCTTGTTTCTGCAATCATTTTCGGTGTGACCGAATTTGTGACAATAATTGCATTTGGGTTTTCCTTTCTTCCAGCAATTTTTCTCCAAGTGGTTTGTAAGTTGACATATGCCACAAGGAGGAAATTTCCCTTTCTTGTCTCCATCTTTGGATCTCCAATTGTTTCCCGAATTTTGGCCTCCTGATGCGCCTTCCGTAAAGAAGACTCACTAAGGGATAAGTGTACCCCGTCGTTATCAAGTAATAAAATTCTGGAAAAGTCTAGGTATCGTCCACATGATTTATTTCTGCAAGTATCGAGCTACTTGGTTTCAGGTGTTATCTAGGCTTTGGGGGTTTTGAGTTGGTTTTTCTTAAGTTAATCTACTCCTAGGTTGAATTATACTATTCCTAGCTAAGTTATCTAATTCTAACTAAGTTATTCTACGCCTAATTAAGTTACTCTACCCCTAATTAAGTTAAACTACTCCTAAGTGATCTTTTACCAATGCAATTATCTGAAGGAACATGAAGGGATACGATGATAATGAAAATAGGTTGTTTAAGCAATTGAATTAAAATCTAAGTCACTTTGTGTCCGAGGCGATTAACCATACCTATCCTCCTGAGGTCCCTAGTTCGTGATTCCCTTGCAAGGCCGAAACTAGCTCTAAGGCTCAGCAATTTGGGCTTAATCTTCTATAGGGTCATCAATCCTATAGGCACTGACTAGGTCAGATTTAGCTCGCAATATGTGCCAACTTAATTTTAGGATTATCGAATGAGTTAAACCAATCAGACAAAGCGTAAGACAAAGATTAAAGCATTAAAACAATTGAATGAACAAAGACTATAATATATATCAAAGATGAAAGTATTGTCACGAAGATACAATGAGCCTAGGATTCATAACATGGATCAGAGGCTAGACAGAATATAAAAGAAGAAAAATCCCTTTCAGGGAACCTGTCTACCAATGCAGGCGTCTTCCTAGGACTTAAGGATGGAGCTTGAGCAATCCTCGGTGAGCGGAGCTTTGGAGGTGTTATGAAAAGCTAAGAAAATTACAAAGATAAAAGATATCTAATTTACATTGGAAAAATCCTATTTATAGACGCAGCTCGGGCCCTTTTCTTGACCTATTTCGTGTCCTTATGCAGGTAGGAAGTCGTGGGGGTGGAATTGGTCTTTTTGACCAATTCCCGTAGGTCTGCTCTCCGAGCATGGCGAGCTGCTCGGCGAGCAGGCTCCCTGCTCGCCCGAGCAGGCCTCTGTGGGCCTGGTCGGCGAGCAGGCACAGCCTGCTCGGCGAGCAGGAGCAGTGCCCGAGCAGTGCCTGGGCAGTGCCTGGGAGGCTCGCCGAGCAGCGCCTGGGCTGCTCACCGATGCTCAATTCGCCGAGCGACTGCCGGGGGTCCCCGAGACACGATTTTTGCCTGAAATTGATCATGTTTTAACCTGCACACGCACATAAACTCGAAACAACATTAGTCCAAAGGCTAAATTGACCTGCCAATCGCTTATTTTGAGCAAATGCTTCGTTTGGTGCGTCTTTTGACGGATCAATTAACTTCAAAAGATAACGGAATTATAATATGCATGCCATTTTGGCCGTATTTGCCTAAATTGATCATAAAACGAGCCTGAACAACGAAAAGTAAATAAAACATTTCCAATTTCTAACTAACTCACACAAAAGCATTTAAATGCGAGAATTGCTCGCTTATTAACTAAATAACGCTAAAAACCGTTCTAAAACCGTACCCAAAGATAGGGGTTTTTGACCCCTATCAAACCTCCTCGCACTTAAAACTTTACTTGTCCCCAAGTAAACTAAAAAACTAAACCCGCAATCACAAGCAAGCTAGAAAACCTCCCGGTTTGACTAGGTGCTTGACACAATTTCGAGCATCTGTAATTACATGCATTCGGAAATACAAAGTAGAGACACGATATCCAAAAGCCGCATTTCAATTATCATAGGTCATATGTTTTAAGAAAAAGGACACATGTTCAATTAAACGAGCTTGAGGGGATCGCTAAGTAAAACACCTCACCATAGGTAGTTCACTCATTTCACACAATTTTAGTGGCTAAAGTGTTTACTCTCGGCTTATGTTCTTGCTTAGGATTACGTTGATTTTGCACGTTCATCCGAGTTCCTCTACTATGCTATATGACTCCGATGATATCAAAAACAGCCTCGAATTGGGGTTGTAATGTGGTTAGAGGGTTAAAGGTACAACAAGGGTTAATAGTTCTAGCGCTAGAAAAACAAAGTTAAAATGGCTTTAGCGAGTATGAAGTGACTGAGCTTTTTATTCGTTATATTTTCTTTGAGACGTTTTGATTTTAAGAACTGGGAGATAGAGTTCTCCTTCTTTTGTTCGTCTCTTTTCTTTTCTTTTTCTGTTTTTCTTCTTTTTTTTTTTGTTTTGGATCGCATTGCTCAATCACTTCTTAGCCTTTTGGCTTGCTACTATGATGCCATAAACAAGGATAAAGCGCTAGAAGAAAACAAAGGCTCAATTCGAGCTTTGTAAAAACTGGGTTAAGTAACAAACCAAGTGATGGTTTGCAAAAATTGGGTTAGGAGGAAAGAAAAATCTACAAACTACAAAAATATAGGCTCAAAGGGGCTTCCTAGAGTGGATGAAAAAGAGAAAATAAGGTAAAGAAAAGGGTTAATTCTAATGAGGCTGATTTCATCGTCTACCATCTCAAATCATTGCATGTAGGTTCAACACAGTATTAGGTGCAAAATCTGTAATCTTTCCACAAGTCAAAGCATTCACACAAAAATGTCAAGAAAAGATCTTTTTGATGTTCGCTCTTGGGCTCAAATTCAACTCACAATTCTTTGGGTTTCAATTTTGTGTTTACTAGTTCTCCCCAAACTCAAGTTTAATATCACATGCCTTCAATTCTTAAGTTATCTACATAAGTAATGATTTTAGCATTTCTTCAAAAGTAGGGTCTAAATGCAAGCTTTAGCTCATGCTTTTACAGATACAAGGTTGTGTCCTACACTTAAACTAGTTGTCATGCAATCTTAGATTCGGTTCTCAGTCCTCAAGGACAAATAACGAAGTTTAGATTTGAAGAAGGTTCACGGTTTTAGGTCATAAACATGCGAAAACATAAATAAAACCCGAAAAACGCTAAACTAAATTAGACACGACGCAACAAAAATTTAAAAATTTATACAATTTTTGTAAGTTTGTCTACCCTCCTCCTCACACTAAAAATATGCAATAAGTTCCAACATTGCATCACAAACCATAAAGTACAAGTGCAAAAAGTTAGGGTGGAGAAGACAACTTACTGATTTTATCGCAAAAACTTGATGATTCGCGGTGCCATTTTTTTTTATTATTATTAATGATTTTGTTTTTTTTAGCTCCATTCGGGATTTAAAAATCCCGAACAGTTGCTTATCGCGGCCGAGCTGCGCGGCAGTGCCTAGCGAGCTGGGCAGTGCCCAGCGATAGTGCCCAGCGGCAGTGCTCGGTAGTGCCCAGCGGCAGTGCCCGGAAGTGCCCAGCTCGCCCGAGCTGGCAGGCAGGAGGTCCGGGGAAATTTTTTTTTTTTTCAGCTCGCCGAGGCCATCTCGGCGAGCTGGCAGGCAGGGGGTCCGAGAAATTTTTTTTTTTATAACCCGAACACTAAAAAAAACGTAAAAGAAAACTAAACTAAAATATCAATGTATAATACAAATAAAATAAACCTGAAAAGTTTTATTAAAACTTGGGTTGCCTCCCAAGAAGCGCTACGTTATAGTCGGTGAGCTCGACATAGAATTCCTTCCTAGGTGTAAGCTTCTACTCGCGTTAGGAACTCGAACTCCTTGAGAAATAACCCGTACCTACAAAACGGATTAAGAGCCTCTAGTAAGTTTAATGAAAGCAGGAGGTCGAATTTAAACATATTATGAAAAAGTTTGGTTTGCTCCCTTTTGGATTCTCTTGGTAGGTCGAAGAGAATGAAAACTTCTGAGCATGAAGCAAACCTAAACTTTTCTAATTTTTGAGGAAAAGGTAGTTGAGATACACAAGTTTTGATTTGATCTTTTATCTCTATCACATGATTTAGGATTTCAGATTTTCAACCGGGGTTGCTTGCCGCTTCCGGTTCCTCACTTACCTCGAGTGATGCATGTGATAGTGGACTTGGTTCTACCTTTTTGTCATTCCTCAAGGAGATGGCTTGAGCTGATTCCCTTTGTGGGATTTCTATGTTTTCCTTTATGCCTGGGAGAGCATCTCGGGATTGCTCTTGCATCTCATGGTTTATTTGAGCCAATTGGTTGCTCAAGTCCTTGCAAACCTCCTCGTTGATTGTAAGTCGGGCTGATATTCCTTTCAAAAGGGACATCACCTCATCTCGTGAGCTAGAGGGTTGTGGAGGAACTTGGCTTGCTTGTTCGTAAGGGAACATTCCCAATTCGTTTTCCCTATGCTCATTAACAAACCTATTTAGAGGCCTCAACATGTTAGGGTTCCCGTAGGACAGATTTGAGTGTTGAGGTCTCCTCCAATCACTACCATAAAAGCTGTAAGAATTGGGGTTAGAATTATACCTTTGGTGATTACCCACAAAACTTACATTTTCATTGGTGTTGAGGCTCAGTTTCGCCATCAAGATATCCATTTTCTCATTTAAGTCGGCCATGGAGGGATTGGGAGCCTCATTCTCCAGGGCATGAATGTATTGTCTTGATGGGATAGTAAACTTTTGAGCTTGCCACTCGACTTTTTCTTGCCAATTCATTGATCAGAGAATGCTGAGAAAAAGTGAAGTTCTAGCACAAAAGTTGATAAGTAACAGTATACAGATATGAACAAGTATAGAAAAGTATAAAGAAATTATATATCAACAAGTATAGACGATATAAACAAAGATATTCATAAAGGAATGCCTAAACTAACAAATCAACCTTTGGTTCGATATTGCAGAAGAAATAAATCCCCGGCAACGGCGCCAAAAACTTGATTATTGGCGGTTGTCGGGTATTTATAGAATTAATCTACTTTCCCCGGCAACGGCGCCAAAAATTTGATTATTGGCGGTTGTCGGGTATTTATAGAATTAATCTACTTTCACCGGCAACGGCGCCAAAAACTTGATTATTGGCGGTTGTCGGGTATTTATAGAATTAATCTACTTTCCCCGGCAACGGCGCCAAAAACTTGATGCGCCTTCCGTAAAGAAGACTCACTAAGGGATAAGTGTACCCCGTCGTTACCAAGTAATAAAATTCTGGAAAAGTCCAGGTATCGTCCACAGGATTTATTTCTGCAAGTATCGAGCTACTTGGTTTCAGGTGTTATCTAGGCTTTGGGGGTTTTGAGTTGGTTTTTCTTAAGTTAATCTACTCCTAGGTTGAATTATACTATTCCTAGCTAAGTTATCTAATTCTAACTAAGTTATTCTACGCCTAATTAAGTTACTCTACCCCTAATTAAGTTAAACTACTCCTAAGTGATCTTTTACCAATGCAATTATCTGAAGGAACATGAAGGGATACGATGATAGTGAAAATAGGTTGTTTAAGCAATTGAATTAAAATCTAAGTCACTTGTGTCCGAGGCGATTAACCCTACCTATCCTCCTGAGGTCCCTAGTTCGTGATTCCCTTGTAAGGCCGAAACTAGCTCTAAGGCTCAGCAATTTGGGCTTAATCTTCTATAGGGTCGTCAATCCTATAGGCACTGACTAGGTAAGATTCAGCTCGCAATATGTGCCAACTTAATTTTGGGATTATCGAATGAGTTAAACCAATCAGACAAAGCGTAAGACAAAGATTAAAGCATTAAAACAATTGAATGAACAAAGACTATAATATATATCAAAGATGAAAGTATTGTCACAAAGATACAATGAGCCTAGGATTCATAACATGGATCAGAGGCTAGACAGAATATAAAAGAAGAAAAATCCCTTTCAGGGAACCTGTCTACCAATGCAGGCATCTTCCTAGGACTTAAGGATGGAGCATGAGCAATCCTCGATGAGCGGAGCTTCGGAGGTGTCTTCAATGGAGGTTTGAAGGATATGGAGGAGTTGGAGAGGATTTCTCAAGATGAAAAGCTAAGAAAATTACAAAGATAAAAGATATCTAATTTACATTGGAAAAATCCTATTTATAGACGCGGCTCGGGCCCTTTTCCTGACCTATTTCGTGTCCTTATGCAGGTAGGAAGTCGTGGGGCCGGTCGTGGAGTCGTGGGGGTGGAATTGGTCTTTTTGACCAATTCCCGCAGGTCTGCTCGCCGAGCAGGGCGAGCTGCTCGGCGAGCAGGCTCCCTGCTTGCCCGAGCAGGCTTCTGAAGGCCTGCTCGGCGAGCAGGAGCAGTGCCCGAGCAGTGCCCGAGCAGTGCTTGGGCAGTGCCTGGGCGGCTCGCCGAGCAGCGCCTGGGCAGCTCGCCGAGCAGCGCCTGGGCTGCTCGCCGAGCAGCGCCTGGGCTGCTCGCCGATGTTAGACGAGGTGCCGCGGCCTAATCTCCCGGGCGGACCGGGGGGTGGACACCTCATGGCGCCGAAAGCAACCAATCGTGGAATCAAGCTGCTCGGCAGGACCGGAGCTCGGAGATATAGAAGAGTCGCCACCCATGAATGGGAAAATGAAGACTGATCCCTTGCGGGAGACCGGTGTGGGTTCGGGAAACTTAGGTACGAGCCGAGAAGGCTAGCTCCTTTCCGGAGAAAGGCTACTAGGTACCCCGACATCGCCCGGTTATGAACCACCGGCCTCCTACTCAGCATGTTAGGCGATAACGGACTAATCGTATACTTCTTTAAGTTTAAAATTCATTTGAAACCTTTTCTTTCTCTTTTTGGAAACCGTTTTGAGCATATATTATTGAAAAGCCACTTTAGTAAAGAATCACCCATTTATATTATACATACACAGAGAAAGGGGAAGAAAGAAATGATTTATTTACAACTTTATTTAAATTTCATGCCGTGTATTTATTCTACACTAACTTATTTCCCCAAAACGAGTTTATTTACATGGTTCGCACCTTAATCACCGTTGGAACGATTTAGGTGCGTTTTAAAACCCCGATTAGTGAAGTTTACTCGAGTCGCCGTTGGAACGACTCAAGTGCTTTGGAAACGTTTGAGACAAAAACCTTTAGTTAAGAAAACGTGGTTAAACATACAAGTCAATTTTATTTTGTACAAATTCTTTAAGAAAATGATTCAAAAACTCTATTATTCACAAAGAAAGCGATTTTAATTACCATGTTCACTTAATCCGCCGTTGGAACGGACTAAGGTTTTAAAACGTGGTGTTTTGAGAAACGATTTGAAATGTCAAGAAAACTCTATTTATCTACATTAGGAACCTCTAAAAATCCATTAGTTCAAATAATTAAATTGAAAACTCTTTTTGTGATTTATTTTCCCCTTTTCACTCAATGGACTCTTTACTTGTCTTAATTACAATAATGAACATATTTAAACCAAAATTCACTCCCAAATAAAGCCCATTTGAAACATGGACCCCTAAATGGCCCAAAAGAATAAAGAAAATAATATAAGCATATATATATACATTTTAATCCAAAAAGGAAACATGAAATAAAAGTTAATGAAAAGAGATTATATAATACATATATGAAAATACTAAATATAATACATTTATACTTTAAACATGTGAAAATAGTAAATAAAACTCCTAGATAAGAAAATAACATTTATTCCCAAAATAGTTTTATTTAATAATAACTAATATAACCCAAATATCCCAAAACTATATATATACATAACTGATGTAATTTTAAATGTAAAAAATAATACATATTTATCCACTAATAAATCACTCCCAAAACCCCAAGTAAATATTCTTTTAAAATGAGATTAATTATCATTTAAGTAAAGGAGGAAGAAAAGAAAAGATATATATACATATACTTATATTTAAAATAAAATAAAAAAAGAGATATATAAACATTCTAAATAATGTATCAAATGTCTAAAAATAATTTGAAAATATATATTACATAAATATACATATATATACAAAGGACCAAAAGCTTAAAAGTTAAGAAACAGAGACCAAAACAGCATTTTTTACATTCCAGCAGATTTACCGACGGAAAATCCGTCGGTAAACAGCAATTAGTGACAGAAACTGAAAATTATAGCAGTACTCCAATTGTTTCCAGATTTATTCAAAAACTTTAAATTAAGTCTAATTCAATCGTTTTGGATTTCCGAACTACCAAAAATGGATCATAGTCAATATCGGAAGTTCCTAAAACGACGTTTTTATTTTAAAACATTATTCGGAAATTCTTTTAAATTAAAACTTATAATTACAACGTTTTTAACACCCGAACTACCTTTTTATCGGATCACGGTTCGTATTGGGATATCAAAACGAGGTTTTTTATTTTAAAGCAAAACCGAATTTTATTCAACACGAGACGGGAATTAAATAAATACGAAAAATTAAATAAAACGTGATAAATAAATAAATGACAAAATAAATAAAATTATAACATAAAAATAAATAAAGGAAAAGAAATAAATTAAATAAAATAAAACGAGTATAGTCCTCGGATAATACCTCAAGTTCGGTATCTGACAGTCGAAGCCGATTGATTCCACGAGTCTAGTCCTCGGATAATACCTCAAGTCCGGTTTTTTGTGTTTTTTAGTAAAAATTTAACTTTGAGAAATTCGGAATTTTTGAGAAAAAAAATATTTTTCTCAAAAAAAAATCACTTTCTCTCTCTAAAAATGTCTAGAGTGAGAAAGGCTCCAAAAATCCTCTCTCTTAAATGCATGGGGATCCGTACCTTTTATAGGCAAACGGGTCCCCGGACCAGTGGGCGACGCCCGAGTAAAATCGGGCGTCGCCCAAAGGGTTGGGCGGCCGCCCAAAGCGTGTTGGGCGGCCGCCCAACCTTGCGTTGGGCTACCGCCCAACATTGTTGGGCGGCCGCCCAACCTCGCGTTGGGCTACCGCCCAACGATGGTTGGGCGATCGCCCAACGATTGTTGGGCGGTCGCCCAACAGCGTTGGGCGAGCGCCCAACGCGAGGTTGGGCGCGCGCGCCCAACTGTCGTTGGGCGTCCGCCCGACGCGGTTGGGCGCTCGCCCAACGGCCGCCGGGGCGCGTCTCGCACCGTCGGACGTGCATGCCCCGCGGCCGTCGAGCTCATGTTCCGCGCCGTCGGGCGTCCACGTGTCGTGACCGCCGGGCTTGCGTTCCGTTCCGTCGGGCGCCCACGCGTTGTGACCGCCGAACGTGTGTTTCACGCTGCCGGGCGCACACGTCCCGTGGTCGACGAGCGCGCGCCCCGCATTGCCAAGCTCGTGCATTGCTCGGACGTCAAGCGCGTGCTATTCGTGGTTGGACGCGTGCGTCCGACGAGCATCGAGCGTGCGCTTTGCGTCGTCGAGTGGGTGTCCGACTGTCGTCGAACGCGCGTCGGCTGCCGCTAAGCACTCGCACTACGCATATCACAACAGCGACCCACTGTAACTTATTTATTTTATTTTTTTCAAAACTTCCGGAATCAATCGCTTCAACCGTCTTGTTTTCAGGTTTTCGTCACAGGTCCTCCGACTCGGTGTCTACAGTTGCCCCTACTTTTCTATTTTGACAGTGATGTGTGTGTTTTGAAAACGTTTTTTGCTAACATAACACATGCAATGTAAAACATATAAAAGTAAAAGACACGTAAAGAGTAGGAGGGAGCATACCTGACCTTCGCGCTGCGCGTTCCGGTGTCGTTCTCCGATTCTTTCCATCCTCGCCTCTGAATCGGCCGTCGGTGGATGTTTTTCTCTCGGAATCTAGCGTACGTTGACTATGGGTAAGAATGGCTCAAAAGCAACCTCGGTCGTGGACCGTAGGTAAGATGGCTAAAGAGCTACCTCGGTCGTGAACCGTAGGTAAGATGGCTAAAAAGCTACCTCGGTCATGAACCGTAGGTAAGATGGCTAAAAAGCTACCTCGGTCGTGAACCGTAGGTAAGATGGCTAAGAAGCTACCTCGGTCGTGAACCGTATGTAAGATGGCTAAAAAGCTACCTCGATCGTGAACCGTAGGTAAGATGGCTAAAAAGCTACCTCGGTCGTGAACCGTAGGTAAGATGGCTAAAAAGCTACTTTGGTCGTGAACCGTAGGTAAGGTGGCTCAAGGGCAAAAAGGTTCTTTCTAACGATTCTGAATTCTTTTAAAACACCGTTGTCTGTATTTTCTCACTGGAGCTAGTGTCCTGGAGGTTTAATGGGAACGTGTTTTGGTCTGGACTGATATAGACTAATGATTGTTTTTCTATTGACTGTCGTCTGTATTTTGACTGGTGTCACTGTTCTGTAAAAATTGACTGTTGTCTGGAGTTCATATCTTGACAATATTGGCTGCTGTCTGGGAGAAATGCAGGCTGAAACGGACTGCGAATCGGAGGTCTGTGCGCCTAGTAATTAATTATTTACTTTTTACCTTTATGTCAAATCGTACCTTTTTCACTATTTACGGGAATGTCATTCCCTCTTACTATATAAGGTGGTGGGGTTTCATTTCAACCCCACACCTTCTCTCTCTTCTTTCTCTCTCTAGACTTTGATTTTGGATTATTCTCGGGATGGATTTAGATGAATGGGATGGCACTAGAGGCATGGACGAGGTTTACGTAAACCTAGATAGAGTGGATCCCTTCCACGACCCTACAACGCATCTGAGCCGGACACGCTGCAACGAGGTAAGTAATTTCTCACTTTTATTTGATTCAAACTCTAGGCTTTAGCATTCCTATCCGAACATGATTTGCATGCTAACCTTTAGATTGCCTTAGAGGACTTTAGCTAGAAAACATGAATTTCTTCACTTACAAGTAACACTTGTTTATTTCTGTGTGAGAATGCGCGCTATATGCATGTGAATAATGACACTACGAATTTATGTATGCTAACAGTAAAAACAACGTGGATAGTAAAAACGTGAATAGTGCACGTGAATAGTAAGTACGTGAATAGTAAAAACTAAACTAATGCACGTGAATAGTGAAAACTTAACTCATGCGCGTGGATAGTAAAACTTAACTAATGCACGTGAATAGTGCACGTGAATAGTGCACGTGAATAGTGCACGTGAATAGTAAAAACGTGAATAGTGAAAAACTTAACTAATGCACGTGAATAGTAAAAACTTAACTAATGCATGTGAATAGTAAAAACTTAACTAATGCACGTGAATAGTAAAAAAACGTGAATAGTGCAAACTTAACTAATGCATGTGAGTGTAAACCTAATCTATGCCCCTCGTCTATGCAGACGAGAGTGGGTTAAAGAATTGACTAAACCTTACATGGACGACCCTAAAGGAGAGATTTTTACAGAAAGTTGGTCCTAACTGACCGGATGTCTCTAGGTTAGATAATGAAAGAATGCCTAGTCTTAACGTGTCTTCATTAATTGCATGCTTTAGGAACTGTATTTAAATTTTCTTGTCTTGTTCTTTCTAGTTTATTGAGATTTCTGGGACCACCGCCGAGATTCACTCGTGGTATGCTAGGCTGGGTGCCGCGGCGAGAGCCCGCGTGCGCGAGTTGGGCTTTGAGCCTTTCATTGCAGCGTTGCCCCGTACCAACGGAGTATGTGACCGTTTTGGCCTACGCGCCTTATGTGAGCGGTGGGTTGACTCGACCCACACTTTCCACCTTTCTTTCGGGGAGATGACCATCTCGCCCAGAGATTTTTCACTTTTTCTTGGTATATACTCTGAGTGAGACGATTTTCCGCACGAAGGGCGGGAAGGTACACGCGGGTCTCATTCAGGCACTCAGCGATCTGGATGCGGCGGCTTCCTATGATTGGGCGGGGGCAGGCTTAGCCTTTCTCTACAAGTTTTTGGATCTGACTTGCCGAAAGCGCAAGGATTTCGGTGGTTACACCTTCGCTTTGCTGGTACGTGACGCCTTCTTGACTTGCCCGTCTTATCTTCTTCGCATCTTTCACACTCCTAATCCTTGTTTTTACCGTAGGTGTGGGCGTATGAGAGGCATATCCTTCCTAGCCGGTCTCGACCTCGGCCGAGAGTACCGAGGCCGCCTTTCATGACCCGGTGGAGAGATTTCGATTTGGGTGCCGAGAGGATACGGACGGTGCCGCGGCTCCTAGATTGGATCGACTCGCTGACCCTCAGACAGGTAGATGTTGCCTAGTCGTGCTAGATTCTTGTTTGAGCCTTTCTGACTTTCTCTTTGTGTATTTTTTAGATTAAGTTCAGGTGGGACGACCTCGACTTCGGTCCCGATTATACGTATGTATCTATGATCCAGGAGCAGCAGTGTGTGCTCACCGGCCCCTGCGTGCGGGTGTGGTATTTGGGGGACCGAGGCATCACCGGAGTTAGTGACGCACATTGGACATCGGGTGAGATCCCCGTCTCTATGTTTGCGGTGCGGACCATGCCCCTATCGGTCGTTCATCGGGACCTATCTCGTCGGTTCGTTGGTAGAGCGGTGTGGGTTCACGCCGGGGGCCGTGAGCTTTACTTGTCTACTCTGCTGAGCGCGAGGGATGCCCCGGCGGCAGCGATGGAGGTGGATCCGGTGGCAGATGTATTTTCGAGGGAGGCTGTTGCGGCAGTCTTTGGTCAGGAGGAGGTCCCGGTGAGTGGTTCCGCTTTTTTACCCTTTATTCATGAGATGGTTAGCGGTATTTATTGTGGGTTTTTTTTTGCAGGAGGGATCCTGGAGGAGTGCCCATTTATCTGATTTCTTTGACGGCACTCGAGCTCAGACACCCGTGTGCGAGCAGCCTTACTATGTCGGCGAGTCCTCCAGCGCTGCCTGACTAGAGAGCTCATCCCTAGGTGTGCCCCTACCAGACTACGGGCGAGATTTTGCCACGATTTGTTATGACGAGTCCGGGGCAGCTTATGCGGGATTTGAGACAGCTCCTCCTATCTTCACCTCGAGGGTCCCCTTTGATCCCTCAGATGCTTCTCTAACTACGAGGGAGACCTGCACGGATTACGTGGGGCTGTCTGGTTATCTCCGAGATCGCCTCAGCTTGCGCTGCACCGATCACCTGGTATGTATCATTATTTTACTTTAGTGTAATGGAATGTATGCATGTATGTATGATTTATGTTCGTGCCTACGCTGCTTCTTATTTTTATCTGTTTTTCCTTTCTTTTGCTTTAGAGCGATCTGCATGCCCACGAGCGAAGGCAGAGCGAGTTGGTGCGGGAGGCCGACGCCAGGGTCGGTCAGGTGTATCAGGAGAGAAATGACCACTGGTCAGGGATGATGCGATGGGAGACTGAGGGTCGCCTTGCCGTCGAGGAGAGGGCGTGCGATAAGTCGATCGGACGCCTCGCTGCCGAGGAGAGAGCACGGGTCGCCGATGAGAGAGCACGAGTTGCTGATGAGCGAGCGCGAGCTGCCGAGGAGGCACTATCTGCGGAGCGGGCATCACACTTGAGAGATTTTGAGGACTATTGGGACTTCCCTCCGTATTGCTTTGTAGCTTTCATTATTGCTTTGTAGCTTTTATTGGAGTTTCCCCGCTGTATAGCTGATGTATAGGGAGTGGGGTGGATAGTAGATAGGCTTTTTGTGAAAAGTAGGATAGGAAATGTATAACTCGTGATTCATATTACCATGCATTCAGTAGATTATGATGATTCCAATCATTCTCGTCAAATATATTCATGCCTTTATTTATTTACAAACAACATAAATACTTAGTCTCTTATACATTGTTTTTTGTAATTGCTCAAGTCATAACTATTGTTACCAGGACCCGCCTTTCGGTTTTCGGATCCCGACGATTTTTCTCCTCTCCTTTTACTATCCCGGAATTTTTAAATGAGTGCCCTTTCGGGTTTTCACCCATTGGGATTTCCCTTATTGTTGCATAGGTCGCCCTTTGCGGGTTTTCAACCTATCGGGAATTTTTCTTTCTTTTTCTTCTTTTTTTTTTTTTTACGAAAGGTATTTCTTAAGCCTATCCGGGTTGGTAGGTTCGGAGAATTCCATGCCGTCCATTGTAGTTAACTTCACCGCTCCTTTGCTTAGTATCTTCTTCACGACGAATGGCCCTTCCCAGTTAGGCCTAAACTTCCCCCTTGGGTCGGTGTGTGTTACACGGATCTGTTTCAGCACTAAATCTCCTTCTTTGATAGGGCTGGTCTTGACTTTTTTATTGAAAGCCTGAGCCATTCTTCTCTGGTATAACTATACATGGTAAAGCGCTTCCATCCTTTTTTCGTCAACTAGAGCCAACTGCTCACATCGCCTCTTCACCCATTCCGTCTCGGGAATTTCTGCCTCCACTGCGATTCTCAATGATCGCTTTTAGATCTCAATCGGCAAGACTGCTTCTGTTCCATACACCAAAGAGAATGGCGTTGCCCCAGTTGAGGTTCTAATTGTCGTGGGATAAGCCCACAACGCGAGTGGGAGGTGCTCATGCCAATTCCGATGTGATTCCACCGTTTTTACGAGAATCCTCTTAAGGTTCTTATTAGCTGCTTCTACTACTCCATTAGCCTGTGGACGGTACGGAGAAGACCTGTGATGTTCAATGCCATATTCTCGGAAAAGATTCCTTACTTCCCCCTGAAACTGGACCCCGTTATCCGTAATCATGTGATGAGGCACTCCAAACCTGGTGATCAAATGTTTTTCAATGAACTTTCTCATCTGCTTGGATCCCAGTTTGCTAAACGACTCTGCTTCTACCCACTTGGTGAAATAATCGATGGCGACAGCAATAAACTTATGTCCATTTGAAGCGTTAGGCCTTACTTCACCGATGATGTCGATGCCCCAGGCAGCGAATGGCCAAATAGGTGCTAACACATGTAATTCCATGGCCGGAAGATGATTGCAATCGCCGTGGATTTGACAATCGTGACATTTCTTCGCATACTCATTACAATCTCTTTCCATGGTGAGCCAATAGAAGCCTTGCCTAATAATTTTCTTAGCTAGTACTGCTCCTCCCATATGGGCTCCACAAATTCCTGAATGTACTGATTCCATTGCCTCGCGGCCTTCTCCAGCATCCAAGCATCTTAGTTGTAACCCATCAATGTGCCTTTTGTAAAGCAAGTCGTTATGGATGACGAACTGACGAGCTAGCCTTCTAATCACAGCTTGATCCCTAGGTTCTGACTCTGCCGGATATGTTCCATTTTTCATGAAGTTCACGATATCGAAATACCACGGTTTTTCATCTGCCTCTAACAGCATTACGTCCTCGTAGCATGGTTTGTGAGATCTCCTCAATACCAACGGTTTCGAGGCAAGGTTCCGGGGGTTGTCCCAAACTGACACCAAAGTGGCCAAGGCATCCGCCGCCTGGTTCTGTGCTCGAGGAATATGATAGAAACGGCATTATTTGAATCTTTGTGCCAACCCTTCTAGCCGATCGCTTTTCGGCCATCTGAACTTGCATGTAGCCCATGAAACCATCCACATTCGTGTGTAAGACGCTTGATGCTGCACTGTCGATCAATACGTCAATATGAGGCAATGCGAACTCATCCTTGGGGCATGCCTTGTTAAGATCTCTGTAATCAATGCACATCCTTACTTTGCCGTCCTTTTTTGCGATTGGCACCACATTTTTCACCTCCTCTCTGATCTTGTCTGCCCATTCTGGTCTCATACGTCGGAGCTTCTGCTTTACGGGCTTCGCTTCGGGATAAGTTGGAATGCGGTGAGTTACGATAGATTGATCAATTCCAGGCATGTCTTCGTATGTCCAAGCGAATACAATTTCGTATTTTTAATTATTCTCTCAAATTCTTTTCTCTCTTCAATAGTTAATTCTTGAGCAATTTGTATAAGTTTAGGATTTTCATCTGTACCAAGATTGAAAGTTGACATTTCTATTGCATTGATTTCAAATGTAGGCATGTTATATGAATGAGAATGCATGGAATGATCATGATCAACATCAAGCAAGTAAGCAAAATCAGAATTCATTTCATTGATAGCATGGGTGATTACATCATCTGATTCAAACAAAGCAGTAATACAATTTTCATCATCAGGGTCTTCGGATTTTTCATGAATTTTGGAGGTACTAGGCTCATCTCCCGCTCCTGCAGTTGCTTCAATGGTGATGACTTGCTCCTCGGCATTCAAATCCAGCATCATAATCTCCTCGACAAAGCAGCTCGCTTTTCCTTTGCCCCAATCGGCAACATCATTGAAGATTTCGAACCCCGGCAGAATCTTCCCTTCTGTGCTAGTCCATGCCTCGGGGGTCCCTGAATACGCCTTTCCATGCCCCTCGTTCACGAAGTACTTCCTTAGGCCCACTTTTCCTTCGCCACTTGCGTTGGATGGACCTCCCTGCTCATATCCCAAACCCCTCCGGGTTTTCTGACTCTTAAAGTCCGAAATTCTGGCAACCCCTGATGGTGTGCTCCTAAGCCCATTCCTGGGATGAAACCTCCCTTCATCATCTTCACCACATCGGTGGTCATGCTGGACTCATAAATCCCGGAGACTTGGAATCCGGAGAAAAGTTGAGGCTCAATTCCCAATGCCGCCACCGAGCTCAATTTCTCAGCTTTGATTGTCACTATCTCCTCCCCGAAGGGGAATTTAATCATTTGGTGGAGCGTGGAGGGCACACCTCCCAACTTATGGAACCAAGGGCGTCCCAACAGTACAGCAAAGGTTACCGGGATATCCAGCACCGTGAACTCAGTTTCTTCCTCATGCGGCCCCACTTTCAACTTGGCCTTGAAGACTCCTTCAATGTGCCTACGGCTATCGTCATATGCTCTAATCACAGTTTCAAAGGCTGTCAGGTCTCCTCTCTCCACTCCCAACTTCGACAAGAGTTTCAAAGGACAAACGTTAATGGCCGATCCATCATCGACCATCACGCAACTAGTCTTCTTTCCGTTAATTTCCGCTCGGATACACAAAGGCTTATTGTGAGCCTTCCCCTCTTCTGGGAGATCCTCGTCAGTAAATGTGATCTCAGTCTTCTTTCGGGCCATAATTGCCCCTAATAGCGCTGCCGGCTCAGTATCGGTGGAAATAACCAGATTCTGCAATTCTTTCATCAAGTTCTCACGATGGTACTTAGAATGGCATAGAACTTCCCAGACTGTGGACTTAGCTTGTGTCTTCTTCAACTGCTCCAGAACTTGGTCATCGGGCTTAGGAGCCGACCCTTCTCCAATCTCAGTTTCTATCATAGGTGCCTTTCCCTCGGCCACACGACCTGATCTCGTCATTACCGCGATTTCCGGCTCATCATCCAATTCGTCCCAAATGTTAATAGGAATCCTCTGATTGGCATCTTCCTCGTCCGAAGAACTCTCCCAAATGTCCACGACCATTAGATCCATGACGTGAGGAACATTCGGATTCAAGTAAAAGGGATCCGCCGATCCATACAAAGCCCAACCTATCAACTTATCATAGTCACGGAGGGACACTCTGCTCATCCTTCTTGCGGCCAACGGAATAGCACCTCGTTGTATGCACATAAGCTGCACCTTATTGCTCATTGTTTCGTTACACTGTTCATAACGGTGTCTCCACCTTCTAGCATAATCCACAAACGGTTCCTCGGGGAATTGCCTGATCCTATCCAGATCGTCCAGGGATCCCGTCCACGGCATGTACATCTCATATCTTGCCACAAAAGCACTCCTAAGCGGTACCCAATGACCCATTTCTTCCTCTGATAGACCCTGATGCCACAATAGGGCTTCACCCATCAAGGTTTCCGGAAAATGTTCATGCAACTCACCCTGCGGAAATCCGGCGTCATACATATGATTGCGGAATAACCTCGCGTGCTCAACAGGATCCTGGTATCCACCATATCTAGGCATCGCTAACACCGCATCAGGTGTTTGGTAAGACGGGGAATCCGGGGTTTGCTCTACCAGCATCCATACTGTATACTCCTTGATAAATCTTTTCGTCATTGCCACCCAATCGGTCTTAACATACATCGGCAACGACATGTACCACATTAACGGCTCACCCATCAACGAATTACAAAACAAGCTAGTGATCTCTTCTTCTTTAAAACCCAAGGGCGCCATGGCTGATAAGTAGAAGTGAAGGTGCTCCATAGGGTCCTTATTGCCAATATATTTGCTAACCCTCGGTAGCGGACGCTTGATAGGTCCAATCTGCATTGCGAAGCGCTCTGCGGCCCTGTCCTCAGCTCTTTGGTACTTTTCTAAGAATAAATCTGATAATTGATCCCAATCATGCTTGCAAGAGTCGGGTAATGAGTGGAACCGTTCCAAAGGCTCGCCTATCAGCGAATGGTGAAACCACTGAGCAATCTCATCCACCCCGAAGGATTCGACAAACATATCGCGCATATATTCACGCAAGTGCACCTCGGGGTTTTCTCCACCACAAAACAGACCCAATTCTGGCACAATAGTCCGAGACGACCCTTCCCCGGTCTCTTCGGCACTATCTTCATCATACGGTGCTCCACCGTCCAACCCTTCATCCATTAGTTCATTCTCATGTTCCTCGCCAAGGAAGGACACATATAGACCATTTCCCACATTGTTCTTTTCGTCGGAGTCCAACAACTCCTCTATATTCTCCTCGAAGGATTCCATCACTACACGTTCTGTCAGACCCATTCCGATCATGCTTACCCTATGATTAGGCAATGGATTACGCCTAGTGGAAGGGTTCGCTCACGAAGGATCAGCTATCTTTTTCTCCTCGATTAAATCTTGGATTTCGTGTTTCAATCTCTCACAATTCTCAATTGTATGCCCATAATTGCTGTGGAACTCGCAATACCCTCTAGCCTGTATTTGCGGAGTAGGTTGAGCTTTGTTATACGGGGTAAGGGCTTTCAACAATCCCTTTTTTTGCAGACGCTCGAAAACTTTCGCGTAGGTCTGATCGAACTTGGCGAACCGCCTCTTTTCAATAGCATTAAGATCAACCACTTTCACTGCTGCGGATTCCGTACTCGCACTTGGCCCTCCGGCACTATATCCCGACTTCGTCCACTTGGTATAAGCTTTCTTCGGCTCTCCATCCCCTTCAATAGTCAAGGCACAACTATACATCTGATTGAAATCAGTAAATGGCATATACCGCAACTCATTCTTGATATATGGCAAAGTGTTGCCAACCACCATTCGGATCTGATCCTGCTCGAGCGGCTTTTGTTTCATCACTGCGGCCTTAGCCCTCCATCTTTTCACAAAATCGGAAAAGGATTCCCCAGCCTGTTGCTTAGTGCTCTCTAACTCTTTCAAAGTGACCTCCAGCATGGTGTTAAAGCTATACTGAGCGATGAATGACTTCGCTAATTCCTTCCAATCCCTCTTTGTTACCATCGGCAATGCATGAAACCATGTGAGGGCAGCCCCCTCTAGGTAGGTGTTAAACAGCCCTAGGACCTGATCCTCAGTCAAGATCGTGTGCTTCATGACAGCAACATACTGATTCATGTGAGCGGTGGGATCTCCAGTTCCATCGAACTTTTTCATGTCAGGGAGACGAAATTTCAGAGGAAAAGCTGTTGCCGACAAACAATTCTTCAAGTTATAGAAGTCCTGACTTCCGGAACTTCCTCCACGCAAGTCCTGCACTTCCTGTGTGATGTGTTGCTTCCACTCCTCTTCCTTAGCTTTCTCCTTTTCCAGCTGTTTTCGGATATAATCCTGATAATCCTCCTCATTCCCAAAGCGAGGGCCATCGTTCACCTCATTCTCAGCACGCTTACTACCACTCTTGTTGTCCTTCAGTGCTAACTCAGCCACCTGGGCCAAGATCGCGGCCAGCTGATCATTGATATTGTTCACAGAGTTTTCCAATTCAGCCACTTTCTCGTCGGTCGCAGACATACTGACGGAGGACTGAGTATACTCAGACGAAGATGATTCAGAAGCCACAACTACCGATTCAGAACTGTCTGCTCGTAGCTGATCAAACTGTCTGACAAGCCGATTACTCTCGCGAACCCACAACCGCTTAATGATGACGTCTGCGCGAACGGTATCCATTAGTATGTATGCATGATTTTATATGCATGATTCGTGGTGTGTGCGTTTATTTATTTACGGATATATAAGATAAGAAGGACAAACGTTAGTCTAATTACACGTATCACAACATCTCTCTTCCACCCTTATTCCTCCACACACTCGTTGGTCCAGATCTCTTTCCTAGGATTTTGGTTTGGGGCTCACATTGCGGTCCAGGGGACGCGTGATGTCGTCGATTATTGCGGAAAAATAAATCATTCACCATACAACACAGTTCGTTTTCGACGCATCAGCGTTCAGTGACTAAGAAATCGACCAAGTTGGATTGTCCTTTTGGAATAACTCGTCTTTTGTCCTTTCGCGAGATGCATTAATTCGGGTTTTGACTCCCTTTGAGCGCATCTCAGTTTTTAGACGTGGTACGAGTTATTCTTCTAGTCCAATCGTTCGTTATTGTCAATGACTCGTTCCCTTTTGTTCGCGTGGGTTCGTGTCTCGATTTTGGATTACAACGGGATCTTTTGGATCTATCGAGAGACGTAACCATGTGCTTATTTAGTGATGGAATCACTTTTGGATTTTATTTTAGGGAACGGACTCATCGCGTAACGTGTTTGTTCTTAGCGTCGAGGATTCGTTTGCTCATTTTGCTACACGAAAAGACGTCGAGTCTTATTTTGAGCGCATGGTAACCTTTCGGCTAGCAACAGTTCGTTGTTCTTCCCAATCCACGGGATATATCATCTTAGTGTGGTTATAGAAAATCAACGCTTCGTTGAATCGCATGCTTATTCAAAGCGAGGACATCACCGTTTTCTTTCCTTTAGGCACGAATTAAGCAAACACGTACATCGGGCCATATTTCTTGCAGTTCTGGCAACGGTCGAAATGATCGAGTCGTTAGTTAAAACCCGCAGTCTCGTCCATATGGCGCAATTATATGGTTTGGCTTAATTCGGCTTCGTGATTTTAAACGGGGTATACACTCGTTCGAGGCACGTATTCAACGGCATTGGTTTATTTTCTTTAACTACTCTCGGTATTGACATATATCGTAGATTCAGAATGATTTTGGTCGTTTAGTTCATTTTTTTTTACTTTTCTTTTCTTAGCCACTTCTGCGGGCACGTCCATTTCTCTTAAGAACGACACGGGGCATAACGTAAAAGCTCGTCTTTTATTCGGAAGGGACGGGCTACTTGTGCGAAACTTTTTACGTTACGACAGGGTCGTTCAAAACAGAAATGTTCTTCATTTTCGTTTCGTTATGATCTCGTTTTATCCCAATTTATTTAAAGAATGTGAATAACGTCTACTGTTTAACATAGTCTTTTGAATCGAAGTATAACTATCCTCAACACCAAAGCGATTCATACTAATACGTGCTTACGTCATAACGCATTTCCTGAACATGTGCCTTCGTCGGGACACAGAAAGGGACAAGGCGGGCCGCACATGTTCATTCATATGAGATGACTAAGTCATCTTTAGTTCGAATCGTTTCAATGCTTTGGGGTAGTTCGTATATCGGTTTAAGAGTATATATTAACGTATCGTTTCATTTTCTTTACATATGTTTAGGATTTGGACACGTATCATGGCGATTCGAAAACACGAACTGATTCATTTATCACATCAAAAATAGTAACGGGTAATCCTATGGCAACTTCTAAGGCTACTATATGCTGACACGGCTGAGCGCGGGACCTCACAGGACCGCACAAATTCGCCCCTAACGAATGGATGGGGACCCTTTGGCGCCTTACTGTAAAGGGGAACTTACACTAGCCTCTTTCGAGCGACGAATGGACTCTCGCTAGAGGTTTCGCGGAAATTACCCAAAAGGTTTGCAATAATGCACATGAATGCATACGAAAAGAAATAATACGATCCGTCCCCGTTAAGGGCTTAATACACGCCTTTCGGAATCAAATTTCTCGCTTCCCCAGCAGAGTCGCCACTTGTTAGACGAGGTGCCGCGGCCTAATCTCCCGGGCGGACCGGGGGGTGGACACCTCATGGCGACGTAAGCGGTGATTGGCGCCGAAAGCAACCAATCGTGGAATCAAGCTGCTCGGCAGGACCGGAGCTCGGAGATATGGAAGAGTCGCCACCCACGAATGGGAAAATGAACACCGATCCCTTGCGGGAGACCGGTGTGGGTTCGGGAAACTTAGGTACGAGCCGAGAAGGCTAGCTCCTTTCCAGAGAAAGGCTACTAGGCACCCCGACATCGTCCGGTTATGAACCACCGGCCTCCTACTCAGCATGTTAGGCGATAACGGACTAATCGTATACTTCTTTAAGTTTAAAATTCATTTGAAACCTTTTCTTTCTCTTTTTGGAAACCGTTTTGATCATATATTATTGAAAAGCCACTTTAGTAAAGAATCACCCATTTATATTATACATACACAGAGAAGGGGGAAGAAAGAAATGATTTATTTACAACTTTATTTAAATGTCATGCCGTGTGTTTATTCTACACTAACTTATTTCCCCAAAACGAGTTTATTTACATGGTTCGCACCTTAATCACCGTTGGAACGATTTAGGTGCGTTTTAAAACCCTGATTAGTGAAGTTTACTCGAGTCGCCGTTGAAACGACTCAAGTGCTTTGGAAACGTTTGAGACAAAAACCTTTAGTTAAGAAAACGTGGTTAAACATACAAGTCAATTTTATTTTGTACAAATCCTTTAAGAAAATGATTCAAAAACTCTATTATTCACAAAGAAAGCGATTTTAATTACCATGTTCACTTAATCCGCCGTTGGAACGGACTAAGGTTTTAAAACGTGGTGTTTTGAGAAACGATTTGAAATGTCAAGAAAACTCTATTTATCTACATTAGGAACCTCTAAAAATCCATTAGTTCAAATAATTAAATTGAAAACTCTTTTTGTGATTTATTTTTCCCTTTTCACTCAATGGACTCTTTACTTGTCTTAATTACAATAATGAACATATTTAAACCAAAATTCACTCCCAAATAAAGCCCATTTGAAACATGGACCCCTAAATGGCCCAAAAGAATAAAGAAAATAATATAAGCATATATATATACATTTTAATCCAAAAAGGAAACATGAAATAAAAGTTAATGAAAAGAGATTATATAATACATATATGAAAATACTAAATATAATACATTTATACTTTAAACATGTGAAAATAGTAAATAAAACTCCTAGATAAGAAAATAACATTTATTCCCAAAATAGTTTTATTTAATAATAACTAATATAACCCAAATATCCCAAAACTATATATATACATAACTGATGTAATTTTAAATGTAAAAAATAATACATATTTATCCACTAATAAATCACTCCCAAAACCCCAATTAAATATTCTTTTAAAATGAGATTAATTACCATTTAAGTAAAGGAAGAAGAAAAGAAAAGATATATATACATATACTTATATTTAAAATAAAATAAAAAAAGAGATATATAAACATTCTAAATAACTATATGTATCAAATGTCTAAAAATAATTTGAAAATATATATTACATAAATATACATATATATACAAAGGACCAAAAGCTTAAAAGTTAAGAAACTGGGACCAAAACAGCATTTTTTACATTCCAGCAGATTTACCGACGGAAAATCCGTCGGTAAACAGCAATTAGTGACAGAAATGGAAAATTACAGCAGCACTCCAATTGTTTCCAGATTTATTCAAAAACTTTAAATTAAGTCTAATTCAATCGTTTTAGATTTCCGAACTACCAAAAATGGATCATAGTCAATAACAGAAGTTCCTAAAACGACGTTTTTATTTTAAAACATTATTCGGAAATTCTTTTAAATTAAAACTTATAATTACAACGTTTTTAACACCTGAACTACCTTTTTACCGGATCACGGTTCGTATTGGGATATCAAAACGAGGTTTTTTATTTTAAAGCAAAACCGAATTTTATTCAACACGAGACGGGAATTAAATAAATACGAAAAATTAAATAAAACGTGATAAATAAATAAATGACAAAATAAATAAAATTATAACATAAAAATAAATAAAGGAAACGAAATAAATTAAATAAAATAAAACGAGTCTAGTCCTCGGATAATACCTCAAGTTCGGTATCTGACAGTCGAAGCCGATTGATTCCACGAGTCGTGATTTTCCGGTTTTTTGTGTTTTTTAGTAAAAATTTAACTTTGGGAAATTCGGAATTTTTGAGAAAAAAATATTTTTCTCAAAAAAAATCACTTTCTCTCTCTAAAAATGTCTAGAGTGAGAAAGGCGCCAAAAATCCTCTCTCTCAAATGCATGGGGATCCGTGCCTTTTATAGGCAAACGGGTCCCCGGACCAATGGGCGACGCCCGAGTAAAATCGGGCGTCGCCCAAAGGGTTGGGCGGCCGCCCAAAGCATGTTGGGCGGCCGCCCAACCTTGCGTTGGGCTACCGCCCAACATTGTTGGGCGGCCGCCCAACCTCGCGTTGGGCTACCGCCCAACATTGTTGGGCGGCCGCCCAACGATGGTTGGGCGATCGCCCAACAATTGTTGGGCGGTCGCCCAACAGCGTTGGGCGAGCGCCCAACGTGAGGTTGGGCGTCCGACCGACGCGGTTGGGCGCTCGCCCAACGGCCGCCGGGGCGCGTCTCGCACCGTCGGGCGTGCATGCCCCACGGCCGTCGAACTCATGTTCCGCACCGTCGGGCGTCCACGTGTCGTGACCGCTGGGCTTGCGTTCCGCGCCGTCGGGCGCCCACGCGTTGTGACCGCCGAACGTGTGTTTCGCGCTGCCGGGCGCACACGCCCCATGGTCGACGAGCGCGCGCCCCGCGTTGCCAAGCTCGTGCATTGCTCGGACGTCAAGCGCGTGCTATTCGTGGTTGGACGCGTGCGTCCGACGAGCATCGAGCGCGCGCTTTGCGTCGTCGAGCGGGTGTCCGACTGTCGTCGAACGCGCGTCGGCTGCCGCTAAGCACTCGCACTCGTCTGGAAATTCTTTCTTCATGAGCTTCTAGAGTGCCTAGTACTTCGGTGACCGATGTTTGGGAAAGGTCATTGGATTCGATAACGCTGACGACTAAATCAAATTTTTCAGTCAGTGTAATCAAGAGTTTTTGGATAACTCTTTGATCACTAATATCTTCTCCATAAGCTCGTAGCTGGTTCACAACTTCATTAACTCTTGACGAGTAGATTTTGATACCTTCACCATCTTTCATTTTAAGGTTTTCGAAATCTCTCCGAAGAGTTTGGAGCTTGATGTTGCGAACTTTGGCAGTCCCTTGAAATTCATCTCTCAATATTTCCCAAGCTTGTTTAGCGGTGGTGGCATTCATGATTCTTGGAAAAATTGAGTCTGCAACAGCATTGTGAATTTTTGCTAGTGCATCTGCATCCTTCCGAGTCAATTCCTTTTGCTAATCTGGAACCGCCTTGGTGGTGCTGGCTGATTTTGGAGTTGGTTCTGCTTCTCCTGATGGAGAATTTTGTGGAATTCCTTGTTCTACAATATCCCACAAATTCGAAGCACGCAGTATCGTTCTGAATTTGATGCTCCAAAAATCACAATTTTCACCGTTGAAAATTGGAACAACGAGTGTTGAGTTGGTGACTGCCATCGAGAGAAAATAATACTTTTGCTGGATTTGGTTATTTGGAGAAAAGGGAAATTTTTTTATTTAGCCACTTGACCGGCTGAGCTCTGATACCACTTGTTGGAGGTATTTCGACAATTTAGCGGAAGCAATTAATTAATCATGAAAGTATTTTTGTATAAAATTATGTAACTAGAAAGAAAGGAAATGAAATAAGATATTTAGAATTTATTCTTGGCTTCAACAAAAACTCAATGATGAGACTCTAGCAAGTGCACTAGATACAAGTAATAAAGTGATAAGTTAAGTATCGTCTCCACAGGGATTGAGATTCAAATGTATATCAGAAATTGTTGCTAAAAAGCGTGTGTGTGTCAAACAAGTTTTCTCCTTTTTAATTTGATTGTGTGATGTTGGTTTCGTAAGATGTAAGAGGGCTGATGCAGTAAGAAATAAGACAACTTGGTAATGATTTAGAAAATAGAACAGGCTCGACACTGCTGAACATGTTGTGCTAAGTCTTACAACATTCCAATGAATACAAGATAATGCCAATGAAGCCAAAGTATCAGTTTTGACGTGAGCTGGAGTAAACTTTCGTGTGTTCTCAAGCTCCTAAGAATTACTAGAACCTTTAGCGTCCTAAATATACGTTCTTTCTTGCATTAAGAACAAAACTGCATTTCTGATTAAGAAAACCCTTGACACAACCATCTAACTGGTCAGCTTCGAGGTTGGGAGATTAATAGAGATATCAGTGAAGATGTAAGCAGTGTCCTAACATCCATCTAACACATGCATAAATGCCGAGGCATGAAAGTTAAATCCTCATCAATCACAGCATTGGCAAAATACTAATATTCATTAAAACGATGTAAAACTTACATTACCGGCTCGGCCTGGCCGTGCCTATTCAAAATAGACTACTCACTCATATTGAGCAGTGAGTAATCGGTAGTTCTTGAAACGTTCAGAGACTCCATTAGAGCTCTCTTTCTTTCTTTTTTTTACAGACAACTATTCTACTTCTAAAAGTTAATAAAAGTTCCGAACTCCCTATCTTTCCTTTGCTACGCCTACTTAAAGGAGAAAGACAGGGGCAAAAATGGTACAACCTTCGTACCTTTCCAAAAAAATAAGTCAACTAAAAACTAAGACAAAATAACTAAAATGATTAAAGATCGTTTGACCCTTGAACACTCAAGGGGTTGATACTTTATGTCATCATGCTTCTTTCGGTAATGCCGCCTCTACACTTCTCCACCTGCTGCTCTGTCTCTGCCTCTGCCACCTCTGATCTGTCGCTGTCCGTCATTGGATAATTCGGCGTTTGACCGCTGGACATAATAGAGGCTCCACTCCTCTTTGGCTGTAGCGAAACAAATTGTTTCCAGCGAGTTTAGCATTTATCTTTACTAATCTGCATAAAGACACTAATCAGTCCTTATTCTTTGCCATATAGCATAAATAACACCCAAATCCCTTAAAAATATCAAGTTAAACTTAGTCAATTTCATGCCTAACAAATAGCCCCAAATTGAACATTTGCTTGTCCTCAAGCAACAAATTGTAAGAAGGAATCAGAAGAAGAGTTAGGAATGAAATTTGTTTCAGAGAGTGAAGAAGGGAAAACAAAGATTGTTTTGTGTAATGAGGAAATGAACAGATGCACGCTCAGATTTCATTGACGAATTAAAGCTTGTCGTAAACATTGTGTCCTTTTTTGCTCAAGACTTTCCTTAAATCTTAAAATTTAGACTTCCTCCTTCACAAAGAGCTACCTACTTGCCAGACATGCCTTACTAAGGAATGGAATAATTCACTCACTCTCACATGGCATTTACTTACCACAGGAAAAAGAATGCGATTTCACTCCTCAGCTCAGACACCACACCCTTAGGGTGCGAGTTTGCCTATCGGTCCCGAATCTAAGGGTCAAAGTTCCTCCAGACATAGTCCAAAGGACTTTATAAAGGTTGTAATGTAAGGCTTAGGTTCAGGTTTGACAGTGAAAGGCTATTTCAGTGTATGAACTCTATCTTTTTGCGATTTATTTACCCTACACAGCCTACATTGATTACTGTTATTCACCCTTTTAGCTTATCTACACAACCTGTTTCCTCATGACCCAGTACTCTTTTTATCGTTTTTGAATAGTCATTCAGGTTCCTCCCTCCCCACATTATATTTCCAAGTTCTTTCAGTCTTTTTCTAAGCAATATTTGCTCAACCGCTTATTTCTGTATAACTTAAGCACGTGATTCTATTTTAAACGATTGGCTTTTCGAAGCATAAGACAGAATTCGGGGTGTTTTAGAGTTTTAAGTGAAGGGAGAGGGCTATCATTCGTGGTTCTTCAGAAAAATCAGGTCATGGCTCGACTTGGCTATCCTAATCATTGGAGTGCAAAGCACAGGTGTCTTTTGTGTAGCGGAGAGGGTAACTAAATGCCTTTTTCCTCCTATGAGAGTCAGAACCAATCACCATATCAACAGGGCACCAAGGCAAATTCTCCCTAAAGATAGTGAGCGCTGGCCCACTCAGAAAAGAAACAATGCATACCATAGATGCATTCTTAGGCTCAAGTTCTCACTATATTTGGGGAAATGCAGTAAGGCAAGGGTTACTAATTTTGAAAGAGGAATTAAAGATTTAAAAAATTTTGGAACTTCCTGATTTGGGGACACAAAATGCAAACAAGCAAGTAACACTAAACTACTACATCAAAACATGCACAGTCTGTTCTTTGATTCCCGCTGAACACAAAACAATTTACTAGATGGTGAATAAATAGGCAGAAGAGAAAAATGAACACAATTATCACAATAACTACCGAGGATATATGCAACAGAGATTCTCAAGGGATATTTGTTCTACATCAAATTACTAATTAAACAAACAAAATTTAAAGCATTTATCATGTCATGCCCGCATAAATTGTGATACACAATCCCCACCCCCAAATGAAAACCAAACATTGTCCTCAATGTTATTAACACGGCAGTAGATTGTAGACAAGTGAAAGCATAAATATTCATGCAGAGCAAAACATGATAGAGTAAGGGTGTTAGAGATTACCAGATGCTAGGACAACGACAATTTGGACAGATCAGGCGGGTTGGGAAAGAGAGGAGTTACCCTCTCTATCCACAGTGGCAGGAATGCCAACCTCTTTCGAGGGCGTATCAGCATTAGTATTAACATGAGCACTAGCAGGTGTTTCAGGCACTTTTCTTACCGGACTCTTTTTAGAAAAACCAGAAGGACTTTACTTTCCATGCTCCTAAATACAAATGGTTTTGAGAATATCGATCGACCCCTGTTGAGACTCGTATTTCTGCTCCAGGGTGAATATCATTTCGGGGTTCGCCAGATTTTGGGCAAACAGGGCGTTGAATCGATCCATTATATCCTCGCTGGAAAGCTTTGCACACTTCTTATAAAAGTTCAGGTCCTTTGGCTTCTCAACTTGTTCAGAATCTGATGAGACGGACACTGTTGGTTCGTTTTTCCTTTTTCGGCTTTCTGTCTGCCTAGATGTAACAAAGTCAGACATCCATACCCATTTCCCGTTCACCATTTTTCCGAACAGCATCTTTTGTAGGCTTTTGAGATCAATCGGGTCCGGGTGATTCACAATCGTGAGACGAGAGTGGTCTTCGGGTTTAAAGACTCCGATCGATTCAGCAATCCTGGTGACGATGCTCCCACAACAGATGAGGGAAGAGTTCTTCTTGCAAAAAGCGCTGATGTATTTTCCAAACCAGTAGCCTAGATTCATTCTTGGTCCAACTGCCATACTCCACAAGGCGGTGAGATCTACATGTGGCATGGTGGCTTGATTTTCTCGGGCAAATATTGTGCCAGAAATTAGCTTGTGCAAATAGCGGATTCGATAGTCATCAACATTGGAAGCCTTAGACACGCTACCGTCATAGTATTTCTGTCCCGAAATTGACGCCCAGAAAGCCGAAGGGTCAAATACATCTGGTGTCTTGGTGAATGCCTCTTTGTAGCTTTCCGATTCAAGGTCATCGTCATCGGCATCACCTAACATCTGGTTGAATAGGTTAAGCGACGGCCGCTGGGAGTGACCCATGAGTCGAAAGCTGAACTTTCCCTCTTCCTCGGGATCGGTTATCTCCACGTTGTGCTTAAAAGTGGCCAAGAAATCGAGTGTCAGTTCCCGATAGGCAGGTTCCTTCATTTCAAAGAAGCATTCAAAGTGTCCTGCCTTCATGAGAACGCGCACACGATCCTCAAGCTTTAGCCGCCTTAGGGTTTCTCAACAAACTGTTCGGATGGGTCCGAAATCAAGCTTTGCTAGCTCTTCATAATAAGCCTGTACCGTTGCGTCTTTGAATTGGGACAGTTTCTTCACCAGTTTCTCGTCTGGAACAAAAGCTACAGTGCTAGGCTCAGCCATCTTTGCTTTCGCTTTTTCTTTCTTGGATGATCCCTCAACTTTCACGTGTTATCCTGAACCACGAGTTCTCATTTCGTTCTCTATTTTAAGTAAGGTTTTCCAGTGGTACAGAGCACAGAGCATGAACTGCTTCTGTGAAAAGAACTATCAAAGAAAAGAAAGAAGTATGGTGAATGACTGACCGTAATGAGATAGAGCTTCTTTAAGTAGGGGAAACAGATACGTCCTCTTGCCAATCTGTCATTATTAGGTCGATTCAGAGTATGCCACCTGGACAGATTGGCAGAAAGGCGCGTATTTTCGAATTGGAACTAGGGGCGACGAACGATCATGATTTTAATTTAGAGTTTATTTCACCCTATCCGTTCAATCTTATCGAGGAAAAACATGCGGTATGAGTGCCTATGGGTATAGGAGTGGACGTTTCCACTTTTACTGATTTTTAATTTTTTCTACCGCCCAATTTTCCCAAGAGACTGCTCCCCTATGGAACAGGTACATTTGTAAAACTACACCCTTTAGGAAAAGGTTTGAGTTTTACCACTGTGCCTGTTCATGAGATACCTATTACGAATCACAGTTCTTTGTTAAATGAATCTACTACAATTGACACTAATTAACTAAATTAAAATAATTAAAATGCAAAATTACTCGTGCTACAATTGGTGTTTGTAGCGAACACCCTTTTTGTGCTTTTACTGGCTTGGGGGGTCCTGGAAATGAACGGTATCAATCTTCCTTGTGTGATCGTTCTCTAAATATAGCTTTAATCTCTGCCCGTTCACTTTGAAAGGTTCCTGACCTTCCCTGCCAATCTCAACCGCTCCATGATTAAACACCTTGTGCACCGTATAAGGTCCCGTCCATCTTGACTTTAGCTTCCCAGGAAACAACCTGAGTCTTGAGTTGTACAGGAGGACTCTCTGAACTTCTTGGAATGTTTTTGTCTGGAGTTTTCTATCATGCCACAGCTTTGTCTTGTTTTTGTAATTCACGGCATTCTCATATGAGAACAACCTGAACTCTTCCATGTCGCAGAGTTGAAGTCTTCTCTGATCTCCAACAGCCTGTTGCTCAAAATGTAAGAAAGTTAATGCCCAGAAGGCCTTGTGTTCCATTTCAACAGGAAGGTGACAAGATTTTTCGTATAACAATCTAAACGGAGACATTCCAATTGGTGTTTTATAGGCAGTCCTATATGCCCAAAGAGCATCGTCAAGCTTGTTCGCCCAGTCTCTCCTAGAATTGCCAACAGTTTTTTCTAAAATTCTTTTGATTTCACGATTGGAAATCTCTACTTGTCCACTTGTTTGTGGATGGTAAGGTGTGGCAATTCTGTGAGAGACTCCAAGCTTTCCCATCAGCTTCTCTAATTTGGCATTGCAAAAGTGGGTTCCTTGATCACTAATGATCACTCGTGGGACATCGAATCTGGCAAGCAGCCTTTTCAGGAATTTTACTACCACACGGGCGTCATTGGTGGGACTAGCCATTGCTTCGACCCACTTGCTCACATAATCCACAGCCACTAAGATGTATTTATTTTCTAAGGATGTAGGGAATGGTCCCATAAAATCTATGCCCCAGATGTCAAAAATTTCGCACACAACTATGTTGTTGAGGGGCATAGCATTCCTAGCCGAGATGTTGCCTGTTCGCTGGCACTCATTACAAGTGCTAACGAACAGATGAGCATCTTTAAAAAGTGTTGGCTAGAAAAAACCTAATTGAAGAACCTTAGCCACAGTTCTGCTAGCGCTATGGTGTCCTCCAGCTTCACGGTCATGACAGTGGCTTAGAACATCCTGTCCCTCTTCTTGCGATATACATCTTCGAATAATTTGATCCGCGCACAACCTGAAAAGATAAGGGTCATCCCAAAAGTAATATTTAATTTCAGTAAAAAAATTTCTCCTCTGATTAGTGGACAGTTTGTGAGGCTTGAGCGAACTTGCTAAGTAATTGGCAATATCGGCAAACCATGGCGCAGACTGTGCAGTGTATAGATGTTCGTCTGGAAACCTTTCAACAATCTCTGGTTGTTCCTGACTGCCTTAGTGATCAATCCTTGACAAATGATCAGCTGCGACATTCTCCGTTCCCTTTTTATCCCTTATTTCCAGATCAAACTCTTGAAGCAATAATAACCATCGGATCAGCCTCGGCTTAGCATCCTTTTTAGCGAACAACTATCGCAACGCAGCGTGGTCTGTGTGAACAACAACCTTGGATAGCACTAAGTAAGGTCTGAATTTGTCGAAGGCATACACAACTGCAAGAAGTTCCTTCTCGGTAGTTGTGTAATTCTGCTGGGCCTCGTTTAATGTCTTGCTTGCATAGTAAATGGGCCGAAACATCTTCTCAATCCTTTGTCCAAGGACAGCTCCCACACAAGTATCGCTTGCGTCGCACATCCTTGGTCTTTAGGAGCTCAAAAGCCTTTACACAGTTTTCGTCGAAAGAGAATTCGGCTTCCTTATGAAGTAAAGCCAACAAAGGAAGCGCAATCTTTGAAAAGTCCTTGATGAACCTGCGATAAAACCCTGCGTGCCCCAAAAAACTTCGCACATCCTTTACATTGGTGGGCACAGCTAGCTTTTCTATCACCTCTACTTTAGCTTTGTCCACTTCCATCCCTTTTTCTGAAATTTTATGCCCAAGGACAATTCCTCCTGTGACCATGAAGTGGAACTTCTCCCAATTTAAGACCAAGTTAGTTTCCTTACATCGCACAAGCACAGCTTCGAGGTTGTTTAGACAACTATCAAAAGAGTTTCCATAAACCGAGAAGTCATCCATGAATATTTCTACGGTTCGCTCCACCATGTCATGAAAAATGGACATCATACATCGCTGAAAAGTGGTTGGAGCGTTGCACAACCCGAACGGCATTCTTCTGTAAGCATAAGTCCCATATGGACATGTGAACGTTGTCTTTTCTTGGTCCTCACTATGAATTGCGATTTGGTTGTATCCTGAATAACCGTCGAGAAAACAATAGAAAGCATATCCTGCTAACCGCTCCAGCATCTGATCAATGAAGGGCAAAGGGAAATGATCCTTCCTCGTGGCTTCATTGAGCTTTTTGTAATCAACACAAACTCTCCACCCTGTAATCGTTCTTGTGGGCACTAACTCGTCTTTCTCATTGAGGACTACTGTTGTTCCTCCCTTCTTTGGCACAACGTGAACAGGGCTTGTCCACACACTATCAGATATTGGGTAAATAATGCCAGCATCGAGAAGCTTGATCACTTCTTTTCTCACAACCTCCTTCATGTGGGGATTTAGCCTTCGTTGCGGTTGGACAGTTGGTTTGTGCTCCTTTTCCATTAGGATTCTGTGAACACAGACTGCAGGACTAATTCCTTTTATGTCATCAATTTTCCATGCGATTGCATCCTTGTTTCTTCGCAAGACCGCCATGAGTTGCGCCTTTTGATCAGGAGTTAACTTTGAGGATATGATGACCGGACTTCCGCTAGGTGGTTCAAGGAATGCATACTTGAGGTGTGCAGGCAACGGTTTCAATTCCGGTTTAGTCACCGGCACAGTTGGTATCTCCGGTGGTTCTTGATGAGTAGGAACAGTAGGATCGAAAGGAGGTGCTGGTAAGCTGGATTCAATGGAACAGCCTGTTCCTTCGCATATGTTCACCTCTTCTCCCAATAAAGTTTCTAAAGTGTTCTGTTCCTGCAAAGTAGAAAGACTTTGAAAATCATCCAAGAAACAGCATGTGTCATCATTATTATTTGCACGTCTCATTGCCTCGTTCATCTTAAAGATGACTTCTTCCCCATTAATCCTTAAAAATAATTGTCCCTCGCCTACGTCTATTAATGCCTTCCCTATGGCTAAAAATGGTCTACCTAGGATGATGGGCACATGCAAGTCTTCATCAATGTCCATTATAATAAAATCAACGGGCAAAATAAATTTCCCTACTTTGACTAGCACGTCTTCCACAACCCCCCTAGGATAGCACACTGAACGATCAGCTGATTGAATAGACATGCGAGTAGGTTGGGGTTCTCCTAATCCAAGTTTTGCATATACAGAGTATGGCATGAGGTTTATGCTAGCTCCTAGATCACATAGTGCATTTTCAATATTTAGCTTTCCAATTGAACAAGGAATCGAAAAACTCCCTGGATCTTTTAGCTTCATGGAAATGTTCTCCAGTTTCTTTTTGTTCGACAGGATGTCTTTGAGGAATTTGGTGTATGTCGGCATCTGTGCCAGTGCTTCCACGAAAGGAATGTTGATGTGTAACTTCCTTAAGGTATCCAACACTTTCGAATTCTGCTCTTCCAGCTTTTTGTTGATTAGACGCGTTGGATATGGCACAGGTGGAACATACAGCGGTGGTGGCTTATACATTCTTTCGCCCTCCTCTTGATTTGGCTTACTTGTATAGTTTGCCTTTCTTGTTTCTTCATTACTAGGAACAGCCTATTCCTATTCCCCTTCAGCTTCTTTGGACGTTCCTGCACACTCAGCATTCTTATCAGTCAAAACAATTGGTTGAGTTTCCTTACTAGACCTTAGGGTGATTGCCATGATGTCGCCTTTAGGATTTGGCTCTGTGTTGCTTAGCATTATTCCCTTTCCTTTTGACGTGGATGCAGCTATCTGGTGAACTTGTGTCTCCAGATTCTTGATCGACGCCTGTGTCTGTTTCATGAACTGCATCATCATTGTTTTCATATACGGTTCGACATCTTCTTTTTGTGGCACAGGTTGCTTGTATTGCTGCTGAGGTTGCCGTTGGTACTGTCCTCCTTGCTGTTGTTGATACCTTGGCTGGTCTTGATACCGTGGTTGTCCCAGCTGGTCTGGTTGGCCTGTCCATCCAAAATTTGGATGGTTCCTGGTTTCAGAGTTGTACGTGTTAGAATAACGGTTTGGCTGGTTCCTTTGATTATACCCTGCGTAGTCACATTCAGCATGTGTGCCATTTGTTAAGCCCAAAATATACCTAAAATATCATCAATAATTACATCAATATTGCTACAAATTTATGCTATTTATATCTGTTTAGAATACTTTTACTTTCGAATATGTTTCTTTCATGCAAGGTACATAAATATTTGGTAAAATCCAAATAGGAGTAAAAAGAGCTCAAAAATAGAAGAAAAGCCCTACAAAAGGAGTCGAAGACGACGAAAATTAATAATGCTAAGTCGAGGACACGAACGAGAGCGAAGAAGTGAAAAATGCTCCGTGCCGCGACCGCGGCCCCCCTATTCACGGTCGCGACACGCGTCCTTCAGCCTTTCTTCCCTTCGTCCGAAGAACAAATTGTTGCTCCCCCATTCTCGGTAGAGAATTTAATATTCTCGGTACGAGCAGGAGATTTTAGAAGCCTAGTTACACACTTTCGTTTTCGACGAAACGCGATCGTTCGGGTGGATAAAGACGTCCTTTCGCAGCGGACACGATCCTTCACAACGGACACGACACTTCAATCAAGACTCTTCAACATCTATAATTAAAGAGTTGATGGAGAGTTGAGATATAATGTTATATGTGTAGAAGAAAGAGATTAGTGTAGAATTTATGCAGAAATTCCGAATCAAGTGATTTAGAAGTTAGATTTCGATTCTGTTCAAAAGCAATATGATGTACACACATTGTTTACAAAATAATAACAAATTCAGTAGCGTTTAGACATTGTTCCAGTTTAGTTTACATTTTGGTAGTGGACCGACCCAGTCTCTATTACGAAGATTCAGCGAGAAGATTGAGTAGAGGATTCGCCCCTGAGCCTGACAAACTCTAACGAAACCCAAGGAAAGGATTGACAACCCGTTCACTTGCACGCCGTCGAAGAATTCAATGCTCCATGTTCTCTGTAAACTTGTATCAATTTATATTTCATCTAATAAAGTCCGTTCTAGTCGATAGATTTTTATGCAGCACTTATGGTAACCAATCCACTAAAGTGACTGCTGGTGTTTTCATTAAAACGTAGTTTAATTCAAAATCTTTACAAGGAAACTTTGTTGAACACTTAGGCAAATTATTATCTCGGTAGAGTTTTAATTTGGTTAAGGGCAATTATCCCGGATAAGGGTTTTGTCACGTTCAAAGGCAATTAATTAGAGGTTCCGTCATTTATTTCATCTTTATAATTCGTACAAAGTTTAAAGTTGTTTTCTTTGCTTAATGCAAACGAATATACTTGTTTACTTTTCTAAAGTACTAAAACGTTCCTGTTTTGCAAATTCATTTTTAATCAGATACTTTCTAACATCTTCACATTCTAATCTAATTCTCATTCTAGCAATTTCAAAACCAAAACCGATTAAACGATTTTCCCATATTATAAACCTAAAAGTAAATTTAACCGATTCAAAATAAGCTTTTGTTGAAAAACGTTCCCTGTGGGATCGATATCTTTTATTACTACAAGCTGAAGGAAATTAGGGCTAAGGTATAGCAGCGGAAATATAAAAATTTTAGCCTATTTCCTTTTAACCATAGGATCCGTTAATCGTTATTTCATATAAAGAGGGATAAGAAGGAATACCTTTCGATGAACAATCTACCGTTGTTAAAGAAGCGCCCACAATTCTTCTCCGAGGTTCCAACCGCAAAGTAGAATACGGTGAGGTTAAGATAAAATCAACCCTTATGAGATGCAACCAAAATAGATTGCCTCTAATTAACCAACACAAGATCAAGGAGAAAGAGGGATGAATAAGATTAATCAATCGATGGAATGTCGTATGAATTCTTGTCCACGAACTTGGGGAATAGAATTCTTTTCTCTCTCTCTCTAAGCAATTTCGAAAATCACAAGTGGGGAGGCTTAGGGCTTGGTCGAAATTCACTATAGGAAGGGGTATATATATTAGCTTGTATCTAAACCCTAGTTAGATAGGAATAGGTTACTTAATAGGAATCCAATTTGGAAAAGGATCCTAATTATTATCTCACTATATATCTAATATATTTAGGATAATAATAAATAACCTAATTGGATAATAATAGGAGAATATTAATCTAATTAAAACTCCTAATTAAATTATCTCTTAATTAATTTAATTCATAATCCTAATCAAATTAGGATTAATGGAATAAAATCAATCCCTTACTAATACATACAAATTTCGGCCCCCTCCTTGTATTTGGGCCTTACTGGGCTCAATTGGGCTTCCATCTATTAATCATATCCATCTCTCTTTTGGTTCCAAGTCTTATGTGTGATCCATTAGGTCCTTACTACTTCTGGCCGTATGCAACCTATTAAATTAATTTCTTCAAGAATTATATTTAATCCCTTGCATAACGGAATGATGTACAGAGTATGTTATTGGCAAGTCTGTAATCATTCCCCCAGAGTCCGTTAAGAAGACAGGTTGATTCTGTCGTTAACCCTTCCGTATTAGTTACAGTATAATACGATCCTTTATCAACTACATCCTTGAACTGAATCTTATGACTATGGGTAATGTCAAGTCACATATAGCGAGACGTTCGTTTTACTTGTTATTGGCCGAGTCAACTCAAAAAGATAGGTTAAGTGAAATCTGTATTTCTACTCTTAATCTATCACCTTGCAAGGGTTTAGAGTCAAGTCTTCCACAAGCGATCCTTGGATGTATCTCCCATTAATCGGGAGTGATAAATGCTCAATCCAATGTATAACTACCCTGAAAATTACTTCCTGTGACACCCAACCTTTGCAGTTCACACCCCAGAGTCATCTCTGTTAAGGATCGTGGGACCACAGGATCAAAGTCTCACATTCAGTAATTCAGGATGACCAATTAACATTCCTTTGAGTCTGAGGATTAGTTATACCTATTAATACCAATGAGATGAACAGTTGACAAGGATGAATCTACCCATCCTGTTATCTCAAATCGGATCCCCAATCCTAATGAACAACGTTTCATCGGATCTATGTAACTATCCAGATATCTGTATATATGAAGCTTGTGAGATCAGCTTTCTGTCGGACAGAAGACATTGTTACATACAAGTCTCAACAGTGATATATCAATCCTAAACATATCACTCGACTTGGGGTGGTTTTAAGTTTATTAGTTTATTATAAAGTTTTGTCTCACTTCATGCTTGTATGAACACTTTATAATCACTTTAAACAAACTTACGGATTTCCTTTTATTAGACTTTATTTATTGCTTAAAAGGGATTGCCTTTATATAGTTATAAAACATATATCTCATTAAAACAAATGATATAAAGAACAATTCATTTACAATAAGTTTGTATCCTGCAACAATTGACTATAGGACACAAAACCCCAACATACTCCCACTTGGACTAAAGCCAATTGTTTCTAAAACTTATCCGAGTAGAAGTTAAATGACGATCATGTACTTTCTGGGTTAAAGGCTTTGTCAACGGATCTGCAACGTTGTCCTCTGTAGGTACTCTTTCTATTCTCACATCTCCTCTAGCCACAATCTCTCTTATGATGTGGTATCGCTTTAGGTAGTGCTTGGATGCATTATGAGACCGTGGTTCCTTTGCTTGCGCAATGGCTCCATTGTTATCACAGTACAGAGTAATGGGATTGACAATGTCAGGCACCACACCTAGTTCTGTAATGAACTTTCTAATCCAAACTGCTTCCTTTGCTGCTTCCGCAGCAGCGATGTACTCTGACTCGGTCGTAGAGAAAGCTATGCTTCCCTGCTTGGAACTTTTCCAACTGACCGCGCCCCCATTTAGGATAAACAGGTATCCTGATTGGGATTTAAAATCATTCTCATCTGTGAGATGACTAGCGTCTGAAAATCCTTGTATTTTCAGATCTCCTTCTCCGTACACTAGAAACATATCTTTAGTTCTTCTCAAGTACTTAAGAATGTTTTTGACGGCAATCCAATGCTCGTCTCTCGGATTCCCTTGGTAACGACTCGTTACAGATAACACGAATGCTACGTCGGGTCTAGTGCATAGCATAGCATACATAATCGAACCGATCGCGCTGGCGTACGGGACTACAGCCATGCGTCGTTTGTCATCATCAGTTTTAGGACATTGATGATTGTTTAACTTTACTCCATGTACCATGGGTAAGTTACCTCATTTCGATTCAAGCATGCTAAACCGATTTAGCACCTTTTCAATGTATGTAGCCTGTGAAAGACCAAGCAGTCTACGTGATCTATCCCTGTAGATCTTTATACCAAGTATATAGGCTGCTTCACCGAGGTCTTTCATTGAGAAGTTACCGGATAACCATATTTTCACTGACTGTAATAGAGCAATGTCATTTCCCATTAACAGTATATCGTCCACATATAGTATGAGAAATGCTATAGAGCTCCCACTTGCTTTCTTGTAAATGCAAGCTTCTTCGCAATTTTGTTCGAAACCAAATTGTTTTATGGTTTCGTCAAAACGCTTGTTCCAGCTTCTAGATGCTTTCTTGAGTCCATAAATGGATCTCTGAAGTTTGCAAACTTTATTTGCATCCTTTGATATGAAACCTTCAGGTTGCATCATGTATACATCCTCAAGCAGGTTTCCGTTTAGGAAAGCTGTTTTCACATCCATTTGCCAAATCTCATAATCAAAATGAGCGGAAATTGCAAGCATGATTCTGATTGATTTGGACATAGCAACGGGAGAGAAGGTTTCATCATAATCAACACCTTGTTTTTGACGATATCCTTTTGCTACCAACCTAGCCTTGTAGGTGCTAACCTTTCCATCCATGTCAGTCTTCTTTTTGAAGATCCATCTGCACCCAATGGGTTTTATCCCTTCGGGTGGATCAACCAAAGTCCAAACTTGGTTAGTATACATGGAATCCATTTCAGAATCCATGGCCTCAAGCCATGCTTTAGAATCTGGACTAGTAAGAGCCTCTTTATAGTTTTCGGGTTCGTCGTCTAATACGGGAACCTCGTCATCATCTCCCACTAGAAAACCATATCTAATTGGGAGTTCACGAACTCTTCGTGATCTACGAATAGGTGCCACTGGAGTCTCATCTAATGGGACTTCTTCGGGTATCTCGACCGCCTCCGTTGTTTCAGTCGGTGTTTCTTCCTCTTGAACTTCATCGAGTTCAATCACGCTTCCCTTTTGTGTTTCTTCGAGAAACTCTTTCTCTAAGAAGGTTGCGTGTTTGGATACGATCACTTTCTCATCATCTGGATGATAGAAGTAATATCCCATAGTTTCCTTAGGGTATCCAATGAAGAAACATTTATCAGATTTAGAATCTAATTTGTCGGACGCAACACGTTTGACATATGCTGAACAACCCCATACTCTCATGAAAGAGAACACGGGTTTCCTACCAACGAACAATTCATATGGCGTGGAACTAGCGGATTTAGTTGGTACTCGATTTAGGGTGAAGAGGGCAGTTTCTAAGGCATAGCCCCAGAACGTCTTTGGAAGTAAGGCCATGCTCATCATGGATCGTACCATATCTAATAGGGTACGATTTCTCCTCTCGGATACACCATTGTGTTGTGGCGTATAGGGAGGTGTCCATTGTGAGCATATCCCACATTCAGTTAGATAATTCAGAAAATCATCAGAAAGATATTCGCCACCTCGATCAGATCGAAGTGTTTTTATTTTCTTTCCTAATTGATTTTCCACTTCATTCTTGAAGCATTTGAACTTGTCAAAAGCTTCTGATTTGTGCCTCATCAAGTAGATATAACCATAGCGAGTATGGTCATCTATGAAGCTAATGAAGTATCTGAATCCTCCTCTTGCTTGGACTGACATAGGACCACATACATCTGAATGAATGAGTCCTAGAGTGTCTGATACACGCTCACCTTTATTGCTAAAGGGTGTCTTTGTCATTTTACCTTTTAAACATGATTCGTATGTTTCCAATGATTCAGAATCGATTGGATCTATAAGCCCATCTGAATGTAGCTTTAGCATGCGTCTCTTGTTTATATGGCCTAAATGACAATGCCACAAGTAAGTTGAATTATCTAGCTTATGTCTTTTGGTATCAATTGCAAAAACAGGAGTTTTATCATCTAACACATAAATCCCATTTTGTGATATTCCTGAAAAATAAAAGATCGAATCTTTATAAAAATTGCAACTATTGTTCTTTATTGAAATATGAAAACCGTCATCAACGAGACGGCTAATAGAAATAATGTTACGAGACATCTCAGGAACATATAAACAATTCCTTAATTCTATTACAAGCCCAGAAGGCAAAAGTAAAACATAATCTCCAATTGCGAGGGCGGCAACTCTTGCTCCATTTCCCACTCGCAAGTTTATGCTTCCTTTCTTTAGTTCCTTAGTCTGTTTTAGCTCCTGCATATTTGTACAAATATGAGATCCACATCCGGTATCAAGTACCCAAGATTCAGACAATGAAACCGTATTTATTTCAATATAGAACATACCAGACGTAGAAGCACCGCCTTTTCCCTTCTTGAGGGTGGCTAGATACTCCTTGCAGTTTCTCTTCCAATGCCCGTCTTTACCACAGAAGTGGCACTCTCCTTTGGGCTTCTTAACTTCCTTTCCCTTGGACACATCTTTCTTACCTTTCTTGGAATGTTTAGAATTGGGAAAGTTCCCTTTTCTTTTCTTCGATCCCTCGATTACAAGAGCCGGTATGGCCTTGTCTTTCTTCATATTGGGCTCAACTGATTTGAGCATGTTTGCAAGCTCTTCAAGAGAGGTTTGCAAGTCATTCATTTGGTAGTTCATGATGAACTGTGAATAACTCTCTGGGAGGGACTGAAGAACCAAGTCGGTACTTAATTCGTTGTCCATCACAAATCCAATACTAGAAAGTTTGGTAATATAGCCTATCATCTTGACACAATGTGTCATGACAGATGTGCCCTCTTGCATCCTGCAACGATATAACAGTTTTGATATCTCGTAGCGTTCGCACCTGGTTTGTTTCCCAAACAATTCCTTTAGGTGCATGATGATGGAATAGGCATTCATCTCCTCATGTTGCCTTTGTAATTCCGACGTCATCGATGCAAGTATGATGCAAGCGGCATGATCATCATTAGCCTTGTGCTTCTGATAAGCATTAATTTCCTCGATGGGAGCATCATCTTCAGGGACAGGGGGTATCGATGTATCAAGTACATACCCAATTTTCTCGAACTTCAAAACAATTTTGAGGTTACGAAACCAGTCGGTGAAGTTTGAACCATTCAATTTGTTATCGGTAAGGATGTTTTGCAGATTGGTTTTAGTCATGATTTTAAGAGTGTGTGTTTAAACAAAACCTGAGAGTGAGAAAGAGTAAACGTATGTCATTCATTTGCTTTAAAGTTTAACAATCTAAAATTATAGGCCTTTTAATTTATTTCAGATTGCTCCCACTATTTTGCCAAATTAATAACCCTCCGTATTAATTCGAAGAATTTCACAAATCCTTTAGTGAGCTAGGATCCTAACTCTTGAGATTTCGCCTTGAGTTTACTCAACAAGCTAGTCTCATTCATTAGGTAGATTCATATAATCAATCACATCTCTAATGTGATTCCTAGGTTATTGGGTTACTAACCACATTAGTAACTAATATGCTATTCATATTAATCCCAACCGTTTTGCCCATTAGTTTATGACAACATGAGTTTACTCATCCAATTATCATAATCTAATTTAAGTATTACCCCATATTCATGAAAAATGATTTTCGATAATTCAGGTGTTACCATAAGACCCCGAGCTTGAGTTTACTCAACAACCCAAAGGCCCCCAGTACTGCCGGCTGAATTATAATATTAGGGAGGGGCAACCGATTTTAATAACTTACTTATTTACTTAACTTTTTAATGAGGGATTTTATTTAAGTCTCATAATCTAACTTAGTCTTGATTTGCTTTAGCATACATCAGACATACATACATTCACATACATTGGCGTTATGGACACATCATCTAAATTATTCCGTCGAGCCAGAGACGGAATAAAAGGCCAAACCTAAGGAAATACTAACTATTACATATTTCTCTTTAGGTCCTCCGTCTTCTCCATGGCGCCTTGAAATTACATTTTAATTTCTATACTACTATAAGAAAACTTCAATTGAATTGAAGGGAATCAGATGAGAGGAGAAATTACAATAGATAGTAGAAAGGCAGGACGCGCAGGCCCTATTTCAAAAATACCAAAACACTAAAAGAGGGTCCAAATATGTCCATAACTCCAAACATGCATAGACTCAATTAAATAAATTTAATTGGTTGATTACATAACCGGCTTATGTAATATTTAGGTTAATCACATTAACTCGTCAAATTAACTTTCATCCAATTTTACTTCTAATCGTTTTGTATCTTTATATTAATCCTTAGATCAATATAACCATATAAAACGTTGATTATGCTCGTCCCATTTATTTTGATTTTAATTCATTTAACACTTTGATTTACATATTGGTAAAAACAAACATTTAAACGAATTATTCATTCGATAATCAAAACAGAAAACTATTAATTTCTGAAACATATATATACATTTAACATAAAACGATTTTAAACCTATTTTAAAATCAAGTGGGTATCGGGCCGGGCCCGAGGGCGGGCTGCTGTCGATTGGCAGCAGCCCTTAGGGCACGCGGGGCGCTGCTGCCTTGCGGCAGCGCCGCCCCTGCGCCGCACGCGGCTGCTGCCGCGAGGCAGCAGCCGCGTGACAGCGGCCAGTCGCGCCGTGAGGCGCGACTCGGGCTGCTGTCATATTTTTTTTATATTAAATATATATATATATATATATATTTATATATATATCAGTTCTAAAATAATTTTAAAACGGTTTTCAGAAATAGGATAATCTACAATAGATTTCCGTTTTATCATTTAGAATTAATAAAACTAATTTTATCAACCTAACTATAAAACTAATAGATTTTGTTACAATGATTATCAACCGAAATAATTAGGAACATAAGCATAATCAGTTTTAATTAACAATTAATTAAAACTTTATTTATCTTTAGAATTAATTAACCAAACAATTTGTTAATTAATCCTAACCATAAATATTTATTCAATCCTATTGAAAACTTCTATATTTTCATATATGAAATAACGGATTTAACGATGGCTCTGATACCACTGAAGGAAATTAGGGCTAAGGTATAGCAGCGGAAATATAAAAATTTTAGCCTATTTCCTTTTAACCATAGGATCCGTTAATCGTTATTTCATATAAAGAGGGATAAGAAAGAATACCTTTCGATGAACAATCTACCGTTGTTAAAGAAGCGCCCACAATTCTTCTCCGAGGTTCCAACCGCAAAGTAGAATACGGTGAGGTTAAGATAAAATCAACCCTTATGAGATGCAACCAAAATAGATTGCCTCTAATTAACCAACACAAGATCAAGGAGAAAGAGGGATGAATAAGATTAATCAATCGATGGAATGCCGTATGAATTCTTGTCCACGAACTTGGGGAATAGAATTCTTTTCTCTCTCTCTCTCTAAGCAATTTCGAAAATCACAAGTGGGGAGGCTTAGGGCTTGGTCGAAATTCACTATAGGAAGGGGTATATATATTAGCTTGTATCTAAACCCTAGTTAGATAGGAATAGGTTACTTAATAGGAATCCAATTCGGAAAAGGATTCCTAATTATTATCTCACTATATATCTAATATATTTAGGATAATAATAAATAACCTAATTGGATAATAATAGGAGAATATTAATCTAATTAAAACTCCTAATTAAATTATCTCTTAATTAATTTAATTTATAATCCTAATCAAATTAGGATTAATGGAATAAAATCAATCCCTTACTAATACATACAAATTTCGGCCCCCTCCTTGTATTTGGGCCTTACTGGGCTCAATTGGGCTTCCATCTATTAATCATATCCATCTCTCTTTTGGTTCCAAGTCTTATGTGTGATCCATTAGATCCTTACTACTTCTGGCCGTATGCAACCTATTAAATTAATTTCTTCTAGAATTATATTTAATCCCTTGCATAACGGAATGATGTACAGAGTATGTTATTGGCAAGTCTGTAATCATTCCCCCAGAGTCCGTTAAGAAGACATGTTGATTCTGTCGTTAACCCTTCCGTATTAGTTACGGTATAATACGATCCTTTATCAACTACATCCTTGAACTGAATCTTATGACTATGGGTAATGTCAAGTCACATATAGCGAGACGTTCGTTTTACTTGTTATTGGCCGAGTCAACTCAAAAAGATAGGTTAAGTGAAATCTGTATTTCTACTCTTAAGCTATCACCTTGCAAGGGTTTAGAGTCAAGTCTTCCACAAGCGATCCTTGGATGTATCTCCCATTAATCGGGAGTGATAAATGCTCAATCCAATGTACCCTGAAAATTACTTCCTGTGACACCCAACCTTTGCAGTTCACACCCCAGAGTCATCTCTGTTAAGGATCGTGGGACCACAGGATCAAAGTCTCACATTCAGTAATTCAGGATGACCAATTAACATTCCTTTGAGTCTGAGGATTAGTTATACCTATTAATACCAATGAGATGAACAGTTGACAAGGATGAATCTACCCATCCTGTTATCTCAAATCGGATCCCCAATCCTAATGAACAACGTTTCATCGGATCTATGTAACTATCCAGATATCTGTATATATGAAGTTTGTGAGATCAGCTTTCTGTCGGACAGAAGACATTGTTACATACAAGTCTCAACAGCGATATATCAATCCTAAACATATCACTCGACTTGGGGTGGTTTTAAGTTTATTAGTTTATTATAAAGTTTTGTCTCACTTCATGCTTGTATGAACACTTTATAATCACTTTAAACAAACTTACGGATTTCCTTTTATTAGACTTTATTTAGTGCTTAAAAGGGATTGCCTTTATATAGTTATAAAACATATATCTCATTAAAACAAATGATATAAAGAACAATTCATTTACAATAAGTTTGTATCCTGCAACAATTGACTATAGGACACAAAACCCCAACACAAGCGTATACCGTGCACTTGCGGAAATCGCTCAACACCCTTTCTTGGCTTATCTCCGGGGCAATTTATGTTGAAATGAGCTCCTCCGCAAAAATCACAAATGTCATTGAATGGTGGTTCATTGTGTATCGAAGACACGTTTATCTTTCCCAACTGTCGAGCAAGCTGTTCTACCTGACTTGTTAGTTTTGACACAACATCATCATTTCCCATCTTCATCCCTTCACTTCTGGCTGAGTGCCAGTTGTAACTTGTGCTGACTAGCTTCTCAATAAGGTCATAAAAAGCATGCGGTTCAAGATCTTCTGGATTACTGTTAGCAATGGATTCGATTTGAATTTTGTAAATGTTGGTCACACCATTGTAGAAATTTTGCACTTGCATCCACATAGGGATACCATGATTTGGCACCCTTCTCAACAACTCTTTATATCTCTCCCAGGCTTCTGCCAGCGACTCATCCTCTTCTTGTATGAACCGAGACACTTCATTTCTCAACTTGATGGCTTGTCGGGGTGGGAAATATTTCATCAGAAAAGCTCACTCCATCTCTTCCCAACTTGTGATTGTTCCTGGCTGTAAATTTCTTAGCCAGTTCTTCGCTTTATCCCTCAGGGAAAAAGGAAACAGCTTCAATCTGATCACATCGTCAGAAACACCTCTGTTCGATCTGAATGTGTTGCATAACGTGATGAATTCTTGAATATGCCCATTTGGATCTTCAGATTGAAACCTATTAAATTGTACGGAGGCCTGGATCATCTGTATCATGGACCCCTTCACTTTGAACATGTTGTTCCCCTCGTTGGGTAACACGATACATGATGAATGTCCCTCTGTGGTTGGCCTCGAATAATCTCTGATTCGCATAACAGGAGGGTTGTTATTCTCTCCTTCTTCTTCTTGGTTTGGTTGAACTGGTTGTTCGGGTGGTACCCTTCCAGCCATTCTTCTTGCGGAAATCGCATAACGTGATGAATTCTTGAATATGCCCATTTGGTTGAACTGGTTGAACTGGTTGTTATACCGTGCACTTGCGGAAATCGCTCAACAAGTTTTTGGCGCCGTTGCCGGGGGAACGCCAAAATTTTTGACAAAATTTTATATTTTTCGTGTTTTATTACGAATCTAGGTTTATTCATACTTATTCAAACTTTTACATTTTATTTATTTATTTTTAATTATTAACATATTTATTTTTCAAATTCTGTTTTGTATGTAGTTTCGGTTCGTGCGAAATTTCAAGTTCATGCGCAGTTCTCGAAGTTCAGGCACGTCACCAGATCCTATTGACCCAGAAATTGAAAGAACTCTTAAAAAGAACAAGAAAGAAAAGAAAAAGAAAAACAAAACCCCAATAAAAACTAAAATTACCGAGCCAGAAGTTATGGCCACACTTATGGATTACGCTAGGCCAGGAGTGGCCGGAGTAACAAACAGTATAGTTAAACCCCAAATTAATGCAAACCAATTTGAAATTAAGCGTGTGTTGCTTAATATGTTGCAAAATAATGTAACGTTTTACGGGTTACCTAACAAAAATCCTAATACCCATTTGACAAATTTCTTAGAAATTTGTGACACTTTTAAAATGCCAAATGTGACTGCAGAAGCAATCAATCTTCGCCTTTTTCCTTTTACCTTGAAGGATCGAGCCAAAGAATGGTTAACTTCTATGCCAGCCGCATCAATTGAGACTTGGGAGCAATTAGCCCAAGCATTTTTATCAAAATTTTTTCCTTTAGCAAAAACCGCAAGAGTCATTAAAGAGTTAACGTCTTTTTCTCAAAATGATAGTGAAACTCTTTATGAGGCTTGGGAACGTTTTAAAGAACTTCAACGTTTATGCCCACACCACCAATTGCCCGCTGAACTTTTGATGCAAACATTTTATAATGGACTAAATCCTACAACTAGAGGTTCATTGGACGCTATGTCTGGAGGGTTATTCATGAAGAAAACATCTGCCCAAGCAAGAGAACTTTTGGAGGAAATGGCAATCAACAGCAATATGTGGCCCGCGGAACGTGGACACGTACCATTAGCAAAACCATCATCCTCAACAACATCATCAGTTAAAGGTATAGTGAATCTTGATCCAGTAGCGATGTTGCAAGCCCAATTTTCTGCCTTGTCGCACAAAATTGATAGGTTTATGGCACCGTGTGATCCTAATGGTCAACCAATCCAAAAGGATGTGGATTACGAAGGTATGAGTGAAATTGAACAGGTAAATTTTGTCCAAGGGCAAAACCAAAATAATAACCCTTATTCCAATACATATAATCCTGGATGGAGAAATCATCCTAACTTTAACTGGAGAGATAATAATAATAATAATGCTACTGCTAATCAAAATCGTACTACTAATTATCAAAATCAATCAAGAGATACGATTAGCACTTTATCTTCTAAAATCGACAAATTTATTGATGCTATGAGCGGAAAAATAAGTAATCACGACGATGGTTTTAAACGGATCGAGAATAAATACGATCAGCTTATTAAAAATCAATCATCCAGCATCCATAATTTGGAGATTCAAATTGGACAACTCGCTAAATCAATTCCATCCCGCAAATTGGGAAGTCTTCCAAGCCATACGGAAGAAAATCCGAAAGAGCATGTTAAGGCTATAACTCTTCGTTCAGGGAAAAATTACTTAGGCCCGGAAATTCGACTTTACCTGGAACTGATTTACCAAAGTCCAAAGAGGATGCATTAAAACAAAAAGATGCACCGATTGACTCTAGTACAAAAACTTTTGTACCCAAACCACCTTTTCCACACAAAGTCCGCAACAAGGACTATGACAAACAACTTTTAACATTTTTAGATAAACTTAAAAATTTGCATATTAATTTAACGTTTATGGATGCAATTACGCAAATTCCCAATTATGGTAAATTCCTCAAAGATTTAATTTCAAAGAAAATCAGTTGGGAAGGAATTTCATCCATTTCGCTAACTGAAGATTGCAGTTCGGTTGTGTCAAGCAATTTTCCCACTAAACTCAAGGATCCCGGATGTTTTACCATTCCGTGTAAATTGGGAGATATTGAATTTCCCAGTTGTCTCTGTGATTTAGGAGCAAGTATTAACTTGATGCCATTATCTATTTTTAATAAGTTAGGCTTAGAAGAAGACATCAAACGTACCAATATGGTTTTACAATTAGCGGATCAAACCACTAAAAGACCATACGGTATAATTGAGGATGTTTTAGTTAAAGTTGACAAATTTATTTTTCCTACCGATTTCGTTATTTTAGATTTTGCTTATAATTGTCCGCTAATCTTTGGTAGACCGTTCATGAACACGGGACGTGCTCTAGTTGATGTGTCGGAAGGGAAAGTAGTTTTACGAATAGGAGATGATAAAATTGAGTTTGATATGAACCAAGCGATGAAATATCCTATGGAAGATTTCGCTTGTATGAAACTTGATTTAATTGAAGAATGTGTAAATGACATTGTTCAAAAAGAAGAAATAATAGAACCTATAATGAGTGAGGAACTAGAAGATAAGGACCCAGAACCTTTGATTCGAGAAGATGGACCAGTTTCGCCTTCAATTGTAGTTCCACCTAAATTAGAACTTAAAGAATTACCAAGTCATTTGAGGTACGCTTTCTTAGGCGAAGGCGATTCTCTACCTATTATTATCTCTAACAAACTAACACAAGTCCAAGAAGAGAAATTGAAAGAAGTTGTTAGAAATAGGATAGGAAGTATGGGTTGGTAAATTTCAGACTTAAAAGGTATTAATCCAAGTATTGTGATGCATAGAATTCATTTAGAAGAAGATAAGCCACCTAAAGCGGATAGGCAAAGATGCCTAAATCCGAACATGAAAGAAGTAGTAAAAAATGAGATTACTAAACTTCTAGACAATGGAATCATCTACCCTATCTCGGATAGTGAATGGGTTAGTCCAATCCATTGTGTACCTAAAAAGGGAGGCATAACAGTTGTAAGGAATGAAGAAGGTGAATTAATACCTACGCGAACCACCACTGGTTGGAGGGTTTGTATAGATTATAGAAATCTAAATAAAGCAACTAGGAAAGATCATTTTCCTCTTCCTTTCATTGATCAAATGATCGAAAGGATAGCTGGTCATGCTTTCTACTGTTTTCTTGATGGTTACTCCGGATTCTTTCAAATATACATTTACCCGGATGACCAAGATAAAACAACCTTCACATGTCCTTACGGAACATTTGCATATAGAAGAATGCCCTTTGGTCTATGTAACGCACCTGCAACATTTCAACGTTGTATGACTGCGATTTTTAATGATTTCATTGAAGATATCATGGAAGTTTTTATGGACGATTTTTCAGTTTATGGAGATTCTTTTGATTCATGCCTAGAAAATTTGGATAAAGTTTTGTCTAGGTGTGAAGAAACAAATTTGGTATTAAATTGGGAAAAATGTCATTTCATGGTTGACGAAGGAATTGTTTTAGGTCACAAAATATCTGAAAAAGGATTAGAAGTAGATAGAGCAAAAACCTCAGTAATAGAGAAATTACCCCCTCCAACTACTGTTAAGGGAGTAAGATCATTCTTAGGACATGCTGGTTTTTACAGAAGATTTATTAAAAAAATTTCTGTAATTTCCAAACCACTTACTAATTTACTCATGAAAGATTCAACCTTTGATTTTAACGAAGAATGCGTTAAAGCTTTCGAAACATTGAAAACTGCTTTAGTCAGTGCACCTATTATTGCTAAACCCGATTGGGATTTACCATTTGAAATTATGTGTGATGCAAGTGACTTAGCTGTCGGATGTGTTTTAGGACAAAGAAAGGATAAGAAACTTCATTTCATTTATTATGCAAGTCACACACTGTCTGGTGCACAATTAAACTACACCACAACAGAAAAAGAAATGTTAGCCGTAGTTTTTGCATGTGACAAGTTTAGGTCATATTTATTAGGTTCAAAAGTTATTATTTATACTGATCATGCAGCATTAAGATATTTGTTTGCTAAAAAGGATGCAAAACCACGTCTAATTAGATGGTTTTTATTGTTGCAAGAATTTGATATAGAAATCAGAGACAAAAAGGGAGTAGAAAACCTTGTCGCCGATCATCTATCGAGACTTGAAGATGAAAACGGTCCTATAGGTGAAACTACCGGTATACGAGATGATTTCCCTGATGAACACCTCTATCAAATAAAAAGTGCCATGTCACCTTGGTATGCAGATATTGCTAATTATCTTGTAGCCAATATTGTTCCGGAAGGGTTAGATTTCCAACAAAAGAAGAAATTTTTCTTCGATATTAAACAATATTTTTGGGAAGATCCCTTTTTGTTCAAGACTTGTGGTGACGGGATAATTAGGAGATGCGTTGGTGAAAATGAATACGAATCCATAATGTCGGAATACCATTCTAGCTCTTATGGAGGACATAATGGAGTTAACAAGACAGCTGCTAGAATATTTGAAAGCGGTTTCTTTTGGCCTACGATGTTTAAGGACGTCCGTTCATTTATTACTCGTTGTGATAAGTGCAAAAGAACAGGAAATCTAGGAAGGAAAGATGAGATGCCCCTCACAACCATATTAGAAGTTGAAGTCTTCGATATGTGGGGAATAGATTTCATGGGACCGTTTCCCCCTTCCAATGGTAAAACTTACATATTAGTCGTCGTTGATTATGTTTCGAAGTGAGTTGAAGCAATTGCAAACCCGACGAATGATTCTAAAGTTGTCATTAATTTTCTTGACGATATATTCTGTAGATTTGGTTGTCCAAGAGTTATCGTTAGTGATGGCGGCACTCATTTTATAAACAAGAGTTTTGAAACGCTTATGAAAAAATATGGAGTACGCCACCACGTATCAACGCCGTACCATCCTCAGTCAAATGGTCAGGCGGAGATATCAAACAGAGAACTAAAATGGATTCTCGAGAAAACGGTTTCATCTTCTAGAAAAGATTGGTCTTCTAAACTCAATAATGCGCTATGGGCATACCGTACTGCATTTAAAACGCCAATAGGAATGACTCCGTACCGTTTAGTGTATGGGAAGGCATGTCATTTGCCAGTCGAATTAGAACATAAAGCCTATTGGGCTATTAGAGAACTTAACTTTGATTTACAACAAGCAGGTAGGAAACGTTTGCTCAATTTGAATGAGTTAGATGAGTTACGTCATCTATCTTATGAAAATGCAAAGATTTATAAAGAAAAAGTGAAAAAATGGCATGATGCCAAAATTAAAGTTAAACACTTTAATGTTGGGGATAAAGTGCTGTTATTTAATTCACGACTTCGTTTATTTCCAGGAAAACTTAAGTCCAGATGGTTAGGACCATATTTAGTCGTCAAAACATTCGATTATGGTTCTTTAGAACTGGAAGGTCCTACCGGAGTTCGATTTAAAGTTAATGGTAATCGATGTAAAATCTATTACGAAAATATTTCCCAACTAGGAATTGAGTTCGTAACAAGATTATCTGACGTATGAATTACTCAGTTTATTTTACACAGTTTATTTTGTTTTATTGTTTTTATGATTTTGTTTATTTTATTTTATTTTATTTTATTTTACCAAAATGCCATTTTTTATGACTTTATGTTATGATTTAAATGCATAAAATATTTCTATTTCATGATTTTAGATTTAATTTTTAGGAAATTAAGATGAATTTGAAGTTTCAGGCAATTCTCTACCGAGAATTTAGAATTCCCTGCCGAGAATCCCTTTATTTAAGAATGTTACAAACAGGTTCGGATTTCTCTGTTCATACCGAGAATTTTAAATTCTCTACCGTGAATCAAGAGGTAGCTTTGATGCCTGATTTCCGCAAGGAAATCAGCGTGTCGCGACCGCGGCTTTGCCATTCTCGGTCGCGACACGCGTGTTTCCTGCACTATCAGGTCTGAAACACTCTAACCCTTTCGACGAACCTCTTGGCAATTGAAACATTAAGTTTCTTCATTCCCGAAAGGTGTAATTTTATACCTTTTCATAATTAAAACAACACCTCTTTTCATTTTTCAACTCTTATAAATTAATCCTTGAGGATTCAAGTTCTGTTACAATTCTTTTCATCTTTGTCAGAACTCTGATTTTCTTCACAAACACCATTCTTTGCTAAAGTAACACAAACTTTGCACCATGCCTACCAAGAACAAACCATCTAGGCACAATGCTGCCTCAATCAACAAACGCCCAGACTTATCCAAGCGATATGGGGCGCCTTTTCCTATCTTCAGTCACGATTAAGGTAGGCGTTATTGGAATCACCGGAATGTTGTATATGGATGAATTTCTTAATAGCCAATTAGGCATTTCTGATGACATGAGCCGCTATATGGAGCGCCTAGGGTGGACAAAATTCGCCCAAATGCGATTTCCCATAATAGGCGACTGGATACTCGAATTCTTCTGTACCGTGCGTTTTACTAATAAACGACGAGTACGTCTCAGTTTTCGTCGAGAAGGCGAAATCTTCACTTTCGGCTATCCCGAGTTGCATGCTTGGTTTGGTTTTCCCCCGAGGGATACAATCAAACGTCATCCAGGACGAGACATGACATCCCCGGATATTTGGAGAATGCTCACTGGATTCTGGCGATTCAATTCAAAACTCGCCTATAATCACTCTTTTCGCTCCAACTCCATGCTGTATTTACACAAATTTCTGTGTCACAGTTTATTCGGGCGCACATTCAGTAGTGTGGTCCGTGACACAGATTTGTATGTTCTTGGAGATATATTCCAGGGCAATGCAGTGGATTCTTCCAAAATTCTGATGGAAGGTCTTGTCGCCGCCTCTCGATCCAAAGATAAGAAGATTGGGTTCGGCAATATAATCTGTGGAATAATTCTCGGTTCAAAGGGTACCATTGATGTTCCTTGGAGTGATGATGAATTCTTCCCGACAATTGACTATGAATTTCTCGAGCACGAAGGACTTGTGAAACATGTCTTTCGAGCAGGGCCTCAATTTTTGTCAGCACCGGAACGTGAAACTTTCGTGCAGTTTCAAATTGATCGTATTAAGGCAAGAAATATCCCGTTAGATAGGGATGAATATGTAGAATAGTTTATGTTTTTCATTTTATTTTTTGTATATATTTTGTTTTGTATTAATTATTAGTTTGTTTTCATTACTTGTACATATGTTAAAATAATAACGATCTTATTTCATTCAATTCTTAATTTTTATCCATTTGATCCTTTATCTATACTTAGCATATTTCATATGAGTAATATCTAATTTTTCTTACTCAAATTAAGATAAAAAGGATTCACTTGAACTAATATGGTTTTCTATTTTTCCACACGTATATCTACATTTTATTTATAACTCAATTTCTTTTTAATGCATTAGGTTTTCATTTAATCAATTCAATTCATGTATTAAATATGCATTGTCATGCACTTATTATGCATTTAATATGGTTCTCTTAACTTATATGCATAAATGAACATTTAAGTTTCATTAATTCTTCATAATCAATTTATTCTACTTTAATTCAATTTATTAAGTTTCAACCTTTGGTTTTCCTTGGAATTAATGACATTTATTTAAGTTTTAAGTGTAGGAACACTAAATATTAAGTTCAGGAACCATTTCCTCAACAAAATTGCACAAACCATGTCAAAAGGCACCAAAATAGGCCATTTTTACCAATTCTCTACCGAGAATTCATTAATTCTCGGTATGAGCAGCAACTTTGGCAAAATTTCAGGGCGAAAATTGCCTGAAAATCGCGCGCCGCGGCCGCGGCTTTGCCATTCGCGGTCGCGACACGCGTATAAATTGCCCTTTTCCATCCGATTTTGCCACCAAATTTTGCCTATTCCTATTCATATTCTACCTATTCACCTACCTCTACAACCCTATATAAGCCTACCTCTTACACAAACCTCACATCACCTCTATTTTTACCCAATCCCTTACTCTAAACTCTTCCCCAAAAATCTACTTTTTGTCTTCCCAATTTATTCACTCCAATTTCTATCCTCTTTTCTATTCAATCAATTCCATATTCCAAACCCCCAAACTCATCTTCAAGCTTTACTTTCTCTCTCAATTTCTTCTTCTTCTTCTTCTTCTTCTTCTCACACCCTAAACACACAAAACACCATCACCATGGTTAGAACTAAGCGTGTTGGTAACAAGCCCGCAGTTACAGAAGCTAATCGCCTTCGGGTTCAATGTGGCGCTTATTTTGACATCTATTCGGAGGAAGAAGCCGCTCGTTTCAAACATTTTTCTCAAGCCGACCGCTAATTTGTTGATATGCACTTCTTAGACTTCCATTCGGTAAGAGCATTAAATTTCTCTACTCGAATTGATGCCTTTATTGAAGCTTTGGGTTGGCAAGAATTCGTTAATATGCTATGTAGTGGAATTTTTTGTCACTTTGACCATGAACAAGAAGAAAACTTCAATTTCTTTTAGGAATAATGGTATCCCTTACACCATTGACTATGAAGCAATGGGAAATATTTTTGGTTTCCCTACTTCTGATTTTTATGATAAGCCTAAAGATTTTGATAATGATGCGGTTTGGCAAACTCTTTCGGACCAAGACTATTTTAATTCGAAAAACACTTCAAGCCAGTTGATTAAGGACAATTGTGTGTTCTTCTTTCATAAGTATTTGAGTTTCTCCTTGTTTGGTCGTGTTGAGAGTTCTAAGGTTCAGGTTCGGGATTTGTATGTTTTGGATAGTTTGCTTAAAGGCTTGCGGATTGATAGCATTGGTATTTTGTTTGATAATTTGTTCCGTGCTTCGAGAGCTAGTACCATTCAAATCACTCTTTGTAATTTTATCACCGCTCTTGTGTTGGGAGCACGGGGAGAATTGGACGATTATGACATGACCACCTACCGTGGGTATGTTCCGCTTTTGGACATCTCGGCTCTTGAGCGAGCTCATTTATTGCTTCCACAAGGACCTCCCGTCTTTATTTCATATGCTACCCGTATTGCCCATCTTCGTGGTACTATGGGTGGTGGCGCTTCAAGTTCTCAATTTGTAGGTACCGAAGGCGGTGGAGAGGCGGAAGGCGAGGAGGATGAACCACCGGCTCAAGCACAACCCCAAGCACCTCAAGCGGAGGATGATCCGGTAGATTTGCGGAGGATTTTGGACCAAATCAATTCCAACAATCGTCAAATGAATTTAAGAATTGATGATTTAGTTGAAAACAATATGGTGATGAATGACAACCTCAACCTTTTGAGGCGTGAACATCGATCGACTCGGCATCGGATGCTTTACTTTTTCAGAACGCCGCAATGTGGAGACGTCACCTACACCTCCCGATTCACCACCTCAAGCTTAGGTTGTTTTCCTTTCATTTTATTTTTATCTTGTTATAATTTGGTACAATTTTCATTTTCTTATGTTTGGTACAATTTTTAATTTTATGTTGAAATGTTTAATTTGCTCAATTTCAATCTTTGTTTCGTATTTTATGTTTTCTCCATTATTTTTGCACCAATGAGGACATGGTCCAATTTAAGTGTGGGAGGAGACATACATATATCAATTTCTACACAAATACGAATAAATGCAACGAAGATATTATTTTGCAAAACAAATAACAAATGCAACGAATGATATTCATGCAAATGCAACACATATATATATTGCAAAACATTTTTTCACAATAACTTAACATTTTTTATATGTTCATAAATTAATCATAAGTTAATATGATTATTTGTTTAGGTTATCATTATCGATAGAAACAATATTTCTATACGGGTAATATAGTTTTTAAAAATTTTCACAAATCTCCGTTACGATTTTAAATAAAATTCAATCTCTATTTTATATCATGTAATTCATGATAGAATAAATCTTATTTTAAATTTTCAATTAGGTTTATAGGCTTTAAATTGAACTAACAATTTTAGCTCGGTTTGATTTCGTCTTACATTAAAACTAATTGAAGTTTTTAAGGAAACTTTAGCCATAATACATGTTGAATTTTAAATCAATATAGGATGAATGTGCTATTTTTCTTTTTCCCAAGTTATAATTTTATAATTCATGTTAATCAATCAATTAGTTGAATTCTTAACTTTTGGCCACGATTGAGACCAACCTTATCACAATCGAGGTATGAAAGGGAAGAAAATTAAGTACCGTTTACTTTTGGCCACGGTTGCGACCACCATTATCACAATCGAGGTATGGAAGGAACGTTAAAAGCAAAAACAAAAATAAAAATTAAGCGTGTATAAGTTTAAAGTAACGATTGCGTCCACCCATGGCATAGTCGGTACCTCTTAAGCAAACACAAAGCAATAAAATACGTATAAAGTTACGATCAAGACCACCCTTATCTCGGGCGTAACTAAGCAAATAAATTACAATCAAGTACTTATTCATTTTAATATATCTCATATATTAGTTTAGGTTTGGGAAAGAAAATTTTGTGCTTTGAAATGCCTTGAGATATGAAAGATTCAATAACACACGTGCTTATATCGTCCCGAATGCTTCAATTCAAAATTGGAAATACAAGACGAATGATATATCGTATTTATACTAAGTTAGTTTGATATTTTGCGTATAAATTTGCCATGCGAAGTTAGTCTTTTCGGCTTAACTAATTTAAAAGGTAATGCCAAGGTATATGTTTTATTTTCATAAAGAGATTAGTAAAAGAATAAATTCAGTGAAATTTTGCTCGGGACTAGCAAAAGATTAAGTGTGGAGATTTGTTAAGCCCAAAATATACCTAAAATATCATCAATAATTACATCAATATTGCTACGAATTTATGCTATTTATATCTGTTTAGAATACTTTTACTCTCGAATATGTTTCTTTCATGCAAGGTACATAAATATTTGGTAAAATCCAAATAGGAGTAAAAAGAGCTCAAAAATAGAAGAAAAGCCCTACAAAAGGAGTCGAAGACGACGAAAATTAATAACGCTAAGTCGAGGACACGAACGAGAGAGAAGAAGTGAAAAATGCTCCGTGCCGCGACCGCGGCCCCCCTATTCACGGTCGCAACACGCGTCCTTCAGCCTTTCTTCCCTTCGTCCGAAGAACAAATTGTTGCTCCCCCATTCTCGGTAGAGAATTTAATATTCTCGGTACGAGCAGGAGATTTTAGAAGCCTAGTTACACACTTTCGTTTTCGACGAAACGCGATCGTTCGGGTGGATAAAGACGTCGTTTCGCAGCGGACACGATCCTTCACAACGGACACGGCACTTCAATCAAGCCTCTTCAACATCTATAAAGAAAGAGTTGATGGAGAGTTAAGATATAATTTATATGTGTAGAAGAAAGAGATTAGTGTAGAATTTATGCAGAAATTCCGAATCAAGTGATTCAGAAGTTAGATTTCGATTCTGTTCAAAAGCAATATGATGTACACACATTGTTTACAAAATAATAACAAATTCAGTAGCGTTTAGACATTGTTCCAGTTTAGTTTACATTTTGGTAGTGGACCGACCCAGTCTCTATTACGAAGATTCAGCGAGAAGATTGAGTAGAGGATTCGCCCCTGAGCCTGACAAACTCTAACGAAACCCAAGGAAAGGATTGACAACCCGTTCACTTGCACGCCGTCGAAGAATTCAATGCTCCATGTTCTCTGTAAACTTGTATCAATTTATATTTCATCTAATAAAGTCTGTTCTATTCGATAGATTTTTATGCAGCACTTATGGTAACCAATCCACTAAAGTGACTGCTGGTGTTTTCATTAAAACGTAGTTTAATTCAAAATCTTTACAAGGAAACTTTGTTGAACACTTAGGCAAATTATTATCTCGGTAGAGTTTTAATTTGGTTAAGGGCAATTATCCCGGATAAGGTTTTTGTCGCGTTCAAAGCCAATTAATTAGAGGTTCCGTCATTTATTTCATCTTTATAATTCGTACAAAGTTTAAAGTTGTTTTCTTTGCTTAATGCAAACGAATATACTTGTTTACTTTTCTAAAGTACTAAAACGTTCCTGTTTTGCAAATTCATTTTTAATCAGATACTTTCTAACATCTTCACATTCTAATCTAATTCTCATTCTAGCAATTTCAAAACCAAAACCGATTAAACGATTTTCCCATATTATAAACCTAAAAGTAAATTTAACCGATTCAAAATAAGTTTTTGAGGAAAAACGTTCCCTGTGGGATCGATATCTTTTATTACTACAAGCGTATACCGTGCACTTGCGGAAATCGCTCAACACCCTTTCTTGGCTTATCTCCGGGACAATTTATGTTGAAATGAGCTCCTCCGCAAAAATCACAAATGTCATTGAATGGTGGTTCATTGTGTATCGAAGACACGTTTATCTTTCCCAGCTGTCGAGCAAGCTGTTCTACCTGACTTGTTAGTTTTGACACAACATCATCATTTCCCATCTTCTTCCCTTCACTTCTGGCTGAGTGCCAGTTGTAACTTGTGCTGACTACCTTCTCAATAAGGTCATACAAAGCCTGCGGTTCAAGATCTTCTGGATTACCGTTAGCAATGGATTCGATTTGAATTTTGTAAATGTTGGTCACACCATTGTAGAAATTTTGCACTTGCATCCACATAGGGATAACATGATTTGGCACCCTTCTCAACAACTCTTTATATCTCTCCCAGGCTTTTGCCAGCGACTCATCCTCTTCTTGTATGAACCGAGACACTTCATTTCTCAGCTTGATGGCTTGTCGTGGTGGGAAATATTTCATCAGAAAAGCTCGCTCTATCTCTTCCCAACTTATGATTGTTCCTGGCTGTAAATTTCTTAGCCAGTTCTTCGCTTTATCCCTCAGGGAAAAAGGAAACAGCTTCCATCTGATCACATCGTCAGAAACACCTCTGTTCGATCTGAATGTGTTGCATAACGTGATGAATTCTTGAATATGCCCATTTGGATCTTCAGATTGAAACCCATTAAATTGTACGGAGGCCTGGATCATCTGTATCATGGACCCCTTCACTTTGAACATGTTGTTCCCCTCGTTGGGTAACACGATACATGATGAATGTCCCTCTGTGGTTGGCCTCGAATAATCTCTGATTCGCATAACAGGAGGGTTGTTATTCTCTCCTTCTTCTTCTTGGTTTGGTTGAACTGGTTGTTCGGGTGGTACCCTTCCAGCCATTCTTCTTGCGGAAATCGCATAACGTGATGAATTCTTGAATATGCCCATTTGGTTGAACTGGTTGAACTGGTTGTTATACCGTGCACTTGCGGAAATCGCTCAACAAGTTTTTGACGCCGTTGCCGGGGAACGCCAAAATTTTTGACAAAATTTTAAATTTTTCGTGTTTTATTACGAATCTAGGTTTATTCATACTTATTCAAACTTTTACATTTTATTTATTTATTTTTAATTATTAACATATTTATTTTTCAAATTCTGTTTTGTAGGTAGTTTCGGTTCGTGCGAAATTTCAAGTTCATGCGCAGTTCTCGAAGTTCAGGCACGTCACCAGATCCTATTGACCCAGAAATTGAAAGAACTCTTAAAAAGAACAAGAAAGAAAAGAAAAAGAAAAACAAAACCCCAATAAAAACTAAAATTACCGAGCCAGAAGTTATGGCCACACTTATGGATTACGCTAGGCCAGGAGTGGCCAGAGTAACAAACAGTATAGTTAGACCCCAAATTAATGCAAACCAATTTGAAATTAAGCATGCGTTGCTTAATATGTTGCAAAATAATGTAACGTTTTACGGGTTACCTAACGAAAATCCTAATACCCATTTGACAAATTTCTTAGAAATTTGTGACACTTTTAAAATACCAAATGTGACTGCAGAAGCAATCAATCTTCGCCTTTTTCCTTTTACCTAGAAAGATCGAGCCAAAGAATGGTTAACTTCTATGCGAGCCGCATCAATTGAGACTTGGGAGCAATTAGCCCAAGCATTTTTACAAAAAAATTTCCTTTAGCAAAAACCGCAAGAGTCATTAAAGAGTTAACGTCTTTTTCTCAAAATGATAGTGAAACTCTTTATGAGGCTTGGGAACGTTTTAAAGAACTTCAACGTTTATACCCACACCACCAATTGCCCGCTGAACTTTTGATGCAAACATTTTATAATGGACTAAATCCTACAACTAGAGGTTCATTGGACGCTATGTCTGGAGGGTTATTCATGAAGAAAACATCAGCCCAAGCAAGAGAACTTTTGGAGGAAATGGCAATCAACAGCAGTATGTGGCCCGCGGAACGTGGACACGTACCATTAGCAAAACCATCATCCTCAACAACATCATCAGTTAAAGGTATAGTGAATCTTGATCCAGTAGCGATGTTGCAAGCCCAATTTTCTGCCTTGTCGCACAAAATTGATAGGTTTATGGCACCGTGTGATCCTAATGGTCAACCAATCCAAACGGATGTGGATTACGAAGGTATGAGTGAAATTGAACAGGTAAATTTTGTCCAAGGGCAAAACCAAAATAATAACCCTTATTCCAATACATATAATCCTGGATGGAGAAATCATCCTAACTTTAACTGGAAAGATAATAATAATAATAATGCTACTGCTAATCAAAATCGTACTACTAATTATCAAAATCAATCAAGAGATACGATTAGCACTTTATCTTCTAAAATCGATAAATTTATTGATGCTATGAGCGGAAAAATAAGTAATCACGACGATGGTTTTAAACGGATCGAGAATAAATTCGATCAGCTTATTAAAAACCAATCATCCAGCATCCATAATTTGGAGATTCAAATTGGACAACTCACTAAATTAATTCCATCCCGCAAAGAGGGAAGTCTTCCAAGCCATACGGAAGAAAATCTGAAAGAGCATGTTAAGGCTATAACTCTTCGTTCAGGGAAAAATTACTTAGGCCCGGAAATGCCCGGAAATTCGACTTTACCTGGAACTGATTTACCAAAGTCCAAAGAGGATGCATTAAAACAAAAAGATGCACCGATTGACTCTAGTACAAAAACTTTTGTACCCAAACCACCTTTTCCACACAAAGTCCGCAACAAGGACTATGACAAACAACTTTTAACATTTTTAGATAAACTTAAAAATTTGCATATTAATTTAACGTTTATGGATGCAATTACGCAAATTCCCAATTATGGTAAATTCCTCAAAGATTTAATTTCAAAGAAAATCAGTTGGGAAGGAATTTCATCCATTTCGCTAACTGAAGATTGCAGTTCGATTGTGTCAAGCAATTTGCCCACTAAACTCAAGGATCCCGGATGTTTTACCATTCCGTGTAAATTGGGAGATATTGAATTTCCCAGTTGTCTCTGTGATTTAGGAGCAAGTATTAACTTGATGCCATTATCTATTTTTAATAAGTTAGGCTTAGAAGAAGACATCAAACGTACCAATATGGTTTTACAATTAGCGGATCAAACCACTAAAAGACCATATGGTATAATTGAGGATGTTTTAGTTAAAGTTGACAAATTTATTTTTCCTATCGATTTCGTTATTTTAGATTTTGCTTATGATGTAAATTGTCCGCTAAACTTTGGTAGACCGTTCATGAACACGGGACGTGCTCTAGTTGATGTGTCGGAAGGGAAAGTAGTTTTACGAATAGGAGATGATAAAATTGAGTTTGATATGAACCAAGCGATGAAATATCCTGTGGAAGATTTTGCTTGTATGAAACTTGATTTAATTGAAGAATGTGTAAATGACATTGTTCAAAAAGAAGAAATAATAGAACCTATAATGAGTGAGGAACTAGAAGATAAGGACCCAGAACCTTTGATTCGAGAAGATGGACCAGTTCCGCAGTCAATTGTAGTTCCACCTAAATTAGAACTTAAAGAATTACCAAGTCATTTGAGGTACGCTTTCTTAGGCGAAGGCGATTCTCTACCTATTATTATCTCTAACAAACTAACACAAGTCCAAGAAGAGAAATTGAAAGAAGTTGTTAGAAATAGGATAGGAAGTATGGGTTGGTAAATTTCAGACTTAAAAGGTATTAATCCAAGTATTGTGATGCATAGAATTCATTTAGAAGAAGATAAGCCACCTAAAGCGGATAGGCAAAGATGCCTAAATCCGAACATGAAAGAAGTAGTAAAAAATGAGATTACTAAACTTCTAGACAATGGAATCATCTACCCTATCTCGGATAGTGAATGGGTTAGTCCAATCCATTGTGTACCTAAAAAAGGAGGCATAACAGTTGTAAGGAATGAAGAAGGTGAATTAATACCTATGCGAACCACCACTGGTTGGAGGGTTTGTATAGATTATAGAAATCTAAATAAAGCAACTAGGAAAGATCATTTTCCTCTTCCTTTCATTGATCAAATGATCGAAAGGATTGCTGGTCATGCTTTCTACTGTTTTCTTGATGGTTACTCCGGATTCTTTCAAATATACATTTACCCGGATGACCAAGATAAAACAACCTTCACATGTCCTTACGGAACATTTGCATATAGAAGAATGCCCTTTGGTCTATGTAACGCACCTGCAACATTTCAACGTTGTATGACTGCGATTTTTAATGATTTCATTGAAGATATCATGGAAGTTTTTATGGACGATTTTTCAGTTTATGGAGATTCTTTTGATTCATGCCTAGAAAATTTGGATAAAGTTTTGTCTAGGTGTGAAGAAACAAATTTGGTATTAAATTGGGAAAAATGTCATTTCATAGTTGACGAAGGAATTGTTTTAGGTCACAAAATATCTGAAAAAGGATTAGAAGTAGATAGAGCAAAAACCTCAGTAATAGAGAAATTACCCCCTCCAACTACTGTTAAGGGAGTAAGATCATTCTTAGGACATGCTGGTTTTTACAGAAGATTTATTAAAAAAATTTCTATAATTTCCAAACCACTTACTAATTTACTCATAAAAGATTCAACCTTTGATTTTAACGAAGAATGCGTTAAAGCTTTCGAAACATTGAAAACTGCTTTAGTCAGTGCACCTATTATTGCTAAACCCGATTGGGATTTACCATTTGAAATTATGTGTGATGCAAGTGACTTAGCTGTCGGATGTGTTTTAGGACAAAGAAAGGATAAGAAACTTCATGTCATTTATTATGCAAGTCACACACTGTCTGGTGCACAATTAAACTACACCACAACAGAAAAAGAAATGTTAGCCGTAGTTTTTGCATGTGACAAGTTTAGGTCATATTTATTAGGTTCAAAAGTTATTATTTATACTGATCATGCAGCATTAAGATATTTGTTTGCTAAAAAGGATGCAAAACCACGTCTAATTAGATGGGTTTTATTGTTGCAAGAATTTGATATAGAAATCAAAGACAAAAGGGAGTAGAAAACCTTGTCGCCGATCATCTATCGAGACTTGAAGATGAAAACGGTCCTATAGGTGAAACTACCGGTATACGAGATGATTTCCCTGATGAACACCTCTATCAAATAAAAAGTGCCATGTCACCTTGGTATGCAGATATTGCTAATTATCTTGCAGCCAATATTGTTCCGGAAGGGTTAGATTTCCAACAAAAGAAGAAATTTTTCTTCGATATTAAACAATATTTTTGGGAAGATCCCTTTTTGTTCAAGACTTGTGGTGACGGGATAATTAGGAGATGCATTGGTGAAAATGAATACGAATCCATAATGTCGGAATGCCATTCTAGCTCTTATGGAGGACATAATAGAGTTAACAAGACATCTGCTAGAATATTTGAAAGCGGTTTCTTTTGGCCTACGATGTTTAAGGACGTCCGTTCATTTATTACTCGTTGTGATAAGTGCCAAAGAACAGGAAATCTAGGAAGGAAAGATGAGATGCCCCTCACAACCATATTAGAAGTTGAAGTCTTCGATATGTGGGGAATAGATTTCATGGGACCGTTTCCCCCTTCCAATGGTAAAACTTACATATTAGTCGCCGTTGATTATGTTTCGAAGTGGGTTGAAGCAATTGCAACCCCGACGAACGATTCTAAAGTTGTCATTAATTTTCTTGACGATATATTCTGTAGATTTGGTTGTCCAAGAGTTATCGTTAGTGATGGCGGCACTCATTTTATAAACAAGAGTTTTGAAACGCTTATGAAAAAATATGGAGTACGCCACCGCGTATCAACGCCGTACCATCCTCAGTCAAATGGTCAGGCGGAGATATCAAACAGAGAACTAAAATGGATTCTCGAGAAAACGGTTTCATCTTCTAGAAAAGATTGGTCTTCTAAACTCAATAATGCGCTATGGGCATACCGTACTGCATTTAAAACGCCAATAGGAATGACTCCGTACCGTTTAGTGTATGGGAAGGCATGTCATTTGCCAGTCGAATTAGAACATAAAGCCTATTGGGCTATTAGAGAACTTAACTTTGATTTACAACAAGCAGGTAGGAAACGTTTGCTCAATTTGAATGAGTTAGATGAGTTACGTCATCTATCTTATGAAAATGCAAAGATTTATAAAGAAAAAGTGAAAAAATGGCATGATGCCAAAATTAAAGTCAAACACTTTAATGTTGGGGATAAAGTGCTGTTATTTAATTCACGACTTCGTTTATTTCTAGGAAAACTTAAGTCCAGATGGTTAGGACCATATTTAGTCGTCAAAACATTCGATTATGGTTCTTTAGAACTGGAAGGTCCTACCGGAGTTCGATTCAAAGTTAATGGTAATCGATGTAAAATTTATTACGAAAATATTTTCCAACTAGGAATTGAGTTCGTAACAAGATTATCTGACGTATGAATTACTCAGTTTATTTTACACAGTTTATTTTGTTTTATTGTTTTTATGATGTTGTTTATTTTATTTTATTTTACCAAAATGCCATTTTTTATGACTTTATGTTATGATTTAAATGCATAAAATATTTCTATTTCATGATTTTAGATTTAATTTTTAGGAAATTAAGATGAATTTGAAGTTTCAGGCAATTCTCTACCGAGAATTTAGAATTCCCTGCCGAGAATCCCTTTATTTAAGAATGTTACAAATAGGTTCGGATTTCTTTGTTCATACCGAGAATTTTAAATTCTCTACCGTGAATCAGGAGGTAGCTTTGATGCCTGATTTCCGCAAGGAAATCAGCGTGTCGCGACCGCGGCTTTGCCATTCTCGGTCGCGACACGCGTGTTTCCTGCACTATCAGGTCTGAAACACTCTAACCCTTTCGACGAACCTCTTGGCAATTGAAACATTAAGTTTCTTCATTCCCGAAAGGTGTAATTTTATACCTTTTCATAATTAAAACAACACCTCTTTTCATTTTTCAACTCTTATAAATTAATCCTTGAGGATTCAAGTTCTGTTACAATTCTTTTCATCTTTGTCAGAACTCTGATTTTCTTCACAAACACCATTCTTTGCTAAAGTAACACAAACTTTGCACCATGCCTACCAAGAACAAACCATCTTGGCACAATGCTGCCTCAATCAACAATCGCCCAGACTTATCCAAGCGATATGGGGCGCCTTTTCCTATCTTCAGTCACGATGAAGGTAGGCGTTATTGGAATCACCGTTACAAATTCTTCACCGGAATGTTGTATATGGATGAATTTCTTAATAGCCAATTAGGCATTTCTGATGACATGAGCCGCTATATGGAGCGCCTAGGGTGGACAAAATTCGCCCAAATGCGATTTCCCATAATAGGCGACTGGATACTCGAATTCTTCTGTACCGTGCGTTTTACTAATAAACGACGAGTACGTCTCAGTTTTCATCGAGAAGGCGAAATCTTCACTTTCGGCTATCCCGAGTTGCATGCTTGGTTTGGTTTTCCCCCGAGGGATACAATCAAACGTCATCCAGGACGAGACATGACATCCCCGGATATTTGGAGAATGCTCACTGTATTCTGGCGATTCAATTCAAAACTCACCTATAATCACTCTTTTCGCTCCAACTCCATGCTGTATTTACACAAATTTCTGTGTCACAGTTTATTCGGGCGCACATTCTCGAGCACGAAGGACTTGTGAAACGTGTCTATCGAGCAGGGCCTCAATTTTTGTCTGCATCGGAACGTGAAACTTTCGTGCAGTTTCAAATTGATCGTATTAAGGCTAGAAATATCTCGTTAGATAGGGATGAATATGTAGAATAGTTTATGTTTTTCATTTTATTTTTTGTATATATTTTGTTTTGTATTAATTATTAGTTTGTTTTCATTACTTGTACATATGTTAAAATAATAACGATCTTATTTCATTCAATTCTTAATTTTTATCCATTTGATCCATTATCTATACTTAGCATATTTCATATGAGTAATATCTAATTTTTCTTACTCAAATTAAGATAAAAAGGATTCACTTGAACTAATATGATTTTCTATTTTTCCACACGTATATCTACATTTTATTTATAACTCAATTTCTTTTTAATGCATTAGGTTTTCATTTAATCAATTCAATTCATGTATTAAATATGCATTACCATGCACTTATTATGCATTTAATATGGTTCTCTTAACTTATATGCATAAATGAACATTTAAGTTTCATTAATTCTTCATAATCAATTTATTCTACTTTAATTCAATTTATTAAGTTTCAACCTTTGGTTTTCCTTGGAATTAATGACATTTATTTAAGTTTTAAGTGCAGGAACACTAAATATTAAGTTCAGGAACCATTTCCTCAACAAAATTGCACAAACCATGTCAAAAGGCACCAAAATAGGCCATTTTTACCAATTCTCTACCGAGAATTCATTAATTCTCGGTATGAGCAGCAACTTTGGCAAAATTTCAGGGCGAAAATTGCCTGAAAATCGCGTGCCGCGGCCGCGGCTTTGCCATTCGCGGTCGCGACACGCGTATAAATTGCCCTTTTCCATCCGATTTTGCCACCAAATTTTGCCTATTCCTATTCCTATTCTACCTATTCACCTACCTCTACAACCCTATATAAGCCTACCTCTTACACAAACCTCACATCACCTCTATTTTTACCCAATCCCTTGCTCTAAACTCTTCCCCAAAAATCTACTTTTTGTCTTCCCAATTTATTCACTCCAATTTCTATCCTCTTTTCTATTCAATCAATTCCATATTCCAAACCCCCAAACTCATCTTCAAGCTTTACTTTCTCTCTCAATTTCTTCTTCTTCTTCTTCTTCTTCTTCTTCTCACACCCTAAACACACAAAACACCATCACCATGGTTAGGACTAAGCGTGTTGGTAACAAGCCCGCTGTTACGGAAGCTAATCGCCTTCGGGTTCAATGTGGCGCTTATTTTGACATCTATTCGGAGGAAGAAGCCGCTCGTTTCAAACATTTTTCTCAAGCCGACCGCCAATTTGTTGATATGCACTTCTTAGACTTCCATTCGGTAAGAGCATTAAATTTCTCTACTCGAATTGAAGCCTTTATTGAAGCTTTGGGTTGGCAAGAATTCGTTAATATGCGTTTCCCGCGTATTAATGAATATGTAGTGGAATTTTTGGTCACTTTGACCATGAACAAGAAGAAAACTTCAATTTCTTTTAGGAATAATGGTATCCCTTACACCATTGACTATGAAGCAATGGGAAATATTTTTGGTTTCCCTACTTCTGATTTTTATGATAAGCCTAAAGATTTTGATAATGATGCGGTTTGGCAAACTCTTTCGGACCAAGACTATTTTAATTCGAAAAACACTTCAAGCCAGTTGATTAAGGACAATTGTGTGTTCTTCTTTCATAAGTATTTGAGTTTCTCCTTGTTTGGTCGTGTTGAGAGTTCTAAGGTTCAGGTTCGGGATTTGTATGTTTTGGATAGTTTGCTTAAAGGCTTGCAGATTGATAGTATTGGTATTTTGTTTGATAATTTGTTCCGTGCTTCGAGAGCTAGTACCATTCAAATCACTCTTTGTAATTTTATCACCGCTCTTGTGTTGGGAGCACGGGGAGAATTGGCCGATTATGACATGACCACCTACCGTGGGTATGTTCCGCTTTTGGACATCTCGGCTCTTGAGCGAGCTCATTTATTGCTTCCACAAGGACCTCCCGTCTTTATTTCATATGCTACCCGTATTGCCCATCTTCGTGGCACTATGGGTGGTGGCGCTTCAAGTTCTCAATTTGTAGGTACCGAAGGCGGCAGAGAGGCGGAAGGCGAGGAGGATGAACCACCGGCTCAAGCACAACCCCAAGCACCTCAAGCGGAGGATGATCCGGTAGATTTGCGGCGGATTTTGGACCAAATCAATTCCAACAATCGTCAAATGAATTTAAGAATTGATGATTTGGTTGAAAACAATATGGTGATGAATGACAACCTCAACCTTTTGAAGCGTGAACATCGATCGACTCGGCATCGGATGCTTTCCTTTTTCCGATGCCGCAATGTGGAGACGTCACCTACACCTCCCGATTCACCACCTCAAGCTTAGGTTGTTTTCCTTTCATTTTATTTTTATCTTGTTATAATTTGGTACAATTTTCATTTTCTTATGTTTGGTACAATTTTTAATTTTATGTTGAAATGTTTAATTTGCTCAATTTCAATCTTTGTTTCGTATTTTATGTTTTCTCCATTATTTTTGCACCAATGAGGATATGGTCCAATTTAAGTGTGGGAGGAGACATACATATATCAATTTCTACACAAATACGAATAAATGCAACGAAGATATTATTTTGCAAAACAAATAACAAATGCAACGAATGATATTCATGCAAATGCAACACATATATATATATTGCAAAACATTTTTTTCACAATAACTTAACATTTTTTATATGTTCATAAATTAATAATAAGTTAATATGATTATTTGTTTAGGTTATCATTATCGATAGAAACAATATTTCTATACGGGTAATATAGTTTTTAAAAATTTTCACAAATCTCCGTTACGATTTTAAATAAAATTCAATCTCTATTTTATATCATGTAATTCATGATAGAATAAATCTTATTTTAAATTTTCAATTAGGTTTATAGGCTTTAAATTGAACTAACAATTTTAGCTCGGTTTGATTTCGTCTTACATTAAAACTAATTGAAGTTTTTAAGGAAACTTTAGCCATAATACATGTTGAATTTTAAATCAATATAGGATGAATGTGCTATTTTTCTTTTTCCCAAGTTATAATTTTATAATTCATGTTAATCAATCAATTAGTTGAATTCTTAACTTTTGGCCACGATTGAGACCAACCTTATCACAATCGAGGTATGAAAGGGAAGAAAATTAAGTACCGTTTACTTTTGGCCACGGTTGCGACCACCCTTATCACAATCGAGGTATGGAAGGAACGTTAAAAGCAAAAACAAAAATAAAAATTAAGCGTGTATAAGTTTAAAGTAACGATTGCGTCCACCCATGGCATAGTCGGTACCTCTTAAGCAAACACAAAGCAATAAAATACGTATAAAGTTACGATCAAGACCACCCTTATCTCGGGCATAACTAAGCAAATAAATTACAATCAAGTACTTATTCATTTTAATATATCTCATATATTAGTTTAGGTTTGGGAAAGAAAATTTTGTGCTTTGAAATGCCTTGAGATATGAAAGATTCAATAACATGCGTGCTTATATCGTCCCGAATGCTTCAATTCAAAATTGGAAATACAAGACGAATGATATATCGTATTTATACTAAGTTAGTTTGATATTTTGCGTATAAATTTGCCATGCGAAGTTAGTCTTTTCGGCTTAACTAATTTAAAAGGTAATGCCAAGGTATATGTTTTATTTTCATAAAGAGATTAGTAAAAGAATAAATTCAGTGAAATTTTGCTCGGGACTAGCAAAAGATTAAGTGTGGAGATTTGTTAAGCCCATAATATACCTAAAATATCATCAATAATTACATCAATATTGCTACGAATTTATGCTATTTATATCTGTTTAGAATACTTTTACTCTCGAATATGTTTCTTTCATGCAAGGTACATAAATATTTGGTAAAATCCAAATAGGAGTAAAAAGAGCTCAAAAATAGAAGAAAAGCCCTACAAAAGGAGTCGAAGACGACGAAAATTAATAACGCTAAGTCGAGGACACGAACGAGAGCGAAGAAGTGAAAAATGCTCCGTGCCGCGACCGCGGCCCCCCTATTCACGGTCGCGACACGCGTCCTTCAGCCTTTCTTCCCTTCGTCCGAAGAACAAATTGTTGCTCCCCCATTCTCGGTAGAGAATTTAATATTCTCGGTACGAGCAGGAGATTTTAGAAGCCTAGTTACACACTTTCATTTTCGACGAAACGCGATCGTTCGGGTGGATAAAGACGTCGTTTCGCAGCGGACACGATCCTTCACAACGGACACGGCACTTCAATCAAGACTCTTCAACATCTATAAATAAAGAGTTGATGGAGAGTTGAGATATAATTTATATGTGTAGAAGAAAGAGATTAGTGTAGAATTTATGCAGAAATTCCGAATCAAGTGATTCAGAAGTTAGATTTCGATTCTGTTCAAAAGCAATATGATGTACACACATTGTTTACAAAATAATAACAAATTCAGTAGCGTTTAGACATTGTTCCAGTTTAGTTTACATTTTGGTAGTGGACCGACCCAGTCTCTATTACGAAGATTCAGCGAGAAGATTGAGTAGAGGATTCGCCCCTGAGCCTGACAAACTCTAACGAAACCCAAGGAAAGGATTGACAACCTGTTCACTTGCACGCCGTCGAAGAATTCAATGCTCCATGTTCTCTGTAAACTTGTATCAATTTATATTTCATCTAATAAAGTCTGTTCTATTTGATAGATTTTTATGCAGCACTTATGGTAACCAATCCACTAAAGTGACTGCTGGTGTTTTCATTAAAACGTAGTTTAATTCAAAATCTTTACAAGGAAACTTTGTTGAACACTTAGGCAAATTATTATCTCGGTAGAGTTTTAATTTGGTTAAGAGCAATTATCCCGGATAAGGGTTTTGTCGCGTTCAAAGCCAATTAATTAGAGGTTCCGTCATTTATTTCATCTTTATAATTCGTACAAAGTTTAAAGTTATTTTCTTTGCTTAATGCAAACGAATATACTTGTTTACTTTTCTAAAGTACTAAAACGTTCCTGTTTTGCAAATTCATTTTTAATCAGATACTTTCTAACATCTTCACATTCTAATCTAATTCTCATTCTAGCAATTTCAAAACCAAAACCGATTAAACGATTTTCCCATATTATAAACCTAAAAGTAAATTTAACCGATTCAAAATAAGTTTTTGTTGAAAAACGTTCCATGTGGGATCGATATCTTTTATTACTACAAGCGTATACCGTGCACTTGCGGAAATCGCTCAACACCCTTTCTTGGCTTATCTTCGGGACAATTTATGTTGAAATGAGCTCCTCCGCAAAAATCACAAATGTCATTGAATGGTGGTTCATTGTGTATCGAAGACACGTTTATCTTTCCCAGCTGTCGAGCAAGCTGTTCTACCTGACTTGTTAGTTTTGACACAACATCATCATTTCCCATCTTCTTCCCTTCACTTCTGGCTGAGTGCCAGTTGTAACTTGTGCTGACTACCTTCTCAATAAGGTCATACAAAGCCTGCGGTTCAAGATCTTCTCGATTACCGTTAGCAATGGATTCGATTTGAATTTTGTAAATGGTGGTCACGCCATTGTAGAAATTTTGCACTTGCATCCACATAGGGATACCATGATTTGGCACCCTTCTCAACAACTCTTTATATCTCTCCCAAGCTTCTGCCAGCGACTCATCCTCTTCTTGTATGAACCGAGACACTTCATTTCTCAGCTTGATGGCTTGTCGGGGTGGGAAATATTTCATCAGAAAAGCTCGCTCCATCTCTTCCCAACTTGTGATTGTTCCTGGCTGTAAATTTCTTAGCCAGTTCTTCGCTTTATCCCTCAGGGAAAATGGAAACAGCTTCAATCTGATCACATCGTCAGAAACACCTCTGTTCGATCTGAATGTGTTGCATAACGTGATGAATTCTTGAATATGCCCATTTGGATCTTCAGATTGAAACCCATTAAATTGTACGGAGGCCTGGATCATCTGTATCATGGACCCCTTCACTTTGAACATGTTGTTCCCCTCGTTGGGTAACACGATACATGATGAATTTCCCTTTGTGGTTGGCCTCGAATAATCTCTGATTCGCATAATAGGAGGGTTGTTATTCTCTCCTTCTTCTTCTTGGTTTGGTTGAACTGGTTGTTCGGGTGGTACCCTTCCAGCCATTCTTCTTTCTCGTTGTCTTTCTCTCTGTATAGCACGTCGAGCTCCCGCTCTGTTTCGTCTACACGTTCTCTCTAACTTGAGATCAATAGGAAAAACAGGAGGTCCAGTTCTACGTATAAACAGGTTAAGAACTTCTTTGTTTCCTGCACGCCTTAGCAAACGGATTAAAAACACCCTGTTTCACAGAAATTTCAGAAAAATTTTGTTGCTTTCAATCCCCGGCAACGACGCCAAAAACTTGTTGTCCTATGATGAGACTCTAGCAAGTGCACTAGATACAAGTAATAAAGTGATAAGTTAAGTATCGTCTCCACAGGGATTGAGATTCAAATGTATATCAGAAATTGTTGCTAAAAAGCGTGTGTGTGTCAAACAAGTTTTCTCCTTTTTAATTTGATTGTGTGATGTTGGTTTCGTAAGATATAAGAGGGCTGATGCAGTAAGAAATAAGACAACTTGGTAATGATTTAGAAAATAGAACAGGCTCGACACTGCCGAACAGGTTGTGCTAAGTCTTACAACATTCCAATGAATACAAGATAATGCCAATGAAGCCAAAGTATCAGTTTTGATGTGAGCTTGAGTAAACTTTCGTGTGTTCTCAAGCTCCTAAGAATTACTAGAACCTTTAGCGTCCTAAAGATACGTTCTTTCTTGCATTAAGAACAAAACTGCATTTCTGATTAAGAAAACCCTTGACACAACCATCTAACTGGTCAGCTTCGAGGTTAGGAGATTAATAGAGATATCAGTGAAGATGTAAGCAGTGTCCTAACATCCATCTAACACATGCATAAATGCCGAGGCATGAAAGTTAAATCCTCATCAATCACAGCATTGACAAAATACTAATATTCATTAAAACGATGTAAAACTTACATTACTGGCTCGGCCTGGCCGTGCCTATTCAAAATAGACTACTCACTCATATTGAGCAGTGAGTAATCGGTAGTTCTTGAAACGTTCAGAGACTCCATTAGAGCTCTCTTTCTTTCTTTTTTTACAGACAACTATTCTACTTCTAAAAGTTAATAAAAGTTCCGAACTCCCTATCTTTCCTTTGCTACGCCTACTTAAAGGAGAAAGACAGGGGCAAAAATGGTACAACCTTCGTACCTTTCTAGAAAAATAAGTCAACTAAAAACTAAGACAAAATAACTAAAATGATTAAAGATCGTTTGACCCTTGAACACTCAAGGGGTTGATACTTTATGTCATCATGCTTCTTTCGGTAATGCCGCCTCTACACTTCTCCACCTGCTGCTCTGTCTCTGCCTCTGCCACCTCTGATCTGTCGCTATCCGTCATTGGATAATCCGACGTTTGACCGCTGGACATAATAGAGGCTCCACTCCTCTTTAGCTGTAGCGAAACAAACTGTTTCCAGCGAGTTTAGCATTTATCTTTACTAATCTGCATAAAGACACTAATCAGTCCTTATTCTTTGCCATATATCATAAATAACACCCAAATCCCTTAAAAATATCAAGTTAAACTTAGTCAATTTCATGCCTAACACCCATTCAGAAAAGCTGACTTCACATCTAGCTGATAAACTTTCCACGCCTTTTGTGCTGTTAGTGCAAGAATTGTACGAACTGTATCTTGCCTTGAGACAGGAGCAAATGTTTCATTGTAGTCGACTCCAAATTGTTGTGAGTATACTTTTGCAACCAATCTCGCCTTGTGCTTTTGGATTGAGCCATCGGGGTTGAATTTGGTTTTGAAAATCCACTTAACGCCAATAACGTCTTTGTGCGGTAGTTTTTCAACTAGCTCCCATGTCTGATTTTTCTCGATCATCCGGATCTCCTCCTTCATTGCAAGCCTCCATTCATCATGTTGAGCTGCTTCTTCAAAACATTTTGGTTCAAGTGAAATATAATTACAAGATTCTACAACCTCGGTGTTGTCGTAGAGATCAGTTAAGAGTTTTGTCCTTCTTGGTGGAGATTCTGAATCATTTGAATACCCATCATCATCATTTGAGTCTGAACTTGATTAAGCTGATGCTCCTCCTGCGGTTGACTATGTTCTAGCTGAGTATTTTGCTGAAATAATGGAATGTCCAACAGTCTCGTTTCTTCTTTGTTCTGCTCCTAATTCCAAAAAGCTTCTTCATCAAAATTGACGTCTCTGCTAATGACAATTTTTGATGTCTTCAAGTTTCCGTGCAACATAGTGTTTTTGTACTAATGAATGTCACTCCATCAATATTGCAATTGAAAATTTGCTGCTCTGCTCTTTAAACTTTAACTTGCCTTATTCTCCAACTTTCAGCATGTTTGAACGTAAATTATTAGTCAGACTGATAAATTGATGAATGAAAGAAGAATCAAATCTATTATTCATGAATTCAAGCTAGTGTTTACAGGAAAACAATAGAGGCTTATATACAAGTTGCTGCTAACAAACTCTTAACAAATTAAGATGGATATGACTATTATACCCTGTTGGGCTTATGGAGACTAAAATATATAGGCCCAACTGAAGCGATGGGCCCAACTGCAGCGATCCAACTCGCTGCTGAGTTGGACGGGGTACGGAGGCGGTAGGGTTTCAGGAGTATAAATGTAACCTCTTTCTCTGTAATCTGTATCTCATTCATTATAGTAAATATCCTGGCTTGGTAGTGCCCCCAGACGTAGTCATTCATATTGAGTGGCGAACTGGGTAAACCATTCTTGTGTGTTTGCTTATTTTCTGTTTATCGTAATTTTAATTATTCCTAACAACTGGTATCAGAGGAAGGTTAATTACGATGGGAGACGAAAAAACCCCTGTGGAGAAATTCGATGGTTCGGATTTCGGTTTCTGGAAGATGCAGATCGAGGATTACCTGTACGGTAAAGATCTGTACCAGCCTCTGGGTGAGCAGCTAGAGGATATGTATGATGAAGAGTGGAAGCTGTTGGACAGAAAAGCGATGAGCATGATTTGCCTGTCGCTGTCCAGAAACGTGGCGCATCACACGGTGAAGGCAAAGACCACGAAGGAGATGTTGGAGATCTTGAGTTCGTAGTACGAGAAACCTTTTGCGGCAAACAAAGTTCATCTGATGCGGCGACTGTTTAATCTGCAGATGACGGAGAATATAGCAGTGGCGACGCACCTGAATGATTTTAATATGACAATCACTCAATTAAGTTCTGTAGATATTGATTTCCACGAAGAGGTATTAGCCCTAATTCTGTTATCTTCTTTACCAGAGAGTTGGAGCGGCACGGTTACTGCCCTAAGTGCTTCAGCAGGGAAAGAAAAACTTAGGTTTGATGATGTCAGAGACTTGATTATAAGCGAGGAGATTCGCAGGAAAGAGTCAGGTTCCACATCTGGATCAGCCTTGAATGCAGAGAATCGGGGCAGGTCAGATCGTAGGTCAAAGCAGAATCGTGGCAGGTCTAAGTCCAAAGGGAGAGGGAAACCTGTGAAGGACAAGAGCCATATCAAGTGCTGGAATTGTAATGAGTATGGTCATTACAAGAGTGAATGTAAGGCACCGCAGAAGGAGAAGTCAGTGAATTCAGCCAGCGAGGATTTTGGTGATGCACTGATTCTGAGTAATTCAACTGCAGAAACAGCAGTAAAAGCCCTAGTATTGAGTGTAAGAAGTCCTCTGGAGTCTTGGGTATTAGACTCAGGAGATTCGTTTCATTCATGTAGTAGTGCAGATTTGATGGAAAACTACACCCCTGGGAAATTCGGAAAGGTTTATCTTGCTGATGATGAGCCTTTGGAGATTGTAGGGAAGGGAGATGTTTGGATTAAATCTCCGAATGGATCTGTGATAAAGCTGTCTGGAGTAAAGCATGTTCCTGGCCTAAAGAGAAATCTGTTGTCAATTGGGCAAATGGATGATGAAGGTTATTGTGTAATCTTTGCAGGTGGTGCTTGGAAAATGACCAAAGGAGCCATGGTGGTTGCCCGTGGTGAGAAGGTTGGATCGTTGTAGTTAACATACAACGTTTTCAATAGCATTGATGTCGTGAGGGAGAATGTCAATGCAGATTTATGGCATTGTCGTCTTGGTCACATGAGTGAAAAGGGGATGAAAGTGCTATATTCAAAGGGTCTGTTGCCGGGTCTGAAATCTGCTGATCTTGGGCTGTGTGAGGATTGCATCTTTGGGAAGTAGAAAAGAGTTAGTTTCTCTAAAGGTGGCAGAACTTTGAAGAAAGAAAGGTTAGAGTTAGTTCACAGTGATCTATGGGGTCCTGCACCTGTGAAATCTCTTGGTGGAGCTTTGTATTACATGACCCTCATTGACGACTCCACTAGGAAAGTGTGGATCTATTTTCTGAGAAAGAAATCTGATGCTTTTGATTCCTTTCGAAAATGGAAGGCCCTGGTTGAGAATGAGACATGTTTGAAGGTAAAGTGCTTGAGGTCTGACAATAGTGGGGAGTGTGAGCTTAGGGAATTCAAGGAATTATGTGCTAAGAATGGAATTCGCATGGAGAAGACTCTGAAAGGAACTCCTCAAGAGAACGGAGTTGTAGAACGAATGAACAGAACTCTGTGTGAGCGTGCTAGAAGCATGAGGCTGAAGTGCGGACTTCCGAAGATGTTCTGGGCAGAAGCAGTTAACACTGCAGCATTCTTGATCAACAGAGGGCCATCGACTCCCTTGCAGAGCGGCATTCCAGAAGAGGCTTAGAGTGGCAAGCAGGTAAATCTGTCCTTTCTACGAGTATTTGGATGTGATTCATATGTTCATATTGCTCCCCTTGAGAGAAGTAAGTTAGATGCGAAGTCTGTTAAATGTACATTCATTGGATACGGTGGTGATGATTTTGGATATCGGTTCTGGGATAGTCAGAACAGGAAGATCATCCGCAGTCGGGATGTTGTTTTCAATGAGCAGATGATGTACAAGGATAGTCTGGGAGCATCTGATACTGCTGATTTAGAACCAGAGGTCGTGGACCTAGACATCACAAATTCTGGTGGGAGCAAGGAGGTAGTTGTGGAGGAGGCAGTTGTGGAGGAGGTAGTTGTGGAGGAGGTAGGAGAACCCCAAACTCCACCAGTTACACTACGCAGATCCACCAGAGAGCGTAGAGCACCTGACAGGTACACGTCTACAAGCAACTACATGCTGCTGACAGATAGTGGTGAACCAGAAAGCTACTTGGAGGCATCTCGTGGAGAGGATACGAGCAAGTGGAGGCTTGCAATAGATGATGAGATGGATTCCTTAATGACCAATGGCACCTGGGAACTTATTGAGCTTCCAAAGGGTAAGAAGGCTCTACAAAACAGGTGGATTTTCATAATCAAAGAAGAGGCTGATGGTAGCAAATGCTACAAGGCAAGGCTGGTCGTGAAAGGCTTTCAGCAGAGGTACGACATAGATTATACTGACATTTTTACTCCAATGGTGAAGCTGACTACTATTCGTTTAGTGTTGAGTATGGTAGCTGCAGAAGATTTGGAGCTGCATCAAATGGATGTAAAAACAACATTTCTTCATGGGGACTTAGATGAAGACATCTATATGAAGCAACCTCAAGGCTATGAGTCTGATAACGCTGAGCTTATCTGCAAGTTGAACAAGAGCTTGTATGGTCTGAAACAAGCTCCAAGATAGTGGTACAAGAAATTTGACGGATTCATGCATGAAATTGAGTTCGTGAGAAGTGAAGTTGATCATTATTGTTACTTCAGGAAATTGAATGAAGGCTACATAATTTTACTGTTATATGTTGATGATATGCTGATTGCAGGGTCGAGTGCTCGAGAAGTGAGAAAACTGAAGAAGCAGTTATCTGAGCGGTTTGCTATGAAAGATCTCGGAGAAGCTAAGCAGATTCTGGGCATGAGGATTGAAAGAGATAGGAAGGCTGGAAATTTGTATCTCTCACAAGCTGAGTATATCAAGAAGGTCTTGATTAGATTCGGCATGCAAGATGCCAAGCCAACTATGGTTCCTTTGGGTAGCCATTTCAAGCTATCTAAACATGACTCACCCAAGAGTAGAAAAGAGCGAGTCCAGATGGAGAGAACTCCGTATGCCTCATCAATTGGCAGCTTGATGTATGCAATGGTGTGCACAAGGCCGGATATTGCACATGTTGTGGGAGTTGTTAGTCGTTTCATGGGAGACCCTGGTAAGAAGCATTGGGAAGCAGTAAAGTGGATTTTGAGATACCTAAAGGGAACCACTGAACAGGCCTTATGTTTTGAGGGCAAGGAAGTTATGTTGACAGGATATGTGGATGCCGATTTGGCATCTAGTGACCTTGACAAGAGAAGAAGTACAACCGGATATGTCTTCACATTGGGTGGTACTGCTGTCTCTTGGGCTTCAAAGCTGCAGAAGGTGGTGGCTTTGTCTACTGCAAAAGCTGAGTATGTTGCAGTGACTGAGGCTAGTAAGGAGATGGTATGGTTGCAGAATTTCTTGCGTGAGTTGGGAAAGAAGCAGAAGGATCATGTTCTGTACAGCGACAGTCAGAGTGCCATTCATTTGGCAAAGAATCCCGCCTTTCACTCAAGAACAAATCACATAGAGTTGAAGTATCACTACATATGACATCTCTTGGACAGGAAAACATTACAGTTGATGAAGATTCCAGGCACAGAGAATCCTGCAGACATGTTGACTAAGGTTGTAACCTTAGAGAAGCTGAAGCTATGTATGGCTTCAGCTGGCCTTGGTAATTAAGTTAAAGGCATGGCACTACCATCAGATGATGGATTTAGTCTCCAGGTGGGAGATTGTTGGGCTTATGGAGACTAAAATATATAGGCCCAACTGAAGCGATGGGCCCAACTGCAGCGATCCAACTCGCTGATGAGTTGGACGGGGGTGGTAGGGTTTCAGGAGTATAAATGTAACCTCTTTCTCTGTAATCCGTATCTCATTCATTATATATAGTAAATATCCTGGCTTGGTAGTGCCCCCAGACGTAGTCATTCATATTGAGTGGCGAACTAGGTAAACAATTCTTGTGTGTTTGCTTATTTTTCGTTTATCGTAATTTCAATTATTCCTAACATACCCCTAAACTAATAACTACTTAATACTGAAATACCTATGCTTATTTCAACACCCCCTCCTCAAGTTGATATACTCAGTATTTCAACTTGCAATGCCACTGGTAGCATAGGTGTACAGATGCATTTCATGTAAAGATGGAGTCATTTTAGATCCTGTGAGTGGTTTTGTCAACAAATCTGCCAATTGATGACTTGTACTGACATAAGGATTGCAAATAAAACCAATTTCTAGATGCTATCTCACTATGTGTCAATCTATTTCCACATGCTTCATTTGTTCATGGAAAATCGGATTAGCTGCAATGTGCATTGCTGCTTGATTGTCACAGAATAAAGGAATTGGCAATTGCGTTTCATACTTGAATTCTGTCAATAAATAGGATAACCACTTTATCTCACAAGATGTTGTAGACATTGCTCGATATTCTGCTTCTGCAGAACTTTTGCTGCAAGTCCCTTGCTTTTTAGACTTCCATTACACTAAACAATTTCCAACAAACACACAATAACCAGTCACTGACATCCGAGTGATTTGGCATCTACCTCAATCGTAATCACAGTAAGTCGTCATCTGTGATAAATCCCCTTCTTTTCCATAAAACAAACATGTGTATGTTGTCCCCTTGAGGTATTTAACAACATGCATTGCTGAATTCATTTGAACAATAGTTGGATTGTTCATGTATTGACTTAATTGTTGTGTTGCAAAAGCTATGTCTGCTCTTGTGAATCCCAGATATAATAGTCTACCAACAAACCTTCTGTATTTCTCAGGATCCCCAAAGGCAGGTGACTCATCTTCAATTCTTACTCCATTCATAAATGGACTTGTAGCAGTGTGAGATTCAGTTAACCCTGTATCTATGATCAAGTCTAGAATGTACTTTGATTGTGATATCAACAACCCTCTGTCTGATCTGGCCAGCTCAATCCCTAGAAAGTATTTGGCTTCTCCCATGTCCTTTATAATGAAGGACTCATCCAAAGCTTTCTTTGTATCATTTATCAACACCATTGATGTTCCAGTTATTAAAACATCATCCACATAGACAATTAAAGCAAGAAAATTACCATTAATGCACTTAGTGAATAAGCAATAGTCATGTATTAACTTGACAAACCCCAACTGCAGTAGTTTTTCTGTAAATGCCTTATTCCACTGCCTGTCTGCTTGTTTTAGCCCATATATGGACTTTTCAAGCTTGCAAACCATGCCTTTACTGTCATAACCTTCAGGTGCCTCTATATATAGCTCTTCCTCTATTGTGCCATGCAAATAAGCATTATTAATGTCTATTTGCTGTATTGGCCAGTTGTTGAAGGTGGCCACAGCAAGAAAAACTCTGACTGTTGTCACTTTAGTGACAGGTGAATAACTGTCATGGTAGTCAATGTCTAGCCTTTGATTGTACCCTCGAGCAACTAACCTTTCTTTGTACCTGGATACAGTTCCATCGGGTGCATATTTGACCTTAAAAATCCATCTTGATGTGATGGCTGTCTTTCCTTCTGGTAAGGGCACCAACTTCCAAGTTTTATTTTTCTCTAATGCATGCAACTCCTCAGCGATTGCCTTCTCCCATTTGGGATGTCCCTTGGCTTCTTTGTAGTTCTTTAGTTCTGGTTCCTTTCTTAACTCTACCAAATATGCTGCATGTGTTTTGCTTAGCAAAATAGAACTCTGTCCCTCATGTGCATCATGATTAACAAAAAAATCTTTCATCCACACAGGCTGTTGGTGTTGTCTAGTTGTCCTTCTACCTTGAATTGAGGCAACTGGAGATTCATGTGATGGTGAATTATGTAGGTTGGCATTGTCAATGGCTTGTGTTTCTGCTATTTGAGTAGAAGTGCTTGAATTTGTTGTTTGTGGTATTTCTGTACTTGGTATTGCGCTAGTAGTAATCATTGCATAATCTTCTATATGTTCATCATCTATCCCTATTATCAACAAGGGATTATGAACCTCAGATCTCCTATCTTCTGATAGTTCTTGCATATTACAAATGTTAGTGCTATATGGGAAAAATGATTCATCAAATTTGACCTCTCTAGATGTGATTATTTGATGTGTTGTTTCATTATACATTTTCCATCCCTTCTGACCAACAGATTGTCCCACATACACACAAGCTAATGCCTTGTCATCAAATTTTCCCTTTCTAGGATTAGTGTTTAGCACATAGCCTCTGCAACCAAATACCTTGAAGTCTTCATAAACTGCTGCCTTTCCATATAACACCTGATGTGGTGTTTTCCAATCCAGCACTTTTGTGGGAGACACATTTAGCAATACTGTGGCATGTAATAATGCTTCTCCCCAAAATTTAATTGGCAAACAACTTTCCTTCAATAAATCCCTGGCTACACTTGTCAAACTCCTGTGCCTCCTCTCTACCACTCCATTCTGTTGAGGAGTATAAACATAGGACTTCTGATGCATTATGCCATGTTTTTGAAATATGGTTTGAGTTGTCTGACCCACAAACTCGGTAACATTATCAGTCCTTATTCCTTTTACTTGTGCTTGAAATTATGTTTTAACCAATAGCAGAAAATTCTCTATTAACATAGGCACTTGATCTTTGCTCTTGAACAAAATTGTCCATATAGATCTGCTATAGTCATCTACAATCGTTAGCATATATCTGTCTCCACTTAAAGAAACCTTCTTATAAGGTCCCCAACAATCCATATGTAACAAATCAAAGGGTTTTATTGATTTTATGGAACTAGTACAAAAGGACAATCTCACTTGTTTGGCTCTTGCACATATATCACAATTATAAAAAAGCTTCAAATCTACAGCTGAAACTATGTGAGATAATTTCTCAGCAGACATATGTCCTAACCTCTTATGCCACAAGTGAGTATCTTGACAATTTTTGCTAATTCTTTCTCTGACAGACATTGTTCCTGCAAATTCATTATTCTGACTACAGACTTCCTTTATTACAATAGCACTAAAAGACTCTTCACACAAGTAGTATAATCCATTCCTCAACTTCCCAACAGCTATGATCTCTTCACATTTCTGGCCCTGCAAAATGCAATTGATGGGTTCATAATTGACCCTAATAACCATATATTATTTCACTAAAAATGAGCTTATGGGGTGTTAATTGTTATCAATTTAGGACTAAATAACCCTTATTGCAGATTTTGTGAAGAAAAATGAAAACTGCTGTCAAACAGCCCGTTGCAGGAAAAAGTAAAGGGAAATCTATGGACCAAAGGGCAATAGCATGTAAAGACATGGAAGACAGCCAAGCAAGGAAGTGGGACCAGTGGAGATCTAGATTGCTGAAGAAGATTTGAGCCTTGAAGTGTTCAAGTGGCCATAATCTGTCAGAACGGTCTGTTTTAGTGTACTTTTTAGTACTTTTTAGTACTTTTTAGTATATTTTATGTTTCTTTCCTCCTAATTAAATAGATTACTGTAAAATGAGAGAGATAACTTTGTTGGGGGGCTAAAACTTCATCTTCCACGAGAGTTCTCTTTAATTTGAGACCTAACTCCATTAATGGGGATTTATTGCAATTTCTGTGGTTGTTCACTCATCATTATGAGTGAGTAGTCAACTGAACGGGCTTGGCCAGCAAGGGCTGGTTATGTAAGTCTTCTATTTTCTTATTTATGAATGAATGATGCTATATGTTGTTGTGCTTGATAAAGCTTTCACTCTATTGCTAAATGCATGTATCTTAGTGTTAGATGAATGATAGGAAACTGCTTCCATCTTCACGGAACCTTTTATCAAACGTCCAAACCCCGACACAGGAATGTTAGGGGATTGTATCAAGGGTTTTCTAAACAGAAATTCTATTTCGCTCGTAATGCAAGAAAGAACTAACATTAAGGGCCCTTAAGGTTGTAGTACATCTTAGAATCTTAAGAACACACGAAAGTTGACTTAAGTGAGCTTTAAAACAGAGACCTTAACTTCACTTTATGTCATTCATGAATAAATAGGATGTTTAAAAGCTGAAAGTAACCTGTTTCGCTATGGCCTAGCCTGTTCTATCTTTTTATCAGTATCAAAACTCATTTTATTACACTGAATATCTTAATTAGTATTTCTGTTACCACATCACAATATTTCTCAACTAAAGAAAATCACACACCACAAACACCCTGTTCGGCAAGGTTTTTCTAGTAAAATTTGGTCATCAATCCCTGTGGAGACGATACTCTACTTATCATTTTATTACTTGTATCTAGTGCACTTGCTAGAGTCTCATTTTAGGACAACAAGTTTTTAGCGCCGTTGCCGGGGATTGAAAGGAACAATTTTATTTGAAATTTTTTGTGAAACAAGGTGTTTTTAATCTGTTTGTTTAATAGTACAACCTTTCCTATCAATCTTGAGTTAGAAAGAACTAGACGAGCAAGACAAAGAGAAAGATAGAGAGAAAGAAGAATGGCTGGAAGAGTACCAGAACAACCTGTTCCAGAAGAAGAAGAAGGTGAAAACAATAATCCACCAGTCATGAGAATCAGAGACTATTCAAGACCTACCACTGAAGGGCACTCATCATGTATTGTGCTGCCTAATGAGGGGAACAACCTGTTCGAAATCAAGCCATCCATAATACAAATGCTTCAAACTGTTGTTCACTTCGGTGGATACCACAATGAAGACCCCAATGCTCATATTCAGGATTTTGTTTCAATGTGTAACATTTTCAGAACAAATAGGGGGGTGGCCGATGATGTTATAAGGTTAAAGTTGTTTCCTTTCTCTCTAAAGGATAAAGCAAGAGTTTGGTTAAAGAACCTTCAACCCGGATCAATAACTACTTGGCAAGAGATGGCTAGTGCATTCTTGATGAAGTATTTCCCACCAAGGCAAGCTATCAAGTTGAGAAATGAGGTTTCTCGTTTTATGCAAGAAGAAGATGAGTCGTTAGCCAAGGCTTGGGAACGTTACAAGGAGCTCTTGAGAAGGGTACCAAACCATGGCATTCCCATGTGGATGCAAGTTCAGAATTTCTACAATGGAGTCACCAATACCTATAAAATTCAAATTGAGTCCATTGCAAATGGTAGCCCTGAAGATCTTGAACCACAAGCTCTATATGATCTCTTTGAAAGGGTGGTCAGTACAAGTTACAATTGGCACTCAGTGAGGAGTGATGGGAAGAAGATTTCAGATTCTGATGTCGTGTCAAAACTGACAACTCAGGTGGAACAGCTTGTTAAGCAGATCAGCAAGATGAATATGTCTTCCATTCACAGTGAACCTTCATTTTCTGATGAATGTGACTTTTGTGGTGGTCCACACCTCGATATCAATTGCCCAAGAGTTAAACCGAGCAAAGCCAACTAAGAACAATGTCATTATGTTGGGTACAATCAAAGAAATCCACCCAATCCGTACTCAAACACATATAATTCTGGTTCCATGAATCATCCCAACTTTGAGTGGACCCATCAGCAAAATCAGCAAGAACAACCTAGATACCAGCAGCAACAAAGAGGTCAATACCAACAACAACCTCAGCAACAGTACAAACAGCCTGTTCAGGCTAAAGAAGAGGTTGATCCAGATTTGAAAACTATGGTGATACAGTTCATGAAGCAAACTCAGGCTTCCATCAAGAATCTGGAGACTCAAATGCATCAATTGGCATATTCATGCTCATTCAAGGGAAAGGGTGTCATTCTAAGCAATACCGAACCTAATCCTAAGGGAGATGTCATGGCTATCACGTTGAGGTCTGGTAAAGAAATCTCTGCCCCCATTAAAACTAAAAAAGTTGTTGATGTTGCAAGTACCTCAAAAGAAGCTGAAACTGTTAAGGAACAGACTGTTCCAGAGGCCACCAGGCATGTTGCTAAAGAACATGAGCCTATTCAAGTCCAGGAGGAACCTAGGGAGAAGTATATTCCACCTCCTCCGTATGTACCACCTGTTCCTTATCCAGCAAGGCTTGTGAATCAAAAGTTGAATGAGCAAAACTCCAAAATCCTTGATACATTGAGAAAGTTACACATCAACATTCCATTTGTGGAATCTCTGGCTCAGATGCCAAAGTATGCCAAGTTCTTGAAGGATATTTTGACCAACAAGAAAAAGCTTGAGAACATCTCCATGATCCAACTAAATCGAGACTGTTCCTCAATACTGCAGAACAAGCAGCAGCTTCCTAAAAAGCTCAAAGATCCAGGGAGTTTCTCAATCCCTTGTTCCATTGGTAAATTGAATATTGAAAATGCATTGTGTGACCTTGGAGCTAGTATCAATCTCATGTCGTATTCTATTTATGCTAAGCTAGGCTTGGGAGAACCTCAACCTACTAGGATGTCGATTCAATTAGCAGATAGATCAGTATGTTATCCTAGGGGAATTGTGGAGGATGTGCTAGTTAAAATAGGAAAATTCATATTACCCGTAGACTTTATTATCATGGACATAGATGAGGATTTGCATGTGCCCATCATTTTAGGGAGACCATTTTTAGTTACGGGTAGGGCCTTGATAGATGTTGAAAAGGGACAATTGTTTTTAAGGATAAATGATGAAGAAATATTTTTTAGCATGAATGAGGCCATGAGGCGTGCTAACTCAAGTGATTATACATGCTATTTTTTTGGATGCATGCCACACCTCGTCTGTTTTGCAGGACTATCACCAAGACACTTTGGAAACACTGCTGGGGGAAGAAGTGAATATCTGTGAAGGAACAGGCTGTTCCCTAGAAACAGCAACAAAACCACCACTTCCACCAAACATAATTGGGCCCTCACACAAAGAACCACCTGATATACCGACCCACAAAAGGTGGCGTGATAAAAAGATTCAAGGTAAGGATTTCCATGAAGGGCAGAAAGTGCTCGTGTATAATTCCAGGTTGAGGCCGTTCCCTGGAAAATTGAAGTGCAGATGGTCTGGACCTTACATTGTGAACAAGGTGTTCCTTCATGGGGCTGTAGAAATTGTTAAACCAGGAAATGAATCTTTCAAAGTTAATGGCCAAAGGTTGAAACCCTACCTTGCACATGAGGTCCCATGAGTAGTTGAGACCGTCCACTTCCAGGATCCACCATGACTCAAAGAGAACAGTGTGTTCGCTGCAAACACCAATTGCAGCAAACTAATTGGGCAACCCCTAATTTATCTATCCCTTAGTTAGATTTGTGTTAAAATTCCTTTTTAATTTTGTTATTTTTATGCACTAACATGACTAATGTTGAATTTTATGGTTCTTCCTAAATTTTGTTGGCAAAGGTTTAAACTTTCATTTCCTAAAATTAGGTTGGAGTTTGAATTTTTACCAAATTAATTTGGGGGTGTTTGCTGTCTTCCTCTTTCGGTAACGAATCTACCCCTACTTCTAATTTCTTGTTTACTGCATGCTTGTTGATAATCTGTAAATTTCCACTCTCACGGCATTTAAGTTTAACATTGAGGACAATGTTACATTTTAATTTGGGGGTGGGGAAAAGAAAATGAATATCTTCATATATTTGTTGTGAGAACGTGTGAAAAGCCCTAAAATTTTGATGAAAACGGTGATTAAAAGGTGAAATTAGCTTGTGAAAATTTGAGGAAACTCAAAATTAAACACTTGCTTGATATGGTTGTTAGTGTGTCATTCGAACCCCAAATGTTGTGTCATTCCCTTTCGCTTTGCTGTCGTGTAAATGTTAGTACATGTTCATAGTTTTTATTAATTCCTAGTACCTTGTGTTAAATGTCTAAAATTTTTGTGTTGTTCTCTGTTTCTGAACATCATGTTCTGTTTCTAGTTTTTGCTCTCTGTTTTCCCTTTCTTTCTGTATATAGCAGCAGAATAATATATATATTAAAGAAAAAAAAAGACTTTCAATTGCTAATCAATGATTGCATGCTTGCACCTCAAATTTAGTGTGTGGTGAATCCAGTGATTATTCAATTTTCAAAATATAGAAGTTCTGAAATTTTTTAGGTTTTAATTCAAAATTCAATTAGAGGACCTTAAGCCCTAGTGCATGTAAAAGCCCTAAATTGTGAGAACTTGAGCCTACATTAGCATGTAAATGCATTGATTCTTTATGAGAGGGCTAGTACATATTGTCTTTAGGTAGGGTTTGCTTTGGTTGCCTAGTCAAAATGGTAAAATTTTGGAAGAACATAGGATGAAAAATGCATTTAGATCCCAAATTCACTCCACAAAAAGCTTACCCGTGCATTGCACTCACACTTTTAGGATAACCAACTTGTGCCTTAGCCTATTCTTTCTGAAACACAACTTAAAGGAACCAATTCCCTTCACTTTAATCCCAAAACGCCTTGAATTTGTCTCATGCCTCAGAACAAGCTGCTATAGTTAAAGAAAAATACATTTTTGAGAAAATCTGAGTGTATAATGATAAAATTGTTGAAATGATGACATTTGAGGGATGATGATGGAGTGAGGACCACTTTTTGAATAAGGTTAAAAGAAAAATAATAAAATAAAATAAAATAAAATAAAATAAATAAAAATAAAAATCCCAAATAGGAATTTTAGAAGATAACAAAAATATCTTTGAATAAAGTCTTTTCATTTTCAGGACACATGTTCATATCTTGAGCCTGAAGTGAAATGTTTGGATGGTTGTCTTTTGTGTGTTTGAAGAATAGTTTGGCCAATGTTGTGAAACAGGCTGTGTAGAGTGATTAGGTTGAGGCAGAATTGCTCAGTGTTGAGAACTGAGTATGGTTGAATTGCATTGCATGTAGACAGAATTCTTACACTTAAATAGCCATTCACTTCCATACCTTAGCCTTAGCCTAACATTACAACCTATGTTTAAGACCTTTTGACTATGTTTGGATAATTTTTTATCCGTGGAGATAGGGCTAATAAGCAAAATCATAACCTATTGATGTGTGTACTGAGCTGAGGAGTGAAGTTCCGTTCCCTTCCTTATGGAAACAAAGGCCATTTGAGAGTGAGTGAAAATTCCTTCCTTAGTGAGGCACTTTGGGGCATACATGTTGTTTGATTGAATTTTGAAGTTCAACCTTAAGCTTTGATGAATTTCTTGAATTAGAATGCATGTTTTAGACCTGGTCTAACCACATTTTTTTTATCAAGCTCTTATGTGCTAATCAAAGGTTGAGTTAGTTGAAAGTTGAATAAAGTTCTGCTGCTATTGTTTTTTTTCTTTTTGTTGGCTATTATCTCTTCTAGATTTGTTCCAGTTCTTGTTCTTATGTTTTCTCCATTGCCTTGTTTCTATGTCATTCCCTTTTGTTTTTATTTTCTTTGTTTTTCCCTTTTTGTTGTTCTTTTCTCTATTTTCTGTTGTGTTTGCTTGAGGACAAGCAAAAGTTCAATTTGGGGGTATTTGATGGGTTCATAATTGACCCTAATAACCATATATTATTTCACAAAAAATGAGCTTATGGGGTGTTAATTTTTTATCAATTTATGACTAAATAACCCTTATTGCAGATTTTGTGAAGAAAAATGAAAACTGCTGTCAAACAGCCCGTTGCAGGAAAAAGTAAAGGGAAATCTATGGACCAAAGGGCAATAGCATGTAAAGACATGGAAGACAGCCAAGCAAAGAAGTGGGACCAGTGGAGATCTAGATTGCTGAAGAAGATTTGGGCCTTGAAGTGTTCAAGTGGCCATAATCTGTCAGAACGGTCTGTTTTAGTGTACTTTTTAGTATATTTTATGTTTCTTTCCTCCTAATTAAATAGATTACTGTAAAATGAGAGAGATAACTTTGTTGGGGGGCTGAAACTTCATCTTCCACGAGAGTTCTCTTTAATTTGAGACCTAACTCCATTAATGGGGATTTATTGCAATTTCTGTGGTTGTTCACTCATCATTATGAGTGAGTAGTCAACTGAACGGGCTTGGCCAGCAAAGGCTGGTTATGTAAGTCTTCTATTTTCTTATTTATGAATGAATGATGTTATATGTTGTTGTGCTTGATAAAGCTTTCACTCTATTGCTAAATGCATGTATCTTAGTGTTAGATGAATGATAGGAAACTGCTTCCATCTTCACGGAACCTTTTATCAAACGTCCAAACCCCGACACAGGAATGTTAGGGGATTGTATCAAGGGTTTTCTAAACAGAAATGCTGTTTCGCTCGTAATGTAAGAAAGAACCAACATTAAGGGCCCTTAAGGTTGTAGTACATCTTAGAATCTTAAGAACACACGAAAGTTGACTTAAGTGAGCTTTAAAACAGAGACCTTGACTTCACTTTATGTCATTCATGAATAAATAGGATGTTTAGAGGCTGAAAGTAACCTGTTCCGCTATGGCCTAACATGTTCTATCTTTTTATCAGTATCAAAACTCATTTTATTACACTAAATATCTTAATTAGTATTTCAGTTACCACATCACAATATTTCTCAACTAAAGAAAATCACACACCGCAAACACCCTGTTCTGCAAGGTTTTTCTAGTAAAATTTGGACATCAATCCCTATGGAGACGATACTCTACTTATCATTTTATTACTTGTATCTAGTGCACTTGCTAAAGTCTCATTTTAGGACAACATCAATACTTAGCCCGGAATTTCACTGTGATATTTTTGTCCTCCATCAATCTACTTATGGACAATAAATTTTGTTTGAAAGTGGGAACATATAATACATGTTTTAGGATAAAATTCCTCTGAAATTTAATCTCTCCCTTATGATTTATTGTATGTACTTCTCCTGTTGGCAAATAAATCCTTTTTGGATGATTTAGCTTAGCCATATTTGTCATAATTTGCAAATTAGAGGCCATATGTGTAGTGGCTCCTGAATCAATAACCCATTAAAAATCAACTACATTATTAGAAGATGAATTATTACTTGCACATGCTCCAGCAAATCCAGCATAAGCAGAGTATTCTTGTTCTGTACTTTTACCTTTCAAAGCCTTTTGAACCTCCCTTTGTATCATCTCCTGCATTGTTTCTTTCTTGTATGAATCCCCTTCATTTTGATCATAAGACAATGGTGACTCAGAATCATTAGCCTCCTCTTGTGTCATATGTGCTTGATGCTTTGCTGGTCCAGTGACCCTTTTTCCTTTGAACCAGTCTTGATAGCCCTTAATTATGAAGCAATCTGCACGATTATATCCCTCTTTTCTGCAATATGAACAGAACTTATCTGACTTAGATTTGTTCTTAACATTGCTAGTATAACCATTTCCATTTCTGCCAGATTGATTGGATCCATTTCCATAACTGCTTCCTCCACCAGAACTGTTGGTTCTTCCTGCAATATCTTGAGACTTGTTTCCAGAAGACTAATTAACAAATTCTGTAGAATTTTGACCACTAGACACATTTCTCTGCTTTTCAATTCTAGTTAGCATAGAGAATGCCTTGTTAACTTGAGGTAAAGGCTCCATAATCAAAATTTGGTCCCTAATATGATCAAATTCAACATTAAGACCGGATAAAAATTGCATCAATTGTTCTTTCTCTAATTGTGTTTGAGCAAGTAATCTGGATTCACCACAGGTACAATTATCGATTGGTTTAAGAATTGCATACTCATCCCACATTCTTTTCATTTGATTAAAATAATCAACCAGCAACATACCTCCTTGTGTGAGACTACAGATCTGCTTTCTCAAATGAAATATGAGTTGACCATTACTTTCTCCATACCTTTGCTCGATCTCCTTCCATAATGCTTTGGCGGTTTTAGCATTTACAAAGACTGCAGTAAGCTCCTTTGAAAGAGAATTCAGTATCCATGAGAAAATTATGTCATCGTTCTCCTTCCATTTTAGGTGCGCTTTAGATGCAATCTCAGCCGGTTCATCATCTCTGGTGATGTAGCTTGTCTTTCTCTTTGCACTTATCGCCAAAATCATCACTCTCTTCCATAACATGTAGTTTTTTCCCATCCATGATCACACTGACAATTGTCAGTCCTGGATTTTCACTGCTTTGATTATTTCTAGAATTAGAAGAATTCATTGTTGTTTCTGAGATTAACAATTTTTCGGAGTTAATCGTCTCTTCACGATCTTGATTTCCTTCTGAATCTTCACGATATGGAATTGAACCGCTGTCTTCGTGATCTTGATTTCCTTCTGGATCTTCACGATCTGGAATTAAACTGTTGTCTTCTCGATCTTGATTTCCTTCTGAATCTTCTAATTCAACATTATCTTCTTCGTAACTAGAGTTAACAACATCGACAAATGATTTATAGATTTGTTTCTTCCTTTTCATTCTTCACCGCGATCATTTTCCGGTCGCCGGAATTCAACTGGATCCACCGTCCAGCTCTGATACCATGATAAATTGATGAATGGAAGAAGAATCAAATCTATTATTCATGAATTCAAGATAGTGTTTACAGGAAAGCAATAGAGGCTTATATACAAGTTGGTGGTAACAAACTCTTAACAAATTAAGATGGATATGACTATTATACCCCTGAACTAATAACTACTTAATACTGAAATACCTATGCTTATTTCAACACAGACTACAACTAACAACTCTCAAACGATTGCTGCACTTTTCATGTTTTATCTTCATTCACATTTCCTCCATCAATTTTTCGTTTTCAATAGAAGGTTACAAGTAGACCTCGGCATGGGCCGGGTTCGGGCCGAGCCTGTCAGGCCTGTGATAAAACCTGATAAGCCCAAGCTCAGTCCAAGCCCACAATAATTAGAATCAGGCTCGGGCTTAAATAAGGAATCCCAAGCCCACCCACCCAAGCCCATATCTATATTAAAAAAAAAATCAATTAAAATAAAATACTAATTTTTTTTAATAAAAAATAATAAACATAATTGTAAGGGTTTTTAGGAATTTATATATGGACTCATTTAATTTATATAATTAAATATATATATATATATATATATATATATATATATATATATATATATATATATGTAACGGGCCGGGCCGGGCTAGACCCGTCGTGTATTTACATATCCCAGGCCCGCCCATTTACTAGGTGGGCTTAATCGGGTTTGGGCCGGGTCAGAATTGACACTAATTTTATGTATTCAGGCCCGGTTAAATGGGTCTGGGATCGGACCGGGCGGACGGGCTCATCGGCCCATGGCGAGGTCTAGTTACAAGTATTATATAATTCTGATTATTATTCATAACAATTATTCTTTAGGGATTGATATTTTTTAACAGCTACCACATATCAACTCATAATGCCACCTTTTGACACAGCAAAGCACCACTATCTACTAAACAGCACATTATGATTAGCAGACGAAAATAGAGACTCAGGGTTTGTTTGTTTTCCCAACTGCTTAATGCTTGCTGTTATAGTTTGTTGTTGAAAAAGCTGTTTTTTCAAAAAGCATAGACTCAGTGCTTTTTGTAAGTGTAAAAGCCAAATAGAATATGACTAACCAAACACCTAAAACTCTGCTTTTTAAAGTGAAAATGCAAACAGTAGCATGAAAATAAGCAAACAAACATCCCCTAATTAAATAGCATCCAAAACAGTAATTAAAAGAGGGATAAAACGATAAAACTCATAATTATAATTAGCAAAAGAAAATAGACAGTAATTAAATAGCATCCAAAACAGCAATTTTTGGATTAGAAGATTAGAAGACATTCATTTTTTACATTTTTTTAATAACAAGAATCCAAATAGCATTCATAGTTTAAAAATAAAGAGCCTACAGATATAAGACTTTCAATGAAGAAAATAGAATTGTTATCACTAATGTTTGTCATTTCAATCTCAAAGTCCTTCAAATCTACTGATCAAAGGCTGTAGGGGCCGACTGCTCTACATTCAGCCATCTTCTATTTGCGGGACGAAATCCGGCAGCCAATTCCTGGCTCTGAATAACCAGCCCAGCAAGAAGTTCAAAAGTTTCAAATGAGTCAAATTACCTATTTCTCTTTTCAAACAAATAATAATAGCACAGGCGGAGACAGCCCAGAGCCCGGGGGGCTGAAGCCCCCCGGTCTCCGGGACCACCCCTGTGGAATAGTAGTCAAGTCCCGAGAAGGCCCCCTAAGAGTACTAATCACACTATCTAATTAAACTAGCTACAAACACCACGATTAACCAAACAATTTCAAGGTGATTTTTCAAATGAAACAGCAAAGTAAATTTAGCAAATGAAATAACAACGAACCACAACGAAAAATACGAGTCTACAATATAATGAATCTGCAGGATCATTATGAACTTAAACATTTTGTGGGCAATCTGTAATTCTATAATCCTGTAATTCTGTAATACTATACTTAAACATTCTAATTATGTAATTAGGATTATGCAATTATATAATATTACAGAATTGCAGAATTATAGACAATAAACATGAATTCCAAGAGTTATAAAAATAAGATAAACAAGACTAATAATGTAGAAACCACTCTTGCAATAGACTTGAGGCATACCCGTTTTTCTTCTTCTCTAAGAGTGTAGGGACACAAGACTTTCAAGGCAGAAACTATAATTAAACTTATCCAGCTTGTTTACAATAGTCATTTCGATCTTTTCAATACTTTTTTCTTTAAGATAATACGAATAAATGTATGGAAAACTGAAAAGAATAACTTTATCTCCTTCTTTTGAATATCCCGAATATCCTTCAGTTATAGGATTATCCAATTCTGCTAGAAGAGAAAATAATTTAATCCAAGTAAAGTAGACTCCTTCCTTCTTCCGAACATATAAATCAACAAGAAAATTGAAAATCAGTTTGCGATTAATCCTTTTCTGGGAAGATGCACGGAGATGAGAATAGATAAAACCTTTGCTGTTAATGATGGCATAGAACGGCTTTGAAAGGCATCCAAAGCGAAGAAGTGACTTCACTGGTAACGCTAACAAAATTTCATTGATCAATTCCGGCGGAAGATTTGCCATGATTTGGAAGCGCCGTCACCCAACTTCTGATGAGTTAGGGTTTGTTCTAATTTCTCTCTTCTATTTTGAACATTACTGTTATAACATATACATCCTTATACCTTTTTTTTTTATCTCTTTTAGCCCCCAACATTTTAAGAAAAATGCAGATATGACTTTAACGTATGAAATTGTACAAATTTAACTCCAACATTTCTAATGAAGACCAATTTAACTAAGGTGATTGAAAATTAGAAAAAAATTTATGTCTAAAATATTTTCTGTACTACGAAAAAATAACAAAAATTATGTTAAAAGATTAAAAACTAAATCAGCTAAATACAAGTTAATCTTTATCTTTTTTTATCAAACTGTCTAAATTTTTTACTTTGTTATTGATATAGTTACAAGAAATCAACCGAAAATGTACGAATTTGTTTCAATTTATGGATAAACTTGTTTGGAAGGTCCAATATGATAGTTGAATAACATCAAACTATCCGTTTTAAATTTTCGAAGCGCATTTGATCTTGCTTGGAAACGTTATGTTTAAATTTCCATCATTTCATATGTTAGTGCTAAATCTGCACTTTGCTTGAAACGTTAAGATTGAATTTGGTCTTATCTCCATACAATAAAGACTTTTTCTTAAAAAATGACAAAAAAAAAAAACGAGCATAACCCATTTTTTTGTCCTTTCACATAAAAACCCGATTTAGCTATAAAATTAAAATTACAATCAGTACATTCAACGGACCGATGTAAACATTTATTGAATTATTTGTATCCGTCCATTTCAAGAGACCGATGTAATTAGTGTTATCATTTGCATCGGCCTTGTGCTACTAACGTAAAACCTCAACGAGCCCTCAAAGTGAGCTCAGATTGGTTGGAGAAATCATAATCTCCAAATGGCTAATTGCATTCTCATGTAAGTGTTTATCGATAACTGCCTTCATATATCTTTGGCTCATGTTACAGATTGACAAAAATTCTTTTAGGATAAGTGACCAGAGAAGGCTTCAAAAATTGAAGAACAAAGTTATTTTTTTTAGCTCTTCAAACCTGAGTTTGGTGAATATTTGGAGGAGTAGAGGAAAGATTATTAAGTTGGGATGATCAAACGATTGCTGCACTTTTTTATTATTTCTTGCAGCCTACTTGCACTAATAGAAAAATGGTTATTTACATCGATATATTTGTATCATTCACTTTAAGAGGTCCATTTGTATGGCCCTTTGTTTGGAGTTGACGCAAATGTCATACCATTCGCTTATTTGCAGATAACAAAAGGCTTCAATATTTCCTCCATCGATTTTTTGTTCTAAATAGAAGGTTAATAAGTATTCTATTGTAATTTCATTATTTTGTTCATTTTGTTGGAAAAATTCGTTTGTCTAACACATTTTTCTTAGGGATTGATGTTTTCTAACAGCTTCCACGTATCAACTCAACTCAATCGGTTTTGATCTCATGGACCTTAATGACCATGCATTATTTGGTTATTCACCGTTAGATCTAGGATTATTAGAATTCTAAAGTGGAGATTCAAAACATCATGCGGCTTAGATTTAATAAGCTTAGATCTAACGGTTAATAATCAAATTCACTTGATCATTAAGGTCTATATGAATATTTCTGTCAACTCATAATTTTATAAAGCATTTATCATTGATCACGCCTTCACACTTTGAACTTGAAATCATTTTAACCTAAAATATTAATATTATTATATTTAATGATATGTAATTGAAAAAATATTGCAAATTTCGATTTTTATATAAACAATTTCTTGATCCACGCAACGCGTGGGTACAGTAGTAATAATATCTAATTATAAAGTACGCCATTATACATTCTTTTATCTCTTCCAAAAGAAAGAACAAAAAAGACTTTATTTCTTAAAAAAAAAAAAAAAAAAAAAAAAAAAACTAAACAAAACTAACCACTTAAAAATATGGAATGTGTTTGCAATGTGTTTGAACCTCAAAGTACCGTTTGACTTTTGACTTTTTTTAACACCGTTAGTTAATTTGGAATGCGTTTGCAAACGGAATGAACCTCAAAGTACCTGTTTGCCAACTTTTAAACCACATAGTCTATGTTTGAAAATGGCTCAACCTACATGGTTTATTTTTGTACTTTCCCCTTTAATCTATTATGTGAATTATTTAATAACATTCTAAGGCTCGTGCAACAAATCTTCCGCAAACAACTTAATTTTTTTACAGCCGAATGATTAACTGATTACATTTTACGCAAGTTGAATGGGTTATTTAGATATTTTATACAAATTAAAGGGACTACTAAGATACTTTGAAAATTTAGACGGTCAATCAAACTTTTTTTAATAAATTTAGAAGGCAAATGATGTATTAGACGTTTTTTTTTTTAATATATAAAACTACAGTAAAACTTGTTGAAAGCAAGAAATTAACCTAATATTTGTCTAATAAAATAATTCGTGTAAGTCAAAATTGGACAAATTATGATTCAAAGTTTTTTTTCATAAACAGGTCGAATCACGCTTTAGTCATGTTGACTGCTGACCCATTTAACCAATTTAAGTTTAAATGTATTGTAAATAAAATGTTGTCAAGTATATATTATAATAATAAGGGATAAGAGGCAAAACATACTCGTAACATTTACAGGAGCAATTTTACCCATTAACGTTTCAAATGATGAGATTTGAGAAATAATTTATCAAATTGTCTTCTAGGTAATAAATCTTATCATCTACACTTCATATATACGCGTCATTTTATCAATTATTATATAGATCACAAACATAAGATTAGACGTGAAAAAAATTAAACAAAAGGCCTAATATATCCACAACCCCTCAAGTTGTCCAAAAACTGCAACTAATCCCCTAAATTCAAAATGTTACAACTAACCACCTCAAATTGCTTATTTGAAACAAATAACCCCTCAATATGTTAATATTTGTGCTTTTGGGGATTTTTTGCATTTTTTGTTAATATATCAGCAGATTAGTTAGATGTAGCAACCGATATTTTGAACATTTTTTTGTTTCTGCTGTAATATTATGTTGAATATTTTTGGGTTGAGGGGTTTATTTGTTCCAAATGAGGAATTTGATGGGCTATTGTTCCAAATAAACAAGATGGGGGTTAGTTGTAATGTTTTGAAGTTTAGGGAGTCAGTTACAGTTTTTGGACAACTTCAGCGTGCTGTGGATGTATTTGAGCCAATCTTTTCAAACATTTCGAAGTAATAACAAGCTTATCAAACTCAAAAAAACTGTCTGTTAATTCTAACGATTTGAGCAACGGACTCCCAGATAGAATATGCTCCATCGATTAAACACGCAAGTTAAAATTTTCCATATTCAACGTGGTGAGACATTTCCAATTTACCTTTCCATTCATATAAATGTGTCAGAGATTAATATAAGATATATGATTGGGCCTTAACTATAAGCTCGAGCTTTTAGTTCAGTCGGTTCTATAACATGGTATCAGAGCCTCTAGGACCAAACGGTCGAGGGTTGTGTTTTGTCAAAATATAGGAACTAATAAATTAATGGGTAAATTTCAAAAAAAACCTCTGTGGTTTCACTTTTTTGCCAAAAAAGGACTGTGGTTTTTTTCGTTTCAAATACAGGACTGTGGTTTATTCCGTTACACTATTTACGGATTTGGTGAAGATGCCGTTAATTTGCTGACGTGGCTGAAGGGCAATTATGGGTTTTTAAAAAAATTGGGATAAATTTTTTTTAAAAAAACCCCGTGGTTTCACTTTTTTGCAGAAAAAGGATTGTGGTTTTTTTCTTTTCAAATACAGGACTGTGATTTATTCTATTACACTATTTACGGATTTGGTGAAGATGTCGTTTATTTGCAGACGTGGCTGAAGGGCAAATATGAGTTTTTTTAAAAAATTGACTATAAAAGGCCTTGAACAACCATGTGAGATTGCGCTCATGTGAGATTTTATAGTCAATATTGTAGCCACAAAATAGTTATAAAAAATTCATCGGTAAATATTGTAGACCCAAAATAGTTATAAAAAATTTATTGATCAATTTTTTTAAAAATCCATATTTACTCTTCAGCCACGTTAGCAAATAAACGACATCTTCACCAAATCCGTAAATAGTGTAAAGAATACATCACAGTCCTGTATTTGAAAAGAAAAAAAACCATAGTCCTTTTTCTGCAAAAAAGTGAAACCACAGGTCTTTTTTTTTAAATTTACCCTAATTTTTAAAAAACCCATAATTGCCCTTCAGCCACGTCAGCAAATTAACGACATCTTCACCAAATCCGTAAATAGTGTAACGGAATAAACCACAGTCCTGTATTTGAAACGAAAAAAACCACAGTCCTTTTTTGGCAAAAAAGTGAAACCACAGGGGTTTTTTTTGAAATTTACCCTAAATTAATTACCCTTTAACTTTTAATTACAAGTTAAGGTATAAAAAAGGGAGCTGAATACATCATTCTAGAAAAATTTGTCTGGCCTCCTTAACTTTCAAAGTATTCTTATACTCCTAAATTTGTACAAAATGTTCAGTTAGTCTTTTTGAACTTGCGTAAAATGTAACTAATTAATTATTGATTGAAAAAAAAAGTAAGTTAAATACGGAATATGTATTGCACTCGTCTCAAAACAAAAATAAAACGACCAAGATCGAAGTATGGGTTTCTAATATTAGAGAATACAAGTTTTATAGTTGAGATAGTAAGAAATTCATTTTTAATCTATTTTGTGAATCATCTAATAACACTCTAACATATTACTCATTTAACTTACATTTTTTTACAACCGATTGATTAAGTAATTACATTTTACGCAAGTTCAAAGAGCCAACTAAACTTGGGGGTCTGTGCAGGAGAACTCTTTGTACTCCCTCCTCATACTATTCTGTCAAAGAAGCATTTTATGATTATAACAAGGGGAAAATTCAAATAAAACCCTTGTGGGTTCACTAATTTTCAGATAAAGGACTGTGGTTTGCTTTTTGTCAAAACGATGACTGAGGTTTCACACTTTTAATAATGCTATTAAAACTATCTTTAACGACCTGAAAATGGAAATTTTCAAAAAATAAAGTTGTTCAATGTCATATTTTCTATGGAATTACATTTTCGATTTTAAAAAATCATCTTTTTTGGAGCTTTCTCTCTCTAAACATTAACTTTCTCTCTCTTTACCAAACATCATCTAAATAATCTCGAAATAAAAAAGTTGAAGAATTAAAGTTGCTTAGAATATTAGTAGTTCTTAAAATATGTCATTTTTGAAGTCGTCAAGGGTGGTTTTAATAGTATCAATCGAAAAAGTCCTTATTTTGCTAAAGTTGAAAACCCCAGTCCTCGTTTTGACAAAAAGTAAACCACAGTCCTTTATCTGAAAATTAGTGGAACCACCGGGGTTTTATTTGAAATTTACCCTTTATCTTCATTCACTTTTTTAACAGTTCCTGATTTCAGGACAGAGTTAATTTCGAACTCGTACACAACTGATTTGTTGCTCTGTTCATCAAGAAAATTTAACTTGCTTATGTGTTTAACTTTTCAAAAACAGCATCACATATACACATGTTGTTTCTCATTGGTTTTTACTGCTCTATTTCAAAATTATCTTTTATAAAACTACTGCTGCAGTTATCAATCATGCTGAAACCATGTTTTTGTACTAAGGAATGTCACTCCATCAATATTGCAATTGAAAATTTGCTGCTCTGTTCTTTAAACTTTAACTTGCCTTATTCTCCAACTAACAACTCTCAAACGATCAATGCACTTTTCATGTTTTATCTTCATTCACGTTTCCTCCATCAATTTTTCATTCTAAATAGAAGGTGATAAGTATTCTATAACTCTCGATGTTTTTGTTCTAAATAGAGGGTTACAAGTATTATGTAACTCTGATTATTATTCATAACAAGAATCCAAATAGAGTTCATAGTTAAAAAAAATATAACAATTCTCAGAATGACTTTTCATTAGTCTTCTGATCTGCAAATTATCCGCCAACAACTTACATCACTTCATCACTTCATTCTGATGCCAGTGTTGATATATTGTTGTATGTTTAATCATTCCTAGAAATGAACTACAATTTTTATACCGAATATGTTGTATTTCTTCTATGATTCAGTACTTTTGCTATCAGATTCATTTTTTTTTTTATGATAAAACTAGACTGTAATCAAATTGTATATCAGAAACACAAACGAAATGAGGAAACGAAAATATGAAGAAGAGTTTCCGTGCAACATTCACTCGCCCAATCATTATATCACAAAAATAAGATAAACAAAACAAGAATAAGCATCCACACACAAAATAGTACCTATTCCATTAAATTTCAGCAGTTATAAAAATAAGATAAACAAAGCAAAAATAAGCATCCACAAAAATGAAAAAAAAGTAGAAGTAGTACCATATGTGGAATAATGTAGAAACCACTCTTGCCATAGACTTGAGGCATAACCGTTCTTCTTTTTCTCTAAGAGGCAGAAACTATAATTAAACAAATCCAGCTTGTTTACAAGACTTGTTTCAATCTTTTCAAAACTGTTTTCTTTAATATCATATGAATATATGTATGGAAAACCGAAAAGAAGAACCTTGTCTCCTTCCTTTGAGTATCCCCAATATCCTCGAATTTTAGGATTATCCAATTCTTCTACAAGAGCAAATAATTTAATCCAAGTAAAGTCGATTCCTTCCTTCTTCCAAACATATAAATCAACCTTCTTCATCGTGCGAACTTGGACAGAAAGACATCCTTCAAAAACCTTCAAATCTTTACTATGTGTTCCTTTGATTTCGTAAATAGGTTGAATAGGTTGTACTGCGGAAAACGTCTCTTTAGCAAAATCAAATGCAACAATTAGATGCACTTCATCCCCGGCTTTATGAATAACATCATAAGGGAAATCTTGAATCCTTCTCCAACAACTTGAACTCAACTCGAAAATCCAAACTTGACAGTACGGCTTTGCGTGCATAATTAGTATAACCTTGTAATCATCTGTACTCGAGTCATAACCGAAACCCAACCGGTTTCTCCAATTAGTAACTGCAGTAAAATGTGAAGTAAAATTCATAGGAAATCCTGGAATTTCCCTGTACTTTCTGGTTGATGGATTGAAGATACTAAATTTGTTGTCCGATGTATTCAAGACAACCAAACCATTGCAGGAAGCAACAAAAAAAGGGCGAATGAATGGCAACTCAAAATCAAGCAGAATCTCTTCTATGGAGCCATCGTTGATATCCAAAGCATGAATTTCTTTACGATTATCATTGTAATTAGGAAAATTGAAAATCAGTTTGCGATTAATTCTTTTCTCGGAAGATGTACGGAGATGAGAATAGATAAAACCTTTGCTGTTAATGATGGCATAGAACCGCTTTGAAAGGCATCCAAAGCGAAGAAGCGACTTCACTGTCAACACTAACAATATTTCATTGATCAATTCCGGCGGCAGATTTGCCATGATTTGGAAGCGCCGTCACCTAACTTCTCAGTTAGGGTTCATTCTAATTTATCTCTTCTATTTTGAACATTACTGTTATAACATATACATCCTTATATATTCTTTTATCTCTTCCAATATATATATATATATATGTAAATACCAAATTTAGCCACCAACATTTTAAGAAAAGTGTAAATTTAACGGATTTTGCCCCAAAATGGGGTTCTAAATGAAAATCTATCCCTATTGGGAGCCCGGTTAAACATTTTACCCACTGTGAGGCTTGGTTAACCGGGCTCGAAACCAGAAGATAAACTTCCGGTTTCAAAACTTCCGGTTTCTAATTTTAATTTTTTTTTAATAATAAAAAAATAGAAACGTTTTCAATTTAATATATATATTTTAAAAACTTTGAATTCTCTATCTCTGCTTTTCAAAAATATTTAATGGAAAATTTCAAAAAAATCCTTCTATCTTTTTTAAACTTTTAATTTAACTTCAATCTTTAACTATTTATTTTTAAATTCATTAATTAAATATTTCCTTATCAAATTAGTTAGTATTAAATATCTACTTCGGTAAAAAATGTTTATTCTTTTACATGTGAGTTTGAAATTATATTTTTAGCAGTTTAAATTACGATTTTTACGGTTTTTACAGTTTTTTTATAATTTCAAACATCATCGAAAAGTTACGGTTAGGAGTGACAGTTAAATAACAGTTAAACCATTTCAAACTGCAATTATAAAGAAACTGTAAAAACTGTAATTTAAACTGTCACTTCGAACCGTAACGTTACGGTTAAGTTTATAATTTCAAACGTCGCCGAAAAGTTACGGTTTGAAGTGATAGTTAAACCATTTCAAACTGTTCGAAGTGTCAGTTAAATGTTGGCCAAATTTAAATGTCACTTCGAACAGTTTAAATTACAGTTTGAAAATGGTTTAACTGTCACTTTGAACCGTAACTTTTTTGGTGACGTTTGAAATTATAAAAAAACTGTAAAAACCGTAATTTAAACTGTCAAAAATATAATTTCAAACTCACATTTAAAAGAATAAACATTTTTGACCGAATTAAATATTTACTACTAACTAATTTGGCAAAGAAATGTTTAATTTAATGAATTTAAAAATAAATAGTTAAAGATTGAAGTTAAATTAAAAGGTTAAAAAAGATAGAGGGACTCTTTTAAAATTTTCCATTAAAATATTTTTGAAAAGCAGAAGTGGAGAATTCAAAGTTTTTAAAATATATATATTAAATTGAAACCGGAAGACAACTTTTCGGTTTCTATTTTTTATTATTAAAAAATAAAAAAAAAATTAAAATTAGAAACCGGAAGATAAACTTTCGGTTTCTTTACAATTTGAAACCGGAAGTTTATTTTCCGGTTTTGAGCCCAGTTAACCAAGTCCCACAGTGGGTAAAATGTTTAACCGGGCTCCTAATAGGGATAAATTTTCATTTAGAACCCCATTTTGGGGCAAAATCCAGATTTAACGAAATTGTGCAAATTTAACTCTAACATTTCTAAACAATACCAATTTTAACCTACGTGATTGAAGATTAGAAAAAATTAGTTTTGCCGGTATTTAAATACCACTTAGACACAAATATCAATTATGTCTACGATATTTTGTGTATTATTGAGAAAATAACAAAAATTATGTTAAAAGACTAAAAACTAAATCTGCTAAATACAAGTTAATCATAATTTTTTTTGTCAAATTGTTATTTAACTGTGTTATTAATATAGTTACAAGAAATCAACCAAAAACATACGAATCTGTTTCAATTTATCAATAAATTTGTTGGAAGGTCCAATATGACAAGTTAAATAATATTCAAAATAGCCGTTTTAAATTTTCGATAGCACATTTGATCTTACTTGGAAACGTTATGTTTAAATTTGTATCATTTCATATGTTATGGCTAAATTTACACTTTGTTGAAACGTTAGGATTGAATTTGGTCTTATCTCCATATAATAAAGAATATTTCTTAAAAAGGCAAAAAAAAAAAAACAAGCATAAACCACTTTTTTTTGGCTTTTTACATGAAAACCATATTTAGCTATAAAATTACAATCGGTATGTTGAAACGGACGATTGTATGTTAAAATGGACCGACGCAAACATTAATAATCGGTATGTTGAAACGGACGATTGTATGTTGAAACGGACCGATGCAAACATTAATTGAATTATTTGTATCCGTCCATTTCAAGAGACCGATGTAATTAGTGTTATCGTTTGCATCGGCTTTGTGTTGTGTAAGTTATCACAAATTTTTATTTCCATAGTGCGAACGAAAAAGGAATTTCACCCCTCTCGACTACTAACCTAAAACCTCAACGAAGAATGAGCCCTCAAGGTGAGTTCAGATTAGTTGGAGAAATCATAATCTCCAAATCGCTAATTGCATTCTCAGGTAAGTTTTTATGGCAAATTGCCTTCATATATCTTAGACTCATGTTCCAAGGAAATTCTTTTAGGAGGAGTGACCAGAGAAGGCTTCAAAAATTGAAGAACAACTTATTTTTTTTAGCTCTTAGAAACCTTCTAAGGCTTTAGAGTTTGGTGAATATTTGGGATGATCCAACGATTGCTGCACTTTTTTATTATTTCTTGCAGCCTACTTGCATTAATGGAAAAATGGTTATTTGTATGATGTAAAACATCGGTCTTATAAAATGTGATGCAAAGGTCCATTTGCGTCGGTCTTTTATTTGGTGCTGACGCAAATGTCATGACATTCGCTATTTCCAGATAACAAAAGGCTCCAATGTTTCTTCCATCGATTTTTTATTGGCCTAATGCATACCCAGCCCCCTAAAGTTGTCCGTTTTGTTCATTTAACCCCCTCACCTTACGGGACAACCATTTAACCCCCTAAACTCCAAAAAAACGATACTTTTAACCCCATATTTTAGACTGCCGAGATATAATGTTGTCCGTGTGTGTCACGCGCGTGACACGTGTGTATCCCGCATTACCCAGCCCCCTAAAGTTGTCCGTTTTGTTCATTTAACCCCCTCACCTTACGGGACAACCCTTTAACCCCCTAAACTCCAAAAAAACGCTACTTTTAACCCCATATGGGAAAGTCCTTAATATTGAAAATTTGCTATAAATATCATTTAGTCATCACTTCTCTTCCACTGTATTTTATACTTCATGTCAAATCAGATTTTAACTCTTCCTTTATATTGCCTTCCACTGTATCTATATACACTGTGGTCATAATTCATACAAAGTTAAAGCATTTTTTACAATTCCAACGTGGATTGAGACCAAAAAAAGCACCAATTAAAAATTAGAAAGACACCAATTAAATCTTCTTTATCTCCAATGCCCGTACTTGAGTTGGAACTAGGAGTTTTTTTGGAGTTTAGGGGGTTAAAGGGTTGTCCCATGAGGTGAGGGGGTTAAATGAACAAAATGGACAACTTTAGGGGGCTGGGTATGCATTTTGTTTTACCGTTGGAGGCAAGAACAAAATCCTCCCACGCGCCTCCTGTGTTTGAGACACAAACGTTGACTAGGTCAATGCCACATCGGACGATATGGGGTTAAAAGTAGCGTTCTTTTGGAGTTTAGGGGTTAAAGGGTTGTCCCGTAAGGTAAGGGGGTTAAATGAACAAAACGGACAACTTTAGGAGGCTGGGTATGCATTAGGCCTTTTTTATTTTGTTGTAATTCAGATTATTAATAACAATTATTATTGTTTATTTTTCTTAGGGATTGATGTTTTCTAACAGTTTCTATGTATCAACTCATAATGTGCCACGTCTTTGACACATGGTCAAAGTGCCACTATCTACTAAATAATACATTATAATTAGCAGAAGGAAATAGACAGTAATTAAATAGCACCAAAACAACAATTTTTGGATTAGAAGATTAGAAGACATTCATTTTTGACAATTTTTTTTGAATAACAAGAATCCAAATAGCATTCATAGTTTAAAAATAAAAAGCCTACTGATATCCGGCAGCCAATTCCTGACTCTGAATAACCAGCCCAGCAAGTAGTTCAAAAGTTTCAAATGAGTCAAATTACCTATTTCTCTTGTCAAACAAACAATAATAGCAGGGGCGGAGACAGCCCGGAGACTGGGGGCTGAAGCCCCCCGGTCTCCAGCACCACCCCTCTGGAACAGTAGTCAAGTTCCGAGAAGCCCCCCTAAGGGTACACTTGAACTAAGAATCACATACATTTAGTGGCGGAGCCAGGAATTTAGACTTGGGGGGCTAAATTTAGCCGTGCGGTTGAAGGTAAATTTTCAAGAGCTGGGCGAAAAAAATTTATTTTCTAAAACTTGAACCTAGGACCTTTCATATAGAAGTATGCATCCTTAACCATCTCATCTACCTTTAAACATTGAAATAATCATACATAGAGTTAATATATACTAATTTTAGGGGGACTATAGGGAACAAAACGACGAGTACTCAAAGGCGGAGCCGGGGGCCGGGGGCTCCGGCCCTGCATATGTTCCCATCCGCCAACATTTCAATACTAATCACACTATCTAATTAAACTAGCTACAAAACACCACGATTAACCAAACAATTTCACGGTGATTTTTCAAATGAATCAGCAAAGTAAGCAAATGAAATAACAACGAAAAATATGAGTCTACAATATAATGAATCTGTAAACAATGGTAAAGTAAATAATACTCTCTTAATTTTATTAATAGAATACAAATGTATTTATACTATTACATACCACTTGACTACATACTACTTAACTAAATTACATATATACCCTTGTATATAAAATATATCTTAATATAATCTAATACCCCCCTTCAAGATGGAGGTTGTGATGAAACAAGACCCAGCTTGGGAAGGAAAGAACGAAGTGCGGGAGCGTATAATGGTTTGGTAAAAAGGTCAGCAAGTTGTAGTTTGGTGTTAATATGAGGGGTGGAAAGAAAACCAGAAAGTAATAGTTCACGAACAATGTGACAATCAATATCTAAATGTTTGGTACGTTCGTGAAAAACTGGATTCGAAGCAATATAAATAGCGGCCTTGTTATCACAATGAAGAGGAATTGGTAGTTGTAAAGGAATACAAAATTCACGAAGTAAGTAAGACAACCACTTCAATTCACAACTCGTACTTGCCATACTACGATATTCGGCTTCAGCGGAAGACTTACTAACAGTGGGCTGTTTCTTAGCTTTCCAAGATATTAAAGAAGTGCCCAAAAAGATACAGAAACCACTAACAGAACGGCGCGATATTTTACAACGTCCCTAGTCTGTGTCACAATAAGCAGTTAAACGAAAATCAGTGGAAGCACTATAAAAAAGACCGTAGTGAATAGTACCCTTAAGATACCGAAGAAGATGAAGTACGGCATTATGATGGTGAGTGCATGGTTTTGCCATGAACTGACTTAATTGTTGAACCGCAAAACTGATATCGGGACGAGTAAAATTCAGATATAATAATCGACCGATTAAACGATGATATTGATCTGGAGAATCAATTGGAGTGCCAAGGTCAGAATCTAAGATGAGACCAGGTGGCATGGGACAAGGAGAAGGAGTTGCATTTTTAAGTCCCGCATCGGATAATAAGTCCAAGATATATTTGCGTTGAGACAAAAAAATACCATTAGTGTCCCGAGCTAACTCAATGCCCAAAAAATACTTGGCAGGACCGAGATCCTTTATGATAAAAAGAGAATGTAAATGATTTTTAACATTTTGAATACCATCCGAAGAATTGCCAGTAATAAGAATGTCATCAACATAGACAATAAGAACAATGAAAGTATCAGAATGATCATAAGTGAAAAGAAAATGATCACAAGATGTTTGTTTAAAGCCATATGCAATAAGTTGAGAGGTAAGTTCTTTATTCCATTGACGACCGGCTTGTTTAAGACCGTATAGAGATTTGCGTAATTTACAAACCTGGCCGAGTGGAGCTTTGGAATACCCATTAGGGGGTTGAAGATAAATATCTTCATCCACAAAGCCATGTAAATAAGCATTATTAATGTCTAGTTGATGTATGGGCCAAGTATGAGCCGAAGCAAAGGCTATCATTAAACGAACAGTAACAACTTTAGCAATTGGAGAAAAACTCTCAGTATAGTCGATACCTTGAATTTGATTGCACCCTCGTGCTACTAATCGAGCCTTATAACGATCAATAGACCCATCAGGCTTTCGTTTAATACGAAAAACCCATCGAGTAGAAATAGCCTTTTTTCCTTTAGGAAGAGTAGTTAAATCCCAAGTATTATTTTCTTCCAAAGCACGTAATTCATCTTCCATAGCCTGAACCCATTTAGGATTAGAACAGGATTGTTGATAAGTAGTAGGTTCAACATTAGAATCAATAGTAGAAAGGAAACTAGAATGTTGAACACTGAATGGTGGTAGACAAGGAAGAATGGAAGATGAAGGAGTAGTGGTATGAGCAACAAAATCTTGTAACCAAGAAGGTTGTTTTAATGGACGACCACGTGTGCTACGAGGAATAAGAGGAGGAGTAGGGGAATGGGGAATGGATAATGGGACAATAGAAGAAGAAGAGGGTAGTGTAGAATTGGGTAAAGAAACAGGAGAATTAGCCGAGGAAGAAGGTAAGGGGGAATTCTTATTCATAGGAGATGAGGTAGGAATTGTAGAAAGAACGGGAGATTGTTCCAAAATAGGTGAGGATGAATTAATGGGAGAAGTAAGAGAATCGTGAGGTAAAGAGGAAGAGTCGGGTGGTAAAGAAGTGGGTGTAGAAATGTTCGGAGTATGAGAATCCGGGTCAAGTGGTAAAGAAGTGGTGATAGGGGTGAGCGGAGTAGGAGGATCCGGGTAAGGGAAGAATGTAGGTAATGGTAAAGAAGATGTAGGAGGTGTAGTAGTAGGAATAGAGGAATATGGAAAAATAGTTTCATGGAAGACGACATCTCGTGAAATGATAATTTTTTTAGTTAAAGGATTGTAAATTTTATATGCTTTATGGTCAAGAGCGTATCCCAAAAAAAAATTCTGAAAAATGCACGTGGATCCAATTTGTCCCGAGAGGGATGAAGATTAGAAAAATAACATTGACAGCCAAAGGTCTTTAAAAAACCATAAGGTGGAACTTTATTATGTAATTTTTCATATGGTGATAACCAATTTAACAAAGGAGTAGGTAAGATATTTATGAGGTATGTGGCTGTTGTAGACACCGAGTCGGAGGACCTGTGACGAAAACCCATAACAGACGGTTAAAGCGGTTGATTCCAATAGTTTAAAAATAAAAATCACGAAAAGGCCCTGAAGGATTGTGTGTCGGAGCGTAGGCAACTAGCGGCGTCCCTTGACAGGCGGGCGTCCCCCGAACGCCAGACGCATCGCTCGGCGCGCCAAACGCTCGTCCAGCGAACATTCCACGCACGCCGGATGCTCGTGGGGTGCCCACCCGACTCCCATTAGGCGGGCGCCCAACAAACGTTGGGCGTCGTCCAACGGACGTCGGGCGTGCGCCGGACGAGCGCTGGGCGCACGCCCAGCGGCAGTTGGGCGCCCGCCCAACAGCGCTGGGCGCACGCCAAACAGCGCTGGGCGCACGCCCAACCGAGGTTGGGCGTCGCCCAACCAGCTGTTGGGCGTCCGCCCAACCAGCTATTGGGCGTCGCCCAACCAGTAGTTGGGCGTCGCCCAACCTCGGGGATCCGTGCCTATAAAAGGCACGGATCCCCATGCATTTTGGAGGAGAGAAGTTTGGGAGCTTCTCTCTCTAAAAAATTTATTTTTAGAGAGAGAAAGTAAATTTTTGGGAAAAATATTTTTTTCCCTAAAAATTGAAAATTCCCAAAAAGTTAAATATTTTACAAAAAACACCGAAAACACGGAAAATCACAACTTGTGGAATCAACCGACTTCGACCGTCAATACCGATTTTGAGGTATTATCTGAGGACTAGACCCGTTTAATTTATTTATTTTATTTATTTATTTTATTTTTAGTTTTGTTTATTTATTTATTTTATTTATTTTATCACATTCATTTATTTTCCCGTATTTATTTAATTCACGTCTCGTATTAAATAAACATTTTAGTTTTAAATAAAAAAAACCTCGTTTTAAAGTCCCAATGCGAACCGTGACCCGATTTAAGGGGAGTTCGGGACTAAAACGTTGTAAATATAGAATTTGAAAAAGCTTTTTAAATTAACGTTTTGGAAATAAAACATCGTTTTGGGATACTCTGTTATAGACTATGACCCGATTTGGGTAGTTCGGAGACCAAAATGATAGAATAGATTAGATATAGAGTATTTTAATAAATCTGGAAAGTTGGGGGACTATTTCTGATATTCTGTCATTTCTGTCACTAATAGCTGTTTAGCGACGGATTTTCCGTCGGTAATCTGTTGGAATCCGAAAATTGCTCTTTTAAACCCATTTTCTTAACTTTTTGACATTTGATCCTTGTATATATAAGTATATAATCATGTAATATATTTATGAAAGTTATTTTTGGGTCCTATAATTATTAGTTATATATTATGTACCTATTTATCTCATATTTGAAACTTAATTCATTTTGATTTAGTTTTGTAAAGTAGCATATTTGTATATATATATATGGTTTTTGGTTCATTTAAGTTATATTAGCTATTATTTAGGGTGGGAGCTATTTTCTATATGATTATTAGGTGAAACTATTTTGGGGATAAATGTTATTTTCCTTTTTACGAATTTTGTCCATTATTTTTACATATTTTTAATTAGAATAAAAATGTATTATACTTAGTATTTCTTTTTCATTTTCATTATTATACATATACTTAGTTATATAATATAATATCTTTTACCTTTTTAATCTATAGATATATCCTTATTTTTAGATAAAAATGTATATATATATATATATATATGCATATTCACCCTTCCTTTTTGGCATTTACATGTACATATTTCAAATTGGTTTTATTTAGTGAATTTTGGGATTTAAATGGTTCATTCTTGTGAGTATGTTCAAGTAAAGATCAATTGAGTGAAAAAGGGGAAATAAACCACAAAAAAAGAGATTTCAACTTGATTATTTAAACTAAAGATTTTTAGAGATTCCAAATGTAAATAAAAGGTTTTTTTTGGTTTTTTTTTATCATTCTCAAATGATTTCTAAAATATCACATGTTGAAACCTTATTCCGTTCCAACGACGGATTAAACGAACCTTGTAATTAAAATCGTTTTTTTACTTGTAAATATTGAAGTTTTGAATTGTTTTCCTATCCAAATAGTTTTGTACAAAAATAAACGGACTTGTATGCCTAATCATGTTTTTTGTTAAAAGCTTCTTATCTCACGTGTTCAAACGCTCAAACCGTTCCAACGGCGGTTCGAGTAGAAATCATGTAAATCAACGGGGTTTTGAAACGTACCTAAATCGTTACAACGTCGATTAAGGTACGAGCCATAAATAAAAGCTTGTTTTTGAGAATGAGGTTAGCTTAGAATTAACATATAAATTGAAGCATAAAATCACACTATAAATAAATCAATTCTTACTTCTATCTCCCTCTCTCTCCTATATATTTTAAATTCATGCAAAATGGGTGATTCCTTACTAAAATGGCTTTCAATGACATGCTCAAAACGGTTTTCAAAGCGAGAAAGAAAAGGTTTCAAATGAATTTTAAACTTAAAGAAATATGCGATTAGTCCGTTATCGCCTAACACGCTAAGTAGGAGGCCGGTGGTTCATAAACGGGCAATGTCGGGGTGCCTAGTAGCCTTTCTCTGGAAAGGAGCTAGCCTTCTCGGCTCGTACCTAAGTTTCCCGAACCCTCACCGGTCTCCCGCAAGGGATCGGTGTTCATTTCACATTCGTGGGTGGCGACTCTTCCATACTCTGAGCTCCGGCCCTGCCGAGCAGCTTGATTCCCAATCACAGCATCTGTCGTCAACGGTGTCCACCCCCCGGTCCGCCCGGGCGAGGCCGCGGCACCTACAAGTGGCGACTCTGCTGGGGAAGCGAGAAATTTGATTCCGGAAGGTGTGTATTAAGCCCATAACGGGGACGGATCGTATTATTTCTTTTCGTATGCATTCATAAGCATTATTGCAAACCTTTTGGGTAATTTCTGCGAAACCTCTATTGAGAGTCCATTCGTCGCTCGAAAGAGGCTAGTTTAAGTTCCCCCTTGCAGTAAGGCGCCAAAGGGTCCCCATCCATTCGTTAGGGGCGAATTTGTGCGGTCCTGTGAGGTCCCGCGATCAGCCGTGTCAGCATATAGTAGCCTTAGAAGTTGCCATAGGATTACCCGTTACTATTTTTTACGTGATGAATGAATCAATTCGTGTTTTCAAAGTGCCACGATACGTGTCTAATCCTAAAATACATAAAGAAAATGAAACGAGACGTTAATATATACTCTTAAACCGATATACGAACTACCCCAAAACGTCGAAACAATTCGAACTAAAGACGACTTAGTCATCTCGTATGAATGAACATGTGCGACCCGCCTGATCCCTTTCCGTGTCCCGAAGAAGGCACATGTTCAGGAAACACGTTGTGACGTAAGCACGTATTAGTACAAGTCGGTTTGGTATTAAGGATAGTTATATCTCGATTCAAAGGACTATATTAACGATAGCCGTTATTCACATTCTTTAAATACGTTGGGATAAAGCGAGATTATGACAAAACGAAAACGAAGAACATTTCTGTTTTGAACGACCCAGTTGTAACGTAAAGAGTTTTGTAAATGTGGCCCGTCCCTTCTGAATAAAAAACGAGCTTTTACGTTATACCTTGCGTTGTTCTAAGGAGAAATGGACGTATCCGCGAAAGTGACTAAGAAAATAAAAGCAAAATAAAAACGACCAAAATCATTTCGTATCTACGATATATGTCAATCCCGAGAGTAGTTAAAGAAAATGAACCAATGTCATTAAATACGTGCCTCGAACTGGTATATACGCCGTTAAAATCACGAAGCCAAATTAAGCTAAACCGCATAATTGCACCATATGGACGAGACTGTGGGTTTGGCTAATGGCTCGATCATTTCAACCGTTACCAAAACTACAAGAAATATGGCCCGATCTGCATGTTTGCTTAACTCGTGCCTAAATGAAAAGAACGGTAATATCCCTACTTCGAATAAGCATGCGATTAAACGAAACGTTGATTTTTTATAACCACGCTAGGATGTTATTGTTGAAACACCTTTCCACATGATTTTGATTTGACAAAATTATCTAAGTAAAATTAAATATATTCTAAACACACTAAGTTTAAATGCTTTGATTTATTTAACTAATGTGTTTGTTCAATGTTGAGTTAAATTGTTTATAAGACATAAAGACTAAAAGACTTAAAGCCCAATACGGAAGTCAAAGCCTAAGTCAAACAGATCAAGACAACTCGGCCCGCGTGTGCAAAACACTGTCGTTATGATCAAAACGCAACTCAGCAAGAGAAGGATCTAGAAGACTTTCATTGAACAACTTCGGAGTGAAGCTGCTGAGTTGAATCGACAAAGAGTACAAGACAGCAGCTGAGCAAGAACAACTTCCAGACAAAGTGTTTCCACTTTGGGTAAAGTTCAGAAGACATAAGACGCTGTCTAGTTGACCTTACCATAAATGGAGAGACATTCTGCCGAGCTGACTAAAAGCTTCTCAACACTGACCGAGGACAGAAGATACTCAAATCTGATTGGCCGAGAGCTCTGAGCAAAACTAAGTGACAACGACAGGAAGCCGTTTCCCTCCAACGGTTATTTCAAAATTCGAAATGACTGATGTCTCAGACATCTCTATAAATAGTGCCATTCAGTTGCTTCATTTCTACATAGAATATTATCAAGCCATTACGCTGACCAAAATTCTACTCAAGTTCTGTGAAGAAAAGCAAAGCAAATTCTTACACCAAATTATATATCTTTCGTGTAAAAGTCTAGAGTGATTATTCAATCATCTAAGGTGTCTTAGCAATTGTTGTTTAGGACAAATCTTTATCATTTCTAGAGATTAGAAAGGAGAGGCTGAGTACTCGGTTATAGTACTCAGCGAGAGATTAGGAGTGAGTAGAGGTATAGAGGAAGGTACTCTTGTTATACTCAGCTTCTAAGTTGTAAAAGGTTTGATGCTCTACCGTTAAAGAGCTCAGTAGAGAATTCGAAAGCTCGGAACGTGTTCCGGGGACAGGACGTAGGCTTAGAGGCCGAACCTGGATAAATCTGCTGAGTAACATCTTTCTAACCTTAAACTCCTTCATATATATATTGCTTGCTTAAACAAAACTCACCAAGTAAAGAGGTCACACTGAGTTGTGTGCATTGAGTATCTGAGTTCAGGAATATACTCAAGTGCTATCTCCTGACTCAAGGAAAGAAGCTGACTTAGTCACCAGTTGACTAAGATAGTGTCTTAATTAACTCAGTGCGCTGTGTAATCCTTTTTCAAAGAAAAAAAAGTCAGCCTTAACGTACTAAAATTTTAAATAGTTCCTATCCCCCCCCCTTGGAACTAACTTGTTACGTTATAAGGGACCAACAGTTATATCCCGTAAATTGGAAGAAATAAAGAGTTGTTACTAGCCGAAAGATTATCGTGCGCTCGAATAAGACTCGCCATCTTTTCACGTAGCTAAAACGAGCAAGCGGATTTTGACGCTAGAAACAAACATGTTACGCGATGAGTCCGTTCCCTAAAAAAAATCCGAAAGTGATATCATCACTAAACGAACACGTGGTTACGTCTCTCGATAGATCCAAAAATTGAGACACGAACCCACGCGAATAAAAGGGGACGAATCATTGTCAATAACGAATGATTGAACCAGAAGAATAACTCGTACCACGTCTAAATCCGAGATACGCTCAAAGGGTGTCAAAACCCAAACTAATGCGTCTCGCGAAATAACAAAAGACGAGTTATTCAATAGGATAATCCAATTTGGTCGATATCTTAGTCACTGAACGCTAATACGTTAAAAATGAGTTGTATTGTTTGATGAATGATTTATTCCTTCCGCAATAATCGACGGCATCACGCATCCCTGGACTGCAATGTGAGCCCCAAACCAAAATCCTAGGAAAGAGACTTGGACCATCGAGTGTGTGGAGGAATAAGGGTGGAAGAGAGATGTTGTGATACGTGTAATTAGACTAACGTTTGTTCTTCTTATCTTATATATCCGTAAATAATAAACGCACACACCACGAATCATGCATATAAAATCATGCATACATACTAATGGGTATCGCTCGCGCAGACGTCATCATTAAGCGGTTGTGGTTCCGTGAAAGTAGTCGGCTAGTCAGACAGTTCGACCAGTTATAGACTGTTAGTTCTAAACCATCGCAGTCGGCAGTTGTGGCTTCTGAATCATCTTCGCCCGAGTCTATTCATTCTTCGGTTAGTATGTCTGCAACCAACGAAAAGGTGGCCGAATTGGAGAATTCTGTGAACAACATCATGTGTCAACTGGCTGCAATTTCGGTCCAGCTGGCTGAGCTTACAATGAAGGGTAACAAAAGTGGCAGTGAACCAGCTGGGAACATTGTGAACACCGGTCCCTGTTTTGGAGGTAACTATCAGGATTGCATAACAAGCAGTTTGGGAAAGAGAAAGCAAAGGGAGGTGAATGGAAGCTACACGTCACACCGGAAGTGTGAGACCCACGTGGAGTTCAGACTCCCTGACATGAAGAAGTTTGATGGAACTGGGGATCCTATCGCCCATGTGAACCAATATGTGGTAGTGATGAAGCACATAATTCTGACTGAGGAACAGATCCTAGGGTTGTTCAGTGCTTATCTGGAAGGACATGCCTTTGTGTGGTTTCATGCATTACCGCTGGGAACGAAGAAAGATTGGAAAGAACTGGCGAAGGCATTCATCACCCAATATAGCTTCAACACTATGTTTGAGGTTACTTTGAAGGAGCTAGGGAGCACCAAGCAGCAGGCTAGGGAGTCCTTGTTCGACTTTGTGAGTAGGTGGAGAGCCAAGGCGGCAGTTGTGAAACAGAAACCGCTGGAGCATGATCAGATCCGAATGGTAATCGGCAACACTTTGCTGTATATTAAGAATAAGATGTGGTGTATGCCTTTCACCGATTTTAATTAGATGTATAGCTACGCTTTGACAGTTGAGGTAGATGGAGAGCCGAAAAAAGCTTATACTAAATGGACAAAGTCGGGGCATAGTTCTAGAGGGCCAAGTGCTAATGTAGAACCTACCGCGGTAAAGGTGCATGAACTCAATGCTATCAAGAAAAGGCAGTTCACCCAGTTTGATCAGACTTATGCAAAAGTTTTCGAACGATTGCAGAAAAAGGAGTTGCTGAAAGCTCTTACTCCCAAGAATAAGATAGGACCCTCACCACGGATGATAGCCAATGGATATTGCGAGTTCCATAGTAACTATGGGCACACCATTGAAAATTGTGAGAGGCTAAAGCATGAGATCCAGGATCTGATTGATAAAAAGAAAATAGTCGACCCATCATCAGCAAACCCTCCCCCTAAGCGCAATCCATCACCTAGTCATAGGGTGAGTGCAATCGGGTATGGGTTGGAGGAGAGCTTTGTAGTGGAATCATTCTACGAATTTAAGGAAGAGCTCTTGAGTTCCGAAGACAAGTTAAATGTGAGAAATGGATTGCATGTATCCGTCTTAGGAGAAGGACTAACAGAGGAAGTGATAAATAACGAAGGAAAATCCGAAGAGGTGTCATCTCAGAGGATCAGGCCCGTGTTGAGTTTGTTCAGTGGGGTAGAAGATCCCGAAGCCCATTTGTTCGGGTATGTGTGTGCTATGTTTAGAGAGCCATACAAGGTGGAAGATGTCGCTCCATGGTTCTATCTATCACTAGTGGGCGAACCGTCGAAGTGGTTTCAGTCGCTACCTGAATCAACTAAGCATGATTGGTCACTAATGTCAAGCTTGTTTTTGATGAGGTATAGAAAAGCCAAAGCACAGGTGGTGAAACATAGTGCGATGCAAATTGGGCCTATCAAACGCCCATTGCCAACTGTCAGCAAGTATAATGAAAGCAAAGACCCCATGGAGCACTTGCATTTTTACCTGTCCATTATGGGTCCACTGGGCTTCGAAGAGGAGGAAATTACGAGTTTGTTTTGCAACTCGTTGGCAGGAGAATCACTAGTGTGGTATATGTCTCTTCCGATGAATGTTAAGGTGAATTGGGCTGAAATGACTAAGAGATTCAAGAAATACACCGCATGGGAACATCCGAAGGAAATGTCTGAGTCACCCGATGAGGAGACACCTGAGGCGATATTAACTATGGTTAAGTACAAGGGAGATGAGAACCCCATCGATCACATAAACTGTTTCTGCGCCCACATGCATGACGCAGGACTCTATCGTAGTGAGTTGATTCAACATTTTCCAAAGACACTCAAAGGGGAAGCTTTGATGTGGCACCGAATGCTCTCGGGGAAGACAAAAGGGGATTGGGGATCCCTTATGGAGGCCTTTGTATGGAGATATGAGACATGCATTCCGTGGACAGGGTCTTTGGAAGATTTAGAAAGGATCAAGCAGTTTCCCGAGGAAGCATTCATGGATTACGCTAGAAGATGGAGGTTCAAGTATGCCTCGTGTCAGGTCACTTTGAGCGATCAAGAGCAATTCATGTGCATTCGAAAAGGTGCTATTCCACTTGTGGCGAAGAGGTTGAACAAGGTGTTCTTGAGGGATTATGACGAGCTCATAGGCTGGGCTCAGTATGGATCATCGGACCCTTCCTACATAAATCCGAACGTCCCTCACATGAAGGATCTGATGGTCATAGATATTTGGGGAAGTTCCTCATACGAAGAAGGTATCAATCAGAGAGCTCCAATCAATATCTGGGATGAGTCCGATGATGAGCCGGAAATTGCTATTATGACGAGGTCAGACCGAGGCACCGAGGGAAAGGTCCTATCAGGATTTGAGATCTTCAATGATGTTACTGACTGGGGCAAAGGAAATGCAAGCTACTTCATAGAGGAAATCATGATGCTTGACCTGAATACTAAGGAGCAAGTTATCACTGCATAGGCAACCGTGGGAGCGGTGGATGAACCAAGCACCTCCAAGGCCTATGAGAACCCTGATGATGACAACTATTACTGCTTTGTTTGAATCTGATGATGTACTCGCCAAAACTATCAATGAAATGAATTCTGATTTTGCTTACTTGCTTGATGTTGATTCTGATCATTTCATGCATTCTCATTCATATAACATGCCTACATTTGAAATCAATGCAATAGAAATGTCAACTTTCAATCTTGGCACGGATGAAAATCCTAAACTTATACAAATTTCTCAAGAATTAACTTTTGAAGAGAGGAAAGAATTTGAGAGAATAATTAAAAATACGAAATAGTGTTTGCTTGGACGTACAAAGACATGCCAGGAATTGATAAATCCATCGTAGCTCACTGCATTCCAACATACCCCGATGTTAATCCCGTAAAGCAAAAGCTCCGACGCATGAGGCCAGAATGGACGGATAAGATCAGAGAGGAGGTGAAGAAACAGTTAGAGGCAGGCTTTATCGAAGTAATCGACTATCCTCCTTGGGTGGAAAATGTAGTGCCAATCGCAAAAAAGGACGGTAAAGTGCGAATGTGCATCGATTACAGAGATCTCAACAAGGCTTGCCCCAAAGATGAGTTTGTGTTGCCTCACATCGACGTATTGATTGACAGTGCAGCATCCAGCATCTTGCACATGAATGTGGATGTGGATGGTTTCATGGGGTACATGCAGGTTCAGATGGCCCAGAAGCATAAAGCGAAAACCTCGTTCACTACTGAGTGGGGGACGTACTGCTATAGAGTTATGCCGTTTGGTTTGAAAAACGTCGGGGCAACTTATCAGCGATTGGCTACGGCACTGTTCCACGATATGATACACAAAGAGGTGGAGGCCTATGTGGATGATATAATGGTCAAGTCAGATACAAGAGAAAGGCATTTCGCGGCATGTGAGAAATTTTTGGCCCGAATTGAGGAATTTAAGCTAAGGTTGAACCCGAAGAAATGCTTCTTTGGTGTTTCATCGGGGAAAACCCTAGGCTATATGATCAGTAACAAGGGGATAGAAGTGGATCCCGATAAAGTGAAGGCCATACAGGAAATGCCAGCACCGAAAAATGAGAAAGAAGTAAGAGGATTCTTGTGGCAGGTTCAGTATATCAGTCGGTTCATAGCACGACTCACCACAATCTGCGAACCAATATTTAAGCTGCTACGGAAAGATCCACCCACGGTTTGGAACGATAAGTGCCAGCAAGCATTGGAAAGCGTCCGGACCTATTTGACTAATCCACCGGTTTTGAGACCGCCTAAACTTGGAAAACCGCTCCTCTTATATGTAGCGATCGAGGAGCGATCAATTGGAGCAATGATGGCCCAGGAAGGGGACACCGGTGTGGAGCATGCGGTGTATTATCTGAGTAAGAAGTTCCTGGAATATGAGCTTAAGTATAACATGATCGAAAAAATGTGCGTGTCAGTAGTATGGCTAACAAAGAAGCTGCGGCACTATTTTTAGTCTTACAAAGTGATCATTATTTCCTGGATGGATCCTGTGAAGTATCTGTACCAAACTCCATCCTTAACCGGGAAGCTGGCCCGATGGTTGTTGCTCTTGTCAGAATTCGACATCGAATATGTGACGAAGGAGGTTATTAAAGGGAGAGTCGTAGCCGAATATCTGGCCAATCAACCCCTAAATGAGAAAAAAGAGGAGATAAACTATGACTTCCCCGATTACCACCTGAACGCAATAGAAGTTATACCGTGGAGAATGTTCTTTGATGGAGCGGTTAACTCGAATGGAGCCGGGGTAGGAGTGTTACTCATCTCACTGGAAGGGGAAAGGATCCCTATGGCGAAGAAGTTGTCATTCCCTCTCACCAACATTATGGCCGAGTGTGAAGCATGCAGTTATGGGTTAAAATCGTTAGCAACGCTCGGAGCATCGTATGTCGAAATCTGGGGCGATTCAAAGTTGATCATCGAACAAGACCAGGGGAAGTGGGAAGTAAGAGAAGAAAGGTTGCGCCCGTACCTAGATCAGCTAGGAGGGTTGGCACACAGGTTCAAAGAATGTCGTTTTTATCATATTCCTCGAGCGCAGAACCAAGCGACAGATGCTTTGGCCACGTTGGTGTCGGTATGGGATAATCCACGGAACCTTGCCTCAAAGCCTCTGGTATGAGGAGGTCTCACAAACCGTGCTACGAAGACGTAATGTTAGGATTGGATGGAAAGCTTTGGTATTTCGACATCGTGAACTTTATGCAAAGTGGAACTTATCCGGCATAATCAGAACTTAGGGGTCAAGCCGTGATCAGAAGGTTAGCTCAGCAATTCGTCATCCACAATGATTTGATTTACAAAAGGCACACCGATGGTTTACAATTGAGATGCTTAGACGAAGGAGAAGCCCGTGGAGCGATGGAGTCAGTGCACTCGGGAATTTGTGGAGCCCATATGGGAGGAGCAGTGTTAGCGAAGAAAATCGTAAGGCAATGCTTCTATTGGCTCACCATGGAAAGAGATTGCAACGAATATGTGAAGAAATACCATGATTGTCAAATCCACGGGGATTATAATCATCCGCCACTATGGAGCTACACGGTTGGCACCTGTTTGGCCATTTGCAGCTTGGGGCATCGATATCGTCGGCGAGGTGAGGCCTAATGCGTCTAATGTACACAAGTTCATCGCAGTTGCCATTGATTACTTCACCAAGTGGGTAGAGGCAGAATCGTTTAGTAAGTTGGGATCAAAGCAGATGAGGAAGTTTATTGAAAAGCACCTAATCACTAGGTTCGGGGTGCCTCATCACATGATCATGGATGATGGGGTCCAGTTTCAGGGAGAAGTGAAAAATCTCTTCCAGGAATATGGTATTGAGCATCACAAATCTTCCCCATACCGTCCGCAAGCTAATGGGGCAGTAGAGGCAGCAAATAAGAACCTTAAGAGAATTCTCGTAAAGACTGTAGAGTCACATTGAAATTGGCACGAACAGCTTCCACTTGCATTGTGGGCCTACCGCACGACCATTAGAACATCTACTGGGGCAACGCTGTTCTCCTTAGTATATGGGGCAGAAGCAGTTCTACCGATCGAGATTGAGAAGCGATCGTCGAGAATCGCGGTAGAAGCAGAGATTCCTGAAGCGGAATGGGTGAAGAAACGGTATGAGAAGTTGGCATTGGTCGACGAGAAAAGGATGGAGGCCCTCTACCATATGCAGCTATATCAAAGGAGGAGGGCCCGAGCCTTCAACAAGAAGGTTGAGGCTAGTCCTATTAAAGAGGGAGACATGGTGCTGAAACAGATCCAGATAACGCACTGACCCTAGGGGCAAGTTTAGGCCAAAATGGGAAGGACCGTTTCTCGTAAAGAAGATGTTAAGCAAAGGGGCGGTGAAGCTAACTACTATGGACGGCATTGAGCCTCCGAACCTGCCAATCTGGATAAGCTTAAGAAATACTTTTCGTAAAAAAAAAGAGAAATAAAAATTCCCGATAGGTTGAAAACCCGCAAAGGGCGATCTATGCAACAATAAGGGACATCCCAATGAGTGAAAACCCAACAAGGCGCTCATTTGAAAATTTTGGGATAATAAAAGGAGAGTTGAAAAATCGCTGGGATCTGAAAACCGAAAAAAGGCGGGTCCTGGTAACAGTAGTTATGTCTTGAGCAATTACAAAAATAATGTATAATTGGCTAAATATTTCTGTTGTTTGTAAATAAATAAAGGCATGAATATATTTGAAGAGAATGATTGGCATTATTATGATCGACTGAATGCATGGTATTGTAAGTCATGAGTTATACATTTCTTTTCCCTACCACTAAATAAAAAGCCTACACAAATATCTTTTTCACATATACCCACTATACATCACGGTAGTACTAATAAAGTTGTAAACCGAAACAATGACGGGACTATCAAGGAGAAGAAATCCCAAAGTCCCAAAAGCCCTCAAACGAATCAAAGCCTCCGAAGTAAGGTGCCCGCTCCTCAGCTAAGGCCTCCTCGGCAACCCGACGGCCCTCTACCGCAATCCGTAAACTCTCCTCAGCAGCTCGTCGGGCCTCTATATCCACACGGCTCCTCTATTCGACTTCCCAGATTCGCTCCTCCCAGCTGGAGCGCTCATCTTCCATCTCCCGATAACGGCGTTCGATCCGAGCGTCAGCATCCCGCTGTGACTCCTGTACTCTCCGGTCAACAGAATGGAGGCCTCCCTGCAAAGAAAAATAAGATGGAAGCAATGTAAAAAAAAAAAAGAGAAAAATATATATACATTCATTCATAATCATGTGCATACATATCACTACACTAGGTTATATAATAAAAATACTCAACAGGTGACGGGCGTGACTCAAGTCAAGCCGCACGCAGAAATACTGGGATAGTTCCACGACATTCGTGCAAGTCTAGGCAGGCTTCGATAAGCAAATTAAAATTCGATCTATGGGCACAGGCCCCGCTACGGACTGCGGTCTACGGCATTATCAATGGGCATAGGCCCCGCTACGGACTGCTGTCTACGGCATTATCAATGGGCACAAGCCCCGCTACGGACTACGGTCTACGGTATTATCAATGGGCATAGGCCCCGCTACGGACGGCTGTCTACGGCATTACCAATGGGCACAGGCCCCGCTACGGATTGCGGTCTACGGCATTACCAATGGGCACAGGCCCCGCTACGGACTTCGGTTTATGGCATCATCAATGGGCACAGGCCCCGCTACGGACTACAGTCTATAGCATTATCAATGGGCACAGGCCCCGCTACGGACTGCGGTCTATGGCATCATCAATGGGAACAGGCCCCGTTACGAACTGCGGTTTACGGCATTACCAATGGGCACAAGCCCCGCTACGGACTGCGGTCTACGGCATCATCAATAGGCACAGGCCCCGCTACGGACTCCGGTCTATGGCATCATCGACTCCGATCAAACTCAGACGATCCTGGTAAAAAGAAGCGACTGCAGTCGAAACCTCTAGGACGAGGTCCCAAGTCCAAACTCTCGGACGAGTGATAAAGCCCAAATATCAAGGCGACAACGATAAAAAAAACTCTCGGACGAGTGATAAAGCCCATATATCAAAGCGACTGCGGTCAAAAACTCTCGGACGAGTGATAAAGTCCAAATATCAAAGCGACTGCGGTCAAAACCTCTGGGACGAGGTCTCAATTCCAACTCTCGGAAGAGTGATAAAGCCCAGCTATCATCAACAAAGAACGCCTGCGATCGATGTAGAGATTAGGGTCGAACGGTTGATTTGGAGATACACAAACGAAGGGACGTCTGCGATCGATGTAGAGATTAGGGTCGAACGACTGATTTCGAGATATGCAAAATGAAAGAGTACCTGCGGTCGACGTAAAGACTAGGGTTGCTAGAAAGAGCTATATACCTGCGGTCGAGATAAAGACTAGGGTCGCTAGAAAGAGCTACATACTTGCGGTCGATTTAGACTAGGGTCGCTAGAAAGAGCTATTTTACCTGCGGTCGATTTTTAGACTAGGGTCGCTAGAAAGAGCTATATGCCTGCGGTCGATTTAGACTAGGGTCGCTAGAAAGAGCTATATGCCTGTGGTCGATGTATAGACTAGGGCTGGATGGTCGACTTGAAGACCGGGAATGAGGAATCACGCGGGGAGATCAACGCTCGCAGCCGAGGCAAGGACGAGGGACAAGTTGAAGACCCACGACATGGAGGTCAGGTACTTCTTCTCCGACTCTATATGTGTCTTTTACTTTAATATATTTCCTATTGCATGTGTCGCATTCACGAAAAAGTTTGTTTCGAAAAAGCACACATGTCACTGTCAAAATAGAAAAGTAGGGGAAACTGTAGACAACGAGTCGGAGGACCTATGACGAAAACCCATAACAGACGGTTAAAGCGGTTGATTCCAATAGTTTAAAAATAAAAATCACGAAAAGGCCCTGAAGGATTGTGTGTCGGTGAGTAGGCAACTAGCGGCGCCCCTTGACAGGCGGGCGTCCCCCGAACGCCATACGCGTCGCTCGGCGCGCCAAACACTCGTCCAGCGAACATTCGACGCACGCCTCATGCTCGTGGGGCGCCCACCCAACTCCCATTAGGCGGGCGCCCAACAAACGTTGGGCGTCGTCCAACGGACGTCGGGCGTGCACCGGACGAGCGTTGGGCGCACGCCGACAGTGTTAGACGCGCGCCCAACGATCGGTGGGCGAGCGCCCAACAGCGTTGGGCGAGCGCCCAGCAGCGTTGGGCGCACGCCCAACGGTAGTTGGGCGAGCGCCCAATAGCGCTGGGCGCACGCCTTACCGAGGTTGGGCGTCGGCCCAACCCCTGTTGGGCGCGCGCCCAACCGAGGTTGGGCGTCGCCCAACCTACGATGGGCGTCCGCCCAACAGAGGTTGGGCGTCGCCCAACCTCGGGGATCCGTGCCTATAAAAGGCACGGATCCCCATGCATTTTGGAGGGGAGAAGTTTGGGAGCTTCTCTCTGTAAAAAAAAATTATTTTTAGAGAGAGAAAGTAAATTTTTGGGAAAAATATTTTTTTTTCCTAAAAATTGAAAATTCCCAAAAAGTTAAATATTTTACAAAAAACATCGAAAATCACAACTCGTGGAATCAACCGACTTCGACCGTCAATACCGATCTTGATGTATTATTTGAGGACTAGACTCGTTTGATTTATTTATTTATTTTATTTTTAGTTTTGTTTATTTATTTATTTTATTTATTTTATCACATTTATTTATTTTCCCGTATTTATTTAATTCTCGTCTCGTATTAAATAAACATTTTAGTTTTAAATAAAAAAAACCTCGTTTTAAAGTCCCAACGCGAACCGTGATCCGATTTAAGGGGAGTTCGGGATTAAAACGTTGTAAATATAGAATTTGGAAAAGCTTTTTAAATTAACGTTTTGGAAATAAAACATCGTTTTGGGATACTCCGTTATAGACTATGAACCGATTTGGGTAGTTCGGGGACCAAAATGATAGAATAGATTAGATCTAGAGTATTTTAATAAATTTGGAAAGTTGGGGAACTATTTTTGATATTCTATCATTTCTGTCACTAATAGCTGTTTAGCGACGGATTTTCCGTCGGTAATCTGCTGGAATCCGAAAATTGCTCTTTTAAACCCATTTTCTTAACTTTTTGACATTTGATCCTTGTATATATAAGTATATAATCATGTAATATATTTATGAAAGTTATTTTTAGGTCCTATAATTATTAGTTATATATTATGTACCTATTTATCTCATATTTGAAACTTAATTCATTTTGATTTAGTTTTGTAAAGTAGCATATTTGTATATATATATGGTTTTTGTTTCATTTAAGTTATATTATCTATTATTTAGGGTGGGGGCTATTTTCTATATGATTGTTAGGTGAAACTATTTTGGGGATAAATGTTATTTTCCTTTTTACGAATTTTGTCCATTATTTTTACATATTTTTATTTAGAATGAAAATGTATTATACTTAGTATTTATTTTTCATTTTCATTATTATACATATACTTAGTTATATAATATAATATCTTTTACCTTTTTAATCTATAGATATATCCTTATTTTTAGATAAAAATGTATATATATATATGCATATTCACCCTTCCTTTTTGGCATTTACATGTACATATTTCAAATTGGTTTTATTTGGTGAATTTTGGGATTTAAATGGTTCATTCTTGTGAGTATGTTCAAGTAAAGATCAATTGAGTGAAAAAGGAGAAATAAACCACAAAAAAGAGATTTCAACTTGATTATTTAAACTAAAGATTTTTAGAGATTCCAAATGTAAATAAAAGGTTTTTTTTGGTTTTTTTTATCATTCTCAAATGATTTCTAAAATATCACGTGTTGAAACCTTATTCCGTTCCAACGACGGATTAAGCGAACCTTGTAATTAAAATCGTTTTTTTACTTGTAAATATTGAAGTTTTGGATTGTTTTCCTATCCAAATGGTTTTGTACATAAATAAATGGACTTGTATGCTTAATCATGTTTTTTGTTAAAAGCTTCTTATCTCACGTTTTCAAACGCTCAAACCGTTCCAACGGCGGTTCGAGTAGAAATCATGTAAATCAACGGGGTTTTGAAACGTACCTAAATCGTTCCAACGGCGATTAAGGTACGAGCCATAAATAAAAGCTCGTTTTTGGGAATGAGGTTAGCTTAGAATTAAGATATAAATTGAAGCATAAAACCACACTATAAATAAATCAATTCTTACTTCTATCTCCCTCTCTCTCCTATATATTTTAAATTCATGCAAAATGGGTGATTCCTTACTAAAATGGCTTTCAATGACATGCTCAAAACGGTTTTCAAAGCGAGAAAGAAAAGGTTTCAAATTAATTTTAAACTTAAAGAAATATGCGATTAGTCCGTTATCGCCTAACACGCTAAGTAGGAGGCCGGTGGTTCATAACCGGGCGATGTCGAGGTGCCTAGTAGCCTTTCTCCGGAAAGGAGCTAGCCTTCTCGGCTCGTATCTAAGTTTCCCGAACCCTCACCGGTCTCCCGCAAGGGATCGGTGTTCATTTCCCATTCGTGGGTGGCGACTCTTCCATACTCCGAGCTCTGGCCCTGCCGAGCAGCTTCATTCCGCGATTGGTTGCTTTCGGCGCCAATCACAGTATCTGTCGTCAACGGTGTCCACCCCGCGGCACCTACAGCTGTTAATAAAGCCTCTCCCCAAAATTGCTTAGGTAAAGAAGCATGAAAAAGAAGTGCCCGAGTAATTTCAAGCAAGTGTTTATGTTTGCGTTCAACAATGCCATTTTGTTGAGGCGTATACACGCATGATTTCTGATGTAGAATACCTTTGGAATGAAAAAATTCGAAACAATTTTTATTAAGAAATTCGGTACCATGATCGGTATGTATTTGTTTAATTTTCACCTGAAACTGAGTTTCAATTAGGGAGACAAAAGATGAAATAGCGAAAAAAAACTTGATCTTTAGTATTGAGTAAAATTGTCCACGTTGCACGTGTGAAATTATCAATAATAGTAAGAAAGTATTTTGCTCCAGTTAAAGAATGCAATTTATATGGCCCTCATAGATCAATATGTAACAATTCAAATGAAGCAATGGTGGAAATAGGAATACGAGAAAATGAAAGTCGTTGTTGTTTGGCCAAAGGGCAAACAGAACAAGACAAATTATTTGATATAGTAGAAATAGCAGAAATATGTTGTAACTTGGAAACAGAAGCATGTCCTAAACGTTGATGCCATAAATCGGCAGTATGAGAATGAGTTACAACATTTGCAGTAATATTGCTAGAAAATTGTTCTAAAATAGTATGCGTAAAAGAATGAGATGTAAGATAGTAGAGTCCTCCATGGAAAAATCCAACAGTGAGGAGACGATTAGTAAGTGGGTCCTGAAATAGGCAAACATTGGACAAAAATTTAATCACCAATTATGAATCATGTATCAATCTGCCAACAGATAACAAATTATGTGTAAAAGTAGGAATGTGAAGAACATTCTGTAATGTAAAATTAGGTCCAATAGTAATCAAACCAACATGTTTGATGATACTTTTGGAACCATCAGGCAAATGTACCAAGTTATTGGAATTGATAGATTTGTAGTGAGTAAATTGAGTAAGATGACTACTCATGTGGGAAGTAGCTCCCGTATCAATAATCCAATAAGGAAAATTAGAGGTAAAAACTGATGTAGGAAAAGGAGGGATGTTCATATTTGCATTAAAAATAGAAGGAAAAATAGTACCTGCAAAACCAGAAAAGTTGGCAAAAGGTGTAGGAGATGAAGAAGTGCCATCATCACCATGATTTATTTTCCCTTTGCTTTTCATAAGCTTCTGAACTTCATTTTGAACAAGTTGAGCAAAACCCGGAGGCATAGAGAAGTTTGCAGAATTATGATTCTCCTTATTCTCATAAGCTTCAGAATCTGAAAAATCCATAGGAGTATCAGTAGAATAAGACACACAATTAGCCTTTGGTTTAGAAGATTTAGCCTTCTTTTTGTTCTTAAAATCCTGAAACCACTCCGGGTAACCGTGAAGTTTGAAGCAAGTGTCCTTCTCATGACCGGGTTTGTTACAGTGAGTGCAAAAACGATCAGCTTTATTACCGGAATCTCGTTTCTGTCCCCGAGTAGAAGTGGAGGACGGAATACCAACAGATTTGGTATGAGAAGTGTGGGCAGCAATCTCTAATTGAGAAACATCATAATATACCTCTTTCTGTTTTTCGACATTTTGAATCATAGAATAAGCCTTGTGAATGCTAGGCAATGGATCTAAGAGAAGAATCTGATGTCTCACATGTGAATACTCATCTCGAAGACCCATGAGAAACTGAACTAGAAGATCAGCATTATAAGAATCATATGCTTTCTTAACACATAGACAAACACACATTTCAAAAGCTTCACAAGTGCAAACAGAAAGGGGACACAGATATGCTAATTCATCCCATAATCTTTTCAGCTTAGTGAAATAGATTGCAACAGAGAGGCTGCCTTGACGGAGACCATTTAAGTCACGTTTCAACTGATAGAGGAGAGGTCTGTTAGAACCTCCGAAGTGTTGTTCCAGCTCTTTCCAAAGAGCTCGGGCAGAAGATGTGAACATAAAACCGTCAACCAAATCACGAGAAATAGAATTAAAAAGCCATGAGATAAACATAGAGTCTGCTCGTTTCCATTGAGGATACTCAGGAGAAGTACGAGCAGGAGTAAAGTCATCATTAAGAACAAAATTCAACTTCTCTTTAGTGGAGAGTGCAAGCAACATTGCCCTACTCCAAGTTATGTAGTTCGTACCAGTTAAGGGAGCCGTAATAAGGCAAATCCCGGGATTATCCGCCGTAGTAAACATAAGAGATTGAGTATACTCATCTTGTACAAAAGATGCATGCAATGAATGTCTAGGCTGTTTAGGATTAGAGGACTCACCAGAAACATATGTGTGAGCTTTCTTCTTAAGGATAAAAGATCGATCAGGAGCTTTAGCATTACCACCTGATTTTTGTTTCTCAGAACCATTAGAAGGAAGTTTCTCTGAAGAAGACAACCTATGCTGTGGAACTGGAGATCTGTGTTGAAAAGAGAGTTCAGTTAACTCTAACTCCGGCGGAGGTACAGGCGACTTGGCAATATCAGAAGGCAGTGGTGAGGAATCGGACGAGAGCTCGCCGACCTCAAAGTCTACAAATCCAGGCTCAACAAAACCTTGAGAATCCATATGAGATAATTGTTGTTGAAAGAAGATGAGATCAAAACACAAACAGCAGCCAAGGAGAAATCACCAGAAAACCAGAGAAATAGAACACCAGAGAAACAGAGAACAAGAAATTACGATACCAGTGAATCCGAGAAAACGAGATTGCAGGATGAATCCGAGTAATCAACAGAGATTCGAGTAGACAGCAACACAAGCAACAAGTAAAAGACCAGTGAAATATACCAGATAACTTGTTGAATTAAGATGAAGTAATAACCCGCAGATATCAGAAGCAGAAATCACAGATGAAGAAAAACCGCAGATGAAGAAAACCGCCAATCGCAGACGAAGAAAAAACCGCGAGTCGTAGATGAAGAAACACCGCAGATGAAGGAAAACAAAAACCGTAAATCGTAGGCGAAGGAAGACCACAAATCGCAGATGAAGAAACTGTGATAATGCCTAATTGACTGCTGAGATAAAGAAGAGATCGAGTCCCATCGCCGGTTCACTATTGAGAAAACAGAGAAAGCGAACTGTATTGGACAGGAAAAAGGGAAAACGATTTCTCGAGGTAGTCGCGAGAAACGCGATAGGCACAGCTCCAACGACTTAAAGTCGTTTTTTCTTATTAGCAGTAGAGTGAAATTTCCGAATTGGTCCTTTAGTGATGGAGAAAAATTTCAGAATAAATCCTGTAAACTATGTGATTTTATTATAAGAGTGAGAGAGGAAAGAAACTTTGCTCTGATACCATGTAAACAATGGTAAAGTAAATAATACTCTCTTAATTTTATTAATAGAATACAAAATACTATTACATACCACTTGACTACATACTACTTAACTAAATTACATATATACCTTTGTATATAAAATATATCTTAATATGATCTAATAGAATCTGCAGGATCTAAAGAACATAAACATCTTGTGGCCAATCTCAATTCTATAATTCTGTAATTATGTAATACTACACTTAAACATTCTAATTATGTAATTAGGATTATGTAATTACAGAATTGCAGAATTATAGATAATAAACATAAATTCCAACAGTTCTAAAAATAAGATAAACAAGGCAAGAATAAGTGGAATAATGTAGAAACCTAGACTCGAGGCATACCCGTTCTTCTTCTTCTCTAAGAGTGTACGGACACAAGACTTTCGAGGCAGAAACTATAATTATGAGTCTACAATATAATGAATCTGCAGGATCATTATGAACTTAAACATCTTGTGGCCAATCTTAATTCTATAATCCTGTAATTCTGTAATTCTAATTATGTAATTAGGATTATGCAATTATATAATATTACAGAATTGCAGAATTATAGATAATAAACATAAATTCCAAGACATATAAAAATAAGATAAACAATAAGTGGAATAATGTAGAAACCACTCTTGCAAAAGACTTTAGGCATACCCGTTCTTCTTCTTGTCTAAGAGTGTACGGACACAAGATTGTGATTATGTAAGGAAAAAAATATAAAATATAAAATAGGAAAAATAGATGTTTTATTATTAAAACATAAAATAATGGTAATTTTGGTATTTTAAAATTTATTTAGTATAATTTGACCATTGACAAAAGTATAAGGATTAAGGAGTTAACAAAAACAAAAACTGAGGGACTATATAATTATTTCTAAAAACACAGGGACTAAATAGTGTATTACGTAAAAACATGGGGACCTTATAATTATTTACCCTAAAAATATTAGGTGTTACTCACATAACAATGGGGAAAATATTAGGTGTTACTTACATAAACTGAGTTGATATATCCAACTTTTACCATTACATCCCTTTGCCACTCTTCAATCCTTCTAACCGACGCATCAAACGCTCTTCATCTTACATGGCCAAATCAACTTAGTCGGATTTCCTTCATTTTATTCTCAATAGATATAACTCCTATTCTCATTCTAATTATTTCATTACTCACCTTGTTGCCAGTGTTGATACATTGTCGTATGAATTTAATAAATGTTTAAAAATGTATTTTTATGATCTTAAAGAAAGATGTCTTCAACCGATTCAAATGACAGACATTGATGGTTGAAAATCTATTTTCTGCACCGAAAGACTTGTGTTCGTAAATGAAAAAAGAAGAAATGCATGAACTTGAAAGAATTTATTTTGCAAAGAGTTCAGCATATTCATTTGGTTTTGCAGGTTTAGGATTTAATCATTCCTTGAAATGAACTACAATTTTTATAATGAATATGTTGTATTTCTTCTACGATTCAGTAGTTTTGCTATCAGATTCATTTTTTTACGATACAACTAGACTGTAATCAAATTGTATATCAGAAACCGAAACGAAATGCAGAAACGCCAATATGAAGAGTTTCCGTGCAACATTCAGTCGCCTAATCACTATTATCACAAAAATAAGATAAACAAAGCAAGAATAAGCATCCACGCACAAAATAGTACCTATTCCATTAAATTCCAAGAGTTATAAAAATAAGATAAACAAAGCAAAAATAAGCATCCACAAAAATGAAAAAAAAAGTAGAAGTAGTACCATATGTGGAATTATGTAGAAACCACTCTTCCTGGGGCATAACCATTCTTCTTCTTCTTTCTCTAAGAGTGTACGGACACAAGACTTTCGAGGCAAAAACTATAATTAAACAAATCCAGCTTGTTTACAAGACTTGTTTCAATCTTTTCAAAACTGTTTTCTTTAATATCATATGAATATATGTATGGAAAACCCAAAAGAAGAACCTTCTCTGCTTCCCTCGAGTTTTAGGACTATTTACAAGAGAAAACAATTCAATCCAAGTAAAGTCGACTCCTTCCTTCTTCCAAACATATAAATCAACCTGTAAATCATCCGCATCCTTCTTCATCTTGCGAACTCGGACAACAAGACATCCTTCAAAAACCTTCAAATCTTTACTATGTGTTCCTTTGATTTCGTAAATACGTTGTACTACGGAAAACGTCTCTTTAACAAAATCAAATGCAACAATTATATGTGGTTCCCTCTCACCATTGCATAAAAAATGCACATAACCATTTACAAAACCATCTCCATCCCCGGCTTTATGAATAACATCATAAGGAAAATCTTGAATCCTTCTCCAACAACTTGACCTCAACTCAAAAATCCAAACTTGACAATACGGCTTTGCGTGCATAATTAGTATAACCTTGTAATCATCTGTACTCGAGTCATAACCGAAACCCAACCGGTTTCTCCAATTAGTAACTGCAGTAAAATGTGAAGTAAAATTCATAGGAAATCCTGGAATTTCCCTATACCTTCTGGTTGATGGATTGAAGATACTAAATTTGTTGTCTGATGTATTCAAGACAACCAACCCGTTACAAGAAGCAACAAACAAGCGGCGAATGAATGGCAACTCAAAATCAAGCAGAATCTCCTCTTGATGCGGACATCCTAACTGGGATCAATAATAACACGCTCCTTAGCGGATCTCCTCTCGGCGTTCCCACAGAGGTTGTATCTAAGAGGGCGGATCCCCTAGACACGCGAGCGGGGCGGATCTAGGCGTACGCCATGAGGCGTACCAACAATTACACTGGGCGGATCTCAAGTTTACTTCCTGCCGAAGGAATTCACCAACAACCTCTGACGCTCCGTACCTGCACCTCTGTACCTGTTGTCTGGGTGCATTACATGTCTTACCCTCTTGTTATTAACTGTATTGTAACCCTAGTAAGGGTAGTCTCTGTCCTTTGCTTATCTTTTAGAGGTTGTATTTAAACCCTCATTTTGTAAGGATATGGCAACTTTTAATCAATCAAATATCATTTCTCATTGAGATTAAGGTTTATACCTTTGTTTATCGGGATTCACTCCTTCTAGTCTATCTAGAGAAGAAGATCTTTGTTGGTTTACAATTAAAACCTCCATTTATCGCTTTCAATCTGTACCAGTTGGTATCAGAGCCAATCGTTTTCTGACCTGAAACTTCTTTTGGCAATGGTTCAACCCCGACAACCGCAAGATTCCATGGAAACCAGTGACCGGAGATATGAGGAGCTGAGAGAGCACCTCGCGGAATAAATCCAGGCCAGCCTGGAGCGGCAGAAACAAAACGACCAACGGTTCCAGGAGCTGACCGCTTCCCTGGAAAATCTCAGGTTGGAGATCCGTGCAGTGGTCAGACCAGCCGTCGGGGAGTCCGACCAGAGGAGGGAAGGAGTCCTTGAACCACGACCCCAAAGGCAACCCACGCCACCTCGACTGCTGTTGACAAATGTCCAACTTCCACCAATGGGTCCTAGGGATCCTGAGGTAAGAAGACCTAACTTTGTCCTTGTGTATAACGCTGATAGTGATATTGATGATTTTGAGGATATTGGGGACAATGGTGCCTTTAGAACTGTGAGGAATGGTGGTCCGATTGATAACCGACGTGTGGGTATGGCTAGGGCAGAACCAGACCTAGGAAACTTTGACAGAGATGATGCCTTTAAGCTAAAAATAGACTTGCCATCTTTTGGTGGCGAGCTAGATATAGAGGGATTCTTAGATTGGTTATTGGAAGTTGAGCGTTTCTTTGAGTACGCTGGTATTCCTGATGAGAGGAAAGTTAGACTGGTGGCGTATCGCCTGAAGGGTGGCGCATCAGTTTGGTGGGATCCGATTAGATCTTGGCTACGGATGAAGGCGATGTTGAGGGAGCGGTTCTTACCGCCGGATTATGAGCAGTATATTTACAGCTCATACAGGGGATGTTCTCAAGGGACCCGAAGTGTCCATGAGTATACTTCAGAGTTCTTGAGGCTTTCGGCGAGAGCCAACTTGTCTGAGACTGAAAGCCAAAAGACCTCTAGGTATCTAGAAGGGCTGAGATACAACATCCAGGATCGTATTGGCACACAGATGGTGGTGCGAGTACAAGATGCTAGGAATTTAGCCCTCAAGGCTGAATCCCAGCTGACCGGGAGATCCAGGAGATCCGCCACTACTGAGTATACGCCTGGAGGAAGAGATAACGTAAGGTCTTATGACAAAGGCAAGCAGGTGGCGAGTGCCAGTGGGGCCAAGGTTAACAGTGTGGGAAGGGGATCCGTTGGAGATACTAGACCATACAAAGAAGCACCTATACCACCCAAGAGCAACAATCCGTATGCAAGGCCAGCACCTTTCAAATGTTTTCGGTGCAATGAGCCAGGACATAGATCCAACGAGTGTCCTAGAAGAAAGAGCGCCAACATGGTGGAAAGGTATGAAGATGACTATGACGAAGAGGATGAAGTATTTTGTGAACCCTTGGGAGAAGATGATGAGGTGGTGGGTGAAGAGAGGTACGCCATTCATGTGGTACGGCGTTTGTTAGTCTCCAGCCGGATAGAGGGTGATCAGAGGCACCGACTATTCAGGACCCGCTGTCTTGTGAAGGGCGGGCGATGTAACGTGATAATAGATAGTGGGAGCCAAGAGAACATTGTGAGTAGCAGCGCCGTTCAGAAGTTCGGGTTGTTGGTAGAGGCGCACCCTGATCCCTACAGGGTGGGATGGATCAAGAACGTGGGCGAGTTGAGGGTGACCCAGAGATGCAAGGTACCGATTGAGATTGGTAACTATCATGATGAAGTCTGTTGTGATGTGGTCGACATGGACGCATGCCACCTATTGTTGGGCCGGCCCTGACAGTTTGATAACAACGCCATCCATACAGGAAGAGAGAACACTTACAGATTTGTGAAGAATGGGGTGAAGTTCGTCCTTACGCCAATGATGAGAGAACCAAAGGCCGACGAGAAATCTACTTTGGTAGTCTGTCCTACACACAAATCGTTTGTCAGCAAATGTGAAGAGAGCCAAATGGTGTATGTGGTAATGGTTAAGGCGAATCACGAATCCGCCCAAAGGGACGAAAGGGAGATGCCGAATGAAGTGACCCGCCTACTTGGCGAATATCAGGATCTGTTCCCTAACGAACTGCCAAGCGGGTTACCACCTTTGAGGGACATCCAACATCATATCGATCTTGTGCCCGGGGCTAGTTTACCAAGCCTCCCACACTATCGAATGAGCCCAAAGGAGAATGACATCATGAGACAGAAAGTGGAGGAACTCATCGAGATGGGATACGTTAGGGAGAGTATGAGTCCTTGCGCCGTTCCAGCTTTACTTACACCGAAGAAGGATGGGTCTTGGCGGATGTGTGTTGACAGTAGGGCTATCAACAAGGTCACCATCAAGTATAAGTTCCCGATTCCAAGGTTGGATGACATGTTGGACCAACTTGGCGGATCTCGAGTCTTCTCCAAGATTGATCTCAGGAGTGGGTATCATCAGATACGAATCCGATCTGGGGATGAGTGGAAGACTGCCTTCAAGACAAGAGATGGATTGTATGAATGGTTAGTTATGCCCTTTGGGATGACCAATGCCCCTAGTACTTTTATGAGACTGATGAATCAGGTGCTTCGCCCAGTAATTGGGAAGTTCGTAGTTGTGTATTTTGATGACATTTTGATCCATAGCCAGACCTTGGCGGAACATGAAGAGCACTTGCAGACAGTGTTTGACCTGTTACGGAAACACCAGCTATACGCCAACACCAAGAAGTATGACTTTGTCATGGAGAGCTTGGTTTTCCTTGGATTCGTGGTCAGTGGGAATGGAATCCAAGTTGATGAGGAGAAGGTAAGAGCCATCCGAGAATGGCCTACCCCAAGGAACGTGGGGGATATCAGGAGTTTTCATGGGCTAGCAACGTTTTATCGCCGATTCATTAAGAACTTCAGTTCCATAGTGGCCCCGTTGACAGAATGTTTGAAGAAAGGAAAGGGGTTCGAGTGGGCGGACGCCCAAGAAGAGAGCTTCGCCTTGATCAAGGAAAAGCTGAGTACAGCGCCAGTACTGGCGTATCCCGATTTTGACAAACTGTTTGAATTTGAGTGTGATGCCAGTGGGATTGGGATTGGTGGTGTCTTGATGCAAGAGAAGAGGCCCATTGCATACTTCAGTGAGAAGCTCTGTGAGGCACGGCAAAGGTGGGCAACGTATGATCAAGAGTTTTATGCTGTAGTGAGGGCGTTGAAAGTATGGGAACATTACTTAGTGGGAAAAGATTTCATCCTCTACACTGACCATCAAGCTCTCAAATACCGGGGAAGTCAGAAGCAGCTTCGAAGCGCCATGCACGCCCGGTGGTCTGCCTTCATAGATAAGTTCCCCTATAAGCTTATCCATAAGGCGGGAAAACAGAACATAGTGGCGGACGCCTTGAGTCGGAGGGTTGCACTAATAAAAATAGTCAACCTGGAGACCGATTGTTTCGAACACATCAGAAGAGAGTACCTGGCGGATCCTGACTTTGGAAGTATCTGGGAGAAGTGCCAGCGCCAACTTGGGGATGGGGCGTATCACGTGATGGATGAGTATCTAATGAGGGGCAACCAACTTTGTTTACCCTGCACTTCTATCCGCGAGAAGGTGGTCAGAGATCTACATGGAGGATCACTGGGGGGACATTTTGGGCGAGACAAGACATATGCTGCAGTGAGTTCCCGTTATTTCTGGCCCAAAATGAGAAGAGATGTGGCGTACCTGGTAGAACGATGCTATATCTGCCAGACCGCTAAGGGACACGCTACAAATGTTGGCTTACAGCTACCCTACCAGAAACCATATGGGAGGATCTGTCCATGGATTTTGTCCTAGGGTTACCCAGAACTTAGAGAGGCATGGATTCCATCTTCGTGGTTGTTGACCGGTTTTCGAAAATGGCACACTTCATACCATGCCGTAAGACTAACGACGCCTCAGCGACTGCCTAGCTATTCTTCAAAGAGGTTGTCAGACTACATGGTGTACCAAAGAGCATTGTCTCAGACCGTGACACAAAATTCCTGAGTCACTTCTGGCGGACCTTGTGGGCTCTTTTTGATACTTCTCTGAAGTTTAGTACCACCGCCCACCCTCAGACAGACGGACAGACCGAAGTGGTCAGTCGGACTCTGGGAAACTTACTGCGCAGCAAATGTAAGGATAAGCCCAGGATGTGGGACGTGGTTTTAGCACAAGCTGAGTTCGCCTACAATGGATCTGTACACTCGGGAACTGGGAAGTCACCCTTTGAGGTGGTATACACTAAGACCCCGAATCACGTCCTTGATATAGCCCATCTTCCCAAAGAAAACGTGACTGCAAACCAGCTAGCCAAAGACTATGTCCAGATGCACCAAGAGGTGAAGGAGACTCTTGAGGAGAGAAACCAGAAGCTAAAAGCTAAGGCGGATGAGCACCGCAGGGACCTACAGTTCGAAGTGGGAGATGAGGTTATGGTTCACTTGGGAAAAGAGAGACTCGCCAACGCCACAAGCAGCAAGCTTCGACCGAGAAAGTACGGGCCATATAAGATCACCAAGAAGGTCAATGCCAATGCCTATCACATAGCTTTGCCAAATTGGCTTGGTAAAGTCTCACCGGCGTTCAATGTTCGTGACCTTAGCCCGTGGAAGTCAGATGGCCCTTTGGAGAACAACACAGACCAGCCAGTGCCGAATTCTTTTAAAGAAGGAGAGAATGATTCGGACATCCTAACTGGGATCAATAATAACATGCTCCTTGGCGGATCTCCTCTCGGCATTCCCACAGAGGTTGTATCTAAGAGGGCGGATCCCCTGGACACGCGAGCGGGGCGGATCTAGGCGTACGCCATGAGGCGTACCAACAATTACACTGGGCGGATCTCAAGTTTACTTCCTGCCGAAGGAATTCACCAACAACCTCTGACGCTCCGTACCTGCACCTCTGTACCTGCTGTCTGGGCGCATTACCTGTCTTACCCTCTTGTTATTAACTGTATTGTAACCCTAGTAAGGGTAGTCTCTGTCCTTTGCTTATCTTTTAGAGGTTGTATTTAAACCCTCATTTTGTAAGGATATGGTAACTTTTAATCAATCAAATATCATTTCTCATTGAGATTAAGGTTTATACCTTTGTTTATCGGGATTCACTCCTTCTAGTCTAGCTAGAGAAGAAGATCTTTGTTGGTTTACGATTAAAACCTCCATTTATCGCTTTCAATCTGTATCACCTCTAAGGAGCCATCGTTGATATCTAAAGCATGAATTTTACGATTATCATTGTAATTAGGAAAATTGAAAATCAATTTCCGATTAATCCTTTTCTGGGAAGACGTACAGAGATGAGAATAGATAAAACCTTTGCTGTTAATGATGGCATAGAACGGCTTTGAAAGGCATCCAAAGCGAAGAAGTGACTTCACTGGCAATACAAACAAAATTTCATTGATCAATTCCGGCGGAAGATTTGCCATGATTTGGAAGCGCCGTTACCTAACTTCGGAGTTAGGGTTCATTCTAATTTATCTCTTCTATTTTGAACATTACTGTTATAACATATACATCCTTATATATTGTTTTATCTCTTACAATATATATATAAATACTAAATTTAGCCCCTAACATTTTAAGAAAAGTGTAGATTTAACCTTACTTATGAAATTATGCAAATTTAACTCTAACATTTCTAAACAATACCAATTTTAGCCTACGTGATTGAAGATTAGAAAAAATTAGTTTACGAGTATTTAAATACCACTTAGACACAAATATCAATTATGTCTAAAATTTTGTGTATTACTGAGAAAATAACAAAAATTATGTTAAAAGACTAAAAACTAAATCTGCTAAATACAAGTTAATCATAATTTTTTTATCAAATTGTCTAAATTTTTTACTGTGTTATTAATATAGTTACAAGAAATCAACAAAAAAATATACGAATCTGTTTCAATTTATCAATAAACTTGTTGGAAGGTCCAATGTGACAAGTTAAATAATATTCAAAATAGTCGTTTTAAATTTTCGATAGCACATTTGATCTTGCTTGGAAACGTTATATTTAAATTTCTATCATTTCATATGTTATGGCTAAATCTACACTTTACTTGAAACGTTAGGATTGAATTTGGTCTTATCTCCATATAATAAAGACTATTTATTAAAAAAGGCAAAAAAAAAAACGAGCATAAACCACTTTTTTTGGCTTTTTACATGAAAACTATATTTAGCTAAAAAATTACAATCTGTACATTGAAACGGACCGATACAAACATTAATTGAATTATTTGTGTCCGTCCATTTCAAGAGACCGACGTAATTAGTGTTATCATTTGCATCGGCCTTGTGTTGTGTAAGTTATCACAAATTTTTATTTCCATAGCACGAACGAAAAAGGAATTTCACCCCTCTCGACTACTAACCTAAAACCTCAACGAAGAATTAGCCCTCAAGATGAGTTCAGATTAGTTGGAGAAATCATCATCTCCAAATAGTTATAGGTAAGTGTTTATGGCTAATTGCCTTCATATATCTTAGGCTCATGTGTTTTATCTTCATTCACTTTTTTATTATTTCTTGCAGCCTACTCGCACCAATGTAAAAATGGTTATTTGCATTACATCGGTCTTATTAAATATGATGCAAAAGGTTCATTTGCGTTGGCTCTTTGATTGGAGCTGACGCGAATGTCAATGTTATGATATTCGCTATTTGCCGATAACAAAAGGCTCCAATGTTTCCTCCATCGCTTTTAATTCTAAATAGAAGGTTATAAGTATTCTATAACTCTAATTATTTTGTTGTGATTCAGATTATAACTAACAATTATTCTGTTCATTTTTCTTATGGTTGATGTTTTCTAACAGCTTCCACGTATCAAATCATAATGTGTCACGTCTTTGACACATGGTCAAAGCGCGACGTCTTTAGCAGTAGTAGAAAATAGAGATTGATTAAATAGCATCCAAAACAGTAATTAAAAGAGGGATAAAACAATAAAAACACATAACTATAATGAGCAGAAGTGATGCGGACATCCTAACTGGGCTCAGTAATAACACGCGCCTTGGCGGATCTCATCTCGGCAGTTCCACAGAGGTTGTATCTAAGAGGGCGGATCCCCTGGACACGCGAGCGGGGCGGATCTAGGCGTACGCCATGAGGCGTACCTACAACTACACTGGGCGGATCTCAAGATTACTTCCTGCTGAAGGAATTCACCAACAACCTCTGACGCTCCGTACCTGCACCTCTGTACCTGTTGTCTAGGCGCATTACCTAGTTTACCCTTTTATTGTTAACCATATTGTAACCCTAATAGGGATAGCCCCTGTCCTTCTATTTATCTTTTGGAGGTTGTATTTAAACCCTCATTTTGTAAGGATAGGGCAACTTTTATCAATCAACTATCATTTCTCTTTGAGATTAACGTTTATACCTTTGTTATCGGGATTCACTCCTTCTAGTCTAGCTAGAGAAGAAGATCTTTGTTGGTTTACGATTAAAACCTCCATTTATCGCTTTCAATCTGTATCAGTTGGTATCAGAGCCAATCGTTTCCTGACCCGAAAGTTCTTTTGGCAATGGTTCAACCCCGACAACCGCAAGATTCCATGGAAACCAGTGACCGGAGATATGAGGAGCTGAGAGAGCACCTCGCGGAACAAATCCAGGCCAGCCTTGAGCGGCAGAAACAAAAGGACCAACGGTTCCAGGAGCTAACCGCTTCCCTGGAAAACCTCAGATTGGAGATCTGTGCAGTGGTCAGACCAGCCGCCGGGGAGTCCGACCAGAGGAGGGAAGGAGTCCTTGAACCACGACCCCAAAGGCAACCCACGCCACCTCGACTTCCATTGTCAAATGTCCAACTTCCACAAATGGGTCCTAGGGATCCTGAGGTAAGAAGACCCAACTTTGTCCTTGTGCATAACGCTGATAGCGATAGTGATGATTTTGAGGATCTTGGGAATAATGGTGCCTTTAGAAATATGAGGGATGTTGGTCCGATTGATAACAGGCGTGTAGGTATGGCTAGGGCAGAACCAGACCTAGGAAACTTTGATAGAGATGACGCCTTTAAGCTAAAAATAGATTTACCATCTTTTGGTGCCGAGCTGGATATAGAGGGATTCTTAGATTGGTTATCGGAAGTTGAACGTTTCTTTGAGTATGCTGGAATTCCTGATGAGAGGAAAGTAAGGCTGGTGGCGTATCGCCTGAAGGGTGGCGCATCAGTTTGGTGGGATCAGATGAGGGAAGAAAGAAGAAGAGGGGGCAGAGATCCGATTAGATCTTGGCTACGGATGAAGGCGATGCTGAGGGAGCGGTTCTTACCGCCGGACTACGAACAGTATATCTACAGCTCCTACAGAGGATGCTCTCAAGGGACCCGAAGTGTCCATGAGTATACTTCTGAGTTCTTAAGGCTTTCGGCGAGAGCCAACCTGTCTGAAACTGAAAGCCAAAAGACCTCTAGGTATCTAGAAGGGTTGAGATACAATATCCAGGATCGTATTGGCACACAGATGGTGGTTAGAGTACAAGATGCTAGGAATTTAGCCCTCAAGGCTGAGTCCCAACTGACCGGGAGATCCAAGAGATTTGCCACTACTGAGTATATGCCTGGAGGAAGAGATAACGTGAAGTCTTACGACAAAGGCAAGCAGGTGGCGAGTGCCAGTGGGGCCAAGGTTAACAGTGTGGGAAAGGGATCCGTTGGAGATACTAGACCATACAAAGAAGCACCTATACCACCCAAGAGCAACAATCCGTATGCAAGGCCAGCACCTTTCAAATGTTTCCGGTGCAATGAGCCAGGACATAGATCCAATGAGTGTCCTAGAAGGAAGAGCGCCAATATGGTGGAGAGCTACGAAGATGACTTTGACGACGAGGATGAAGTATTCTGTGAACCCTTGGGAGAAGATGATGAGGTGGCAGGTGAAGAGAGGTACGCCATTCATGTGGTACGGCGTTTGTTGGTCTCCAGCCGAATAGAGGGCGATCAAAGGCACCGACTATTCAGAACCCGCTGTCTTGTGAAGGGCGGGCGATGTAATGTGATAATAGATAGTGGGAGCCAAGAGAACATTGTGAGTAGCAGCGCTGTTCAGAAGTTCGGGTTGTTGGTAGAGGCGCACCTTGATCCCTACAGGGTGGGATGGATCAAGAACGTGGGCGAGTTGAGGGTGACCCAGAGATACAAGGTACCGATTGAGATTGGTAACTATCATGATGAAGTCTGTTGTGATGTGGTCGACATGGACGCATGCCACCTATTGTTGTGCCGACCTTGGCAGTTTGATAACAACGCCACCCACGCCAGAAGAGAGAACACTTACAGATTTGTGAAGAATGGGGTGAAGTTTGTCCTTACACCAATGGTGAGAGAGCCAAAGGCCGACGAGAAGTCTACCTTGGTAGTCTGTCCTACACACAAATCGTTTGTCAGCGAATGTGAAGAAAGCCAAATGGTATACGTGGTAATGGTTAAGGCGAATCACGAATCCGCCCAAAGGGACGAAAGGGAAATGCCGAGTGAAGTGACCCGCCTACTTGGCGAGTATCAAGATCTGTTCCCCGACGAACTGCCGAGTGGGTTACCACCTTTGAGGGACATCCAACATCATATCGATCTTATGCCCGGGGCTAGTTTACCAAGCCTCCCACATTATCGAATGAGCCCAAAGGAGAATGATGTCATGAGACAAAAAGTGGAGGAACTCATCGAGATGGGATACGTTAGGGAGAGTATGAGTCCTTGCGCTGTTCCAGCTTTACTTACACCGAAGAAGGATGGGTCTTGGCGGATGTGTGTTGACAGTAGGGCTATTAACAAGATCACCATCAAGTATAAGTTCCCGATTCCAAGGTTGGAGGACATGTTGGACCAACTTGGCGGATCTCGATTCTTCTCCAAGATTGATCTCAGGAGTGGGTATCATCAGATACGAATCCGATCTGGGGATGAGTGGAAGACTGCCTTCAAGACAAGAGATGGATTGTTATAGACACCGAGTCGGAGGACCTGTGACGAAAACCTGAAAACAAGACGGTTGAAGCGATTGATTCCGGAAGTTTTGAAAAATATATAAAGAATAATAAGCGAAGGAAAATTAGCGGCACGGCGCGGGTGCTTAGCGGCATCCGGCACGCGGACGACAATGGTCGAACGCCCGCTCGGCGGCGCGGGACGTGCGCTCAGCGTCCGTCGGACGCACCGCAAGTGGCATGCTCTCGACGTCCGAGCAATGCCCGGGTCCGGTGGCACGGGGCGCGCTCTCGTGGGCCGTTGAGCGCACGTGCCCGGTAGCGCGAAGCGCGCGTTCGGCGGCTGCGACGTGTGAGCGTCCGATGGCGCGGGACGCGCGCTCGGCGGCCGCGGGGTGCGCACGCCCGATGGCTCGAGGCACGCCCCAAGGGTCGTCGGGCGGGCGCCCAACCACGTCGGGCGAACGCCCGACGGAGGTTGGGCGCGGGCGCCCAACCTAGCGTTGGGCGCTCGCCCAACGCCGTTGGGCGATCGCCTAACGAATGTTGGGCGGCCGCCCAACTCTTGTTGGGCGGTCGCCCAACAAGGTTGGGCGGTAGCCCAACACTAGGTTGGGTGGCCGCCCAACCCTAATGGGCGACGCCCAATTTCTTTTGGGCATCGCCCATTGGTCCGGGGACCCGTTTGCCTATAAAAGGCACGGATCCCCATGCGAAAAAAAGGAGAAAGGGAGGAGGAATCCTTAGAGAGCTTCTCACACTAGATATTTTTCTAGAGAGAGGAAGTTGATTTTTTTAGGAAAAAACATTTTTTTTCCTAAAAATTGAAAATCTCTAAATTTCCTAAGTTCAATTTTTACTAAATTTTTTTATAAAAAAACGGGAGCTCGTGGTTCGTGGAATCAATCGGCTTCAACTGTCAGATACCGAATTCAAGGTATTATCCGAGGACTAGACTCTTTATTTTATTTAATTTATTCTCTTCTTCTATTTTTATGCTATAGTTTTTATTCATTTAGTCATTTATTTATTTTGTCACATTTTATTTAATTAGCGTATTTATTTAATTTTTGTTTCGTGTTAAATAAAATTCGATTTTGTTTTAAAATAAAAAACCTCGTTTTGATGTCCCAATACGAACCGTGATCCGATAAAAGGTAGTTCGGGTATCGAAAACGTTGTAATTACAAGTTTTTAATTTAAAAGGAATTTCCAAATAATGTTTTGAAATAAAAAACGTCGTTTAGGAATTTCCGTTTTCGACTATGATCCATCTTTGGTAGTTCGGAAACCCAAAACGATTGAATTAGATTTAATTTAAAGCTTTTGAATAAATCTGGAAACATTTAGGAGTGCTGCTGTAATTTACCTATTCTGTCACTAAATGCTGTTTACCGACGGACTTTCCGTCGGTAAATCTGCCAAAATGTAAAAAATGCCATTTCAGTCCCTTTTTCTTAACTTTTAAACTTTTAATCCCTAGTACATATATATAAATATGTAATATATGTTTTTCAAATTATTTTAGAACTTTAGCATATATAATCATTCTAGAATATTTGTATATTATTATTTATTCCATTTTACAATATAAGTATAAGTATATATATGTATTCCTTTTTATTAATTTGGGTTATGTTTTAAATGTTAGTTATTTGGTATTTTGAGAAATAATTAATATATATCAGCATATGGTATTTTTGGTATTTAAAACTATAGTAGTTATGTATATGTATAGTTTTTGGAACATTTGGGTTGTTTTAGTGATTATTGAATAAAATTATTTTTGGATAAGAATTATTTTCTTAGTTATAGGATTTACTTATTATTTTCACATTTTCAAAGTATAGATATATTGTACCTATTATTTTTATATATACATATAGCTTCTTTTGTATTAACTCTTATTTTATATTCTATTTTTGATTTAAATGTATATACGTATGTACAAATTATTTTCTTTACCCTTTGAGCCCATTCTTGGGTCCATATTTCAAATGGGCTTTATTTAAGTGTAAATATTAGTTAAAATAAGTTTATTGTTGTAATTATAACAATTAGAGAGTCCATTAAATAAGTGGGGAAAATAAATCACAAAAAGAGAGTTTTCAATTGAATTATTTAAACTAATGAGTTTTTTCTAATGTAAATAAATAGAGTCATTCTTGTTAATATTCCAAATCGTCTTCAAAACACCACGTTTTAAAACCTTAATCCGTTCCAAAGGCGGATTAAAGGATCATTGTAATTAAAATCGTTTTCTTTGCAAATAATAGATTTTTGGAATCATTTTCTTAAAGGATTTGTACAAAATGAAATTGACTTGTATGTTTAACCACGTTTTCTTATTAAAAGGTTCTTTATCTCAAACGTTTTCAAATACTCGAGTCGTTCCAACGGCGATTCGGGTAAGCTTCATCAAACGAGGTTTTAAAACGCTCCTAAATCGTTCCAACGGCGATTAAGGTGCGAACCATGTAAATAAAACTCGTTTTGGGGAAATAAGTTAGTGTAGAATAAACACACAACATAACATTTAAATACGGTTGTAAATAAATCATTTCTTTCTTCCCCCTCTGTGTATGTATAAACATAAATGGGTGATTCTTTACTGAGGTGGCTTTTCAATATCACATGCTCAAAATGGTTTCTAAAAAGAGAAAGAAAAGGGTTTCAAATGAATTTTAAACTTAAAGAAGTATACGATTAGTCCGTTATCGCCTAACATGCTGAGTAGGAGGCCGGTGGTTCATAACCGGGCGATGTCGGGGTGCCTAGTAGCCTTTCTCCGGAAAGGAGCTAGCCTTCTCGGCTCGTACCTAAGTTTCCCGAACCCACACCGGTCTCCCGCAAGGGATCGGTGTTCATTTTCCCATTCGTGGGTGGCGACTCTTCCATATCTCCGAGCTCCGGTCCTGCCGAGCAGCTTGATTCCACGATTGGTTGCTTTCGGCGCCAATCACCGCTTACGTCGCCATGAGGTTGTCCACCCCCCGGTCTGCCCGGGAGATTAGGCCGCGGCACCTCGTCTAACAATTGTATGAATGGTTAGTTATGCCCTTTGGGATGACCAACGCCCCTAGTACTTTTATGAGACTGATGAATCAGGTGCTTCGCCCAGTAATTGGGAAGTTCGTAGTTGTGTATTTCGACGACATTTTGATCCACAGCCAGACCTTGGCGGAACATGAAGAGCACTTGCAGACCGTGTTTGACCTGTTAAGGAAACACCAACTATACGCCAACACCAAGAAGTGTGACTTTGTCATGGAGAGCTTAGTTTTCCTTGGATTCGTGGTCAGTGGGAATGGAATCCAAGTTGATGGGGAGAAGGTAAGAGCCATCCGAGAATGGCCTACCTCGAGGAACGTGGAGGATATCAGGAGTTTTCATGGGCTAGCAACGTTCTATCGCCGATTCATTAAGAACTTCAGTTCCATAGTGGCCCCATTGACAGAATGTTTGAAGAAAGGAAAGGGGTTCGAGTGGGCGGACGCCCAAGAAGAGAGCTTCGCCTTGATCAAGGAAAAGCTGAGTACAGCGCCAGTGCTGGCGTATCCCGATTTTGACAAATTGTTTGAAGTTGAGTGTGATGCCAGTGGAATTGGGATTGGTGGTGTCTTGATGCAAGAAAAGAGGCCAATTGCCTACTTCAGTGAGAAGCTCTGTGAGGCACGGCAAAGGTGGGCAACGTATGATCAAGAGTTTTATGCTGTAGTGAGGGCATTGAAAGTATGGGAACATTACTTGGTGGGAAAAGAGTTCATCCTCTACACTGACCATCAAGCTCTCAAATACCTGGGAAGTCAGAAGCAACTTCGAAGCGCCATGCATGCCTGGTGGTCCGCCTTCATAGATAAGTTCCCCTATAAGCTTATCCATAAGGCGGGAAAACAGAACATAGTGGCGGACGCTTTGAGTCGGAGGATTGCACTAATAAAAACAGTCAATCTGGAGACCGATTGTTTCGAACACATCAGAGGAGAGTACCTGGCGGATCCTGACTTTGGAAGTATCTGGGAGAAGTGCCAGCGCCAACCTGGGGATGGGGCGTATCACTTAATGGATGAGTATCTAATGAGGGGCAACCAACTTTGTTTACCCTGCACTTCTATCCGCGAGAAGGTGGTCCGAGATCTACATGGCGGATCCCTGGGGGGGCATTTTGGGCGAGACAAGACATATGCAGCAGTGAGTTCCCGTTATTTCTGGCCCAAAATAAGAAGAGATGTGGCGTACCTGGTAGAACGATGCTATATCTGCCAGACCGCCAAGGGACACGCTACAAATGCTGGCTTACAGCTGCCCTTGCCTGTACCAGAAACCATATGGGAGGATCTGTCCATGGATTTTGTCCTAGGGTTACCCAGAACTCAGAGAGGCATGGATTCCATCTTTGTGGTTGTTGACCGGTTTTCGAAAATGGCACACTTCATACCATGCCGTAAGACTAACGACGCCTCAGCGACTGCCAAGCTATTCTTCAAAGAGGTTGTCAGATTACATGGTGTACCAAAGAGCATTGTCTCAGACCGTGACACAAAGTTCCTGAGTCACTTCTGGCGGACCTTATGGGCTCTTTTTGATACTTCTCTGAAGTTTAGTACCACCGCCCACCCTCAGACAGACGGACAGACAGAAGTGGTCAATCGGACTCTGGGAAACTTACTGCGCAGCAAATGTAAGGATAAGCCCAGGATGTGGGACGTGGTTTTAGCACAAGCTGAGTTCGCCTACAATGGATCTGTACACTCGGGAACTGGGAAGTCACCCTTTGAGGTGGTATACACTAAGACCCCGAATCACGTCCTTGATATAGCCCATTTTCCCAAAGGAAACGTGACTGCAAACCAGCTCGCCAAAGACTATGTCCAGATGCACCAAGAGGTGAAGGAGACTCTTGAGGAGAGAAACCAGAAACTAAAGGCTAAGGCGGATGAGCACCGCAGGGACCTACAGTTCGAAGTGGGAGATGAGGTTATGGTACACTTGGGAAAAGAGAGACTCGCCAACGCCACAAGCAGCAAGCTTCGACCGAGAAAGTACGGGCCATATAAGATCACCAAGAAGGTCAATGCCAATGCCTATCACATAGCTTTGCCAAATTGGCTTGGTAAAGACTCACCGGCGTTCAATGTTCGTGACCTTAGCCCATGGAAGTCAGATGGCCCTTTGGAGAACAACACCGACAAGCCAGTGCTGAACTCTTTTAAAGAATGAGAGAATGATGCGGACATCCTAACTGGGCTCAGTAATAACACGCGCCTTGGCGGATCTCATCTCGGCAGTTCCACAGAGGTTGTATCTAAGAGGGCGGATCCCCTGGACACGCGAGCGGGGCGGATCTAGGCGTACGCCATGAGGCGTACCTACAACTACACTGGGCGGATCTCAAGATTACTTCCTGCCGAAGGAATTCACCAACAACCTCTGACGCTCCGTACCTGCACCTCTGTACCTGTTGTCTAGGCGCATTACCTAGTTTACCCTTTTATTGTTAACCATATTGTAACCCTAATAGGGATAGCCCCTATCCTTCTATTTATCTTTTGGAGGTTGTATTTAAACCCTCATTTTGTAAGGATAGGGCAACTTTTATCAATCAACTATCATTTCTCTTTGAGATTAAGGTTTATACCTTTGTTATCGGGATTCACTCCTTCTAGTCTAGCTAGAGAAGAAGATCTTTGTTGGTTTACGATTAAAACCTCTATTTATCGCTTTCAATCTGTATCAAGAAGAAAATAAACAGTAATTAAAAGGGACAATTTTTGGATTAGAAGATTCGAAGACATTCATTTTTTACAAAAATTTTGACAATTTTTTTGAATAACAAGAATTCAAATAGAATTCATAGTTAAGAAAAGGGACTCAAAATATAACAATAACATAAAATTCTCAGAATGACTTTTCATTAGTCTAATGATCCTGCAAATTAATACCTTCTTTCTCTTGCTTCTCCAAATTCTTCTGTAGAATCTGTATTCACTATAAAGAGCCTACTGATTTAAGACTTTCAATGCTGAAAATAGAATTGTTATCACTAATGTTTGTCATTTCAATCTGAAAGTCCTTCAAATCTACTGATCAAATGCTGCAGGGGCGGACTGCTCTACATTCAGCCACGCCATAGTGACCCGTTCTTCTAGTTGCGGGACGAAATCCGGCAGCCAATTCCTGGCTCTGAATAACCACCCCAGCAAGAAGTTCAAAAGTTCCAAATGAGTCAAATTACCTATTTCTCTTGTCAAACAAACCATAGTACAGTTGAACTAAGAATCACATAAATTGCCTATGAGGGTTGGTTAGAGTGGTAAGGAGATGAATCTCTGTTTGTTAGGTCTGAGGTTCCATTCCTCACTTTGAATCCTCATCGAGGTTTGTGATTTGCTCTGACCTTGGGACTGGATAGGCCTACCTTACCTAAACACATTCCCATCCGCCAACATTTCAACACTAATCACACTATCTAATTAAACTAGCTACAAACACCACGATTAACCAAACAATTTCACAAAGTAAATTTAGCAAATGAAATAACGACGAAAAATATGAGTCTACAATTTAATGAATCTACAGGATCATTATGAACTTAAACATTTTGTGGCCAATCTTAATTCTATAATTCTGTAATACTACACTTAAACATTCTAATTATGTAATTAGGATTATGCAATTATATAATATTACAGAATTGCAGAATTATAGATAATAAACATAAATTCCAAGAGTTCTAAAAATAAGATAAACAAGACTAATAACGTAGAAACCACTCTTGCAATAGAGGCATACCCGTTCTTCTTCTTCTCTAAGAGTGTACGGACACAAGACTTTCGAGGCAGAAACTATAATTAAACTTATCCAGCTTGTTTACAATACTCGTTTCGATCTTTTCAATACTTTTTTCTTTAAGATCATATGAATATATGTATGGAAAACTGAAAAGAAGAACCTTATCTCCTTCCTTTGAATATCCCGAATATCCTTCAGTTATAGGATTCTCCAATTCTGCTAGAAGAGAAAATAATTTAATCCAAGTAAAGTTGACTCCTTCCTTCTTCCAAACATATATATCAACAAGAAAATCATTCTTCCTCGCCGAGTAAACTTGGACGCAAAGACATCCTTCGAAAACCTTCAACCATTTACTATATGATCCTTTGAATTCGAGAACGTCTCTTTAGCAACATCAAATGCAACAATTGTATGTAATTCCGTCCCTGTTCCGTTGCATAAAAAATGCACATAGCCATCTACAAAACCACTTCCATCCCCGGCTGTATGAACAACGATGTAAGAAAATCTTGAATCCTTCTCCAACAACTTGACCTCAACTCGAAAATCCAAACTTCATGAGATGGTTTTGAGGGTATAATTAGTACAACCTTGTAATTATCTGTAGTTGAGTCATACCCGAAACCCAACCGGTTTTTCCAATTACCAATTAAAGTAAAATTCATAGGAAACGCAGGAAGTTCCCAGCAGTTTCTGGTTGATGGATTCAATATAGCTAATTTGTTGTCCGCTGTATTCAAGAGAACCAAACCGTTGCAGGAAGCAACAAACAAAGGGCGAGTGCGTGGCAACTCAAAATCAAGTAGAATCTCTTCTACGGAGCCATCATTGATATCCAAAGCATGAATTCCATAATGCTTTTTATTGTAATTCGGACATCGGAAAATCAGCTTGCAATGAATCCTTTTATGAGAAGATGTGTGGAGATGAGAATAGATAAAATCTTTGCTGTTAACGATGGGATAGAACGACTTTGAAATGCATCTAAAGCGAAGAAGGGACTTCACTGGCAACACATTGATCAATTCCAGCGGCAGATATGCCATGGGTTGAATGCCCCGCTGTCACCCAACTTCTGATGAGTTAGGGTTGAATCTAACTTCTCTTTTCTATTACGTACTCCTTCTCTCTTAAAAAAACAAAAAAGAGACTTCTCTTATATATTTATATATAAAAGGATAAAGATGAAATTTATCCCCCCAACGTTTTAAAAAAATTGTAGATTTAGTCGTAATGTGTAAAATTGTGCAAATTTAACCCTAATATTTCTAAGCATGGTCAACTTTAACTATATATTGTCGAAAATTAGAAAAAAAAAACTAGTTTGATGGTATTTAACTGTTATTTCAGTTTGAAAAAAAAACTGTTATTTCAGACCTTACAAATATCAATTATATGTGTAATATATAGTATATTACTAACATAATTATAAAAATTATGTTAAAAGACTAAAAACTAAATATCAATTATATGTGTAATATATAGTATATTACTAACATAATTATAAAAATTATGTTAAAAGACTAAAAACTAAATCTGCTACATACGAGTTAATCATAATTTTATCAAATTGTCTAAACTTTTTACTATACGAAACTGCTTCAATTTATCGATAAAGTGGATATGACAGTTAAATAACCTTCAAACCAAACTTTTGAAATTTTCGATATCGTATGACTAAAATTGATCTTGCTTGGAAACGTTATGTCTAAATCTGCACAATTTCATATGTTAGTACTAAATTTACATTTCGCTTGAAATGTTAGGATTAAATTTGGTCTTATCCCCATACAATAAAGACTATTTCTTAAAAAGGAAAAAAAAAAGACGCAAAAAAAAAATAAAATTCTAATTTATTAGCTCATTTGAACCAAACAGCCACAAACAACCTATACGTGAAATAAACGTTCCTTAAAACTTTAGTTTGGAAAGCTAAATGCTGTAATACGTATTAAATAACCATTTAATGCATTTTCTATTCTTTTCATTATTATTGTCTTTTTTGTTACGGGCTTCTTCGCATATTGAACTTTTTATTTCTTATTTGAATGAATTTTCAGTTTTTTTGGTTTAGTAGTATTTCATTAGCTAACCGTTAATGTAATTAGCTAACAGTTTATTTGTGTCAAATAGTGTCAATATAGGTAAAAAAAATTACACAATATGCATCTTATTTATTATATATAGAAAATAAATTAGGCATGGTATCATTCGTACAAGGCAATGTTTGGTGTGAAGGCTATACAGGTTTTGTTTTTTTTTTTTTTTTTTTTTTTTTGAAATAAGGTTTTGTTTGTTTAACCTTTCATTTTCTTACACTGTTGAAGAATTCAGGATTTCAAGCTTGAATATTCTTCATTTTCTCCCCACAGATCGCCTTCTCTTTGTGTAGTATTTCCGTGTCTTCTCCAAGCTTCAATGGGCCAGGCTTCATATTTAATGAAATATAATCCTTTCTTTAGTTATGATAAAAGTTACTAATAGAAGATTCTATCATAATTGAATTGTTATATTAACTTGATGACATATCAATTGCCAAGTCAAACAGGTAATCAAATTCCTTAGTTTGTTAACAATGTGCTATTTAATTTATTAACTTGAAAATTTGAAATGTATTTTCCTCAAGGAAAATTATAGTCTAGAATACCAGATTTGTTTAGAGTGTTGTGAGGGTCTGGAGATTCTTCGAAATAGCATTTGCAATTTGAGATCTGACAAAACTTAATTTGTCAAAATGTTGAAGTATGAAAAAACTTCCATATAATTTTTGGGAATTTGATATCTGTATTTGTATCCAGTTTGGATTTTTGGATTGAAGTCAAGTTGTTAGAGAAGTGTTATGGAACCGTTTCAACTAAAAGTTCGAGCTGATAGTTAAAGGTCCACTCCATATTAATATCTGACACATCCCCACACGTGAAAGCTCACTTGGGCTTGAAGCGTGACAACACATGCTCATATTACCATGTCCTGCAAATACCTCAACAAATGGAGCTGCCAGAAATGGAATCCTGGACTACTTAGTCACACTGGCTCTGATACCATGTCATGAAACCGATCCATATTAATATCTGACAAGAAGGATTCAAAATTTTCCTTAGTATTTTTGAAGAAGTTACAGGTGGAACATGAACTTGGAAAAATAAAAAGGAGAATGCTTGAACTGAAAAAAAACGCAAGAAAGAAGTTTTTTTGCAAAGAGTTCAGCATATTCATTTGGTTTTGCAGGTTTAGGATTTAATCATTCCTAGCTACAATTTTTATAATGAATATGTTGTATTTCTTCTACGATTCAGTACTTTTGCTATCAGATTCATTGTTTTTATGATAAAACTAGACGGTAATCAAATTTTATATCAGAAACAGAAACGCAAATAAGAAAAAGAGTTTCCGTGCAACATTTATTCACCTAATCACTATATCACAATAAATAAGATAAACAAAGCAAGAATAAGCATCCACAAAAATAAGGTAAACAAAGCAAGAATAAGCATCTATACAAAATAGTACCTATTCCATTGACTTGAGGCATGACCGTTCTTCTTCTTCTCTAAGAGTGTACGGACACAAGACTTTCGAGGCAGAAACTATAATTAAACAAATCCAGCTTGTTTACAAGACTTGTTTCAATCTTTTTAAAACTGTCTTCTTTAATATCATATGAATATATGTATGGAAAACCGAAAAGAAGAACCTTGTCTCCTTCCTTTGAGTATCCCGAATATCCTCGAGTTTTAGGATTATCCGATTCTTCTACAAGAGAAAATAATTTAATCCAAGTAAAGTCAACTTCTTCCTTCTTCCAAACATATAAATCAACCTTCTTCATCGTGCGAACTTGGACAGAAAGACATCCTTCAAAAACCTTCAAATCTTTACTATGCATTCCTTTGATTTCGTAAATAGGTTGAATAGGTTGTACTACGGAAAACGTCTCTTTAGCAAAATCAAATGCAACAATTATATGTACTTCCCTCTTACCATTGCATAAAAAATGCACATAACCATCTACAAAACCATCTCCATCCCCGGCTTTATGAATAACATCGTAAGGGAAATCTTGAATCCTTCTCCAACAACTTGACCTCAACTCGAAAATCCAAACTTGACAGTACGGCTTTGCGTGCATAATTAGTATAACCTTGTAATCATCTGTACTCGAGTCATAACCGAAACCCAACCGGTTTCTCCAATTAGTAACTGCAGTAAAATGTGAAGTAAAATTCATAGGAAATCCTGGAATTTCCCTGTACTTTCTGGTTGATGGATTGAAGATACTAAATTTGTTGTCCGATGTATTCAAGACAACCAAACCATTGCAGGAAGCAACAAAAAAAGGGCGAATGAATGGCAACTCAAAATCAAGCAGAATCTCTTCTACGGAGCCATGATATCCAAAGCATGAATTTCTTTACGATTATCATTGTAATTAGGAAAATTGAAAATCAGTTTGCGATTAATTCTTTTCTCAGAAGATGTACGGAGATGAGAATAGATAAAACCTTTGCTGTTAATGGTGGCATAGAACGTCTTTGAAAGGCATCCAAAGCGAAGAAGTGACTTCACTGGTAACACTAACAAAATTTCATTGATCAATTCCGGCGGCAGATTTGCCATGATTTGGAAGCGCCGTCACCCAACTTCTGATGAGTTAGGGTTTATTCTAATTTCTCTCTTCTATTTTGAACATTACTGTTATAACATATACATCTTTATACATTTTTTTTATCTCTTTTAACCCCCAACAATTTAATAAAAATGCAGATTTGATGTTAACATATGAAATTGTATAAATTTGGCTCCAACATTTCTAAACATGACCAATTTTAACCTACGTGATTGAAATTAGAAAAAATTAGTTTGATTGTTATTTAAATATCACTTAGACCTTACAAATATCAATTATGTCTAAGATTTTATGTATACGGAAAAAAAATAAAAAAAAACTATGTTAAAAGACTAAAAACTAAATCTGCTGAATACAAGTTATCATAATATTTTTTTATCAAACTGCCTAACTTTTTTAATGTATTATTAATATAGTTACAAGAAATCAACCAAAAATATACGAATCTATTTCAACTTATCGATAAGCTTGTTTAGAAGGTTCGATTTGACAGTTAAATAACATTCAAACTAGCCTTTTTAAATTTTCTATAGTGCATTTGATCTTCTTGGAAACGTTATGTTTAAATTTGCATCAATTCATATGTTAGGGCTAAATCTGCACTTTGCTTGAAACGTTAAAGTTGAATTTGATCTTATCTCCATACAATAAAGACTATTTCTTAAAAAAACGAGCATAAACCACTTTTTTTCCTTTTTACATAAAAACCATATTTAGCAATAAAATTACAATCAGTAGGTTGAAACGGACCGATACAAACATTAATTGAATTATTTGTGTCCGTCCATTTCAAGAGACCGATGTAATTAGTGTTATCATTTGCATCGGCCTTGTGTTGCGTAAGTTATCACAAATTTTTATTTCCATAGCGCGAACGAAAAAGGAATTTCGCCCCTCTCAGCTACTAACCTAAAACGTCAACGAAGAATGAGCTCTCAAGGTGAGTTCAGATTAGTTGGAGAAATCATAATCTCCAAATGGCTAATTGCATTCTCATGTAAGTGTTTACGGCTAATTGCCTTCATATATCTTAGGCTCGTGTTCCAGACGGATCAGATGACTATCTCTCCTCGATATTGGTCTACAAAGAAATCCTTTTAGGATGAGTGACCAGAGAAGGCTTCAAAAATTGAATAACAACTTATTTTCTTAGCTCTTCAAACCTTCTAAGGCCTTAGAGTTTGGTGAATATTTGGGATGATCAAACGATTGCTGCACTTTTTCATGTTTTATCTTCATTCACTTTTTGGGATGATCAAATGATTAGTGCACTTTTTTATTATTTCTTGCAACCTACTTGCACTAATGGAAAAATGGTTATTTACATCGACGTATTTATATCGGTCCTGGTAAAATATGATGCAAAAAATCCGTTTGTGTCGGCCCTTTGTTTGGAGTTGACGCAAATGTCATGACATTCGCTATTTGCAGATAACAAAAGGCTCCAATGTTTCCTCCATCAATTTTCATTCTAAATAAAAGGTTATAAGCAGGGCCGGTCCTGACCCTTGTTTCAAGGGGCGCAGGTCCAGGGCCCCTGATATTCAGGGGCCCAAATATTTTTTTTATAATATTCTATATGCATATAAATTAAATAAAGTTTTATTAGGTCCACTGCTCTCTCCTCTCCTCTCTCCCACTTGATAATGTTACGTTTATATCTGGCCCATTTGTTGTTGGTGGATTATTACGTTTTTCTGTTGGTAAGTCTAAATTGTTAATTTCTTAATTTTGGATTTTGGTATTTAGGCTTTAAAAATTAGTTGGACAACAGGCTATGGTATGAAAATACATATTTAATCTTCTATCAATAACTTAGATTTGTAAGTCTTCTTACTTAACTTTCCATAAAAAAAAAAGTCCTTACTTAACTGACATTAATTTATTTTCTTAAAAAAACCGATATTAATTTATTAAGTTCGCTTAATTTCTTAAGTGATAATTTCTTAAAGTTACTTAATATACGAAGCTGACTTAGGTGTTTAAAATTTAAGAATGTACGACTTTTTTTATCAAAAAAAAATGTGTAGTTTAGAGAAATTTCGATTTTATTAGTCCTTTTAAAGCTGTATTTTTAACTTTTTATTTTTATTATTTGCCTTTTATAAAATTTGAGCTTATATGTTTTGGGAGGTTCATTAGGAGATGCCAATCTAATTGAGATGTCCGGTAATATCCTTTTCATCTAGCCTCCAACTTATAATAAAAATAAGAGTTTTTTACAAAAAAATATATATATATATAAATGAAAATAATATTTTGTTTTTATCAAATAAATAACTTTTATTTGCATTATATCATATTTATCATTTTTGTTTTAGAAATGTAAGAGCAAAGGTCGGTTTTTAAATTTTAAATCCTCTTTCAAACTTCTTTTTTTTTTTGTTAATCTTTCAAACTTCTTTAAAATAAAATAAGTAGTTATTAATAACTTCTTTAATTGACAAACTTCAAAATAAGATTTGGTATAATTGTAAATTATTTATGACATGTTTTTTCATGTAATTTTCTATAAAAATAATAGAATGTATAAAGGGTCCAATTTTTCTATTTCGCTCCGGGCCTCTAAAAAGTCAGGAACGGCCCTGGTTATAAGTATTCTATAACTCTGGTTATTTTGTTGTAATTCAGATTATTAATAACAATTATTCTATTCATTTTTCTTAGAGATTGATGTTTTCTAACAGCTTCCACGTACGTCTTTGACACATGGTCAAAGCGCCCACTATCTACTAAATAACACATTATAATTAGCAGAAGAAAATAGACAGTAATTAAATAGCATCCAAAACAACAATTTTTGGATTAGAAGATTAGAAGACATTCATTTTTTACAAACTTTTTTTAATAACAAGAATCCAAATAGAATTCATAGCTAAGAAAAAGGACTCAAAATATAACAATAACATAAAATTCTCAGAATGACTTTTCATTAGTCTTCTGATCTGCAAATTAATAACTTCTTTCTCTTTCTCTTGGTTCTTCAAATTCTTCTGTATTCTCTATGAAGAGGCTACTGATATAAGACTTTCAATGCAGAAAATAGAATTGTTATCACTAATGTTTGTGATTTCAATCTGAAAGTCCGTCAAATCTACTGATCAAAGGCTGTAGGGACGGACTGCTCTACATTCAGCCACGCCATAGTTGTCAGATCTTAACATAAGATATATGATTGAACCTTAACTATCAGCTCGAATTTTTAGTTCAATCGGTTCTATGACATGGTATCAGGTCCTCTGAGACCAAATGGTCGAGGGTTCGAGTCCTGACAACCTCATTAATGTGTGGAATTAAAAACACAAGGCGGCTAGTTATGGGACAAAATCCGGCAGCCAATTCCTGGCTCCGAATAACCAGCCCAGCAAGAGGTTCAAAAGTTTCAAATGAGTCAAATTACCTATTTTCTCTTGGCAAACAAACAATAGTACAGTTGAACTAAGAATCACACACATTCCCATCCGCCAACATTTCAATACTAATCACACTATCTAATTAAACCAGCTACAAACACCACCATTAACCAAACAATTTCACGGGTGATTTTTCAAATGAATCAGCAAAGTAAATTTAGCAAATGAAAGAGACTTGAGGCATACCCGTTCTTCTTCTTCTTCTTTAAGAGTGTACGGACACAAAACTTTTGAGGCAGAAACTATAATTAAACTTATCCAGCTTGTTTACAATACTTGTTTCAATCTTTTCAATACTTTTTTCTTTAAGATCATACGAATATATGTATGGAAAACTGAAAAGAAGAACCTTATCTCCTTCCTTTGAATATCCCAAATATCCTTGAGTTATAGGATTATCCAATTCTGCTAGAAGAGAAAATAATTTAATCCAAGTAAAGTCGACTCCTTCCTTCTTCCAAACATATATATCAACAAGAAAATCATCCTTCCTCGGCGAGTAAACTTGGACGCAAAGACATCCTTCGAAAACCTTCAACCATTTACTATATGATCCTTTGAATTCGGAAGGTTGAGGTACTACGGAGAACGTCTCTTTAGCAACATCAAATGCAACAATTGTATGTAATTCCTCCCGTGTTCCGTTGCATAAAAAATGCATATAGCCATCTACAAAACCACCTCCATCCCCGGCTTTATGAACAACGATGTAAGGAAAATCTTGAATCCTTCTCCAACAACTTGACCTCAACTCAAAAATCCAAACATGACAATACGGCTTCGCGGGTATAATTAGTAGGACCTTGTAATCATCTGTGGTCGAGTCATAACCCAAACCCAACCGGTTTTTCCAATTACCAACTAAAGTAAAATTCATAGGAAACGCGGGAAGTTCCAGGTAGTTTCTGGTTGATGGATTCAATATAGCTAATTTGTTGTCCGTTGTATTCAAGAGAACCAAACCGTTATAGGAAGCAACAAACAAAGGGCGATTGTCTGGCAACACAGAATCAAGTAGAATCTCTTCTACGGAGCCATTGATATCCAAAGCATGAATTCCGTAATGCTTTTTATTGTAATTCCGACATCGGAAAATCAGCTTGCGATGAATCCTTTTCTGAGAAGATGTATGGAGATGAGAATAGATAAAATCTTTGCTGTTAATGATGGCATAGAACGACTTTGAAATGCATCTAAAGCGAAGTAGTGACTTCACCGGCAACACTAACAAAATTTCATTGATCAATTCCGGCGGCAGATATGCCATGGGTTGAATTGAAAGCGCCGTCACCCAACTTCTGATGAGTTAGGGTTCAATCGAATATCCCTTTTCTATTTGGAGTTTTTTTATTTTATTGTTTATATATCTGATTATAACATACAGTTCCGATGAAATATGTGCACATACCTGGAAGTCGTGAACTAAACAAATTTTTGAAGCCCAATAACGGAGAATTGAATCTCGTACCTCTGTTGTGTTCCACTAAAACAGAAATTAGTGCTTCCTTCTGCAACGAAGCGTGACAACATCAAATTGTGCCATGGGTGTAATTTGACAACATCAAATTGTGCCAGATTGAATTTGCAGAAACTGGCAATAATAGAGAATTGAATCGGACTGTGTTTTAAGTACTTCTGTTCTTGTTCGACTGAAACAGGGAAAGACTGCTTACTTTTCCTTTTACCTTTCTCTCGCTTGAATTGGTATTAAATTGTTTTATCTTAAAAATTAAAATTGGAAAAATATTTTAACTGGTGAATACAATAGTTATTTATGCTGCTTCATCTTAAGGTGCATTTGTTAATGATCATATGCTGCTTCATCTTAAGGTGCATTTGATCGGAACTCTATTCCTTGTACATTGTATTCTCTCTTAAAAAAAAGTAAATAATTTATTAGTCCCCTAGTTTTTACCTAACGCACTGTTTAGTATTTCTATTTTAAAAAACACATTTTAAGATCTCTATCTTTTGTCAATATTAACCATTTGGTCCTTTTATCTAGTTTTTTTTAGACTTGTAACCGTTATATTTTAGCATAAATAGACATATATAAAATACCAGAGTAACATGGTCAACTTGTATTGTACTGTGGTTGTCCTAAAAGCTAAGATATGTTCGGTTAAAAATATTAAAAAAAATAAATAAATAAAAGGACCACAGGGTTAATATTGGTAAAAGATATGAACCTTAAAATGTGTTTTTCAAAATAGGAAAACTAAACATTGTGTTAGGTAAAAACTTGGAGACTAATAAATTATTTACCCTTAAAAAAACAAAAAAGAGATTTCTCTTATATTTATATATAAAATGATAAAGATGAAATTTATTTTCCAACATTTTAAGAAAAATATAAGTTTGTGTAAATTTAACTCTAACATTTCTAAGCAAGATTAATTTTAACTATATATTATCCAAAATTAGATAAAGAATTAGTTTGGCTGGTATTTAACTATGATTCCAAACCTTACAAATATCAATTATGCGAAATATGCAAGATTTTGTTTCTACTCCGTGTCCTCCACTCTAATATACAAGATTTAAACACTACAAGAAAACAGCTGATCAGCAGCGGAAAAATCCGTCGCAAATAAGCCATATTCCGTAGCAGATATGTATCAGTAGCGGATCAGCAGCGGATCCGAATCCGCCGGAAATACCCCCGCTGCAACAGCATAGCGACCACAGTATTCGTGTCCGTAGCAAATTTTTTCGACCACGTGTCGGTCACAAAAATCCGCTGCTGATTTTTCCACAGCTACAAACAATTTCCGACCAGTTTTGGCTGCTATTTATTTCTACAGCAATGGAATATTCAGTCGCAATTCCGCTGCTGATTACAGCAGATCATTTTTCATACCTGATTTAGCTGCTGGTTTTTTACAGCATAAATTCACTGATATTTTTGTATACTAGACACATAATTGTAACATTTATGAAAGATATTAAATCAAAATACATATTTAGTAAATAGTCTTCAATAATTACCATAAAATCAAAATATCCATAAATCTAAGTCAATCCAAAATACTCTAGACAAATTAACTATATATATTTGTCCGACCTAAGATAAACTAGATATATCCCAAAATATCCATAAATCTAAGTCAATCCAAAATACTCTAGACAAATTAACTATATATATATTTGTCCGACCTAAGATAAACTAGATATATCCTAACCACAGGATCTAGATAAAGCCAAGCCAAACGTCCTAAGTCAAATCATTCTCATTGAGATCATCATCATCTATAGACTCAACCTGGTTAGACGAATGTTCTTTGCGATGCCCACGTAGCTCGGCTAGCTCTAACTGAAAGCGTCCTATAACTAACTGCAAAGATCCTAGCTGATCTCTCATCTGCCCCTCTAAATCAGCTTGCCTCTTTAAAACCTGCTCAATCATTTCAGGAGTTACACCAAGTCGAAGTTGACGTGAATCAGAATCCTCCCGTTGCATTCCCTCCTCACTTCGTTGTTGACTCTCTTGAAGAGCTTGCACTATTTGATTCAACCTATCTAACTGTGACTGCAAACGAGAGGTCATATCAGGAGATGATGTTGAACTTGATGCACCTGGTGTAGATGAAAACTGGGATGAAGCTGCTGAGTAGTATCTACATGCTGCATCACCCAATCCATAAAGTCTTTTCTTTCTATTGTGTCCTCCAACAACTTCATAATAAGCCTTCAACATGTCTACTGCTCTATTTTCTTCTCCCTGGATACTTGCAGCCACTGCCCTTACATACTCTCCCTACATATCAATGATTTAAGATGTTGTTAATTACTACAAGACTACCAAAAAAAAATTATGTCACCAAAGCTGCTGTTAATTTTGTTACTTACCCCAACTGCTTGAGCACGAGGATCAGACCATGAAGTACCATCATGGCGCTTTGTGTGAGTGTAAGAAAATAATTCATGAGCAGTAGGTACTCGACCAAGGAGTATTGTCTGTAAAAATGAAAAAGGATTGGATCCACTGATGTTTAGGAAGGAAACAAATTTAATAGCAGCTATATATAAGGTTTAACATTTTGGTCGTATATATTAGCTGGAAAGGGATAAGGAACAAAAAGGAAAAAGCAATGAAAAGAAAAGTAAGAAAAGTAAAAAGAAGCAAAATTATCTTGATTAAGAATACCAATTCCCAAATACATAACTCTGTAATTGCTTCCTAAATTTGCCTAGGAAGTAGCTCACGAAGGGCAATGGGAAGCAAACGTTGCATGAATACATGGCAATCATGACTCTTCATGCCAAAAAGTTTGTACTTCTTCATATCAACACATCTGCCCAAGTAGGAAACGTAACCATCTGGGAACTTAAGCTGTTTGACCCATTCACACAATGTCTTCTTCTGACTCTGATTTAGTGTATAACATGCCTTTGGATATTTGTTGGTTCGAGGATCTTTAGCAAGTTCAGGTCTATTACAAAACAACTTAACATCCTCCTGAGCATTGGAATTATCTTTCGTCTTACCCTTGATATCCATTACAGTGTTGAACACATTTTCAAATACATTCTTCTCTGTGTGCATTACATCGATGTTGTGACGAATGAGATTAGTCTTCCAATAAGGCAAATCCCAGAATATGCTTCGTTTTTTCCAACCACATTCCTCACGCTGGATCTGCCTATTCACATGTTCATTATATGCATCAGTAACCTTCAACAACCCCAATTCATCTATTTCACTCAATATTTGTTCGCCACTTTTAATGGGTGGAGGGGGCATTTTTTCGACATGATTAGCTCTGAACTTCTTTTTGTCCTTTCTATATGTATGATTCATTGGCAGGAACTTTCGGTGATTATCAAACCATGATGTTTTATGACCATTTGGCAATGAGAAAGCTTGTGTATTCTCCATGCAGTGTGGACAAGCATGCTTGCCCGTGGTACTCCAACCAGACAACATCGAGTAAGCTGGAAAGTCACTAATTGTCCACATCAAAGCAGCTCGTAAATTAAAATTTTGCTTCAGAGAAACACCATAAGCGTCAACTCCATTCTCCCAAAGATGTATCAATTCAGATATCAATGGTTGTAAAAACACATCTAGTTTTTGCTTCGGATTATTCGGACCTGGAACAAGTGCAGTCAAAAACATGTAAGGTTCTTTCATGCACATCCAAGGGGGTAAATTGTAAGGAGTTAGTATTATCGGCCAACACGAGTATTGTTGACCAGATTGCCCAAACGGTTGAAATCCATCAGTAGATAACCCTAATCTCACATTACGAGGCTCCGTAACAAATGATTCATTTGTTTTGTAGAAATGCTTCCATGCCTCAGAATCACATGGATGACACATTGTCCCTTCGTCGCACACATGTTCATGGTGCCATCTCATATCAGCAGCAGTCGCTCGAGAAGCATATAATCTTTTCAATCTTGGAGTTAGAGGGAAGTAAAACATCGTTCTATATGGAATTGGATTTTGCTTAACTGAAACTCTTCTCTGTTTGTATCGCGAATGCCCACAAAACTTGCAATTAGATAACTCATTGTCCTCTCGCCAGAACAGCATGCACCCTTGTGGACAACAATCTATCTTTTCAACAGGTAAACCAAGTCCTTGAACGAGTTTTTTGGTCTCATAGAAGCTGCCTGATAATTTGTTATGAGGTGGCAACGCTTCTTTCATTGCTTTGAGAAAAGAATCAAAACATTTTTCAGACAAATGATTCTCCGACTTTATATTCAGCAAATGTGCCATCATGGACAAAACAGAATGGTTCTCACACCCAGGCCATAGTTCCTCATCTAATGAATTTAGCATGTCAAAGAAAGACTTTGACTCTACATTAGGGTCTTCTTCTGTAATTTGTGCAGTAAAACTAGGCCCAGCAACATCATGGATCATTTGACGGAAAGGACTCATTGGTTCGTCATGATGAACAGGGTTATCATTATCTGCATGCTCATTTGTGGGCCTAGAACTACTCCTAATGAACGGTTCTCCATGATGATGCCATTGAAAATAATTTTCAACGAACCCGTGCATTAACAAATGCAACTTAACATCATTCACATGTTGAAAGAAACGATTAATGCATTTTTTACACGGACATTTGATCTCATTCCCGTTCATAGAAGAAGGGTTGCTAATTGCAAAACTTACAAATGCATCAACCCCATCAATGAATTGTGGTTCAAGCATCCCATTAGCCAAGTGCATCTTATACATCCACATTCTACCCTTATAGGTCATTGTGTTAAACCTATACGATTCAATTAAATATAAATTGTAATGAATTAATCAAATAATTGTAAGGAAATGAGATGAAAACAGCAAGCAAAAGCAATTAACTTCAAAAGTTAGGAAGTAAATTCATTGTTTTTGTTACATCTTATCAGCAACAAGAATTGGATATGAGAGAGGCTAAAAAGCAAGTAAGGAAATCAATTGCTCTAGAAAATCTTTACAAGTAAAATTAAGGGTGAGTTACATATAACTCACAATTACTTAAAATAAATATATTTATCTCACAGTGATGATATTAATTCTTATTATGTCAAGCAATCTTAAACCTATTCTCAAAATGTCAAATGCGCCACACATGCCACACATCCCACAGAAATAGGCATACATTCTGGAACAAAAACCACAAGTGCTGCGTTTCAAGAATAGATAGACAGAAAATGTTATTTGTTTCTGTAACTGTAACTAGCCCATTCATCCATTCTTCCTTTCACTGACACTTCTGAATTAATTTCCTTCACCTGATTGTTAAGAAACTCTACTAAATTTCAGATTCATAGATGAAATTCCGATTAAACAATGTGACACCATGTCAAGAATAATTGGAAGATATTATTCAACCTTTTCATAATATGAGTTTGTTGTTCTAATATAAGTGTGCACTCTAATTTCTTATATTAGGAATTCTCATATTCTTAACATTTGTGGAAGCTTTAAAGTTTCATACATATTCTTATCCATTAAATTTAAAGGTTGAACCTTGAGGTGTAAATCTTTTTTATATATTTGTTGTGTTCTTTGTTGCTAAAGCCTTTTGTTCCAGATTTCCAATCTTGATTCCATTTTCTTTTTCGTTCTCCATCTTGTTTACATCAACTAAATTGCAGATAAGGAATAAAAAAATTTCATTTACAAGCTTTATTTAAGAAAATGAACTGCTCCAAAATGGTTTTATCTTTGGTCTACATGAATTAATTACCAACTGAAACAAAGAAACACATTGTACAGAAAAGCAAATAAATGTAAGCATGTACTTTATATGGAGAAAGCCATAGATCTGAACAATAGAAAGAGAACATGAAGAAAAACGAAATGACAAATGATATAAAAAAACGAAGTCAGAATATGAAGAAATTAGGAAACAAGAAAATAAAATAAGAAGTTACCTCGATTGAACTCGACTGAAATCAAGAAAAATGCTTCGCTTCGATGGAGAAACAGAGAGACAGAAATACCCTTCGATTGAAGCTAGAGAGACAGAAAAATCCTTCGATTGAAACCGATAGAACTTCGGCTAAAATCTTTCTCTTGTTTAGTTGTCGATGGAGAAAGAGAGAAAGAGCTTAGAATTCCTTGATTTTTCTCATCTCTGCTAGGTTACGGGATTGGGAGAGAAAGACAGGGGGAAAGTGAATAAGAAAGAGGGGGAAAGTGAAAAGAATCCCACTTTAATTTAGGGTTTTAATCATATTAAAGAGGGGGGAGTGAAAAGGCTTCAATTTCGAGGTATAAGAAAGAGGGGGAAGTGAAAAGATCCCGCTTCAATTTCGGAAGTGAAAATAAAATTTTTGTTTTTTATTTTTTATTATTTTTAAGGCTGAAAAATATTGGCTTGTACAAAGTAGCGGAAATTATCTGCTACTATTCCGCTACTGCTAACAAATAATAGCAGCGCAACAGTTTTCGCTGCTATTCCCCTGCTGATCATCCAATATTGCAGCGGAATAGGAACCGCTGCTATTCCGCTACTGAGTATCCAAAATTAGCAGTGGAATAATTTCCGCTGCTGATTTCCGCTGCTATTATGCTGTTTTCTTGTAGTGAAAGCAAACCAATAAAATTTCTTATTTAAATTCAAATTTTTTCCCCATTTGAATTTCTATCTTTGTTTTATGTGTTCAAATTTTTAATATATAAATTTAGGGATAAGGTACAAAAATACCTCTAACGTTTACAACCAGAAGTAATTTTACCCCTTAACGTTTAAAATGATGCAATTTTACCACTAATGTTGATAGCAAAGAACAATTTTATCTATAACGTTGGCAAGTTTGGTCAATTTAGACATTATTAAATATATATATATATATATATATTGTTTCTTATTCTGCACCAATTGCATATCAATTGGTTCTAAAAAGAATGTTTTATATTTTTTATGATTTAAATAGAATTGGAGATTAATATTTATAAATTCAGTGAAATATATGAATTTTTTTATCCAATTCGTACAAAAGATTTAATTTTATTTTTTTCACGTCTATTCATGTGTTTGTTACCGATGAATGATAAAAGTGACTCATATGTGAAGTATAGATGACAAAATTCATTACTGAGAATACAGTTTGATGAATTATTTCTCACATTGACCTTACTTGTCAACGTTAGGGGTAAAATCTCTTGATTGCCAACATTAGGGGTAAAATTGCATTATTTTAGACATTAAGGATAAAATTGCTCCTAGCTATAAACGTTAAGTGTATTTTATACCTTATCTCATAAATTTATTATCTCGGTCAGAACCTATAAAAGGGACAGGACCCGAACTGTTATACATGGACTACTTCCAATTTTATATGCCATACGCAAAATCTGCATAAAAATACAACTTTCTAACTAGTTCTATATTTGGATATCCCTAGCTAGTTAGGTTTATTTGAACAGTCTATTAATCTTTATGTAACCCTACAAAAACATACTGGGGTAGATTATACTCATCCCTACTGAATTTTTAACATTATGGTCATTGGATTTCAAAATTTAACATAAAATTCATTCAATTTTACACCTTTAACACCAATGACTACTTAACTTTAACTTACTTTTCAAAACGACTATTAACGATCTGAAAATAAAAATATTCAAGAATTAAAGTTGTTCAAAACGACATTTACCATAAAACTGCATTTTTTATTTTCCAAAATCACCTTATTTAGAGGTTTCTCTCCAAAAGTTCATTCTTCCTAACACTTAAATAATCTCAATTTCAAGAATTAAAGTTGCTTAGAATAGTATTAACTCTTCGAGTTCTTTATCTTGAGACCATCAATGATCGTTTTGAGGCGTTGAGTGGTCACGAGTGTTAAAGAGTGTAAAATTGAATAAGCTTTTATATTAAGTTTTGAACTTCAATGACAACAATATTAAAGTTCGGTAGCCATGGGTGTAATTTACCCAAAACAAATTTGTAAGATAAGGATAAAGGGATGATAAAAGAATAGAATTTTAGTAGCACTTTTCAAATTCGTCAATCATCATCCAAATTATCATTAAACCTTACATAAAGCACACAAAAATGGAGAAAAACTTTCCTATCTACATAGAGCATAGAAAATCAATACACCATCATGCCAAAATTAGCAATAATTGTGAAACTTTGAACTAAAAAGCCGTTTCATGAACTTTCAATACTACCACCATCTTTTCAACACTTTTGTATTCTTGAGCAGAAATTCAGCAAAGTTTAGCACAAGCTTAGGTTTATCATCTCTTTCCGGAAAGCCATTGACCTTAATAGTTTTTAGATGCCATACCAAACAATCTAAAAAAGCCGCATTTGAACTCCAGTAGTATTCCCCAAAACCATCGTAGTTCTGGAAATAAAAATTATCAGGCCCAAGAACTTAACAAAGTATATCGAAATTATAATTAACAATTAAAATTGAGAGAACTGATTGATTGAAATTAACTGATCATAGAAAGGCACGTTAATAACTAATTTTTCAAGCATAGATGAACTACGAAGTAGACATGCAAATCCAAGATGGTGCTCATTCAAATCATGCAAATTCACAGTCAAGCATTTGATGTTTAATACGGGTAAACTCAGAAGTTCCATGGGTTCTAAATCTGATAAAATCTATGAAAATGAAAATTTAGGAAAAGAATCAATTTTAAATTTCAAAGATTCATAAACAACCAAACATGAAATGCTTCAAATCTTTTTCTTTAATAGTTAGTTACCTTGATCAACTAATACCCAAGTTTTACCCAAGTTTTAGCTCTTTGACATGTTGAAGCTGATGTAGAATGTCTTTAATCAAACTTTTAGTTGAATCACACAACACCTCCTCGAGATGGTAAAAATCAATAGTAGCACAAAGTGCGGATGGCAAATTCAGTAATGTAACAGTTTTAACATTCAAACAATCGAACAGCTTCAGTTTCTCGAGCTTTGGAGATGAAATTTCAATGTCAAAAATACTGGTAATTAAGTTCTCTTAAAACCAATCTTTTCAAACATTTGGAAGTAATAACAAGCTTATCAAACTCAAAAAAAACTGTCAGTTAATTCTAACGATTTGAGCAACGGACTCCCAGATAGAATATGTTCCATCGATTGAACACTCAAGTTAAAATTTTCCATATTCAACCTGGTGAGACATTCCCAATTTACCTTTCCATTCGGAATAAAAGTACCGTTATGTGTTGTTAATTTAACCAATGAAACATTGTTGAAAAGGAAATCCGGCATCAGAAGACGTTTGTCGGAACTCAAATTCAACTCCTGCACATCACTTCTTGTAGAAAAACGAACTTCAGCAGTAAATTGAGGACCATTCTTATTTCTATAATTATATGGGGGCTGGAATTTGTATTGATCTTGGAGCAGGTATTGTGAATGAACTTAAGGAAGTATTTAAAAGACATACCAGTGGAATCGAAGAAGAGAACGGGGAGGTGAATCCATTGATTATGCCACCCTTTTGATAGAATTCCAGTTTGAATAACTTGTTTGGTTGATGGTAAAAATGAGAGGATATGGTGGATGATGCAATCAGGCAAAGTACTGATTCGGTCTACTTTCTTCTCCAATTTCAATGCCGTTTGTTTTATCTACTGTTTGTTATTGTTGTTTGCTGTTACGGTTTGCTGTTTGAAAAAACTGCTTTTCAGAAATTCTCTGCTTTTATAAAATGCTGTTTTTCGGGTGTAAAAAGCAAACAAGAGATCACTAACCAAACACCTAATGCTGCCTTTCAGATGTAAGGGGCAAACAGGAGATCACTAACTAAAAACCTACAACTCTCCTTTTGAAGTGAAAACACAAAAAGGAGTATGAAAAGGAACAACCAAACACCCCATCAGCCTTGGGGCTTTATTCATAAAATGAAAAATGGTTTTAATCCTTTCTATTTGTATCATGTTCGAAATGGAAAAACGGTTTTGGTTTGATACTAATAAGATACCAATACTCACCTAGACCCTGAATGATCAAATGATTTTGGTCATAGAAACGGTGAATGACCAAAATCATTTGGTCATTCAGGGTCCAGGTGACTGCTATACACATTAGTTCTTGAGAGAGAGGAAGATGAAGGTGAAAATAAGGAACAGTCAACATTAGCATCTCAATCGTGGAATGTTGTCCCAGAAGGTCTGCTTACCTCTTCTATGAGTGTAACAATTGATCTTAAGTCAAAGGCCTAATACTCCTCCGACCCTTTTAACTTGTCCAAATTGATTATTTTATCTCTTAACTCATCGAATATTTTATTTACCACTTTAACTCCATAAAAGTGGTATTTCTCACCCCCTTAACTTGTCCAAATTGGTCTTTTTACCCCTCCAAACTTATAGAATGCTCTATTTACCTCTTTTACTCCATAAAAGTGGTATTTCTAACTCCTCCATTTTCATTCTCGAATGTTGGAATTGACTGATGTAAACGGGAAAATAACGAAAAACCGGAAAACCGAACAATAAAAATAATAATGGGAAAACATGAAAAAAACGGAAAAATGCGAAACGCAAAAAAAAAAAACATGAAAATTACATTTAACTAATATAAACCACGCATTGTAATGACAATTTCATTTTATCAATTTTACTAAAATTTTCCAACCAAATTAACATGGTAATGGAATTATTATTCCATTCCAATACATTACACATTTGATTACATTACAACTTTGCATTACAACGTACCAAACGGACCGTACATGAAACTTTTGGCTTTCCTTACACTGTGGATTACAACCAATTTTATAGAAGATGCCACAATTTTGATTTCAGCTATGACAGTGCTATATATGATTACAAGGTTATAGTACTTGTATCCAGTTTGGATTTTTGGATTGAAGTCAAGTTGTTAGAGAAGGATTCAAGATTTTCCTTATATTGCATGAACTGAAAAAAGGAGAATGAATGAAGTGAAAAAAGCAAGAAAGAAGTTTTTTGCAAAGAGTTCAGCATATTCATTTGGTATTGCATGTTTAGGATTTAATCATTCCTAGAAATGAACTACAATTTTTATAATGAATATGTTGTATTTCTTCTATGATTCAACACTTTTGCTATCAGATTCATATTTTTTATGATAAAACTAGACTGTAATCAAAATTATTTTATATCAGAAACAGAAATGAAATGCAGAGATGTCAATATATGAAAAAGAGTTTCCGTGCAACATTCACACGCCTAATCACTATATCACAAAAATAAGATAAACAAAGCAAGAATAAGCATCAACAAAAATAAGGTAAACAAAGCGAGAATAAGCATCTATACAAAATAGTACCTATTCCATTGACTTGAGGCATAACCGTTCTTCTTCTTCTCTAAGAGTGTACGGACACAAGACTTTCGAGGCAGAAACTATAACTAAACAAATCCAGCTTGTTCACAAGACTTGTTTCAATCTTTTCAAAACTGTCTTCTTTAATATCATATGAATATATATATGGAAAACCCAAAAGAAGAACCTTGTCTCTTTCCTGTGAGTATCCCGAATATCCTCGAGTTTTAGGACTATCTACAAGAGAAAACAATTTAATCCAAGTAAAGTCGACTCCTTCCTTCTTCCAAACATATAAATCAACCTGTAAATCATCCGCATCCTTCTTCATCGTGCGAACTCGGACAGCAAGACATCCTTCAAAAACCTTCAAATCTTTACTATGTGTTCCTTTGATTTCGTAAATACGTTGTACTACGGAAAACGTCTCTTTAGCAAAATCAAATGCAACAATTATATGTGGTTCCCTCTTACCAGTGCATAAAAAATGCACATAACCGTCTACAAAACCATCTCCATCCCCGACTTTATGAATAACATCGTAAGGAAAATCTTGAATCCTTCTCCAACAACTTGACCTCAACTCGAAAATCCAAACTTGACAATACGTCTTTGCGTGCATAATTAGTATAACCTTGTAATCATCTATACTCGAGTCATAACCGAAACCCAACCGGTTTCTCCAATTAGTAACTGCAGTAAAATGTGAAGTAATATTCGTAGGAAATCCTGGAATTTCCCTGTACTTTCTGGTTGATGGATTGAAGATGCTAAATTTGTTGTCCGATGTATTCAAGACAACCAAACCATTGCAGGAAGCAACAAACAAGGGGCGAATGAATGGCAATTCAAAATCAAGCAGAACCTTTTCTACGGAGCCATCATATTGATATCCAAAGCATGAATTTTACGATTATCATTGTAATTAGGAAAATTGAAAATCAGTTTGCGATTAATCCTTTTCTGGGAAGATGTACGGAGATGAGAATAGATAAAACCTTTGCTGTTAATGATGGCATAGAACGGCTTTGAAAGGCATCCAAAGCGAAGAAGCGACTTCACTGGCAACACTAACAATATTTCATTGACCAATTCCAGCGGCAGATTTGCCATGATTTGGAAGCGCCGTCACCCAACTTCTGATGAGTTAGGGTTCATTCTAATTTCTCTCTTCTATTTTGAACATTACTGCTATAACATATACATCCTTGTACATTCTTTTATCTCTTTTAGCCCCCAATATTTTAAGAAAAATGCAGATTTGACCTTAACCTATAAAATTGTGCAAATTTAACTCCAACATTTCTAAACAAGACCAATTTAACTTAGGTGATTGAAAATTAGAAAAAAAATTAGTTTGATTGGTATTTAAATATCACTTACATCTTACAAATATCAATTATTTCTAAGATATTTTATGTATTACAGATAAAATAACAAAAATTATGTTAAAAGACTAAAAATTAAATCTGCTAAATACAGGTTAATTATAATTTTTTTCATCAAACTGTCTAAATTTTTTAGTGTGTTATTAATTGCATTCTCAGGTAAGTGTTTATGCACTACAAGAAAAATCAGTATCACCGACCCAATATTTTGTCTGTGATAGCCGAAATTCCGTCGGTGATAGTCATCACCGACGGAATTCCGACAGAATCGTCTGTGTTGGCGTTAGCCTCGTAGGCAAGCAGTTGCGACAATTATTTACTGACACAAGAAATCACCGACACAATATCTAGTCGGTGATATGTGTCAGAAATCCCGACTCCTTTTAGTCGGAGACTTCCGTCGGACATTCCGACAACGTCACCGACTCATATGTCTCGGTGATCAATTTTTCAGAAAATATATTTAAATAATGTACCGACACAAATTGCGTCGGAAATTGTATCGGTAATTATGAATTATTTTCAAAATTATTTTTGTATTTTATTTTTTGTAAATTTATTTGGATGGAAGGGAACTCATATATATATATATCCAACCCCATTCCACCAAAATTAACATCAAATCCTTCTCTTGGCCAAAGTAGCTTCATAATCAACATCCTGCAAAAATTCCAAATTTGAATATAAAAACAAGGCCTTAATCATCCACTTAAATCAAGACAATAGTCCTGCGCCTTAAAATTGCTTTGTGATATTTACACTTATTCACACTACTTGTTAAGAATCCTATTAGTTCATGGCATCCAAGAGGAGCAATAACTATATTAGAGGTTCAACCTGCATCCTTTCAAGTAGTAGCACAAGCTCTATATATAGATCTAGCCAGATGTTGGTTCATTAGATCTGATCCTCCCTCGGATGTGTGGAAGTCGATTTGGACCTTTAAAGTTCCTTTCCGTATTAGGAGTTTCCTGTGGCTGGGCGTTAAGGACATGCTTTTTACTAATTCGGATAGGCATAGAAGGCACTTGGCTGATTCTGGAGCTTGCAATAGATGCAGAGGCCATGTTGAGACTTTGTGCCATGCTCTTAGAGATTGCTCTAATAGTAAAGAGGTTTGGAGGAAAATTCTCCCACACCATATTTTCTCTTCCTTCATGGCACATTCTGAGGTCGACTGGTTCTCTGATGGTGTTAGAGGAAAGTTGCTTCCATACATGGAGCATGGTGACATTTTCTTTGCTATTATCTGTCACCAAGTTTGGAAATGGAGAAACGAGGAGATTTTTGGAGATAAAACTGTTTTTATGACAAACTTAGCTGATTTCTTCTCGAAAAAACTTTTCTCTATTATCGATAGTTTCAAAGGAGAGTCCCTTGCCAGAGCCTCTCAGTGTTGTGATGTCCATCTCGTGGGATGGAGCAGGCCAAGAGAGGGGGTTGTGAAGCTGAATACTGATGGTTCCTGCCTCAGTAACGGTAAGATTGCGGCTGGAGGTGTGCTTAGAGATGCAGGGGGCGCCTGGCTTTCTGGGTTCTCCCAGAATTTAGGGTTGGGTTCTTCCTTTTCTGCGGAGCTCTGGGCTATTCTTACTGGAATCAATCTTGCTAAAAGGCTGGGTGTTAAGAGGCTCTCTGTGGAGTCTGATAATTTGGAAGCAATCAAAATGATTTCTGAGAATCATTCTATGGGTCTTAACAGTCGCAACCTCATCAAAGCTATTAAAAGGCTTTGCTCCTCCTTTGAGTTCGTAGAGTTCAGACACATTTTTAGAGAGCAGAATCGTGTTGCTGATCGCTTGGCGGCGGCAGGCCATGAAGGGACGTTAGGCGTTACTACCCTTCCTGTTTCCCCTAGTTTCATCTCTCCTCTTCTCTTAGAAGATAGGATCGGGGTTAGCTTCCCTAGGCTAATTCCTGGGTAGTTTGTTGTTGTTCGTTTTTCTTTTCCTTTTCTACCAAAAAAAAAAAATATCACTTACATCTTACAAATATCAATTATTTCTAAGATATTTTATGTATTACAGATAAAATAACAAAAATTATGTTAAAAGACTAAAAATTAAATCTGCTAAATACAGGTTAATTATAATTTTTTCATCAAACTGTCTAAATTTTTTAGTGTGTTATTAATTGCATTTTCAGGTAAGTGTTTAGGGCTCTTAGGCTCCTGTTCCAGATAGATCAGATGACTATCTCTCCTCGGTTCACAAAGAAATTCTTTTAGAATAAGTGACCAGAGAAGGCTTCAAAAATTGAAGAACAACTTTTTTTTTTTTTTAGCTCTTCAAACCTTCTAAGGCTTTAGAGTTTGGTGAATATTTGAAGGGGTAGAGGAAAGATTATATAGTTGGTATGATCAAACGATTGCTGCACTTTTTTGGGATGATCAAACGATTGCTACACTTTTTTATTATTTGTTGCAGCCTATTTGCACTAATGGAAAAATAGTTATTTGCATTGATTGCGTCCGCCCTTTGTTTGGAGCTGACGCAAATGTCATGACATTCGCTATTTGCAGATAACAAAAGGCTCCAATGTTTCTTCCATCTATTTTCATTCTAATTAGAAGGTTATAAGTATTCTATAACTCTGATTATTTTGTTGTAATTCAGATTATTAATAACAATTATTCTGCTCATTTTTCTTAGGGATTGATGTTTTCCAACAGCTTCACGTATCAACTCATAATGTGCCACGGTCTTTGACACATGGTCAAAGCGCCACTATCTAATAATAAATAATGCATTATAATTTAGCAGAAGAAAATAGACAGTAATTAAATAGCATCCAAAACAACAATTTTTGGATTAGAAGATTAGAAGACATTCATCTTTTACAAAAAATTTTGAATAACAAGAATCCAAATAGAATTCATAGTTAAGAAAAGGGACTCCAAATATAACAATAACATCAAATTCTCAGAATGACTTTTCATTAGTCTTCTGATCTGCAAATTAATACCTTCTTTCTCTTTCTCTTGCTTCTCCAAATTCTGCTGTATTCTCTATAAAGAGCCTACTATATTTAATTGTTATCACTAATGCAGAAAATAGAATTGTTATCACTAATTTTTGTCATTTCAATCTGAAAGTCCTTCAAATCTACTGATCAAAGGCTGTAGGGGTGAACTGCTCTACATTCAGCCACGCCATAGTGACCCGTCCTTCTAGTTGCGGGACGAAATCCGGCAGCCAATTCCTGGCTCTGAATAACCACCCCAGCAAGAAGTTCAAAAGTTTCGAATGAGTCAACTTACCTATTTCTCTTGTCAAACAAACCATAGTACAGTTCAACTAAGAATCACATAAATTGCCCATGAGGGCGGGTGCGAGTGGTAAGGAGATAATCTCTGTTTGTTTGTCAGGTCTGAGTTTCCATTCTCCACTCCGTCAAAACTTAGCCGTTATTAGTAGGTGATGTGTAAATTTCACTTTAAATTCTCATCAAGGTTTGTGATTTGCTCTGACCTGCCTACCTTACCTAAACACATTCCCATCTGCCAACATTTCAATACTAATCACACTATCTAATTAAACCAGCTAGAAACGCCACAATTAACCAAACAATTTCACCAAAAAAATTCAAATGAATCAGCAAAGTAAATTTAGCAAATGAAATAACAACGAACCACAACGAAAACATTATGAACCACAACGAACCACTACAATATAATGAATCTGCAGGATCATTATGAACTTAAACATCTTGTGGCCAATCTTAATTCTATAATCCTGTAATACTACACTTCAACATTCTAATTATGTAATTAGGATTATGCAATTATATAATATTACAGAATTGCAGAATTATAGATAATAAACATAAATTCCAAGAGTTCTAAAAATAAGATAAACAAGACTAATAATGTAGGAACCACTCTTGCAATAGACTTGAGGCATACCCGTTCTTCTTCTTCTCTAAGAGTGTACGGACACAAGACTTTCGAGGCAGAAACTATAATTAAACTTATCCAGCTTGTTTACAATATTTGTTTCGATCTTTTCAATATTTTTTTCTTTAAGATCATATGAATAAATGTATGGAAAACTGAAAAGAAGAACCTTATCTCCTTCCTTTGAATATCCCAAATATCCTTTGAGTTATAGGATTATCCAATTCTGCTAGAAGAGAAAATGATTTAATCCAAGTAAAGTCGACTCCTTCCTTCTTCCAAACATATAAATCAACAAGAAAATCATCCTTCCTCGGCGTGTAAACTTGGACGCAAAGACATCCTTCCAAAACCTTCAACCATTTACCATGTGATCCTTTGAATTCGTAAGGTTGAGGTACTACGGAGAAAGTCTCTTTAGCAGAATCAAATGCAACAATTGTATGTGATTCCTCCCGTGTTCCATTGCATAAAAAATACACGTAACCATCTACAAAACCATCTCCATCCCGCGCTTTATGAATAATTGTGTAAGGAAAATCTTGAATCCTTCTCCAACAACTTGACCTCAACTCGAAAATCCAAACTTCATGAGATGGTTTTGAGGGTATAATTAGTACAACCTTGTAATCTTCTGTAGTCGAGTCATAACAGAAACCCAACCGGTTTTTCCAATTACCAACTAAAGTAAAATTCATAGGAAACAAGGGAAGTTCCCGGTAGTTTCTGGTTGATGGATTCAATATAGCTAATTTGTTTTCAGTTGTTTTCAAGAGAATCAAACCGTTACAGGAAGCAACAAACAAAAGACGAGTTTGTGGCAACTCAAAATCAAGTAGAATCTCTTCTATGGAGCCATCGTTGATATCCAAAGCATGAATTTCGTAATGCTTTTTATTGTAATTCCGACATCGGAAAATCAACTTGCGATTAATCCTTTTCTCGGAAGATGTATGGAGATGAGAATAGATAAAATCTTTGCTGTTAATGATGGCAGAAAATGATTTAGAAACGCATCTAAAGCGAAGAAGCGACTTCACTGGCAACACTAACAAAATTTCATCGATCAGTTCCGGCGGCACATATGCCATGGGTTGAAATCGCCGTCACCCAACTTCTGGTAAGTTAGGGTTTCAATCTAATTTCTCTTTTCTATTTTCGATTTTGTTTTTGTTGTTTTATATACTTTTTTTTTTACCAGAGTTGTTGTATATATCTAATTACTAACATATGCGTACTCCTTATTCATTCTATTCTCTCTTTAAAAAAATAAACAAAAAAAAAGACTCCTCTTATCTTTATATATTATAAAAGGATAAAGATGAAATTTATCTCCCAATGTTTTAATAAAAGTGTAGATTTAGCCGTACGGGACGTTTTGTATTCTATTGGGATAGAGATAAGGATAAAGGTTGAGATAGGCATAATATAGTTGGGATAAGGATAAAAATAGGGTTAAGGTGCAAAAATACCCCTAACATTTTGAGTCAAGAGCAATTTTACCCCTAACGTCTAAAATGGTGCAATTTTGCCCCTAACGTTTGTAGCCAAGAGCAATTTTACCCCTAACGTTGGTAATTTGGGTCAATTTCAGACACTATTATAAAACACAGATATTTTTGTTCATTATTTTGTACCAATTGCATATCGATTCATTCTAAAAAAAGGATTTCATGTTTTTTATAATTTAATAATAGAATTGGAGATTAATATTTATAAATTCGGTGAATTTTTTAAATTTTTTTGTCTAATTCATACAAAAAATAGTATATTTTTTATTTTTTTATTATTTTTTTCACATCCCAACATATGTTTATGATTTGTTACTGATAAAATGACGCACATGTGAAGTGTAGATGATAAGATTCATGAACGAGAAGACAGTTTGATGAATTATTTCTGAAATTGACCCAATTTATGAACGTTAGGGGTAAAATTGCTCTTGGCTACAAACGTTAGGGGTAAAATTGCACCATTTTAGACGTTAGGGGTAAAATTGCTCCTGACCCAAAACGTTAGGGGTATTTTGGCACCTTAACCCATAAAAATATGATAGTCGAGAATTATTATTCAATGTTTGGTATATGGGATGTGAATATGGATAAAATAATAGATTTTTCATATTTCAACAAATCACATAATTCTAACTTCCTCAAATTTTTCTTATTTTTTATGTTGCATATTAATTTAATACTATCACAAACAAGTGTGTATCTGCCTGTGATGACTTTTTTGCATTTTTTCTTGTCTAACAGCTTGTATGCTCCAAATCCGAAACTTAGAGAAACAAGTGTGCCAATTGAAAAATCCCACCTGCTCGAAGCAATTATGGAAGATTGCAAAGACTACTTCACTGAAACCAATAAACGAGTGTCCTTTGAGTATGCAGTTTTAGGTACAATTGTTACATTTCAATGCAATTTTCTCCCCCCGATCCCCATTGTATACTTGAGGTTTTAAAACATAATGTTAATGTCAAAGACATTATTCTTAAAACAAATTTGTCTTTTGTCTCCGCAGCTGGGGTGAATGATAGAAAATTGAACTTGTTGACCTGCTTCATGAGTGGGGATGTGGCTCTCATGTGAATTTAATCCCTAGTCTTATCAATACCATGTCTCATGTACTTCATTTTCAAATCTTTTTTTAGAAGGGGAACCTAGAACATCCAGCGATATTTGTTTTGTTTTTCGCTATAGAATTAGGTGGATTTAACAGAAAATTTTGATGATCTATGATTAGTTTTGTATATTGTATCCAAATCAACCAAGAACTTTTGGTTTTATAGATTCGTTTTGAAGATTAAAAGCCACTTGAGGGACTTCTTTTCTGGTAGTTGGCTAATTAATGTAGATGTGTATTTTTGTGTTCAGGTGGATAACAAAAATTCCTCAGCAGTGGCCGTGCTGGCTAGAACTGATGGTATATGCAAGGAACACTCTCTGTTCTCTATGCTCTTTTGCGGATCTAGGAATCTAGACGACTGATGGATGCATGAGTTTTTCCTTGTCATTAGATATGAATTTTTTATATTCCATCCTTTAATTTGAAGAACCAACATGATAAGAGTGGCAGATTCTGTGGCAATCTGGTGGTGTCAAAGCATCATGATGCATAAATTGGAGACCAAGGATTTGTTGATGCAGGATCTATCCATGCTTATTCATTTTATTGTTTTCATGTGTCCTAGCATGCCATTCTTATACAAGAATATAAAAGATACATTGATGAATTAAGCGTATTTTGTACTTGTTTTTGCAGTTATATTTTTTGTTCATTTTTTATATGTTTTATACACCTGAATTTTTATTTTGGATTCATAACTGTTCCATTGATCTTATGTTTAAGTCTCTGTTTGTATTTTATATGATATACTTTGAACAATTGGGTTCTTTGGTTCTTATTATGAATTTACCCTTCTTTGTCAGGTGGGATGTATGGTATGCCCCCTTGATGGACCGGTATGGATTGGCTATGCCAATGGCCCCTGCTGTCATGGTATGTTAAGTACAACATTCTTATTTGGAATTTAGAAAATATAGTTCAGTTTAGTGTTTTGGCATATTATATATAGGAACATGTTGTAACTTGATTAGTTGACCATTGACAAGAACACTTAATTTTTGTGACCAGTGTTGTACCTCGCCATTATATTTTCTCAGTTGCAGGGCTTTAAACATTTTGTGTTGGTTTATTCTTCAAATAAGTTAAATAAATTCACATTCTACCGAGGTTTGGTGTTTTTCTCTTATCCGTAGTTTACATTATATTATATTGTAACAAATTCATTAAAAATAATAAAGTTAACCTATAATTCAACAAGACTAATGTTAGATATCTTGAGTTGCAGCTTTAAAATTATGTCTAATTCTATGATACTTGCTTGGTTTGAAAATAAACTCACCATGTTCCGTGTTCATGGCTTTTAATTCACTTATTTATTCCCTTCCTCTTTAGGTCTTCCGCTTTGCAACGAGACGCTATTCGTACTATATCATGACAGCATGGACAGATGCACGTGTGTCTAAGAGTTTTGAAGAGGTGTCATCAAATGTCTTTTTCGTATGCATGGTGCACATTTTTGGAGGCTAATTTTGTACGGGATCTAAAAGCCTTTTAGATTATTAGAATATTATGCAAGTAATTAGCTTAGTTTTGTAATTATAATTATATAATCTTAAATTTTTGGATTTATTAATATATTTTAGTTTAAATTATATTGATTTTTAATTATATATATATATGAATTATGAAATCAATTTCATTTAAATGTATTATTTAGTATTAAAAAAACAAAAACATTATATTGAGACGGAATTCCGTCAGCAATTTCTATTTCTGACGGATTAAAGATTCTTTACGTTTAGTTCTGTCTTTGTAATCCGTCGGAATTTTGTGACGGAAAAACGTCATTGAATAGCGTAAGGATGTCTTAACGTTTATTTTCGTCTCAAATTCCGTCTCCACTGTTGACGGAATTCCGTCACCAGTCCGTCAGAACATTCCGTCACAAAAAACGTAAGCGAAATCTGCGTCGACTGATATAACCACGGTTTCGTTCCGTCTTAAATTCCGTCACTAAGACGATTTAGTGACGGAATCATGCGATTTATGACGGATTTTTCCGTCAGAATTCAACAATTTTCTAGTAGTGTAAATAACATTAATTTGAGGGATAAGATGGACTTTTCCATGCGATTAAAATCACATGAGCTTATCCCACCTATATCTCTTCTAACAAACACCATGTAAATAACATTAATTTGAGGGATAAGATAGACGTTTCCATCCTATTAAAATCGCAGGAGCTTATCTCACTTCCTTATACCACCCCTCTTGGGTATAGGATTTGAGAGATAAGAGGTTTATCCGTCATCTGTCTCACTCTTCTATCTCTCAAACAAACATGGAATAACTTATCTCATGTTTTTCATCCATATCCCACCTCCTATATCCCTTTTAACAAACACCCTGGTAATGTGTGAAATTGTGCAAATTTAACCTTAACGTTTCTAAACAATATCAATTTTAACTATATATTATCGAAAATTAGAAAGAAAAAAAAATTTGGCTGCTATTACTGTCACTTCAGACCTTACAAATATCAATTATGTGTAATATATTTAATGTACTACTAACAAAATTATAAAAATTCTGCTAAAAGACTAAAAACTAAATATGCTACAGATAGGTTAATCATAATTTTATCAAATTGTCTAAATTGTTCACAGTACGAAACTGATCCAATTTATCGATAAAGTGGAAATGACACTTAAATAACATTCAAACCAGACTTTTGAAATTTTCGACATCGTATGGCTACAATTGATCTTGCTTGGAAATGTTATGTCAAAATCTGTACAATTTCATATGTTAGTGCTAAATTTACACTTTGTTTGAAATGTTCGGATTAAATTTGGCATTATCCCCATACAATAAAGACTATTTTTAAAAAGGCAAAAAAACGCAAAAAAAAAAAAAAAAAAAAAAAAAAAAAAAAAAACTTTAGTTTATTAGCTCATTTGAACCAAACAGACGCAAATGAAATTAGAGTTATATCATTCCTAGACTGAAACAAATGTAGGGAATTCAAGATCATTCAATTCCTTTCTTCTTATTTCTCTTGGTTCCATTTCGTTACTCCTACACGAACTAGCAAAATGTCTGTAGTACGTATTAAATAATGCGTTTTTTATTCTTTTCATTATTATTGTCTTTTTGTTATATATTTTTCTATGACATATGGGCTTCTTCGCATACTGAACTTTTTATTTCTTATTTTAATGAATTCTCAGTTTTTTGGTTTAGTATTTCATTATTATGTGTATTAGCTAAAATATTGGTGAATTTTATTATATTTTTTGGATTCACCAAACAACATTGTCACTTAACATAGTCGATTATGTTTTTTTAATCAATGTTATTTACTATGGGCAGGGGTGGAGACAGGGGGTCCGGGCCCCTCCGGCTGTCGGAACCAACATAGCTACGAGTAGTTTCGGTCCTTCTATCTCCATAAAATTTAAGATTGTGGTGATCCTGGCCCTTCTGTTTCTAATTTTTTTTATCTCGGGTGCTATATTAATATTGCAATTGCTCAAGTCTCGTTAAGTCCTCTCTAATTCCAAAATTTCAATTTTTTTGAGCCTGTTGGGCTCTCTTTAGGTCCAAATTCCTAATTTTTTTGGCCCGTTAAGCCCTTATTAAATCCAAATTCTTACTTTTTTTTTTTTTGCCTGTTAGGTCTTTCTTAAATCTAAATTTCTAATTTTTTTCACCTTTTAGGCCCTATCTAAATCCGAGTTTTTTCTATTAGATACCGATTTAGCAAAAAAAAAAAAAATTACACACCACGTGTAAAATCGGTCCCCACTCGAATAATCTTATATTCGCCACTGATTATGGGTCACTTTGGCTCTTGTGTTCTGTTTACTAATAAATACTAAATGTTAGTTGATTTTTTAAATTTAAAAACAATTATTTCGAAATTTTATCAAATATTTTTACTTTTAATCATGTTTTGAATTAAAAAATAAAAAATAGTTTCTTAGTCATTACAGACACCTCTAAAAACTAACTACTTTGCGAGTGTTAGGCATGCAGATACGATTTCATACCTAAAGAATAAAAAGATGTACCTAAAACCACATTGTTAACAATATGGCCTGTCTGATCCAAATTCTAGGCTCAGGTAACAAAATTATTTAAAGTTCTTCATTGATTCCCATGTATGCAATGCTGCCAAATCGTGAACAAGCTGATGAACATATCTCGAGTTTTAAGCTCAAAATTACCCACTCCTAAATTAGGAAGGGCCTTAAAAATGAACATATTTGAAAACTGCTTTCCCATGAACACTTCTAATAGGTGATGGAATCTAAACCCGGCAATCGCCCAATTTGGTAAATAATTTTTTGGGATAAAATTAAAGGTTTGAGTCATTTAGAGGTTTTAACTAGTCAACCCGTTAATAGTGGTGTTTGATAAATAGAGGTTTGAAACATACTAATTTTAAAAAAACTAGTTTTATAAACTTTTTCAATTAGCTTATTACATGACATTTTTACCTCAAATAAAGTATAGGCATAAGATATAATTATCCTTATTTATCATTTTACACAAACAAACATTAGCAATCAGCTAGTCAAATTATCTAACTAAAAAGATAATTAGCTAACCGTTAATATAATCGGCTAACAGCTTATTTGTCAAATAGTGTGTAAAAAAATACACAATATGCATCTTATTTATTATCTAGGGTAAATAATTATAAGGTTCCTTTATTTTTACTTAATACATTACTTAGTCTCTGTGTTTTTAGAAATAATTATATAATCTCTCAGCTTTTGTTTTTGTTAACTCCATAGTCCTTATACTTGAGTCAATGGTCAAAGTATACTAAATAAATTTTAAAATACCAAAAGTACCCTTTACTTTATATTTTAATAATAAAACATCTATTTTTCCTATTTTATATTTTTTTCATTTTTTTCCTACATAATCATAATCTCTCCAATATAAAGTAATTGATTTATTAATTTTTATATAATTATGGAATTTTAATTTAATGACGTAAAATTTATTGACTAAAAAATGAATGAAAAATATTTCAAAAATTATTAAAATAGGAGTAAGACTATCATTGTAAAAAGTTCTTTACAATTCTAATAAATTTTACGAATGAAGAAAGAAAATATATGATTTTTAAAGAATTATAAAAAATTTATAATAATATTTAATGTTAGTTTAAAAATATTATATTAAAAAATAAAGAAAAAATAATTACAATTTAAGAAAATTCATAATACATTTTTTCAAGTATATTAATTTCGGTGTATATATAGTTCAAAAACTTCATTAAAATTAATTAGATTAAATTTGAAACTAAAAGACAAAAAAATTTGTGTATATAACTAGAAGCAATTTTGGACTTTCATTTATAAAAACATATAGAATGACTAAAGAATTGATTAAAATAAAACTTAAGGACCTTATAATAATATGATGGATTTACTAGCGTGTTAAGTAAAAACATAAGGACCTTATAATTATTTACCCTATTATCTAATAAGGTATGGTATCATTCGTACAAGGCAATGTTTGGTCAAGGCTATACAGGTTTTTTTTTTTTTTTTTTTGAAATAAGGTTTTGTTTGTTTATAGTTTCATTTTCTTACACTGTTGATGAATTCAGGATTTCAACCATAAATATTCTTCATTTCTCTCCACAGACAGGGCCTGGACATAGGCCCGGGGGTGCACCATCCTAGGATCCAGGATTGGAGGGGGCTAAAAAAATTATCCTTTTTTATGTATATATAAAATTTTGTTATATATAGGAGGGCTTGATAAAAAAAAAATTAAAAAACTTATTTGTTATATATAAATTTTTTATTATTAAAAAGACCCTTGCTTAGGACCCTAAATTATCAGGACCGGTCCTGTCCACGGATTGCCTTCTCTTGTGTAGTATTTCCATGTCTTCTCCAAGCTTGCATGGGCCAGGCTTCATATTTAATGAAATAGAGAAATTTACCTATAAATTCACTTTTAAAAAACTATCTACAATTATATTAAGTAATGATTTTGAATTATGTCAAACTAGTAAAATCATTAGTTTTAATATATTCTGAGGATTGGAATTTATAAATTACAAGTCTAGAATATATTTTCTAAGATTTAAGATTTATGAATTAGGATCTAAATTTTTTAAACTATAGTGTAAAATTATAATATATAAAAGAAATAATGATATATTAAGAATTAAATTCGATGATATGATTTAGTTGTAATTTTTTACTTAATTATGATATTCAAATGGGTCGGGCTTCATATTTAATGAAATATACCCTCAATCTTCAAACAAAATATTCTATGGTTCTGTAACTACATTTTTCAAACTAATAAATTTTTTTGAAGTTTGTTCTCTCTCAATATTAACTTTCTTTCTCATAAAAAAATAACATCTAAATGGCCTCAAACTTAAAAAGTTGAAAAATTAAAGTTGTTTAAAATATAATTTAATTTTTGAAAATTTTCATTTTGAGATTGTTATCGGTCAAATTTGACAAGTTAACTCAAAATGAAATTTTTGCAAACCACGTAATTTGGTTTGTAATAAAAAAAAAGTTATAGATGTCGATCTGCAAAAACGTGTAACCATAAGGTTTAATTTGAAATTAACTCTAAAATAAATTAAAGAGAGGAAGAGAGCAAATATTAAGAGACAAGGTGCAAAAATATTCACAATTTCTAAAATTGTGCAATTTTACCCCTAACATTGGCAGTCACGAGTAATTTTATGCTTGACATTGTCAAATTGGGTCAATTTAAAAAATAATGTATCAAATTGTCTTCTCGGTGCGAATCTTTTCATCTACACTTCACATATAAATCATTTTATCACTCATTAGTAATAGACCATAAACATATGATTAGACGTGAAAAAATAAAATAAAATAAAAGTACACTGTCTATTCTACAAGTTGGACAAATATATTTCAAAATATTTCACCGAATATTAATCTCTAATTCTGTTATTAAATCACGGAAAATATGAAATCTTTTTTTTAACCGAACTGATATGCAATTGATGCATGATAAGAAATAAAATATTTATGTTTTATAATAATATGAATTGACTAATTAAAAATAAAATTATACTATTTCAAAAGTAAAATTGTTTTTAACTATCCCAATAATTAACTGTAGCTAACATAAAATGCAATACAAGAAAAGTGGTTGGCAACAAAACCCAAAAAATAGAAATAAAATCATATGTCCACTTCAAACAATGGTTGTAACCTGGAAATTACTTTAATTAACTAATCTTGTTTGTTTGATTAGAAAAGACAAAAATGAAAAGAAAAGGACCTCATAGATGAGAACATCAAATTGTGCAAGTTGTTGATGGGAATCTTCCAAGAACCGTCCATCCATATATATATACTATTTATTTACACTAATTAATTTATTTATTTTAATATATGTACAAAATTTTAAGTGGATTGTTAATCACCCGCAATTTTACTTATCACCGTCTCCATTTGACGTTTTTACCCTTTTCATTTTTTTCAACCAAAACTTTTCATTCTCTTTAATCTCTTCAAAAATCATAAACCCCTACACGAGAATCATAGCAGTAAATTACGAAAAATTTACTAGAAAGTTATGTTTTTTTTAATTTTCAACGAAAACACGAGTCCCGTCTCCGGATTTGGAGAAGGAACTCGCCATTCACCTACTAGGCGGATGAATCTCCCGCCTGTCCTTTGGACAGGTGGGATTTTCTCCCGCCGATGCCAAATACGAGTATAAATTTTTTTTCCTAAATCGTACATATTCGGAGTTCTCGGGTTTATTTTTTACCTCGTCTTCGAAATCGTCCATTTCCGGAGTTTTCGGATCCATTTTTTTAGAATTTCGGTTTTACTCGGGAGAGAGAAAGAATTTTCAGCTTTTTATTAAAATAAAATGAGAAGGGAAAAAATGTTAAATAGGGGGTAGTGATAAGTAAAACGAGAGTGGTGAATAGCAACACCCAATTTTAATTGTGAGAGTGTAGGTTCTAGTGTGCATGAGTCGGATCCCTGTTCTCGAACTGGATAGAGCTTTCTGGACTCGAAGTTAGGCCCTGTTGGATCCTTATAACAGAATTGCTATGTTGACATGGCAGCAGGGCCGTTTTAGGTATGGTTGGGAGGAACGCCTACTTAGATCCCAAAGGAGGAGTCAAAAATAATATTTTTCCCAATAACAATAATAATATAGAAACTAAATTTTAAAAAGTTGTAAGGGTTACCGGAATAATTTTAGGTCTAAATGATTTGCAGCACGTATTTAGGCACGAGGGAGGGTCCAAAAATAAAAAATTTATAAAAAAAATACAGAAATTAAAATCTTAAAAGATACAGTGACAATAAATATAATTCATAGGCCTTAACAGTCAGAGCACACCAATTTATTACTACATTTTCTTATAATAACGTTTTGTATGTTGATGAACATAATATTTGTCATAAATGAAATGGTTGCAAATGCTTTGTCCAAAATTGTTGATTTCAACATTTGAAATTTTTGAGTTTGTCAAAACATCAGATTTTTATCCAAATATTTTAATTGCTTAACTATGTAAATGACCATTGCATCGGCTGAAAGAAACTTTTTTGAGTTAAAATTATCGAAAAACTATTTAAGATCATTAACATCTCAATAAAGATTATTGTTTAACAATTTTATATACTGGGAGAAATATATTAGAAAATATTGATGTATAGATTATTTTTAGTGACTCTATATCTAGAAATGCTCGTAGATAATGTTTTGTATAAGCAATTGGGTATTTAATGCGAAATAATATTTTTTATTTGAAATTTAATGTTTTTATTAAATCCCTTATTGAGTGTAATAAAAATGGGTCATTTTAGGTAAAAAAAAAATTACGTAATTTACTTTACTTTTTACTTAGCTCCTATACCTCCAGAATCTTGAAATTGGCCATGTGTAGCAGCGTATTTTCAGGAAGAGATAAGAAATCCTTATTTCTCTCCCGATCGGGACTGACTTATATATGAAATATATTACTACAATAAGCGTGGATTTGATATTCTACCATGACATCAATAGCTTCGGAACTAAGAAAGAAATAATGAGTATAATTTATTTTATTTACTGTTTGTTGTTGTTGTTGTTTGTTGTTACAGTTTGTTTTTTTTTTTTTTTTTTTGGTAGAAAGCTGTTACAGTTTGTTGTTTGTTGTTGAAAAATATTGTTTTTCTAAAAAATATGGATTATCTGCTTTTATAAAATGCTAATACATAACTTAGTGAATTCCTTCACGTGTCGTGTCGTAATGAATATTCCAGCAACCTTATTTCCAACTAAAAAGATTGATATGTTGATAAACTTTAATTTTTTTTTTAAGAATTGATAACTTTAATTAGATGTTTGTTTGTTATAACTTATAGTTTTATTTTTCTTTATTAGATTTTCTATATTTTTGCTAGATTTATCCAGCAATACAAACAAGGCAATTATTGCATATACGTGCAACGTGGAAAGCAACTTAGATGTTGTTTGATAAAACTGAAAATTAAGTGCTGAAAAAATAAGTACTGAATTTTAAGTGATGAATATTATAAGTGTTGAAAATATTGAATGATATAACTTTTATAAAAATATTAGTTGATAATGTTTAACTTAAAATGTTAAGTTAAATATTTTGACTTACCAAAATAAGTGATTTTTAACTTAATTAACTAATTTAAGTGGTGGAGAAACAACCGTTATCAAACGCACTTAAATTAAATAAGTGCTTAACACTTTAATTTAAGTAATTAAGTGTTTTATCAAACAAGACCTTAAGCATTGTAAAGTTGGGTTGGATAAGAGCAAAATGAATTAAAATAATAAATAAAATATTATTTTCTCTTACATGTTCCTTATTTATTGTATTATTAAGATATAGGATGATGGATGACTAAATAATTAATTGGCCTAATACATCATCAGCTCTCTGAACTTGTCCAAAATAGTAGATTGGCTCGCCGAACTTTACAAGTATCTCACCAGCTCTCTAAACTTGCTTATTTGGTATTACCAGCTCCCTAAACTTGTCCATAAAAATAGATTAACTCCCTGAACGTTGCAAGTGTCTCACCAACTCCCTAAACTTCCTTATTTTGTAACAACTAAATACAAAAACCGTAATAGTAACTCTCGATCCTCATCTATTCAATCTTTCAAACTTGCATCACTAACTCTTATAGGTCGAAAGGTAGGAGAAGTGAAAAAATTACCTTTCGAATAAATGAAGACGTATTTTTAGAATTTAGGTTTAATAAGTTTTGTATTTAGTTGTTACAAAATAAGCAAGTTTAGGGAGTTGGTGAGACACTTGCAAAATTCAGGGAGCTAATATATTTTTATGGATAAGTTTAGGGAGCTGGTAATACGAAATAAGCAAATTTAGAGAACTGGTAAGACACTTGCAAAATTCAAAGAGCCAATCTACTATTTTGGAAGTTCAGGAGCTGGAAATGTATTAGGCCTAATTAATTTAACTTCTCCCTAATAAGAAAAAAAAAACATTTCAGACGAAATCATTTTTGACTAAAAATAGTGATTTGCTACCTAATAGCAAGCACTTAAATAATTGGATTGTTAAATACCGCTCCATTTTTATTAGTTATATCGCTTCCATTTGGATTTTTTTATCCTTTTCATAATTTTGATCAAAAATTAAAAATTCTCTCTCCAAAATCACAAATTCGAACAACAATAATTAAAATTATGACAATAATTGATGTGTGACAATCCGAGAACCCCGAAAATGGATAGAAATGATGATTACGAACCGGAAACATTAAAATTTACGTTTTTTTATCAAAGAAATCATAAAAATAATGTATCTTTATATTTTTCATATGTTACTTTTTTATGGAATATATATATAACTATTTAATTTAACTAGCCACATAATAATAATTAATATATTTTTTATCACATCATTATCTGGTCCGTCGTGACTTATTATCTAGTCTGTCGTGACTTTTTACATGTGTTAGGCAAAATAAAAGTTAAAAGGTTTTTAATAATAATAAAAATTATACTTAAAAATTTAAAATAGAAATTTAAATCTATTTTAGATTTAAATAGGGTGTTGTTAAATATAGCCTCAATTTCCTACTTCTAATCCCGTGAAATGACGAAAATACCCTTTGAGACTTTGAGGTGGGAAATGGGAGGAGAATACCTCTCCCGGCACGCGGGCGTGAGGTAATCACGCCTCACCATGTCACGCCTCACAACATGGTGAGGCGTGATTACCTCACGCCCGCGTGTATAAATCCAAAAAAAAATTTGTTGATGATTGTGGTTAACTCGAATTAATCGTTTAGAAATAAAAATTACGGCATTTTAACTCGGATTACCCTTTAACAAATAAAATTTAACAAGATAAACATTAAAATAAAAATTAATAAATATAAAAGAGTACATATAATATCAAAAGTGTTAATATGTAATAAAAGAGTACATATAATTACGGCATTTAGTTCGCCCGACGCCACGCGTCCATAAACTCATCCATCTCCCTCTTAATGAGTGGAGCATCCTCGTCAAATCGGTGGGTAGCCGCTAGTTGGGTGACACGCCACAACCAGCTAACCCACTACAAAAAAAAAATATTAAAAAATAAACACATATAAACTAATACTAAATAATAATATTAAATAATAATAAACTTACAGATTCGTTGTTGGCGCGAGCATACTGGACTGGTCCATCCTGTGGTGCATGAAGGAGATAAGGATGCGAATATCGCATATACTAGTCCATGTAAGCAGCATCACAGGCAGTGGGATCGTATCCAACTGGTCGGCATCTCCACCGATCAATGCCCCGAGCCGATGGAAATCTCCGCCAGGTATCCTCAACGATGACAGAGGAATGCGTGAGCCTGTACGATAAAGACCTCCATGGTCATACTACTTTATCAGGTCTAATACGCTCAGCTGGGATAGGCTGAGTATATCCGACCTGTCGCAACGCTCGATCCGGCATGTACGGCTCGACAATGTCTCTACACCGTATCTAACCGGCGTAGGACACTCGAAGCTGATCATCATCGGCTACAGGACCATAAGGCAACCACATACAATAAAATAATACTCAATAATAAATAATAATATACTATAAATAATACTTAAATTAATACTAAAATTTTATAAAATATTATGATACAATAATTAATTCTAAAATTTTATAAAATATCTCTGCTGCCATCATACGGTCCATCTGTCCACGTATGGTATCTAGTCGGGCGGTTGTCTTGCCTGGTACCCCGACCTTCCATCTGCATGCACGGGGACGGTCAGTTGGGATATTGTGAGCTAGTCTATGCGGCCGGAACACCGGAAAATACTCGTATATCCACGTCTGTAGTAGGGTCAAACATCTGCATATACCAGAACAGTCTCCTCCGCTCGCTATCCCCAGCTGCCAATACAATATGGCAAGTGTAGCAGACCCCCATGAAAGTCCAGCTGCCCCTTTGACACCGCCGTAAACCTCAGCAAGATGGATCGGCCTAATCCTATTTTCACTCTTGTCAACAAACAAAGTGGATCCGAGCATAAGCCACATCCACGCTGTGGCCCGAGTAGCATCATCCCTACCCTCGCTGGCAAGCCTGTATACAGCATCAACAAATACACCTCCACCACTCCAATAATGTCGGGTCGGTGACAGAAGCTGCTCACGATCCACCCCGAACATCATCATGAACATGGCATGCAGCCGCTCAGTAGTGGGAGACTCTGACACCATCGCACCGTCGATCGGGATACGAAGAATCTGCCATACATCATGGAGTTGGATAGTCATCTCCCCGAACGGCATGTGGAAGGAGTTCGTATCGGGCTGCCACCGCTCCACAAACGCAGTCAATAGCGGAGTGTCTAAGTTCTTAAACATGATAGATGGAAGGTGAGACAATCCAGTCCTCTCGATCATGTCAACCAGCTGTAAAATGACACATATACAATTACTGAATTTTTTTGAGGTTTATAATTAAAAATACAAATTACAATAAATGTTGATAAACAAAATTATTCTTACCTCGGATGACGCATCAGAAAACCACATCAACAAATTTTGACATGCTGTTGCTCTATTGTAGCATGTCAGAAACGACCGAATCTCTCCTCCCAGCATCCGTGAGGCAACATGTCCTAGAAAACTAGGAATCACGGACCCATCAACGGGGCCACCATACACCGGTCTAGTAACAATCCAGCTCTCGTCCTCACTACCTTTGGAACGTTTGCTGGTCTCTGAAATATAAAACTATACTAAAATTATACTAAAATTATAAAACTATACTAAAATTATACTAATTTTATAAAATAATACTAAACTATACTAAAGTTATAAAATTATACTAAAATTATACTAAAGTTATAAAATTATACTAAACTATACTAAAGTTATAAAACTATACTAAACTATACTAAAGTTATAAAATTATACTAAACTATACTAAAGTTATAAAATTATACTAAAATTATACTAAAATTATACTAAACTATACTAAAGTTATAAAATTATACTAAAATTATACTAAAGTTATACTAAAATTATACTAAAAAAATACTTGTACTCGCAAAGCGACCTCCTATGCGCTGGGTCGGCTGTCTAACCGGGGTCGGCTGCTCATCGATATCCTCACCCTCGTGATCACGTGCAGCTGCAGACTGTCGCAGTACCTGGGCTACCACATCCAGGTAGTCGTCCACAAAATTGCTATCAGGCTCTCTGTCACCAAAATCCGTCGCCCCCTCTGATCCATAAATATCGGGCTGATCCGCAATCGGCCCCCTCCGCACCTGCTCCGTCGCAGCCGCTCTCCGCCTATGACCAGATATATCAATACCACGCAATCTCGTATGTCGTGGTGTATCATCCTCGTCGTCCATATCTAGACGACGAGCAGATGACGGGATGGATTTCCCACCCCTAGTAGGCCGCTCCGTCTACAAAAAAATTACACTAAGTTAATCTAAAATTGTAACATATATATTATAAATTACACTAAATTAATTTAAATGTAAATAATGTAAATATAATTTAAAAAAAAAAAACCTCGGGCGTATGAACATAACGCCCGAACCACTGGTCGGGCGTATGAACATCACGTCCGACCTATGGTTCGGGCGTTTGAACATCACGCCCGACCTATGGTGCGGGCATGTGGCTATCACTTCCGCACCACTGGTCGGGCGTGATGTTCTTACGCCGGAACCATAGGTCGGGCGTGATGTTCATACGTTCGACTGCGATTCCGGCAATTTTTGAAAAGATCTCACAGATCTCAAATCGAAGCGAAAATCAACAAAATAAAACCGTAAATCTTACCATTTTCTCTTTTCCTTTACGGCCTCTGTCACCATCCATGATTTGGTTCAAAAATTAGTCCGGATTTGATCGAAGAGTGTATAGGGTTCTTGAGAGGTTTTGTCTTTTTTTAATTTTTGTGCAAAGGGTAGTTCGATCAATTCCCGAGGCTAGAGGTAGGAATTTGTGGCTAGGTATAGTAATTCACTTTAAATATGTCATATTATTTGATCTCTTATAATGTTATATTTTTTTAAGCATCAAGTTTTTGGTTGCTAAAGAGAGCAAGTCCCACTCCATCGCATCTTATAATACAGTTCGGAAGAACCGATCGATCCCACAGAAATTAGAATGTGAATACTAATTCTTAATCAAATTTCTCATTATTTAAGCGGATGAATATTTGAGTTGGTGGTTGAAATTGAAAACTTAAATTAAAAGTGAAATTGCTTGAAAGTATTTGGAAGCAATAAATAAAAGAAAACTTAAATTGAAATAACTTAAAAACCGTAAACCTTTAACGTTTTAAATAATTTTTTACCCATTTGTTTTAGCACTAAAAATCTAAATGTGGCATCATTTCTTTAAATTTCCAAAGTTTCCTAGCAAGTTATAGATTTTGTTTTCGAAGAACTAAAATTTTTGTGCTTTCTTTCTAAACAAAAAGAAAAAAGAAATAGAAAAACACTAAATCATTCTATCTCTATCCTAGTTCCCCCTCCTCACACTTGAACATGTATTTACTCCCAAAAAATATGAAAATAAATCATAAAAATTTAAAAAGAAAAAAATATAGAAAGATACTCCCTCAGATCACACAAATCCCACCCGTGTTGGCGAACCGAATACTCAATGAATTTTTCTAATCTTTTTCTAGTTTTGAAGGAATGTGACTCGGAAGCCTTGTAAATCATTCTCCAAATCGACTATGCTCTTAGTATTCCACTGGTGAAGAGACGAAGACTATCAGGGAGAAGAAAACAAATCCTAAAAAAACACAAAAATTGTAAATTAACAAAAAAAAAAACACACACACACACACAAAAATGGAAACGTCATCAAAACCAAAAATAAGAAAAAAAAGTTTAAAAAGTTTGAGTTGCCTTCCAAAAAGCGCTAAATTTTAAGCCGATTAGCTTAACCAATGACTTCTCTTTTATGTAAATTAATGAAGTCCGATGAGGAATCCAAATAATGTTATCAAAACCGGACCGGACATCAAACCGGCTTTGTAATTGGATTACGTGTCACTTGATCGGACTGGATAGCTCAGATTGGTCGGACCGGATGACGTAATAAATAAATATATATTAATTATATTATATATATAAGATAATTATAATAAGCCTGTAATAAAATTGCAAACATAAATTAGAGAACAAAATAAAAAATAAAAGACCTACTCAACAGGAATTTCTATATGAATCAAAATTACAAGCATCTCTGTACTGAATCAAAATTGGATGTTAACTTAAGAAATTTCCACAAAAAATTAAGTATATAAACCATATGCATCACAATTAAATTAAGTATGTAAACCATTCCACACACACAAAAAAAAAAAGAACCAGAAACCTGTGAAGCCGTGCAGAAGCCGTGAGAAATTCCCACAAACCGATCGGTTCTTTGAGGCGGCGCCAAAAGCAAGGTCAAGCGGCGGAAAGAAGGTGGCGGAAATGGGGGAGAAAAGAGGGTGGCAGCAGTGAGGGGGCTGGCTGGGAAAAAACCATCGATCTATTCTAATTTTTTCTTAGGGTTCTTCTGCTTTGTTTTTTTTTGTTTCTGTCAAAAAACGTTTTTTACTTTTTACTTTTCAGTTTTTATTAATTTTTTAGACAAAAAAAAAAGGATAATTTTAATTTTAAAAAAAATCAGGGTCACACCGGTTTCTAGGCGGACTGTCGGGTTCCGGTTTGACCCTGATTCTCTCCGGTTATTTGAACATTCAAATAATCGGAGTGGTTCGGACCGGTTTCCTAGTCGGTTTCCAGTCCGACCAGTCTGGTTCGAGTCTGATAACATTAATCTAAATTTTTTGAAAAAAATTCTATAAATGCACAATGTATTCTTTAAATAGCTCCGAGAAAAAATAACATTATTCCTAAAAAGCAAGTGCACTATATCGCATCTTGTAATACAGTTCGGAGGAACCGATCGATCCCACAGATACTAAAATGTGAATACTAACTCTTAATCAAATTTCTTATTATTTAAGCGGATGAATATTTGAGTTGGTGGTTAAAATTGAAAACAAAGTAAAATTGCTTGGCCGTATTTGAAAGCAAAAAATAAGAGAAAACTTTAATCGGATAAAAGAAATTTGAATTATAATAACTTAAAAGCTATAAAGTACCTGAAAATAAAAGTGCATGTAAATTAAATCCCGCTAAGCTCGCCTTCTAACTCAAACTAGAAAGCTATTGATAGGAGAACAAAATTAACTCCTATTAAATAAAACCGCATTGCTTTAATTACATTTATTGCATATAAATACACATAATCAATCATTTATAATTGGCAAAAAAACCTCTGTGGTTTGGCCGATTTCTAAAAAAACCCTTGTGGTTTGTTAATACAAAAAAAAGGACTGTGGTTTGCGCCGTTACCCGAAAAACGGAAAATGGCTTAACGGTGTTAAAAGTGCTGACGTGGCAAGGGGTAAGGTTGGAAATTCGAAATTTTTTTTTATTTTTTCCCTCTCTCTCTCCTCTTCTCCTTCTTCCTTCCTCCTTCTTCTTCCTCCTTCTCTTCTTCTTCTTCTTCTTCTTCTTCCTCCTTCTCCTTCCTCCTTCTTCTTCCTTCTTTTTTCTTCCTTCTTTCTTCTTCCTTTTTCTTTTTTTCCTCTATTCTTTTTTTTTAATTTCGGACACTCTGAAATTTTTCAGAAATCTGGAAAATTTCCGGATTTCTGAAAATTTCCAGATTTCCGAAAATTTTCCAAAAATCTGAAAATTTTCCAGAATTCTGGAAAACTTAAAAGAAAAAAAAGAAGGTAGAATAAGGAGGAAGAAAAAGGAAAAAGAAAAAGAAGAAGAAGAAGAAGAAGAAGGAGGGGGAGGAGGAGGAGGAGAAGAAGGAGGAGGAGAGAAGAAGAAGAAGAAGAAGAAGGAAGGAGAAGAAGGAAGAAGAAGGAGGAGAGAGAGAAGAAGAAGAAGGAGAAGAAGGAAGAAGAAGAAGAAGAAGGATGAGAGAAGAAGAAGAAGGAGGAGAGAGAGAGAGATGAAAACAATAAAAAAATAAAAAAAAAATTCGAATTTCCAACCTTATCCCTGTGCCACGTCAGCACTTTAACGGTGTTAAGCCATTTTTCGTTTTTCGGGTAACGGCGCAAACCACAGTCCTTTTTTTTTCTATTAACAAACCACAAGGGTTTTTTTGGAAATCGGCCAAACCACAGGGGTTTTTTTTGGAATTTACCCTTTATAATTTCCAAGCTTCGTTTGGTATCAAATGCTTCTTTAGTTGCATTATTGATTATTCAGGAGTTAGAATGTGAGAGATAAATTGCTTCATAACTGTTATGCTTTGCCTCGTTAATTTTTAGCACCGTAGACATAGCTCGTTCACCAGAGAAGGCAACTCATCAAGCACTGCAAGGAAGGTGATTTGAGGCGAGAATTAATCCATAGATGGAGATGTTGCCCATAGGATTAAAGCTGGTTGGTCGAAGTGGAAGAGTGCTACGGGTTTCCTTTGTGATCCCGGCATGCCTAATAGATTGAAGGGAAAATTCTACCGGACGGCAATTAGACCAGCATTGTTATATGGTACGGAGTGTTGGGCAGTGAAACACTGCCACATCCATAAGATGTCGGTGGCGGAGATGCGTATGTTGAGATGGATGTGTGGTCACACGAGAAAGGACCGGGTGCGTAATGAAATAATTAGGACAAAAGTAGGGGTTACATCTATTGAGAATAAAATGAGAGAAAACCGACTAAGGTGGTTTGGCCATGTGAGACGTAGAGCGCTTGATGCGCCGGTTAGGAGAACCGAAGAGTGGCAAAGGGATGTAGTGGTGAGGGGTAGGGGAAGACCTAAGCAAACTTGGAGGAGGGTGATCGAGAGTGATATGAGTTTATTGGGAATTGAGGAAAATATGGTAGTGGATAGGACGGAGTGGAGGGAGCGAATCTGTGTCGCTGACACGACTTGATTTTCACGGTTTTATATGATGGTTCATGTTAGCCGACCCCGAATCTTTTCGGGACTAAGGCTTTGTTGTTGTTGTTGTTGTTGTTGTTGTTACTATTTTAACAATCTTTGACTCAATTAAAAAATCATAAAATTAATTCAAATAAATCTAATTAAACAATAAAATAAAACTAATTTAAACTTTATTTAGTTAATGATTTAATTAATAACTTAAAATCTATTTAATTAAAACTGAAAATAATAAAAAGTGACGATCTTTTTTTTTTGGTAGGACAAGGAAAAAAAAAACAAACAAACAAAACGAAAGCCTAACCTGGGATCAGTCTAGGGTGGCTGACCCCAACCCTATCCTCAAGCAGAAGGGACAAAATAGAAGAAGGAGGAATAGAAAGGGTAGAAACACCTAACATCCCCCCATGCCCAGCCGCAGCCAAGCAATCCGCCACACGGTTTTGCTCCCTAAAAATATGGGAGAACCTAATAACCTCAAAAGCAGGACGAAGCCTCAAAATGGCTTTGATAAGGTTCTGGCAAGAGAGATAAGAAACTTGGGAAGCAGAAATCCTATTGATAGCCTCCAAATTGTCAGATTCCACCACCAGCTTCTTAATTCCCATGCGAATGGCAAGCTTAATACCTGACAGAATCCCCCAGAGCTCTACAGAAAAGGCCGAGCCCAATCCCAAGTTATGGGTAAACCCAGCCAGCCAAGCTCCACCAGCATCCCGAAGAACTCCTCCAGCAGCAATTCTGCCATTGCTAAGGCAGGAGCCATCCGTATTCAACTTCACTACCCCTTCAATAGGCTTACTCCAACCAACCAAGTGGACCACCTTAGCCGGGGAGGGATTACCCAGGGGCTCCCCTTTAGAACTTTGCAAAATAACCGAAAGTTTTTTGGAAAAGAAGTTTAATAAATCAGGAATAAAGGTAGTTTTCTTAGCAAATAACTCATCATTCCTCCATTTCCAAATATGGTGCCAGATAAGAGCAAAGAAAATGTCGCCGTGCTCCATATTGGCCAATAACTTCCCCTTAGCGCCCTCAGAGAACCAGTCAATTGCAGAATGAGCCATGAAGGGAGGAAGGGTATGGGCAGGAAGAACCCCCTCCCAAATCTTCTGACTATTAGGGCAATCCCTCAGAGCATGGCAAAGTGTCTCCATATGACCCCTGCATCTACTACAGGTTCCTGATTCAGTCAAGTGCCTCCTCTGCCTATCCACATTGGTGAGCAGCCTGTCTTTAACTCCTAACCACAAAAAACTCCTAATTCGATAAGGGATTTTAAGGGCCCAAATAGTCTTCCAAATCTCCAAAGGAGGATACTCCCTACTAGAGGAAAAGGCTTCATAGGCCGATTTACAAGAATAGATGCCATTATTAGACAAAGCCCAACAATGTTTGTCTTTATCCTCCTCGAGGTTGCTGACCTTAACTCCTCTAATTTTCAGGAGGGTTTCCAGACTAAGGAAAGAGTCAAACTTAGACCAGATCCAATCACCCTCCGAATCCACCACATCAGCAACCTTCCAGTGACGGATATTACTAGGCGGAGGGGATCTACACACATCAATAAGGGGTTTATCACCAATCCAGGTGTCCTCCCAGAAGCTAATGGATCTACCATTGCCCACCTCCAGCCCAATCCCCGTACAGAACTCAGCAAAAACTTCACTAAGCCCTTTCCAGAGGAAGGAGCAGCTGACAACCCTCTCCTTCGGACCACCGAAGATTTTGTCTTTCCGATATTTGCCGTACAGAAGACGGACCCAAAGAGAGGAAGGGAATTGCCACATCCTCCAAAGGAGCTTCATTAAGAGGACTTTATTATTATCCTTCGCATGCCTTATACCAAGCCCCCCCTGTTTTTAGGCTGGCAGGCCTCTTTCCAAGGAACCAGGTGGACCTTTTTTCCCTCACCTGACTCTCCCCACAAGAACCGCCGGTTAATCTTATCAAGGTCGTTAAGAATCGGCTCAGGAAGTTTACAGGCTTGCATGATGTGGTTAGGGGCTGCGCAGTTGACAGATTGGATAAGGGTAAGGCGACCAGCAAGGGAAAGAGAATTAGCTTTCCAGCTAGCGCACAAACCGTTAGTTTTATCCAAAATGTCTTTAAAAGAGGCTTTAGAGACCCTCTCACTATGAAGAGGAACCCCGAGATACTTACCCAAAGATTGGGTCAGGGGGATGCCAGAGACTTCACTAAGTCTTCTGCACAAGTCGTTATCCATGTTATTAGAACAAAGCATACGGGACTTTTGAATGTTAATCTTCTGGCCAGAGGCTTCACAAAAGCACTTGAGGATATCCATCACAATCTTAATTTGCTCCACACTCCCCTCCACAAAAAGCATCACATCATCAGCAAAGAACAAATGAGTAATAGGAGGGCAATGTCTATTGATGGAGACAGGGTGGAGACTCCCCTTGTTAACTGCTTCTTGAATCAGGTGAGAGAGTCTTTCCATGGCAATGACAAACAGGAAAGGGCTCATAGGATCCCCTTGTCGAATACCCCTGGAGGGAGAGAACTCTTCAGACATGTCCCCATTAATCATAACCTGGAAAACAGGGGAGGAGATACACTTCTCAATCAAATTCCTCCAGCTCTCCGGGATACCAGCTTTGGCTAAACTATCCAGAAGAAAGTTCCAGTTAAGCCTATCGTAGGCTTTCTCCAGATCTAGTTTAAGAGCCACAATCCCTCTCTTCCCTTTCTTAATCTTCATAGAATGGACAACCTCCTGGGCAATCACAACGTTATCCATCATTTGTCTGCCAGGAACAAAGCTCCCTTGGTTCTGGCTGATAATGTCTGGCAGGATCATCCGGATCCGGTTCGCCACAATCTTGGTAATAGCTTTATACAAAACATTATAGAGGCTGATAGGTCTCATCTGAAGGAAGGAGGAGGGCTTATCAACCTTAGGAATCAGAACAATGAGGGTTTTATTAACCAACCTAATATCATTAGAACCAGCAAAAATTCCTAACACAAAACTGTAAATCCCCTCTTTTACAGTATCCCAGTGCTTATGAAAGAAACTAGCAGGGATGCCATCAATCCCAGGAGCCTTAGTGGAACCAATACTGGCAAAGGCCAAATCAATTTCCTTGAGATCAATTGGATGGAAAGCTTCCCTAATAGCATCCTCCCCTAACTGAGGAAAGGACGTCTCAGAGAAGGCACTCTCCAAGAACACCTCTTCTTCTCTGAACAGATCTTGGTAGAAGTCAAGAGCAAGGCGCCGAATGTCCTCCTCCTCAAAAACCCAACTACCATTAGTATCCTTGATAGCATCGATCCTATTCCTCTGTCTTCTAATGATAGTGGAGAGGTGGAAGAATCTGGTATTCCGGTCCCCGTCTTTAATCCAAGCCTTCCTTGATTTCTGGAACCAAAGAAGCTCTTCCTGTCTAAGCACAGCCTCCAACTCGTTTTGGAGAGATCTAAGTTGACCACTCAAGCTATGGTCGAAACGGGCCTCCAAGCAACGCTGAATGCCCTCCATTTTTCTTAAAAGCTTGTTTTTCCTTCTGATAATGTGGCCAAAGGTGTTTTTATTCCACCCAGCCACATTCCTCCTGAACTCCTCAACAGCAAGAAGGACATCCGAGTGAGGTTGCCAATTATCTTTAACGAACTTCTTAAACTCAGGGTGAGAGTCCCAAGCCACGAGGTACCTAAAAGGTCTGTTACCTTTAAGCCGATTCCCTTTAACCATCCTAATGAGGATGGGGCAATGGTCAGAGTGGCGAAAAGGGAGATTAAGCACACTAACCTCAGGAAACCTACAGATAGCCGCAACATTGGCGTACACCTTATCCAGCCAGACAAACACACTATTTCTTTTCCAAGTAAACTTATGACCGGCAGCTCCCAGGTCCGAAAGACCACAAAGATCCATATTTTGCTTGTGATTCAGGCACCGGTTAACATAATGATTTCCCTCTCCTCTCTGATCGCTCAAAAGGGCAATGTCATTAAAGTCCCCAGCCACCAACCACGCCTCCACCATAATAGAGCTAACAGAATGAAGAATCTCCCACAGTCTTTTCCGATTAGATAAAACAGGATCGGCATAAACAAAGGTAACAAAGAAAGGTCTATTCCCAGGGAAGCAAACCTTACAATGGATGAATTGTCTGTCCAATGTAATAATATCAATCATGATTCGACCTGGCTTCCAAAAAAGCCAAATCCCCCCAGCCCGGCCAGTAGCCTCCGATCTGACACAATTCCAACTCTTAAACTTTCTAACCACCTCATCTGCTTTAGGACCACTGACTTTGGTTTCTAGAAGAACAAAGCAAGAGGGGTTAAATTGTCTAATGAGATCAATAACATGAATGCGGGTTGCCTTGCTCGCCGCACCTCTAACATTCCAAACAAAGAAATCCATCAGAAAGGAAAGCAACCGACACAAGCCCATACCCTAATTCAAGTACTTATTCGGGGCTCCGGAGAGCCTAGCAGAAGAACCAGAAGGCCCCCTTTTGTCCCAAGAATCAACCCTACTAGGGAACTTCCTAGATTTAGCTTTAGGTTTGGGTTTCTTCATATTCATCTTAATCACACCTATAGTATTACCAATAGGGACCTCCGTAGGAGGAGTCAGACTATTACCCTCTTTAAACAACCCCTTCCCTTTTGAAAGAAGAGACTGGCCTCCACTTTCATCCTCAGCATTGGGAACAAAGAGGGGATTAGAAGCCTTACCCAGACTAGAAGCAGGCTCAGCAGATTCCAGACCTGGCATACTTAAATCAATTCGCTCATCAGAAGGATCCGAGCCTTGTTCTTCCTCCATGGCCAGAGCACCAAACCTAGACCCCGAACCAGAAGCTGACACCACACCAATCTCACTCCCCTTTTTGGTATCCGGTGGCTTGACCTTGATCTCAGGAACAATCTGGAGAGCAGTCATCTTCTGACTGATATCTGGAGACTGACTGGAACTAGCATTAGCACGTGGCTTCCTTCTCCCATTCCTCTTGGCCAGCATCCAAGGGCCAAAACTCCTTTCTTCCCCCAGGTTCTTCTCAACGCTACCCATATTAGGTTGCACTAACACTTCCCCCACCATCCTTTTCCTAGGGCACCCCTCAAAGGTATGGCCATAAATACCGCATTCATAGCATATATTATGTATACCTTCATACTCAATATGAAAAACCTTATTCTGAACACAGAATTGAGATAGAAGAGGCTTAGCGAGGTCAATATCTATACAGACCCTGGCAAATTTGCCCCTAACTGCCCCAATAGTAGTCTTATCAACATGGTGCACCTTTCCAACCAGGCTACCGATCTTGTTCAAGAATCTCTCACTATAATATTCCAGCGGAAGGCCTGGGAATCTGACCCAAGTAAGGATCCGATTCACCGAGCAATCATGGGGATCGAAGTTAGGGACCCAAGGTCTCAGAGCCAACACATGATTGGAGATAATATAGGACGATCTAAAATAAAGTAAACTAATTTATACTAGAAAAATATATATTATATTTGACTTCAAAAGTAATAAAAAAAAGGATTAAATTAATCTAAACAACTCTAAAAATGGTATATAAAGTTAGGGATAGAAACCCCTATCACTTATTAATGATTATTGGTTGTCATGTAACCGTTCTCAGCATAAATAACGTCTGTTTAGTTTAGTGTTTTGGTGTTCCTATAACAGTTCAGGGATACATACGAGTTGAGCAGCGGATCTTTTGGACATATCTCATTTTATGAATCTTGGTATATCTCCTTCCATTAACGGATCTTTCCTGTTTTACAAGTAGCTAGTTATGATGTTGGTGACTCGTTGTTTCTTTGTCTTTTTACACTTCTGCTCCATAGATTATATTTGGATGTTATCACTAACAGCAACAACTAATAATAATTTTATCAAATACTGATAATCAATCGGTTAATAATAAACAGCTAACATCAACTAACAAGTCCTAACTTACAATAACATTATTAAAAAAAAAAAACATTAGATGACATGACACCTACTTGTTATTGACAAAGGATGACATGGTATACAAGTAAAAAAATGAAACAATGAGATTCACATATCATGGATATAACTCTATTAATCCTACTTAAAATTAATTCAATTTATCAATATTAAAACCTTATTATACTATTTATCACATTAATAATAAATATAGTTTTCACTTACAACACAAAAAAACAATTCAAATATTTTTGGACTTTGAATTTTCTTTTTTAAGGATTGTACTTTGAAATTTTAAAATTAGAAGTTAATTAGATTTCCATTAAGATTAGAGGACGCTAAACTTAAACAAAGATTTAACTAATTTGAATAAAGGAAAATCTGATTTTATTTGTATCAGAATTTTCACTGCTTTTTTCTTTTTAGAAAAAAGGAAATTTACAAAAAGAAATAAAAATTCTGACTAAAAACTAATAGAAATTTCCGAATCCGAATTCGCCGCCTATATACAAAAAAACTCGGATCATGACCCACCACTCTCAATCGGGTACTCGGGTCTTCACTTGCCGGACATCTGAACTTTACTTACAAAAGGATGCGATAACAGCTGCGCCGCCGTCCACCGTTTATCACTCTCCTTTTGCAAGCAACACCCTACAAAGCTCCGAAACTCCTCCGACGAGTTTTCCGGCAAGGAAGGTGGATCCCCAAAGCAAATAGCGCACATCAAAGTAGCCCAATCAGGTCTCTGTCCCGGCGTAAGCAACGGAAAATGACCTAAATAAAGCTCCATTAAAGTAAGCCCCAAGCTCCAAATATCGGCGGCGTAACCATCGTAACTTCCGCCATATGTATCAGGATCGAATCGCTCCGGGCTCATATAAGCACAAGTACCAACATATGAATTACAAGCATCTAAAGTCCGCATCATGATTTTACTCACCCCGAAATCGGCGATTTTAACCTCCATACCATTTTTAACAAGCAGATTTGAAGGTTTAATATCCCGATGAATAATTTTCCGACTATGCAAATAATTCAATCCGTTCAGAACCTGATAAGCAACAATCGCGAGTTTCGATTCACTGAAAGTACCGTGTTTCTTCAACAGAGTATCGAGAGTACCTAAATCCATATGCTCCATTAAAATCGCGATATCTCCCGAAGGTTTCTCGTATATTCCATGGCAGTGAACGATGTAAGGAGAATCTGCTTGGCGGAGGATTTTGATTTCGCGGAAAACTTGACGGCGGACTAAGGAGTCGTCGGTGTCGGCGTGGACGACTTTCAGAGCATAAATCTGAGAAGTTCTTCTATGACGGACTTTATAAACAGTGCCGCCATTTCCGTGCCCTAAGACATGGATCTTTTCAAGATCGTTGGTAGAAATCTCGGCGGCGGTGGCTGAGTTAGCAGTGGCGTTCGGGGGAAGAGGCAAGGGGAAGCGAAGGCGGCGCTCGGAGATCTCAGGGAGAGGGAGACGGAGGTTGAGCTGACGACGTTCACGAACGACGGCCATAAGGAGTGGTCCGGCGGCGGAGGAGAGGGGGAGGAGGAGGAGGTGTTGTAGAGAGCGGAGAGAAGAGAGAAGAGAAAGTATATATAAGTGGAAATGAAAGCACGTGGAGAAGGAAGAAGAAGAAAGAGAGTGGAAGGGGGTGTGAGGTGTGGAAGGAGAGTGGGACCCAGTAGATGAAGATTCATTTCATTTAACCTTGATGGAGTGGAAATAGTGACGTGGATAATATTTTATTAATAAAAGTCGTTTTTTGCTTATCTACATGTGATTAATTCATTAGCCTACACTCCACTTTTAACTTTTAGATTTTTGTGCTCGCCTAATTTGGATTGTTTTTGTTAGTAAATTTAATTTCAAATTTTTTTAAATACCTCTTTTTTTAGAAAAGAAATACCTCTATGTTTTAAATAAAAAAAAATAAAAAAATGTGATTTATTTATGTTGTAGCCTAAAGAATCAAAATTTTAAATGAAAGATCAATTTGAGAGTTTAATGATTTTTAGATAATAAAAGTAAAGGTTTTAATAGTAAAATTAATGACTTTGAGGTGATAAATTTAGAGAGATATAAAATGAATTATGTGTAAAGAGAAAAATTCCGCTCAATTTAGAAGCTAATTAAGGAAATGTAATCAAGCAGATCTAATCGAGGTAACTATAGTTGTCTATTGGTTTATAGCTCGCTGTTGACTATTAGTTTACATCTATATACATTTAACTGTTAGTTTATAACTATGTACAGCTAATCAAGGTAATTATGATTGTTTATTAGTTTACAGTTCACTACTGATTATTAGTTTATATCTATATAAATTTGACTATTAGTTTATAACTATATACACTGATATCTCCCTTCAAATCTATGTTGGTCGATTCAAAAGTATCAATTCGGTAAGGAGAAACTTATGTAGTTTGATGTTTAGTTGATAGTAATGTTTTATCTCTAGTCAAATGTCTTGTTTTAGTTTTAATATATAGTGCATTGCATTTTTATATTTTTTTAGTATAAATTAGCTTAATTTACTTTAAATTGTGTCTTTTTATTATTTTGAGTTTTAATTAAATAGATCTTTCCTTCAAAAAAATTAAATAGATTTTAAGTTGTTAATTTAATTATTAATTAGATAAAGTTTTAATTTTTTTTTATTGTTTAGAATAGATTTATTTGAATTAATTTTATGGTTTTTAATTTGTTAGGATTGTATTTAGTTTTGCATTTCAATCTTCTTTAAATTTTTCAAATTCAATTGTTATTATGTTGATGATTTAAATGCTTATCTATACTATATATAATTACGGAAGCAGAGAGAAATGAGAAGAAGTGTTTTAGAGGTCTTTTTGATGAGTTGTCAACGTAGGAAAAAGCAGATTAAAAATATTAATTAATTAAAAACAACAAAATTATATTTATAATATATTAAATAATTACTAGCCTATTAATTAAAATAATAAAAGAAAGCAAGAGTTACGGGAAGATGAAAAAACACAAAGCAAAGGAAATCCAAAAGTCGCAAATAAACTTCTATATAAAGCATGATAGATAGTATTCCACCATTATATTCATTGGTCACGATAGATACTATTATATTTCTGAAGGTAAATATTCGATTTTTTTTCATATGTTGTAGTTATTTTGTTCTCAATTATGTTGTTGTTTTATTTTTATTAAACAATAGTTGTTATAGTTTCATCTTTCAGATTCATTTTTGTTGTTACCCAGATTCTATATCTCTCGCTATCTTATTCATGTTTTCTTTTTTATTTGTCTTTTTTTTCCAAACTGATAGCTTCAATTGAAGAAATCCGACAGAAATAGAAGATGCATGAACAACTAAAATCGGAAAACACAAAAGTGTCAAAAATTACAAGAAATTCTTATGTTTCTAAAGGTAATTATTCAATTTTTTTTCATATGTTGTAGTTATTTTTGTTCTCAATTGTGTTGTTGTTTTCTTACCAAAAACAATAGTTGTTATAGTTTCATTTTTCAGAGATGAAATTTCATTTCTGTCGTTACCCAGGTTCCATACCTCTCGCTACCTTATCCATGTTTTCTTTTTTATTTGTCTTTTTTTTCAAAATGACTAAAATAAAGATTTTGTAAATTTGCATTCTTTTTTAGTATATGTTCTTAGGTGTTATCGTGTCGATTGCTAACTCTTAACTAAAATTAGATTTTCGGCTTTATATGAACTTAATTTATGAACTCAATTTTTAGTTTTAATTGAAGTTAGATTAATTTTTCTAATTCGGAACATGTTGAAATCCACTCATTTTTTTAGTTTGAGTTTAGCTGATTGATATGGATTGTATTTTTTATTTTTATGCATTTTGGTACAAATAGATATAAAGTTTCACACGATAGTTGTTCATTGAAGTTTAAGACATATTAAATAAAATATTAAAGAGATATTGGAATATTATACTTATAATGAAGTTTATTTCAATATAAATTATGTTATATTATTATTATTATTATCAAGAAGTTATTTTTTTCCCAATTTTCTAGACAAGGAGATTGTAAGCGTCTAATACGCTTGATAAGATGTTTATTCTTGAAGAATATGGATTATGCTAGATACGAATTCAAAATCAAGGTAAATAAAAATAAATTTTGATGCTCAAAATCCTAAAAATATATATTAATTATGGATATTGAGATAATTGCTTTTGCAACATTGGCTTATAAATTTTTTAACTATTATATTATGGTCAGTACAAAATTGTTAGTATTTCAAGAGTTTTTAACAGATGAAAATGAAATATGATCATAGGACAAATTATTGAAAAATATTAATTAAGAAAATATTATTATTTGAATCTCTTCAAATTCTCAAATGTTGAGCATAATGATTCTAATTAATATAATTAATTTCACATATTAATTATAAAACGTTTTTTTTTTGTACTGAGTGGTTACAATTGTGATTTAATTCTATTTAACTAAAATTAATTTATAGACTTAATACTACATTAAGAAAAAATAAAATATTTAATTAATGGACAAAAAATATTTTCACTCTCCTTTTTATACGCTTATGTCTCGACATTCTCTCTTATTTTAAAAAAAAAACCCGAGAGGAAGATGGTTCTCTCCTAATTATCTTTTTCGTCCCTTCATTTTTTTTTCAATTCTTTTGTTTGTTTTTCTTACTTACAAAATTCAAGAATATATTATTATTAGAAAATATTAATAAAGTCAAATAAGTGATATCTGCGAGTATGGCTGATATTCTATATAGTGAAAGAATGAAGAACAAATTGATCGAATGTCTTGATGAGATATTACGAGATGAAAATATGAGAAATCATCATCTTAAACTGATTCAATTTGATATATTGGGTTATTGTAGCAGAATGAATAATTGAATTCGAATACTTGGTGATCATGAAATTTCATCAACCAAAATAATTATCATCAAGATGAATTTGTGACTAATTCTTACGAATTTTATTTTTTTTATATGTAACATATTGAATCGATAAAGTTTCTTCAAAAGCAACATTAGAAAAGTATTGATTGTAATAGTTTATAGAATAATATATTGATGTTGCTTCCATTTTAACATAGATTGTAATTCTTTTGTATCGTAGATATAATATTTAATTTTAATTGTAGTTTAATTCAATTTTTATTTAACCTATATTGTAATTCTTTTGTATCATAAATATAATATTTAATTTTAATTATAGTTTAATTTAATTTTTGATTTTTTATTATATTCTAATATATTTCTTAATTAATCTGCTATTTTATTATTATTGTTTCACAGAATATTTGGAATATGAAAATGTATTAAAATTCCTAAAAAGTACAAATCATTGAATTTTGTAAAATAAATAAATCATTCATCTTTAGTTAAAATTCTATAAAAAAAAATAGTCAATTATTTTTAAAATTAAATTAATTTGAATTATCATTAAAAAATATATATTAATTTCAAATATACATAATATAAATTTTTTTCATAGCATTATATAAAATGATTTAAAAGTAAATATGTCAATTTATTTATTTATCTAAATTATATAAAAGTTTTATACCCGTGCATCGCACGGGTTTTCGACTAGTTAATTGAATTTGAATGTATAAGTTAAAAATGGAATATGATTATGATTCTTTAGATATTAGTTATTATTTTATTAATTTGAATTTTGTTTTAATAAATAGTAAAATCTTTAATTGTTGATTTCAAATGAAATATAATCAATAAACATTTTAATTTTGAATTTTAGTTAAAGAAATGGATTAATGGTAATTTACTGGTTGAATTAAAGATTGCCAAAAAGAATCGAGAAGATTTCCACTTGGTTAAAGACTCAACACATCGATTAATTCTCGCCCCAGATCATCATCCTTGCAGTGCACGATGAGTTGCCTTCCCTGCTCAACGAGCTACACCTACAATGTTAGAAATTAACGATGCAAAGTATAACAGTTGTGGAGCAATTAATCTCTCATCTTTTAGCTCTTGAAAAATCAATGATGCAATTAAAGAAGCATTTGGTGTTAATAAAAGCTTGGAAGTTACAAATGAGTGGTAATGTGTATTTATGTGCAATAAATGTAAATAGGAGTTAATCTTGTTCTCCTATAAATAGCTTTCTAGCTGGACTTAGAATGGAAGCTTAGTTAGATTTAATTTACCTACAATTTTATTTCCAAACACTTTACAGTTTTTAAGTTATTTCGGTTCAAATGTTCTTTTATTCAATCAAAGCTTTCTTTTATTTGTCTCTTCCAAATACTTTCAAACAAATTTTCTTTATGATTTAAGTTTTCAATTACAAATCACCAACTCAAATATTCATCTGCTTAAATAATAAGAAATCAAATTAAGAGTTAGTACTCAATTCTAGTCCTCGTGGGATCGAACAGTCCTTATATACTGTATTATAGAGATGCGATAGAGTGCACTTGCTCTCTAGAAATAATGTTGTGTTTTTCTGTCACTACTGATTATTAGTTTACATCTATATAAATTTGACTATTAGTTTACAACTATATATACTGACATCCTCCCTTAAATTGATGGTGGTCGATTCAAAAGCATCAATTTGGTAAGGAGAAATTTATGTCGTCTACTAGAAAGAACCTTAGTAAGTACATCTATAGTTTGATGTTTAGTAGTTATATATGGAAGAGAAAAAACGTATGAATCATATCAATCACGAATAGAGTGATAATAAAATTCGATATGTTTTGTCTGCTCATGAAATATTGGGTTAGTTGTAATTTGAATAACAGTAATATTATTTTCATGTTTTTTTTTTGTGTTCTTACGTTCTTTCACGTTTTCTTGTTTTACACATTTTTTAGGTTTTCGTGTTTTTAACGTTTTTTTCGTTTCGTGTTTCACAGTTTTCCATGCCTCCACGTTTTTTTTTTGTGTTTTATCATTTTGCATTTTTTTTGTTTTTTTTTGCATGTTCATGTTTATGTTAATCCATTTATATATTTTTCGCGTTTTCACCCTTTTCAACTTTTATTATGTTTTTTTGTTTCGTTTTTGCGTTTTTAATGTTTTTTTGTGTGTGTGTTTTTCATATGTTTTACCATTTTTGATATTTTCTCTAAACTAATATATATTTAACTAATTTATTGTCTAATTAAAATTTTAAATTAATAAAAAAATTATACTTGAGGGTAAAAATATCTTTTGACTTATAAAATTAGTTATTCCATTTTATTTTATTTTTTTAACCAAACATAGAAATAGTTATTCCTAAGGAATAACTATTCTATTTATAAAGAATAACTATTCTATTCCATTATGCGAACCAAGCGACAGGAAGATGTGAAAGTTTAACTATATGTGTATAAGTTATATCAATTGTTCTTCACTTATTTCTTCGAGTAATCCCAGAGATAAGAGTAACTATATATTACGCTTAGACGGCAACACTTTACATTATAAATTAAGTTAATGTCATTATCAAGCCTAGAGTGGATGGTGCCGGGTAGAAAAATTGAGCAATGAGCGATCCTACATGGTATTAGGGTAGATTGTTACTGTTAAATTGTGATAATAAATTATTTCAAATTGCATAATTTTGTGAGAAGTGGCTCCAATTTAGTTTTTAATACTGAACTATCTAATAAGTTTATTTTCTCAAATCAATTGATTGTACATAGGATAAATTGCAAAAATAACTCTAATATTGACACTCAAGAGTAATTTTATCTCTAACGTCTAAATTAATGTAATTTTACTCTTAATGTTGACAATTAAGAGCAATTTTACCCCTAAATTTACCAGTTGAATCAATTTCAAACATCATTAGAAAAATAAAGATATTTTATTCTCGTATTCTGCATCAATGGCATATTAGTTTGTTCTAACTTAGAAAATAATTTATTTTTTTATCGAACTCGTATAAAACACAAAATAATTTTAAAAAAATTCATATATATATATATATATATATATTTTGTAATATGTTACTGATGTATGATAAAATCACGTATGAATACAGTGAAGATAATATTCATGATTGACAAGATGCAATTGATGAATTATTTCTCAAATTGATCCAACTTGTCAATGTTATTGATAAAATTACTCAGTATTGTCAACGTTAAGAGTAAAATTACACATCATTCGAACAACAATGTTCACATGCACCTTAATGACCAAGTAAATTTGGTCATTCACCGTTAGATATAGGCTTATTAAATCTAAGGTTTAGGATGCTTTGAATCTCCACCTTAAGATTCTAATAAATCTAGATCTAACGGTGAATGATCAAATTCTACATGGTTATTAAGATACATATAATCAAACTGAATTTGTATATTTGATTAATAATTTATTCGAAATAAGGTGAAATGAATTATTAATTGAATTTACTTTTTAAATTGAAATTATTGTGTATATATTTCTTTTTAACAATATGATACCGAGTGTGTACTTCTTAACGTGAAACGTGACTTCCAAGTAAGTAGTCGTTTGATGACGACTGTGTAGTCATCAGCTTGTTGTAGCTTTTGTTCCAAGCCTGAATTTTCAATAGGTCTAATACATAAATAACCCCTAAACTTATTTAAATGTTGCAACTGTCTTTCCGAATTTTCAATTGTAACAATTTACTCTTTAAACTTGTTCAATTGTAAAACATAACCCCTCAAACTTGTCCAATCGTAAAACATAACCCCAAATTGCTGACATGGACTGCAATTGAAGAAACACGTGAAATACAAAAGCTGCAACGCTCGTGGAGTGTGATAATTTGGCGTGATACGAATCCGGAAAAACGTTTTTATGGTTGCTTCAAGTACGGGGTAAAAAAATTCCCAATTTGGGGTTGTGTTTTACAATTGGACAAGTTTAAGGGATAAATTGTTACAATTGAAAGTTGGAGGAAACAGTTGCAACATTTGAACAAGTTTAGAGATTATTTGTGTATTAGACCAATTTTCAATATATTTTGAAGATAACAAGATATCATGACTTGACTACCACATTTTTAATACGAATTTTCCAACCTGATTTTGATTTTTATTGAGACATGTTCCTTTTTATTTTTTCCTAAGTCAATACCCTATTTTCTACCACATAAAATATATTCCATCCTTTATTTCATTTCACCTACACTTTTATTTATAACACTAAAAACAAATTCACTTTTGGTTGCGAATGTTGGATATTTTACATCTTATCCGAATTTATAAATATTTAACCGTTTATTCATTTTATTTGAGCTATGATAAAATAAAACAATTTAAATTTATTGAAAATAAAACATCAAATTAATATATAAAAGATATAAGGTGACTTGACTTCTATGTTTATTTATTTATTTTAAATAAACAACAACAAAAAAAAAAAAAAAACCCAATTCTAGGAAAGCCAGCTCCCACGAGATCATCCAGCAGCAGCTTTCGAATATCAACCGGTGGAGCAGAAGATGAGTAACACCTGGTTTAAGAGCATGAGCGCTACTAGCCATAAAATCAGCAACCCGATTTTGCTCCCGAAACACATGCCGAAGACGAACACACTCGAAGTTCCTGAGAAGCTGCTTGATACCTTTGAAAAGGTTCCGACCAATACACGCAGTATCTCTATCGTCATTAATAGTCGTCACTATCTATGTTTATTTTATTAATTAATATTTTAATAAAATATAAATAATATATATATATATATATATATATATATATTAATTTGTGTTATATATAATTAAATTTATTAAATCTAAAAAGTAATATTAATATTTTAAAGTATATATATATAAGGTGTAAAATATACCTTTAATATTGACAGCTCTAACTATTTAAATGGTATAATTTTATCTTTATTGTTGGTAATTAAGAGAAATTTTATCTCTTCTTCCAATATTGACAAGTTGAGTTAATTTGAGAAATAATTCAACTGTCTTTTCTCAGTCATGAATCTTATCATCTAAACTTCATACATACATTATTTTATCGCTAATACAGACTACAAACATATGTACACATTTTTTTAAATGAACAAAAGTATATTGTGTTCTGTATGAGTTGGAGAAAAATAATCTTAATATTTTATCGAATTTAAAAATATTAATCACCAGTTCTATTATGAATTTTTAGAACGTAAAAGAATTTAGAACCGATTAATATGCGACTGATACAGAATACAAGAATAAAATTTATGTGTTGTTTAATGATGTCTAAAATTACAAATTTTCCAAGTTAAAGATAAAATTACTCTTGATCATTAAAGTTAAAAATAAAATTGCACTTAAATGTTAAAGTTGGGTATTTTTTTCATATATATATATGTGTGAAAATCTCGTGGGCATCATCGATGTAGGGATAACATTTCCCATCTTTACATCTTTACTCTAGTAGCTTTTGTTATTGGAAGTACTTTTTCCCTTTTAATTTTAAGGCCTAAACCATACGCAGCCCTTTGAACTTGTCACTTTTAGTCATTTTACCCCCTGAACTTACGGGACGACCTATTTACCCCCTTAACTATTTAAAAGTTGTATTATCAACCCCCTATTTTTATTATAACGGAAACAAAATGAAATTCTAACATTAGTACAAGTGTTCATGGAAGTATTGGAACCCGCCTGCATTAACCTCATTTGCACCTTGTTTTAGTAGTGCATAATCATATATGCAATTTTTACAAGAAAACTTGTATACGGTCTATACTAATCTCATTTGCAGGTTATTTTAGTAGGGCACAACCATTTTTATTATGACATTGGTGCTTGCAATGAGAAATGTCATAATTATTTCCGTTATAATGAAAACAGGAGGTTATTAATACCACTTTTAAATAGTTGAAGGGGCAAATAGGTCGTCCCGTAAGTTCAGGGGACAAAATGACTAAAAGTGACAAGTTCAGGGGGCTGCGTATGGTTTAGGCCTAATTTTAAACATGAAATAAACAGTATTTAATAAAATTTCGAAACATCTGTTTTTAATTGAAAAACCAACTAATAACAATAAACAGTCAATAATAACAAATGAACCAAATAGCTTCATTTCGGTGATGAAAAAGTCGCAATTTCCATTTTCTAAAGATGTTATATTCCCTACAAAAACTGGGAAATTTCTATCCTATTGACCATCCTAGAAAAAAATTGACTAATAAAAAAATTGATTGATCCTCTGAATTATAAAATGTTTTTGTTAGTCTTTTAAATTTACTTAAACTGACATAATTAACTCACTTAGTCTACATGGCAGAATAAGATTGGATTTATAAAATAAATATCACTCCAAATAAGTTAAGAGGCTAATAAATTATTATAATATATAGTGACTCATTTGATAAGGATTGAAATTGAAGTGAGGATTTTGATCTTAAATTCACAAAGAAGTTTCTTTACAAGCCAAAACTTGAAGAAGTAAATCCCAAGAAACAACAAGAAGGAGCTCTCAATAATGGAGGAGGCTGATTTTCATATTCATCAAAAGTTCCATTTTTCACACAAAAAAAAAATAATAAACAAGGCTAAAAACTTAACTAACCCCACTAGAGTTACAACTATTCACTTAAAGATAGGGGTAATAAGATAAAAGAAAAGAAAAGTAGCACGATGGTAATCAAACCAACATGGTAAAACAGAAAATTCAGAATGGGAAAACATTAAATTTAGAAATAAATCAGAAAATAATAGGAGAGAGAAAACTGGTCAGATTGCAGCCACACGGTGTGTGGCAGCCTTACACGACGTGTGGGAAATTGCCTCCCAAACCACATGCACGTGTACAATTCGAAATGTCGATTGGGTAGAGACTTTAAGGGCCGCTCCACACGGTGTGTGGAGCAGCAGTTCAGCAACTTCTTGCTTCCTTGTGGCTTGTGTTTTCGGATGTGACAGATTCAACTCTCTCGCACGGACCCGTATTAAGGATGCCCTCATCATCATTACTTTCCTAAATTTACTTAAAGTGGTATAATTAATTCTCTTAGTTCATATGACAAAACAAGATTAGATTGATAAAACATATAACCGTTCAAAGGGTAATTTATTGTAAGTAAATTTAAAAAATCCAATAAATTACTTCAAACAAATTAAAATAAACAATAAGGGGGCGTTTGTTTTGGGGGTTTCAGGAAAGGGTAAGGGAATGAAGAGGTTTCATTCCTTTTGTTGATGTTTGTTTTATTAATTTAATCATTCTTTTTACCATCTTTTAGTTTTGAGTTTACCCCCAACCCTCTAATCTCATTCCTCCAACCCCCTAAGGTTTCTCATTTCCTTTCCTCTTCTCTCAGTACTTTGAACATCTACCCTCCTTATAAAATTTCACTTTTGATCCTCATACTTATATATTATTTATATATTTATTTTCAAAAAATAGTTTTGACTAATTTTTATTTTATTTTATTTTTATTTTTATTCTTATATTTATTTATTTATATTTTTTTATCATTATACTAATCTCACTTTTGATCCTTATACTTTTTTGTCCTAAAAATAATTTTGATAAATATTTTTCTTTTATCATATTATTCAGTTTTTGTATTTATTTTTAATTATTTTAAAATAATTATTTTTTTAAATAAAATATTGATTTCATCACCTTTTGATTTTAATGGTTGAATAAATTGATTTTCATTCTGATATTTACATGTGATTAATTTATTAATATAGACACATGTATGTATAGAAATTATTGTTAAAAACACAACTCTAGTTTATTACCTCATTTGAACCAAACAACTATAAAAGGAATCATGGGAAATTCAGGGTCATTCCATTTCTTTCTCTTTGTAGAACTAAAACAAACAGATAAGGAAATTCAGGGTCATTCCATTCATTTCTGTTTGTTTCCTTTTCTTGTTTCCATTCCGTTACTCTTATGCGAACCAAACGCTCCCTAAATTATTTTAAACAAATTAGCTCATAAAAATACTCTCTAAATTTTGGGTATAAGATAAGTAGCTATTGATGTATTAAGTCATTTATTTATAATTAATCAAAATTAGGTGGCAAGACCAAACCAATCCGTTTGGAGGAGGAAACAGAATAGAGATAAATCCAACTCCCAACGGCATTGGCCCAAATACGACAACCAACATGTGGAAATTTATAATTAATATTTTATATTAATATTTGTATGGATAATATTGATGTTTTTAAAATCAGTGCAAGTGGCCAATTTGATAAATATGTAATAAAAAGAAATAGGGGCATGCCAAGCCAAAGCCACCCACAATAGACTACTCCCTATTATTAGCATCCCTACTACTACATTAGCCCACCATGTTTTTTTTTTATTATTATTATTCAAAATCACAAACTTTTTTATAATGATATGACAAAAGATTCGTGGAGATTAATCTGGACATAAAATAAATAAACTTAGAGTTTTGATTTGGTGAAAAGTAAAAGAAAATAATAAAGTAAGATAAAGTGGAGTGATATATATATATATATATAGGAAGAGTGTTTTAAAGAAAATAAAATTTTGGAGGATTGCCCTCTTTTTTCTTTTTTGGCCTTGCGTGCTAATTCAAAGGTTGGGTAAATGATGATCATTTTTAGCAACTATTTATGAAATTGATATATATTTATAATGTAAAGCCATTTTGATAATAAATTACATTGTTACCTCTAGCTTGGGGTCATATAAAAAAAAGGGTAATTAATTTATTAGTCTCTATATTTTGACAAAACACACTGTTTAGTCCCTGTATTTTCAAAAACACATGATAAAGTCCCTAACCTTTTTCTCGATGAACTGTTTAGTCCCTAATATTTTTCTCAGTGAACTGTTTCGTCCCTGCCGTTAGACTCTCATGAAAATTTTGTTAGTCAATTTGGATTTGTGTTATTCTTTTCCTTTATTTTTCTTTATTTTCCTTTCCTTTAAACTCTAATGCATCTGAAATCAACTTTGAGTGTTCTTCTTCTTGATTTTCTTCTTAATCGTTCAAATTCGTAAGCATTGGGTCTGTTCTTTTTCTTGTTCTCCATACAAACGACTTCTTTTTCTAAATTGGATTTCCTCTTCTAAAGTTTGAGGGTAAATAGTAAAGGATAATTTAGTCATTTCCGAAGTCATAAACCTTAAAAAATCTAACAAACAGACAGAAGGACTAAACAGTTCACTGAGAAAAAGGTTAGGGACCTTACCATGTGTTTTTGAAAATACAGGGACTAAACAGTGTGTTTTGTCAAAATATAGGGACTAATAAATTAATTACCCTAAAAAAAATGTCCAATGTTATTTTGTTCTGAAATAAAGTACAAGTTTGTAATGTCCTTATGAGAGATGTTGCGTCAGAGATTAATATAAGATCTATGATTGAACTTTAACTATCAGCTTGATCTTTTAGTTCAAATGGTTCTATGTAGACCTGTTCAAAAGCCCACTGGCCCGTCCAGCCCGTCCAAGCCCGCTCTTTAAAGAATGGGCTTGGACGTATATGTTTTGTAATTGGCTCGGCCCGGTCCAAGCCCGCTATGACCCGCGTATAGAGTAGGTTGGGTTTGGGATTTGTCTCAAAACTCAGGTCCAGCCCAGCCCGGCCCGAAATTTTAAATAATTTTTATTTAATAACTTTTATTGTTTAATAAACTTTATATTCCAAAAATAAAAATTTTAAATTTCTTCAACATAAAAATTTCCAAACCATATAGTATTTTTTAGAATTGGTGAACATGTACATGTTTTTGTTAGTATTTTATTTATTACTATCAAAAAAGTATTTTTTTTTTATTTAGGATTACGTTAATTGATTTTTATTGAAATAATCCTCTAAAATTTAGTTCATTGTATTTTATTATTTATATTTATAGTATAATTTTTTAGTTTAATTTTAATTTTTAAAAAATACAAAGATATTAGTTGGGTCGGGCCGGGTTGGGTTTGGGAATTAGTTCTTTTAGCTTAGCCCAGTCCGGCCCGAGCCCGATGTAAATATAGTGCGGGCTTGGTTGAGCTTGGACAAAGTAATTATGTGACAAGTCCGGTTAGGCTCGACCCAAATCCAGACCGACCCAGTCCATGAACAGGTCTAGTTCCATGACATGGTATCAGAGCCTCTAGGATTAAACAGTCGAGGGTTTGAGTCCTGACAACTTCAGATTTGTGGAATTAAAAACATATGACGGGATGGACCTGTGTTGTGCACGCTGCAAGTCCAATGGGAATTTGCGTATGGGGGTGTGTCAGAGATTAATATAAGATCTATAATCGGACCTTAACTATCAGCTTGAGCTTTTAGTTCAAACGGTTCAATGACAATGATCAATCTAATGTTTTTAGCATTCCTTTTATATTCTTTAAATTATTAAGGTGGTTGGTTTTGGAGGTTTGAGCATAATGATAATTATTCAGTGTATAGTGCGTAGGATCGGCCTTAAGAATAAGCTAGGAGTCTGACTGTCTCAGGCCACAATTTTTTTTAGGCATAATACATTCTCAGCCCCCTCAAGTTGTCCAAAAATTATAAATGGCCTCTGAACTTCAAAATGTAATAACTAACCCCCTTACATGTCACGTTTCAGTGTGTGATTGGAACTCCAAAATGTTACAACTAACCCCCTAATATCACGTGTTTCCAATCATTTGTTGCCACATAGCATTCAAAGGGTTATTTGTTTCGAATAAGCAAGTTGGTGGGGTTAGTTGCAACGTTTTGAAGTTGAAGGGATCATTTGAAGTTTTTGGACAAGATGGAGGCTGAGGATGTATTAGGCTTTTTTTTTTTTAATAATAAATGTAGTTATAGTACCCATTTAGACCTAAAAGGAGTCTAGATAATATGATGTTTGAGACTTAAAATGAGTCAAAATTTCCATTTTGAACTTTTAAGTATATTTTTTTTTATCAAGGGGTCTTATCTCTTATTTCATCTAGGACCCATAAAATGTTAGAACCGGCTTCGGTAGTGCGTATAGATGGGTTTGCAACTTACAACCTGATGTAACTAGTTAGGTTTGGAAGCAATTATGGACGTTGAAGTTTCCTCCTAAGGTTTGAAATTTGATTTGGAGAGCCTACAATGAAGTTATTCTTACAGCTGAAACTCTTATTAAGAGGTATGCTAATATTAAGGGTTAATTACAAATAGGCATAATGCTCTTCCAACCCCCTTAACTTGTACAAATTGGTCATTTTACCCCTTCAATTCATCGAATGTCCTATTTACCCTCTTAACTCCCTAAAAGTGGTATTTATCACCCCATCAATTTATCCATTTACCCCCTCAACTCATAGAATGTCCTATTTACCCTCTTAACTTCACAAAAGTGGTATTTCTCACCCCTTACAATCCATTATTGAGGCCTAAATTGATACATTTTTTAAACGTTAAACTTATACTGATGCTATTTTGTATGTGAAATCTAAATTGATACTTCCCCAAAAACCATAGACTTATTTTGGTACCTTATCCTTACATATAATGTCTTTAACTTGTTTATATTAATGTTCTTTTATTTGTATCTTTTATTCATGCCTTCTCTTTTCAATTTTTTGGTTAGTTAAATTTTGATTATCTAATGTTCTTGATATTTGTATCTTTTATCCATGCCTTCTCTTTTCAATTTTTTGACTAGTTAAATTTTGATTATCTAATTATGGTAATACAATATTATTATAATAAACACATGATGGATCAATATAATTATCAAATTAAAACAAAATAAAAAAGTTGATATTAAAAATATATATTTTCAAACTCATTTGAATAAGTTCTATTAATTTTGTACTATAAAGAGGTAAGAAATATCAATTTTATGGAGTTAAGGGGTAAATAGAACTTTCGATGAGTTGGGAAGAGGTAAAATGACCAATTTAGACAAGTTAAAGAGGGTGAAAAATACTATTTTTATAGAGTTAAGGGTATAAATAGGATATTCGATGAGATGAAGGGATAAAATGACCAATTTGGACAAGTTAAGGGGGTTGGAGGAGCATTAGGCCTTACAAATACCTCAAAATTTTACATGTTTTTTTACTTTGCCAAAATTGACGGATAACGACCTCAAAATGAAAATTTTCAAAAATTAAAGTTGTTTAGTATCACATTTATTATGGAACCATATTTTTAATTTTTCAAAATCATCATTTTTGGAATTTTCTCTCTCATAAAAAAACAACACCTAGATGACCTCAAACCTAAAAGGTTGAATAATTAAAGTTGGTTAAAATATCATTTAACTCTTGAAATTTTTCATTTCGAGATCGTTATCGATCAAATTCTGACAAAGTAAACTCAAATGCAAAATTTTACAAACCATGAAATTGTGTTTGCAAAAAAAAAAAAAAAACACAGGTATCGGTCTGCAAATCGGCCAAACCACATGGTAGTTATTTGTAATTAACCCTAATATTAATCCTTTGTGTGCTTTATGTGATATGTGATGTGGAAGTTGAAATTCTTTTGAATATGATTTGTGGTTATATACATTCTATTAGTGTTTGGAAAGCTTCGGGTTTGAGATGAGGTGTTGGATAGGTATTCAGTTAATTTTTTTGATTGGATAGTCATGTTTTTTCTTTCTTAAATTTTGATCAATCTTATGTCTGGGTCATGGTTGTGTAGGACATCTGGTTGGCAATACATGATTTGTTTGGAAAGGGTTTATGAATTCACAAGCTGTTGTGTTCCATCTTGTTTGTTCGGGTATGAAGGAGTGGCAAGATGCTCAGCTCAAATCAAATCTCACAATTTATGTCAATAAAGGACTGATTACAGGTCTGATTTTGTTTTGTGTTGGGTTAAGCCTCATGTGATGTTCCTAAAGCTTAACATTGACGTATCGATTATTTCGGGATCAAGTTTACTGGGTCGAGGGCTATGTTTGTTGGGGTTTTGTGTCCTATAGTCAATTGTTGCAGGATACAAACTTATTGTAAATGAATTGTTCTTTATATCATTTGTTTTAATGAGATATATGTTTTATAACTATATAAAGGCAATCCCTTTTAAGCACTAAATAAAGTCTAATAAAAGGAAATCCGTAAGTTTGTTTAAAGTGATTATAAAGTGTTCATACAAGCATGAAGTGAGACAAGACTTTATAATAAACTAATAAACTTAAAACCACCTCAAGTCAAGTGAGATGTTTAGGATTGACATATCACTGTTGAGACTTGTATGTAACAATGTCTTCTGTCCGACAGAAAGCTGATCTCACAAGCTTCACATATATAGATATCTGGACAGTTACATAGATCCGATGAAACGTCGTTCATTAGGATTGGGGATCCGATTTGAGATAACAGGATGGGTAGATTCGTCCTTGTCACCTGTTCATCTCATTGGTATTAATAGGTATAAATAATCCTCAGACTCAAAGGAATGTTAATTGGTCATCCTGAATTACTGAATGTGAGACTTTGATCGCGTGGTCCCACGATCCTTAACAGAGATGACTCTGGGGTGTGAACTGCAAAGGTTGGGTGTCACAGGAGGTAATGTCAGGGTAGTTATACATTGGATTGAGCATTTATCACTCCCGACGAATGGGAGATACGTCCAAGGATCGCTTGTGGAAGACTCGACTCTAAATCCTTGCAAGGTGATAGCTTAAGAGTAGAAATACAGATTTCACTTAACCTATCTATTTGAGTTGACTCGGCCTGTACAAGTAAAACGAACATCTCGCTATATATGACTTGACATCATCCATAGTCATAAGATTCAGTTCAAGGATGTAGTTGTAAAGGATCGAATTATACTGTAACTAATACGGAAGGGTTAACGGCAGAATCAACCTGTCTTCTTAACGGACTCTGGGGGAATGATTACGGACATGCCGATAACATGCTCTGTTCATCATTCCGTTATGCAAGGATTAAATATAATTCTTGAAGAAATTAATTTAATAGTTGCATACGGCCAGAAGTAGTAAGGACCTAATGGATCACACATAAGACTTGGAAACAAAAGAGAGATGAATCTGATTAATAGATGGAAGCCCAGTTGAGCCCAGTAAGGCCCATGGATAAGGGGGGTCGAAATTATATGTATTAAAGGAAGGGAATTAATTTATTCCACTCTTCCTAATTGGATTAGGATTGTGAAATTAAATTAATTTTGCGATAATCAAGTTAGGAGTTATTAATTGGATTAATGTCCTCCTATTATTATCTAACTAGGTTACTTATTATTATCCTAATTATATTAGATATATAGTAAGATGATAATTAGAAATCCTATTCCGAATTGGATTGCTATTAAGTAACCTAATCCTATCTAACTAGGGTTTAGAGACAAGATAATATATATACCCCTTACCTAGTGAATTTCGAGACACACTCTAGCCCCACCCCTTGTGATTTTCGAAATCTACTAGCTAGAGAGAGAAAGTGAATTCCATCCCCAAGTTCGTGGACAAGAATTCATTCGGCATTCCATCGATTGATTAATCTAATTCATCCCTCTTTCTCCTTGATCTTGTGTTGGTTAATTAGAGGTAATCTATTTTGGTTACATCTCATAAGGGTTGATTCTAATTTAACCTCACCGTGTTCACGAAAGAAGAAAAACAATCAAAAGGGAGAAATTCGTTTTTCTTCGCCTACATCAGGTCAGTTCACTATTTCGAGGATTCCCGGAGATTGAACCGTCGGATCGTCGTGATTTTTGGACAGTAGCTTCTAGACACATTCTTCCACGTTTCCACCGAAGGGATCGTCGTTAGAAGGTCTGGAAGGTCTATTTCGAATAGGGGCAGATTGGTAAACAGTTTACATCTCCTTTGAAGTTGTGGGCACTTCGTTTACAACGGTAGATTGATCATCGAAAGGTATATCTTCTTATCCCTCTTTATATGAAATAACGATTAACGGATCCTATGGTTAAAAGGAAGTAGGCTAAAAGTTTTATATTTCCGCTGCTATACCTTAGCCATATATCCAACAGTGGTATCAGAGCCATCGTTAAATCCGTTATTTCATATATGAAATTTAGAAGCTTTCAATAGGATTGATTGAATATTTATGGTTAGGATTAATTAACAAATTATTTGGTTAATTAATTCTAAAGATAAATAAGTGAAATAGATTATGCGTATGTTCCTAATTATTTCGGTTGATAATCGTTATAACAAAATCTATTAGTTTTATGGTTAGATTAATAAAATTAGTTTTATTGATTCTAAAGATAAAATGGAAAGCTATTGTAGTTTTTCCTATTTCTGAAAATCGCTTTTCAACCGTATTGAAAATCTGATATATATATGAAATTTAAAATTAGTTTTGAATATAATATATATATATATACATGTTTCGGAAATTAATAGTTTTCTGTTTTGATTATCGAATGAAAATTCGTTTAAAAGTTTGTTTTTACCAAGTTGTAAATCAAAGCGTTAAATGAATTGAAATCAAAATAATTGGGACATGCATAATTGAAGTTTTGTATGGTTATATTAATTTAAGAATTAATATAAAGATGCAAAACGGTTAGAAGTAAAATTAGATGGGAATTAATTTGATGAGTTAATTTGATTAACATAAATATTACATAAATAAGTTATGTAATCAACCAATTAAATTTATTTAATTGAGTCTTTGCATGTTTAGAGTTATGGACATATTTGGACCCTCTTTTATTCTTTTGGTATTTTTGAAATAGGGCCTGCGCGTCCTGCCTTTCTACTATCTATTGTAATTTCTCTTCTCATCTATTCCCTTCAATTTTCAATTGAAGTTTTCTTTAGTAGTATAGAAAATTAATGTGTAATTTTCATGGCGCCATGGAGAAGACGGAGGACCTAAAGAGAAATATGTAATAGTTAGTATTTCCTTAGGTTTGCCCTTTTATTCCGTCTCTGGCTCGACGGAATAATTTAGATGATATGTCCATAACGCCAATGTATGTGTGAATGTATGTCTGATGTATGCTAAAGCAAATCAAGACTAAGTTAGATTATGAGACTTAAATAAAAATCCCTCATTAAAAAGTTAAGTAAATAAATAAGTTATTAAAATCGGTTGCCCCTCCCTAATATTATAATTCAGCCGGCAGTACTGGGGGCCTTTGGGTTGTTGGCAAAAGTCAAGCTCGGGGTCTTATGGTAACACCTGGATTATCGAAAATAGTTCTTTCATGAATATGGGGTAATACTTAAATTAGAGTATGACAATTGGTTGGCAAAAGTCATGTTGTTCATACACTAATGGGCAAAATGGTTGGGATTAATATGAATGACATATTAGTTACTAATGTGGTTAGTAACCCAATAACCTAGGAGTCACATTCGAGATGTGATTGATTGAATGAATCTACCTAATGAATGAGACTAGTTTGTTGGCTAAAGTTAAGGCGAAATCTCAGGAGTTAGGATCCTAGCTCACTAAAGGATTTGTGAAATTCTTCGAATTAATATGGAGGGTTATTAATTTGGCAAAATAGTGGGAGCAATCTGAAATAAATTAAAAGGCCTATAATTTTAGATTGTTACACTTTAAAACAAATGAATAACATACGTTTACTCTTTCTCACTCTCAGGTTTTTGTTTAAACATATACTCTTAAAATCATGACTAAAACCAATCTGCAAAACATTCTTACCGATAACAAGTTGAATGGTTCAAACTTCACTGACTGGTTTCGTAACCTCAAAATTATTTTGAAGTTCGAGAAAATTGGGTATATACTTGATACACCGATACCCCCTATCCCGGAAGATGATGCTCCCATCGAGGAAATTGATGCTTACCAGAAGCACAAGGCTGATGATGATCATGCCGGTTGCATCATACTTGCATCGATGACGTCGGAATTACAAAGGCAACATGAGGAGATGGATGCCTATTCCGTCATCATGCACCTAAAGGAACTGTTTGGGAAACAGACCAGGTGCGAACGCTACGAGATATCCAAATTGCTATATCGTTGCCGGATGCAAGAGGGCACATCAGTCATGACACATTGTGTCAAGATGATTGGCTACATTACCAAACTTTCTAGTATTGGATTTGTGATGGACAACGAATTAAGTATAGACTTGATTCTTCAATCCCTCCCAGAGAGTTATTCACAGTTCATCATGAACTATCAGATGAATGACTTGCAAACTTCTCTTGAAGAGCTTGCAAACATGCTCAAGTCAGTTGAGCCCAATATGAAGAAAGACAAGGACATACCGGCTCTTGTAATTGAGGGATCAAAGAAGAGGAAAGGGAATTTTCCCAATCCTAAACATCCCAAGAAAGGTAAGAAAGCTGTGTCCAAGGGAAAGGAAGTGAAGAAGCCCAAAGGAGAGTGCCACTTCTGTGGTAAAGATGGGCATTGGAAGAGAAACTGCAAGGAGTATCTAGCCACCCTCAAGAAGGGAAAGGGCGATGCTTCTACATCTGGTATGTTCTATATTGAAATAAATACAGTTTCATTGTCTGAATCTTGGGTACTTGATACCGGATGTGGATCTCATATTTATACAAATATGCAGGAGCTAAAACAGACTAGGGAACTTAAGAAAGGAAGCATAAACTTGCGAGTGGGAAATGGAGCAAGAGTTGCCGCCATCGCAATTGGAGATTATGTTTTACTTTTGCCCTCTGGGCTTGTAATAGAATTAAGGAATTATTTATACGTTCCTGAGATGTCTCGTAACATTATTTCTATTAGCCGTCTTGTTGACGACGGTTTTCATATTTCAATAAAGAACAATAGTTGCAATTTTTATAAAGATTCGATCTTTTATTTTTCAGGAATATCACAAAATGGGATTTATGTGTTAGATGATAAAACTCCTGTTTTTGCAATTGATACCAAAAGACATAAACTAGATAATTCAACTTACTTGTGGCATTGTCGTTTAGGCCATATAAACAAGAGACGCATGCTAAAGCTTCATTCAGATGGGCTTATAGATTCAATTGATTCGGAATCATTGGAAACATGCGAATCATGTTTAAAAGGTAAAATGACAAAGACACCCTTTAGCAATAAAGGTGAGCGTGTATCAGACACTCTAGGACTCATTCATTCGGATGTATGTGGTCCTATGTCAGTCCAAGCAAGAGGAGGATTCAGATACTTCATTAGCTTCATAGATGACCATACTCGATATGGTTATGTCTACTTGATGAAGCACAAGTCAGAAGCTTTTGACAAGTTCAAATGCTTCAAGAATGAAGTAGAAAATCAATTAGGAAAGAAAATAAAGACGCTTCGATCCGATCGAGGTGGCGAATATCTTTCTGATAATTTTCTGAATTATCTAACTGAATGTGGGATATGCTCGCAATGGACACCTCCCTATGCACCACAACACAATGGTGTATCCGAGAGGAGAAACCGTACCCTATTAGATATGGTACGGTCCATGATGAGCATGGCCTTACTTCCAAAGATGTTCTGGGGCTATGCCTTAGAAATTGCCCTCTTCACCCTAAATCGAGTACCAACTAAATCCGCTAGTTCCACACCGTATGAATTGTTCGTTGGTAGGAAACCTGTGTTCTCATTTATGAGAGTATGGGGTTGTTCGGCATATGTCAAACGCATTGCGTCCGACAAATTAGATTCTAAATCTGATAAATGTTTCTTCATTGGATATCCCAAATAGACCGTAGGGTATTACTTCTATCATCCAGATGATCAGAAAGTAATAGTATCCAGATACGCAACCTTCTTAGAGAAAGAGTTTCTCGAAGAAACACAAAAGGGAAGCGTGATTGAACTCGACTAAGTTCAAGAGGAAGAGACGCCGGCTGAAACAACAGAAGCGGTTGAAGTACCCGAAGAAGTCCCATTAGATGAGACTCCAGTGGCACCTATTCGTAGATCACGAAGAGTTCGTGAACTCCCAGTTAGATATGGTTTTCTAGTGGGAGATGATGACGAGGTTCCCGTGTTAGACGACGAACCCGAAAACTACGAAGAGGCTCTTACTAGTCCAGATTCTAAAGCATGGCTTGAGGCCATGGATTCTGAAATGGATTCCATGTATACTAACCAAGTGTGGACTTTGGTTGATCCACCCGAGGGGATAAAACCCATTGGGTGCAGGTGGATCTTCAAAAGGAAGACTGACATGGATGGAAAGGTTAGCACCTACAAGGCTAGGTTGGTAGCGAAAGGATATCGTCAAAAACAAGGTGTTGATTATGACGAAACCTTCTCTCCAGTTGCTATGTCCAAATCAATCAGAATCATGCTTGCAATTGCCGCTCATTTTGATTATGAGATTTGGCAAATGGATGTGAAAACAGCTTTCCTAAACGGAAACCTGCTTGAGGATGTATACATGATGCAACCTGAAGGTTTCATATCAAAGGATGCAAATAAAGTTTGCAAACTTCAGAGATCCATTTATGGACTCAAGCAAGCATCTAGAAGCTGGAATAAGCGTTTTGACGAAACCATAAAACAATTTGGTTTCGAACAAAATTGCGAGGAAGCTTGCATTTACAAGAAAGCAAGTGGGAGCTCTATAGCATTTCTCATACTATATGTGGACGATATACTATTAATGGGAAATGACATTGCTCTATTACAATCGGTAAAAGTTTGGTTATCCGGTAACTTCTCAATGAAAGACCTTGGTGAAGCAGCCTATATACTTGGTATAAAGATCTATAGAGATAGATCGCGTAGACTGCTTGGTCTTTCACAGGCTACATACATTGAAAAGGTGCTAAATCGGTTTAGCATGCTTGAATCGAAACGAGGTAACTTACCCATGGTACATGGAGTGAAGTTCAACAATCATCAATGTCCTAAAACTGATGATGACAAACGACGCATGGCTGTAGTCCCGTATGCCAGCGCGATCGGTTCGATTATGTATGCTATGCTATGCACTAGACCCGACGTAGCGTTCGCGTTATCAGTAACGAGTCGTTACCAAGGGAATCCGGGAGACGAGCATTGGATTGCCGTCAAGAACATTCTTAAGTACTTGAGAAGGACTAAAGATATGTTCCTAGTGTACGGAGAAGGAGATCTGAAAATTGAAGGATTTTCAGACGCTAGTCATCTCACAGATAAGAATGATTTTAAATCCCAATCAGGATACCTGTTTATCTTGAATGGGGGCGCGGTCAGTTGGAAGAGTTCCAAGCAGGGAAGCGTGGCTTTCTCTACGACCGAGTCAGAGTACATCGCTGCTGCGGAAGCGGCAAAGGAAGCGGTTTGGATTAGAAAGTTCATTACAGAACTAGGAGTGGTGCCTGACATTGTCAATCCCATTACTCTGTACTGTGATAACAATGGAGCCATTGCGCAAGCAAAGGAACCACGGTCTCATAATGCATCCAAACACTACCTAAAGCGATACCACATCATTAGAGAGATTGTGGCTAGAGGAGATGTGAGAATAGAAAGAGTACCTACAGAGGACAACGTTGCAGATCCGTTAACAAAGCCTTTAACCCAGAAAGTACATGATCGTCATTTAACTTCTACTGGGATAAGTTTTAGAAACAATTGGCTTTAGTCCAAGTGGGAGTATGTTGGGGTTTTGTGTCCTATAGTCAATTGTTGCAGGATACAAACTTATTGTAAATGAATTGTTCTTTATATCATTTGTTTTAATGAGATATATGTTTTATAACTATATAAAGGCAATCCCTTTTAAGCACTAAATAAAGTCTAATAAAAGGAAATCCGTAAGTTTGTTTAAAGTGATTATAAAGTGTTCATACAAGCATGAAGTGAGACAAGACTTTATAATAAACTAATAAACTTAAAACCACCCCAAGTCAAGTGAGATGTTTAGGATTGACATATCACTGTTGAGACTTGTATGTAACAATGTCTTCTGTCCGACAGAAAGCTGATCTCACAAGCTTCACATATATAGATATCTGGACAGTTACATAGATCCGATGAAACGTCGTTCATTAGGATTGGGGATCCGATTTGAGATAACAGGATGGGTAGATTCGTCCTTGTCACCTGTTCATCTCATTGGTATTAATAGGTATAAATAATCCTCAGACTCAAAGGAATGTTAATTGGTCATCCTGAATTACTGAATGTGAGACTTTGATCGCGTGGTCCCACGATCCTTAACAGAGATGACTCTGGGGTGTGAACTGCAAAGGTTGGGTGTCACAGGAGGTAATGTCAGGGTAGTTATACATTGGATTGAGCATTTATCACTCCCGACGAATGGGAGATACGTCCAAGGATCGCTTGTGGAAGACTCGACTCTAAATCCTTGCAAGGTGATAGCTTAATAGTAGAAATACAGATTTCACTTAACCTATCTATTTGAGTTGACTCGGCCTGTACAAGTAAAACGAACGTCTCGCTATATATGACTTGACATCATCCATAGTCATAAGATTCAGTTCAAGGATGTAGTTGATAAAGGATCGAATTATACTGTAACTAATACGGAAGGGTTAACGACAGAATCAACCTGTCTTCTTAACGGACTCTGGGGGAATGATTACGGACATGCCGATAACATGCTCTGTTCATCATTCCGTTATGCAAGGATTAAATATAATTCTTGAAGAAATTAATTTAATAGTTGCATACTGCCAGAAGTAGTAAGGACCTAATGGATCACACATAAGACTTGGAAACAAAAGAGAGATGGATCTGATTAATAGATGGAAGCCCAGTTGAGCCCAGTAAGGCCCATGGATAAGGGGGGTCGAAATTATATGTATTAAAGGAAGGGAATTAATTTATTCCACTCTTCCTAATTGGATTAGGATTGTGAAATTAAATTAATTTTGCGATAATCAAGTTAGGAGTTATTAATTGGATTAATGTCCTCCTATTATTATCTAACTAGGTTACTTATTATTATCCTAATTATATTAGATATATAGTAAGATGATAATTAGAAATCCTATTCCGAATTGGATTGCTATTAAGTAACCTAATCCTATCTAACTAGGGTTTAGAGACAAGATAATATATATACCCCTTACCTAGTGAATTTCGAGACACACTCTAGCCCCACCCCTTGTGATTTTCGAAATCTACTAGCTAGAGAGAGAAAGTGAATTCCATCCCCAAGTTCGTGGATAAGAATTCATTCGGCATTCCATCGATTGATTAATCTAATTCATCCCTCTTTCTCCTTGATCTTGTGTTGGTTAATTAGAGGTAATCTATTTTGGTTACATCTCATAAGGGTTGATTCTAATTTAACCTCACCGTGTTCACGAAAGAAGAAAAACAATCAAAAGGGAGAAATTCGTTTTTCTTCGCCTACATCAGGTCAGTTCACTATTTCGAGGATTTCCGGAGATTGAACCGTCGGATCGTCGCGATTTTTGGACAGTAGCTTCTAGACACATTCTTCCACGTTTCCACCGAAGGGATCGTCGTTCGGAGGTCTGGAAGGTCTATTTCGAATAGGGGCAGATTGGTAAACAGTTTACATCTCCTTTGAAGTTGTGGGCACTTCGTTTGCAACGGTAGATTGATCATCAAAAGGTATATCTTCTTATCCCTCTTTATATGAAATAACGATTAACGGATCCTATGGTTAAAAGGAAGTAGGCTAAAATTTTTATATTTCTGCTGCTATACCTTAGCCCTATTTCCAACAATGTTGCGGTTATCGCAAACTCATGTCTACGAAGGAGTATTTCCCTTCGCAGTTTTGCTAAGGTTTCACAGTTTTACTCATCTGCGAACTAGTATCTTTTGTTATTTGTCTAAAATATACACAAGTAAAACAACATGTATATCCAAAACAAGTATCAGACCAAAACAATAACAAACTTGTATAATCAAACAACATCAAAACAAAAGATTATCAAGATTTATAACAAAATTGCAACAATAATTTAACGAGAATCGCATCACTTTTGTTTGGAATACAATTAAACCCTTATTTCTAAACCATAAACCTTAAATCCTAAAGTAAATACTCTTCTAGTGATCAGTTCTGGGATCAGTAAATAGACGAGTCTCATTGGAGGAAGTTTGAAACTGATTAATGAATGTACAAGGATATGCCTTCTAGCTAGGGGTGTCAATATAGGTTCGCGGGTTGTAAACGTGTCGTGTCGACTTACTCAGGTGACCCATTTATTCCAACCCTGACCCAACCCATTTAATAAATGGGTCGACTCGGCATGATTCGTTTAAGAAGCAGGTTGAACGTGTCAACCTGGCTAACCCATTTAATTTTGCAACTCTATACTAAAAAAAAATATTCAACTAAACAAAATGAAAAAGAAAACAAAAACATGCATAATTGCATATGAAAAAATAAAATCCAATACAAACTAATAAAACAAATTCAACAAGATAACATCAAAAGTCTAAAATCCAAAACTTACAAACAAAATAAAAAATTTCAATTCCAAATAACAAATAAACTAAAACTAAAACATTCAATTTAACTTAAACAACAACATAATTAGTATCTTGTTCATTAGTCTTTGATTCAATGCATTCCAACTGAGTTATCAATTTCTTTCAACCCATCCTGAACTATTAAATTTAGAATGTGAGCAGAGCATCTCATATGAAAAAAATCTTCACGGTTTAATAGACCACCCTTGCTATTCAATAAATTTTTCAACAAGTCCAAACATATATCATTTGCACTAGTATTATCTAAAGTGAGTGAAAAATTCCCCCCATCAATTTTCCAACCACACAAGAAATTATGAATTTTTTCATACAAGCTACATCATTATGTGGATGAGACAAATAACAAAAGTTTAAAATTCTCGTTTGGATATTCCAATCTTTATCAATAAAATGTCCGGTCAAACAGATATACCCATCTGTTGTAATAGAAGACCAACAATCAAAAGTTAGACATATCCTACTAGAAGTTGACTCAACAAAAGACTTACTTATGGCTAGAGACTGAAGTGTTTACCGGATGTCAATTAAGAGAGGCAGACAACATAAATTGTTAGGGAAAGAAAGTTGGAAACCTAACGTGTTCTGTAATCTACTAATCTGTATATATATATATATATATATATATATATATATATATATATATATATTAGAGTTAAAAATTAAAATTACTTTAATATCCATAAAACTTTTTTATATTTACATGATATATGGGTTAGATGGGTTATATGGGTCGGTTTAGATGGGTTTACGGGTTGGGTTGACACGAACCATAGACTCGTCTAAATTATACGGGTTACAACGAATTCGCGAGTCAACCTGCGACCCGACTCGTTTATTTTACGGGTTAGGCGTGTCGACCCATTTATGACCCAAACCCATTTATCTCAACCCTAATTCGTTTAATTTCCATGTTACGCGAATCGTGTTATCGTGTTGCGACCCTATGACAATCCTACTTCTAGCAATACCATGTGTTTTGTGATTTTGGCCCTGTTTGGGAATTAGCTGTTAGCTGTTAGCTGATTTGACTAGCTGATTTGATTAGCTGTTTGTGTAAACCTGTTTGGTAAAAATTAGCTGATTGATAATAGCGGTTTGTGCAAAAAGACGAATAAGGGTGTTAATTTGGCGTAGGAGAAGAGGGAGTCTATCTATTAGGGTTAAAGAAGTCCGTTAATTTTAATATTGCAAAACGCTAATTGAAAAAGCTCATTTTAAGAGCTTTTTCTAAATTAGCGTTTTCATCCCAAAACTCTCTCTCAAACCTCTCTCCACCAAACACTCCAATTAGCGGTTTCAGTGGTCAAACCTCTAAAGTTGGTCAAAACTGCTCTTTTTATCCTAAAACGCTCTTTACCAAACAGAGCCTTTCCCTAAGAACATTTAGTTTTTTTTTTTTTTTTTTTTCTATATATATAGTATATCTTATCCTAAAAGATAAAAATGAAAAGAAAAATACAGTTAGAGGCAATAATAGAGAAGTGACAAATTAAAGGCGGCCATCCTAAAGAACGCATATAATTACGTCAGCTTAATAATTTCATAAGAAATGATGTGATGTCATCTATACTACAAACAAACAACCTCATTTATCACAACTATAAAAGAACTCTATTATTGCTGGTTGAGAACAAACAAATTTTTTTTTTTTTTTTATCGTAAATGTCACAAATCATAATATTAATGGGTCTAATTTTCACAAGTTAAACTAATAGTAAGTGACTTGAGCCAAGTTAAAGTTAAAAAGTCCGAACAAAAAGCGACCTTAAAACATTTTCAAACGAATTTTAGAATTTTTTTTCTAAAAATAACATAAACAATTTGCTCTTAACCACTTAAGAGTATTTCTAAAAAACTTTTAGTATATTATCTAAAAATAATATAAACAATTGACTTTTATTAATTTAAGAAGTGACTAAGAGCATCTCCAATGAGAAATGCTCGAAATGGTGCTTGATGAGGTGAATGTTGCTTGAAAGCCATGTATTAGAGTAACAAGAGTTGTCTAAATGATTATGACAGTGTTTCCAATTTTTGGCACCCCAATGCACCGTTATTTTTTTAATATAAAAAATGATTTAATTGCCTATTATTGATGCAATTTTATGATAATACTTATGATTAAAATAAATTATACACTTTGTAGGACGAACGTTGATAACTTTTAAAGTTGCTTGACATTACAGCATTTAAAAAAAAATTACCCAAAAGTGATATGGTCGAAAGAGAAAGTAAAATATCATATTTTTTGGATTATGTGTTAAGTTTTGATAACATTTTAAGTTGCTTGCATTGGAGATGCTCTTATACATATATCATCTCCAACAATACTACTCATATTCTATCCTTATTTATTATTAAAATTATTATGTATTATTAGTGAGATAAAAAAGAGTACTCAATAATAAATTATTAATAAAAAATGAAATAAAAAGTGAGCTAGGAGATGATGATAAGACTCTTAGTGATGTGAGAAGTCATTGAGAGACTGTTAAAGTTGGTTTTTAACTTTATTTCCTCAAATTTTAAATTAAGAGTCCAACTAAGAGGTTGTTGGAGATGATCTAAGACATTAAAATACATGTCATCTCCACCAATACTCTTCATACGGGTAAATTACATATATGGTGTATAACTTTTACCATGTTTCGAAATTTAGTGTGCAACATTCATTTTGCACACCAAAATACACTACTTTATGGGTAATCTCCCAGTAAAGTGTACAATTGGGAATCATGGTCGGTCAACACGAGTCAACCTAATACATCACCAATTTTTAACCAATCTTTTAGCAAAAGTGGGACCCATCCATCTTCTCCAACCTAACATCTTCATCATCATTTTTTTAAGCATTTCCTCTCTATATTAAAAGAGAGAAGATAATGATAGAGATATAAGGTTGGAGAAGATGAGTGAGTCCCACTTTTGTTAAAAATTGGTGATGTGACAGGTTGACTCACGTTGACCGGTCATAATTTCCAGTTGTATATTTTAGTGGGAAGTCACCTATAAAGTGGTGTATTTTGGTGTCCAAAACTGAAGGTTATACACCAAAGTGTGAAACAATGTAAAAGTTGTACAACACGTATGTAATTTATCCCTCCTCATACTCACTTCTTATTTTCTTATTAATAAAATTATGATCCATTGTTGTGTTTACTAATATGGAGAGGAGAGAGTCCTTAATAATAAACATGTGACACTTATAAATTCTAAACCACCACTCGGGAAAGAGAACACGTAGATTCATTACGGAGAACCTATTATCGGCACGACCTAGTCTTAAGGTCTTAGCTCGAGAAACCTACATAGACCCTATTAAAGAATCGACCTATTACTACAATCACATCCAATCCTATGAATCACGGACCAAGTGAGCTTGAGGGATATTGAACCCCGATATACGGGCACATATTCACATATCAACAAATGACACGTAACACGATCCGCTTCAAAGCTTATAACCACCTCTCATAGCTTAATTACACCATAAACAGAGTAAGACGTTCACTAAGATACACTACTTCATTCATTAAGCTTATAATTATAGCTTTGATTTACTGTTGTGATCATCATCAAGTCTTTACACAAAGCTGACTTAGACATCATATCGAGTTAGTCAAAATCCACCCCCCAATTTGATCTTATTTCTGTCTTATTGCAGGTTTACAAGTGGAATTACAGGATTCAGCCACATCAAATTGGTATGATGAATGTGGAAAAACATAACAATGGATCGTTTAAATAGTTCCATCTAGTTCTAATCCTGCATCATACTCCCTGCATCTGGAGTCCAAAGAGCGTAGAAAGAAGAAGCCCACTGTAGGTGCCGTGGCCTCGTCCGGGCGGACCGGGGGGTGGACACCGTTGACGACAGATGCTGTGATTGGCGCCGAAAGCAACCAATCGCGGAATCAAGCTACTCGACAGGGCCGAAGCTCGGAGTATGGAAGAGTCGCCACCCACGAATGGAAAAATGAACACCGATCCCTTGCGGGAGACCGGTGTGGGTTCGGGAAACTTAGGTACGAGCCGAGAAGGCTAGCTCCTTTCCGGAGAAAGGCTACTAGGCACCCCGACATCGCCCGGTTATGAACCACCGGCCTCCTACTTAGCGTGTTAGGAGATAACGGACTAATCGCATATTTCTTTAAGTTTAAAATTCATTTGAAACATTTTCTTTCTCGCTTTGAAAACCGTTTTGAGCATATATTATTGAAAGCCATTTTAGTAAAGAATCACCCATTTTGCATAAATTTAAAGTATATAGGAGAGAGAGGGAGAAGAAAGAATTGATTTATTCACAGTGTGATTTATGCTTCGTATTATACATTAAATCTACACTAATCTCTCTCCCAAAAAAACGAGTTTATTTACATGGTTCGTACCTCAATCGTCGTTGGAACGATTTAGGTATGTTTTAAAACCCCGTTAATTTACATGATGTTCACTCGAATCGCCGTTGGAACGACTCGAGCGTTTGAAAACGTTGAGCAAAAAGTTTTAACAACAAAAAGCGTGATTAAGCATACAAGTCCATTTATTTTTGTACAAAACCTTTTGATTGAGAAAACGATTCAAAACTCCATTATTTACAAAAAAAAACAATTTTAATTACAAGGTTCGCTTAATCCGTCGTTGGAACGAATTAAGGTTTTAAAACATAACATTTGAGGAGTCGTTTGAAAACGATAAAGAATTAGAAAAAAACTTTTTAATTACATTAGGAACCTCTAGAAACCATTAGCTTGAATAATTAAGTTAAAATCTCTTTTTGTGGTTTATTTTCCCCTTTTTCACTCAATTTACTCCTCACTTAAACATAATCACAATAATGAACCAATTAAACCAAAATTCACCAAGTAAAACCCATTTAAAATATATACCCATAAATGTCAAAAGAATAAGAAAAAGAATATATACATATATATATATACATTTTTAACTAAAAATAATGATATATCTATAGATTTAAAGAAAAACAAATAAAAGATACTATATTACATTATTAAGTATATGCATAATAATGAAAATAGGAAATACTAAATATAATACCTTCTTTATCCTAGTTAAAGCTATGTAAAAATAATGGGCAAAACTCCAAAATAAGAGAATATCATTTATCCCAAAATGGTTTCACCTAATAATAGCTAATATAAACCAAATAACCCAAAAACTATATATATATATATATATATATATATACACATTTATTACCTTATAAAATTAAATCCAAACGAATTAAATTTCAACATGAAATAAATAGCTATATAATACATAATTAATAGTTATAGGACCCAAAAATAATTTTCATAAATATATTACATAATTATATACTTATATATATAAGAATCAAATGCCAAAAAGTTGAGAAAATGGGTTTAAAAGGATAATTTTCGGATTCCAGCAGATTACCGATGGAAAATCCGTCGCTGATCTGCTGTTAGTGACAGAAAAGGCAGAATATCAATAGCAGTCCCTATACTTTCAGATTTATTCAAACACTTTAGATTAGATCTATTCTATCGTTTTGGACCTCTGAACTACCCAAATTGGATCATAGTCTATAACGGAGACTCCTAAAACGATGTTTTATTTCAAAACGTTATTTGGAAATATCTTTAAAATTTATAATTACAACGTTTTGATCCCGATCTACCCTCAAATTGGGTCATGGTTCGTGTTGGGATGTCAAAATGAGGGTTTTTTATTCAAAACAAAAACATTTGCTTAATACGAGACGGAAATTAAATAAGCGCGGAAAAATAAATAAACGTGATAAATAAATAACTAAATAAACAAATAAAACTATATCCTAAAAATAAATAAATGAATCGAATAAATAAAATAAATAAATAAAAACGAGTCTAGTCCTCGGATAATACCTCAAGATCGGTATTGACAGCTGGTGTCGGTTGATTCCACGAATTATGATTTTTCGGTGTTTTTGATATTTTGGTAAAATATTTAACTTTTAGGAAATTCGGATTTTTTAGGAAAAAAAATATTTTTCCCAAAAAATTACTTTCTCTCTCTAAAAAATGTTTTAGAGTGAGAGAGTCCCAAAAATCCTCCCTCCTCAAATGCATGGGGATCCGTGCCTTTTATAGGCATGGATCCCAAGAAGATTTGGGCGTCGCCCGATGGGAATTGGGCGACGCCCAAATCATGTTGGGCGGACGCCCAACTTAAGTTGGGCGCGCGTGCCCAACAGCCCTTGGGCGTTCGCACAACTAGTTTGGGCGTCCGCCCAAGTCGCCCGATGGGAATTGGGCGACGCCCAAATCATGTTGGGCGGACGCCCAAACTAGTTGTGCGAACGCCCAACTTAAGTTGGGCGCGCGCGCCCAACAGCCGTTGGGCGTTCGCCCAACCTCGTCGGGCGTTCGCCCAACGAATGTTGGGCGTTCGCCCGACGTTGTTAGGCGTCTGCCCAACGAGCATTGGGCGTTCGCCCGACGCCGTGGGGCGTCCGCCCATCAAACGTCGGGCGACGCCGACGTGCCTCGGGCTGCGCCCAACGTTCGACGAGCAATGTCCGTCGTCCGACGGGCGACTTTCGACACCCGGCCCGTCGGGCGGGCATGCGACGTGTCGCGCGCCATTATTTACGGAACGACGATTATCGCTGGGAGCGACATTGGTCATTCATCGGCCAACACCCGACTTCCGGGGCCTTCTTATACATCGATACGACGATGAACATGCCCGACCTTACTCAAGAGACGCTGAATTTGTTAGCGGGGCTATCACATGCCGGCTCTCCGAGTTTCCCCTTGATTTTTAAATTTCCTAATTAATGGAATCAACCGCTTTAGCCGTTTGTCGTGGGTTTTCGTCACAGGTCCTCCGACTCGGTGTCTACAGTTGCCCCTACTTTTCTATCTTGATAGTGATGTGTGTGTTTTGAAAACATTTTTCGCTAACGCAGCACATACAATGGAAATATATTAAAGTAAAAGACACATATAGAGTAGGAGGAGGAATACTTGATCTCCGCGCCGCACGCTCCTACCTTGTCTTCGATCTTCGCCTTGTCTATCCCGTCCTTGCCTTTGAATCGGCTGCCGGCGGACGCTCCTCCTAGGGACCCTAGTCTAAATCGACCGCAGGTAAATGGCTCTTTCTAGCAACCCTAGTCATCGACCGCGGGTAAAATGGCTCTCTCTAGCAACCTCGATCATCGACCGTAGGTAAAATGGCTCTCTCTAGCAACCCTGGTCATCGACCGCGGGTAAACTGGCTCTCTATAGCAACCTCGGTCATCGACCGTAGGTAAAATGGCTCTCTCTAGCAACCCTGGTCATCGACCGCGGGTAAAATGGCTCTCAATAGCAACCTCGGTCATCGACCGTAGGTAAAATGGCTCTCTATAGCAATCTCGGTCATCAACCGTGGTAAAATGGCTCTCAATAGCAACCTCGGTCATCGACCGTGGTAAAAATGGCTCTCAATAGCAACCTCGGTCATCGACCGTAGGTAAAATGACTCTCTTTAGCAACCTCGGTCATCGACCGTAGGTAAAATGGCTCTCTATAGCAACCTCGGTCATCGACCGTGGTAAAATGGCTCTCAATAGCAACCTCGGTCATCGACCGTGGTAAAATGGCTCTCAATAGCAACCTCGGTCATCGACCGTAGGTAAAATAGCTCTCTTTAGCAACCTCGGTCATCGATCGTAGGTAAAATGGCTCTCAATAGCAACCTCGGTCATCGATCGTAGGTAAAATGGCTCTCTCTAGCAACATTGGTCTCTAAATCGACCGCGAGTAAAATGGCTCTCTCTAGCAACCCTGGTCTCTAAATCGACCGTAGGAAAAATGGCTCTCTTTAGCAATACTGAATTTCAAGACACTGACGTCTGTATTTTTTACTGGAGCTACTGTCTCGTGTATTTGATTTGTTGGTAGGAAGGTCCTTATCTTTTCGTCTGGAACTTTTAAGACTAAAAATTATTTTTCTGTTGACTGTTGTCTGTATTTTGACTGGCGCCACTGTTCTGTAAATTTTGGCTATCGTCTGGAGTCACTTTCTTGGGGTATTGGTCACTGCCTGGCAGAAACGCAGGCTGAAACGGACTGCAAATCGGAGGTCTGTGTACCTGGTAATTAATTATTTACTTTTTACATTTATGTCACGTCGTACCTTTTTCGCTTATTACGAAAATGCCATTCTCTTTCCTTATAAAAGGGTGGTGGGGTTCATTTCCAACCCCACACCCTCTCTCTCTCTCACTAACATTATAGTATTCTCGTGATGGGGCCGAGTAGATACGATGGCACAAAGGGTATGGAAGCGGTTTTCGAGGACTTGGCTAGAATGGTTCCTTTCCAGAACCCTGATTCTCACCTTAGTCGGACCAACATTAACCGGGTAAGTACCCCCTTATTTTTTACTTGTCAAGACTTCTAGGCTTTAGCAACCCCATTTGAACGTTATTCGCATGCTAACCCTTAAAACTGGTTATAGGCCTTTTAGTTAGAAAGCACGAACTCTTATGCATGTGAGCAATACTTTGCGATTTTTGGAAAGAATGTGAACTATATACATGTGAATAGTAAAAATGCGAACAATGCATGCCAACAGTAAAAACGTGAATAGTGAAAATGTTAATAGTGCACGTGAATAGTAAAAATGCGAACAACGTATGTGAATAGTAAAAACGTGAATAGTGCATGTGAATAGTAAAAACGTGAATAGTAAAAACGTGAATAGTGCACGTGAATAGTAAAAATACGAATAGTAAAACGTGAATAGTGCACGTGAATAGTAAAAACGTGAATAGTGCACGTGAATAGTGCTAACCCATCCTTAAAAACTTGTATAGGCCTAAGCTCTCCGCAAGCACGCGAGAGAGTGGAACCCCAAAGAATAATGAATTTAATTAAACCCTAAACGAATGACCCTATGGACGAAACTCTAGAAAATGACTATCTTAACCACGAGAACTTGCTAGGTTAAATTTAGACGAAATTTAAAGAACGACTAGGTAAACTGAATGACTTAGGCTTAGTCCATCTCTCACTTGTACCGTTTCTTCTAGACTATTGGTGTTTCTGGATCTACCGAGGGCATCCACTCCTGGTATGCCTTGCTTCCGACGGCGGTCAGAGCCCGCGTGCGAGGGTTGGGTTTCGAGCCTTTTATTCTGGCGCTGCCTCGTGCCAACGGCGTGTGCGACAAGTGCGGCTTTCGCGCCCTTTGTGAGAGGTGGGTGGATTCGACTCACACCTTTCACCTTCCGTTTGGAGAGATGACGATCTCGCCTCGCGACTTTTCCCTACTGACCGGACTACGATGTAGTGGTACTCCGGTCCCTCTTTGCTATGATATGGTGCGTCCCAGGGTCGACCCTGATGAGTTGGCCGCATTGATTGACCCCGGAGTCTTCACAGGTGTCGGGTTGTCGGGTCTACACCGGCGAACTTTATCACCACCTACAGCTTGTTGAGTCGTCGAGACTTTTATGATCGAGACGATACTGACCGGGCCACTCGTAGTTTTCTCCTGTATACCTTGGGCGAGACGGTTTTTCGCACCAAGAGTGGGACCATACATGCAGGTCTCATCCAGGCCTTCCGTGACTTAGATGCGGTGTCCTCATACGATTGGGCTGGAGCCGGCTTGGCGTACCTTTATCGATTCCTGTATCTGACTTGCCGGAGGCGCAAGGACTTCGGTGGTTATACTTTCGCCCTCCTGGTGCTTTTTTTATCCCTGGCTTGTCCTTTATTCTTTTCATGATTTTTGCTTCTGACGCCGGTTTTTACGAGCAGGTTTGGGCTTATGAGAGGAGGATTCTCCCGAGTGCCCGCAGGAGTAGACCGCGCGAGGCTACGCTTTCACTTATGGCGAGGTGGATGGACTTTGACTTGAGCGTCGAGAGGAGGCGGACGGTGGCACGATTCCTATCATGGATTGAGACACAGAGCCTGGGACAGGTGAACGTGTCCTGACTATGCTGGATTTTTGTTCGTTCTTGTCTGACTTTTCTTATGTTTCAGATCTCTTTTAGATGGGACGACCTCGACTTCGGTCCCGATTACATCTATGTCACCCGCATCCAAGGGCAGCAGTGTGTACTCACCGGCCCGTGCGTGCGAGCGTGGTATTTAGGCGACAAGAGTTTTACCGGGGTTGACGCCACACATTGGACTCCAGGCGAGATCCCCGTATCCATGTTCGCGGTAAGGATCATGCCCCTACAGGAGATACGTCGTGGTTTGACTCGCCAATTTGTGCCTCGGGACGTGTGAGACCACGCAGGGGGTCGCGCCCACTATTTATCGACACTGTTGACTCTAATGGACCCTCCTGAGGTCACGATGGACGTGGATCCTGCGGAGGACATGTTTTCGGCGGCGGCCGTCGCTGAGGTCTTCGGCCTAGAGGAGGTTCCGGTGAGTGCTTGACTTATTTATTCTTTATTTACGAGATAGTTAGGGGTATTCATTTTGCCTTTGCTTGCAGGAGGGTTCCTTGAGGAGTGCTTTGACGTCGGATTTTTTTGATGGTACCCGAGCCGGGACATCTGCGAGCGAGCCTTCATATCATGCGGGCGAGTCCTCAGGCGCCGCCCGACCAGAGCAGCTCTACCTTGGTGCACCCTTTCCGACCTCCGGGAGAGAGTATTCGGTGGTTCGTTATGGCGAGGCGGGCATGGCCTACTCCGACGTTGAGACAGCCCCTCCGGTTTTCACCTCGATGGTGCCGTTCGATCCCCCTGATGCCCTCCATACCTCGAGGGAGACTTGCACTGACTTCGTGGGATTATCCGATTATTTTCGAGAGCGGCTCAACCTGCGTTGCGCCAGCCACCTGGTAAGTATTCTTATTTTATTATAGTGTAGTGAAATGTATGCATGTGATGCGCCTATGTATGTATAACTTCCGTTGTTGTCTATTTTGGTGTGTTTTTTTTTTGTTTGCAGAGCGATCTTCATGCTAATGATCAGCGGTTCAGCGAGTCGCAGCGGGATGCCGATGCTAGGGTCGGACGCGTCTACCGAGAGAGAGATGCTTATTAGGCGGAGATGATGCGAGTGGAGACCGAGGGGCGTCTTGCCGCTGAGGAGGGTCGTCGGGTTGCCGAGGAGGCCTTAGCCGTGGAGCGGGCTTCACATTTGAGGGACTTCGAGGACTTCTGGGATTTTCCTCCTTGATAGGCCCATTATTCGTAGTTTTCTCATTAGTATTACCCCGATGTATAGCTTGTATATAGGGAGAGGGGTGGATAGGATGTAGGCTTTTTATGTGAAAGAGGTAGGAAATGTATAACTCATGATTCATAATACAATGCATTCAGTAGATTATAATGATTCCAATCATCCTCTTCAAATATATTCATGCCTTTATTTATTTACAAACAACAGAAATACTTAGCCGCTTATACATTATTTTTATGATTGCTCAAGATATAACTACTGTTACCAGGGCCCGCCTTTTTTCGGTTTTCAGATCCCAGTGATTTTTCAACTCTCCTTTTATTATCCCAGAATTTTCAAATGAGTGCCCTTTCGGGTTTTCACCCATTGGGATGTCCCTTATTGTTGCATAGGTCGCCCTTTGCGGGTTTTCAACCTATCGGGAATTTTTATTTCTTTTTTTATTTCTTATTTATGAAAAGTATTTCTTAAGCCTATCCAGATTGGTAGGTTCGGAGAACGCCATGCCGTCCATAGTAGTTAGCTTCACCGCTCCTTTGCTTAGTATCTTCTTTACAAGAAATGGTCCTTCCCAGTTTGGCCTAAACTTGCCCTTAGGGTCGATGTGCGTCATCCGGATCTGTTTCAGCATCATGTCTCCCTCTCTGATAGGATTAACCTTAACCCTTTTGTTGAAGGCTCGGGCCATCCTCCTCTGATACAGCTGCACATGGTAAAGGGCCTCCATCCTTTTCTCGTTGACCAATGCCAACTGCTCATACCGCTTCTTCACCCATTCCGCCTCGGGAATTTCTGCTTCTACTGCGATTCTCAACGATCGCTTTTCAATCTCAATCGGCAGGACTGCTTCTGCCCCATACACTAAGGAGAACGGCGTTGCCCTAGTAGATGTTCTAACGGTCATTCGATAGGCCCACAAAGCAAGCGGAAGCTGTTTGTGCCAATTCCGGTGTAACTCCACTGTCTTAACGAGAATCCTCTTAAGGTTCTTATTAGCCGCCTCCACTGCACCATTAGCTTGCGGGCGATATGGAGAGGATCTATGATGCTCAATACCGTATTCCTGGAAGAGACTTTTCACTTCTCCTTAAAACTGAACCCCGTTGTCCGTGATCATATGGTGAGGCACCCCAAACCTGGTGATTAGGTGTTTTTCGATAAACTTCCTCATCTGCTTAGATCCCAACTTGCCAAACGATTCTGCCTCTACCCACTTGGTAAAGTAATCAATGGCGACTGCAATGAATTTGTGTCCATTTGACGCATTAGGCCTCACCTCTCCGATGATATCAATGCCCCAAGCTGCAAACGGCCAAATGGGTGCCAACATGTGCAGTTCCATAGCTGGCAAGTGATTACAATCTCCGTGGATTTGACAATCATGGCATTTCTTCGTATATTCATTGCAATCTCTTTCCATGGTGAGCCAATAGAAGCATTGCCTTATGATTTTCTTTGCTAACACTGCTCCTCCCATATGGGCTCCACAAATTCCCGAGTGCACTGACTCCATCGCTTCACGGGCTTCTCCCTAGTCTAAACATCTCAATTGTAACCCATCGGTGTGCCTTTTGTAAAGCAGATCGTTGTGAATGACAAATTGCTGAGCTAACCTTCTGATCACAGCCTGATCCCTAAGTTCTGATTCTGGCGGGTAAGTCCCATTTTTCATGAAGTTCACGATATCGAAATACCAAGGCTTTTCATCCGCTCCCAATAACATCACGTCTTCATAGTAGACCTGGCAATTATCGTGTTCGAGTCGTGTTCGTGTCGTGTCATTTTGGGTTCGTGTCACAAAAGAGTAAACCCAAACCCAACCCAACCCAAAAACTTTCGTGTCAAAGTCGTGTTAACCTGTTCGGGTTAGTGTCGATTTCGTGTCGTGTTTTCGGGTTACATGTAATTTTGTTATGCATATATATTAATAATAACTCATAAAAATATAAAAAGATATGGTACTGTTTTTAAACGTTTTATATCATTTTTAGATTAGTATGTTAACAATAATTATCGAAAAATTCGATAATATCATGTTAGAGGGTCATGTAATGTGTTTATAACAATTTAGGAAATTCAAATCAATATTTTCAATTAATAATTATAATTTTATTATCTTTATTAATAAAGTGACATAAAAACACGAGAGAATATAACAATAATTTTCAATATCCGTGTCAGTTTCGTGTTTTCGGGTTGACACGAAAATGACACGAAAATTAACGTGTCATTTCGTGTCGTGTCAACTTTTGTGTCGTGTCATAAAACCCTAAACACTAACACTAAAAAAGCATGTCGTGTTCGTGTCGTGTCATCGGGTCGTGTGTCGCTTTGCCGGGTCTACTTCATAGCATGGTTTGTGGGACCTCCTCAACACCAAAGGCTTCGAGGCAAGGTTCCGAGGATTATCCCATACTGACACTAATGTGGCCAAAGCATCCGCCGCTTGGTTCTGCACTCGAGGAATATGATAAAAGCGACACTCACCGAACCTCTGTGCTAACCCCCCTAGCTGATCTAGGTACGGGCGTAATCTCTCTTCTCTTACTTCCCAATTTCCTTGGGCTTGCTCGATAATTAACTTTGAGTCACCCCAGACTTCAACATATGACGCTCCCAGTGCCGCTAGTGACTCTAACCCATAGATGCATGTTTCGTACTCGGCCATATTATTAGTGAGAGGGAACGATAACTTCTTCGCCATTAGAATCCTTTCCCCTTCTGGTGAGATAAGTAGCACTCCTACCCCGGCTCCATTCGAGTTAACCGCTCCGTCAAAGAACATTTTCCACGGTATAACTTCTATTGCGTTCAAGTGTTCATCGGGGAAATCATAGTTTATCTCCTCCTCTTCCGCATTTAGAGGCTGATTGGCCAGAAATTCTGCTACGGCTCTCCCTTTGATAACCTTTTTCGTTACATATTCGATGTCGAATTCTGACAATAACAACAATCATCGGGCTAGCTTCCCTGTCAGGGACGGAGTTCGGTACAGATACTTCACGGGATCCATCTTGGAAATAATGATCACTTTGTAAGACTGAAAATAGTGCCGCAGCTTCTTTGTTAACCATACTACGGCCACACATGTTTTTTCGATCATATTATACTTGAGCTCGTATTTCAGGAACTTCTTACTCAGATAATACATCGCATGCTCCACACCGATATCCCCTTCCTGGGCCAGCATTGCTCCAATTGATCGCTCCTCGATCGCTACGTATAGGAGAAGTGGTTTTCCAAGTTTAGGCGGTCTCAAAACTGGTGGATTAGTCAAATAGTTCCGGACCCTCTCCAATGCTTGCTGGCACTTATCATTCCAAACCGTGGGTTGATCTTTCCGTAGTAGCTTAAAGATCGGCTCGCAGATCGTGGTGAGTCGTGCTATGAACCGACTGATATACTGAACCTGCCCCAGGAATCCTCTTACTTCTTTCTCATTCTTTGGTGCTGGCATTTCCTGTATGACCTTTACTTTATCGGGATCCACCTCAATCCCCTTGTTACTGATTATGTAGCCTAAGATTTTCCCCGATGAAACACCAAAGAAGCACTTTTTCGGGTTCAATCTCAGCTTGAATTCTGCAATTCGGGCCAAAAACTTCTCAAGCGCGGCGAAATGCCCCTCTCTCATCTCCGATTTGACCATCATGTCGTCCACATAGACTTCCACTTCCTTGTGTATCATATCGTGGAACAGTGCCGTAGCCATTCGTTGATAAGTTGCCCCGAAGTTTTTCAAACCAAATGGCATTACTCTATAGCAGTACGTCCCCCACTCAGTTGTGAACGAGGTCTTTGCTTTGTGCTTCTCGGCCATCTGAACTTGCATGTAGCCCATGAAACCATCCACGTTTGTGTGTAAGACGCTGGATGCTGCACTGTCAATCAATACATCGATGTGAGGCAATGCAAACTCATCTTTGGGGGCAAGCCTTGTTGAGATCTCTATAATCGACGCACATTCTCACTTTACCGTCTTTCTTCGCGATTGGCACTACATTGGCGACCCACGGAGGATAGTCGATTACTTCGATAAAACCTGCCTCTAACTGTTTCTTCACTTCCTCTCTGATCTTATCTGCCCATTCCGACCTCATGCGTCGGAGTTTCTGTTTCACGGGTTTACCATCGGGGTATGTTGGAATACGGTGAGTTACGATTGATTGATCGATTCCTGGCATATCTTCGTACGTCCAAGCAAACACTATTTCGTATTTTTTAATTATTCTCTCAAATTCTTTCCTCTCTTCAATAGTTAATTCTTGAGCAATTTGTATAAGTTTAGGATTTTCATCCGTGCCAAGATTGAAAGTTGACATTTCTATTGTATTGATTTCAAATGTAGGCATGTTATATGAATGAGAATGCATGGAATGATCAGAATCAACATCAAGCAAGTAAGCAAAATCAGAATTCATTTCATTGATAGTATTGGCGAGTACATCATCAGATTCAAATAAAGCAGTAATACAATTGTCATCAACCGGGTTTTTGGGTTTCTCATAGGCCTTGGAGGTACCGGGCTCGTCCACCGCTCCCATAGTGGCTTCCATTGTGATGACCTGCTCCTCGGCATTCAGATCTAACATCATGATCTCCTCGACGAAGCAGCTTGCCTCCCCTTTGCCCCAACTGGTGACATCGTTGAAGATCTCAAAGCCTGGCTGAATCTTTCCTTCGGTGCTAGTCCACGACTCGGGGGTTCCAGAATAAACCTTCCCGTGGCCCTCATTCACAAAATACTTCTTTAGACCCACTTTTCCCTCACCGCCTGTGTTGGACGGACCTCCCAGCTCATATCCCAAACCCCTCCGGGTTTTCTGACTCTTGAAGTCCGGAGATTCTGGCAACCCTTGATGGTGTGCTCCCAAGCCCATACCGGGGATGAAACCCCCTTTCATCATCTTTATCACGTCGGTGGTCATGCTGGACTCGTAGATCCCGGAAACCTAGAATCCGGGGAAAAGCTGAGGCTCAATTCCCAATGCCACCACCAAACTCAGTTTCTCGGCTCGGATGTTCACTATCTCCTCCCCGTAGGGGAACTTGATCATTTGATGGAGCGTGGAGGGTACACCTTCCAACTTGTGGAACCATGGACGTCCCAACAATACAGCAAAAGTTACCGGTATATCCAACATGGTGAATTCAGTTTCCTCCTCATGCGGCCCCACTTTTAGCTTAGCCTTGAAAACTCCCTCGATGTGGCGACGACTATCATCGTAAGCTCGAATTATAGTCTCCGAGGCCATCAAATCTCCTTTCTCTATCCCCAACTTGGATAGCAGCTTCAACGGACACACGTTAATGGCCGATCCATCATCAACCATCACACAGCTCGTCCTCTTCCCATTTATCTCAGCTCGGATGTACAAAGGCTTGTTGTGAGCCTTCCCTTCTTCCGGGAGATCTTCATCGGTGAAGGTGATTTCAGTTCTCTTCCGGGCCATGATTGCCCCTACTAATGCCGCGGGCTCAGTATCGGTAGAAATGACCAAATTCTGCAACTCTTTCATCAAATTCTCACGGTGGTACTTAGAATGGCACAAGACTTCCCACACTGTAGACTTAGCTTGTGTTTTCTTCAACTGCTCGAGGACTTGATCATCCGGCTTGGGAGCCGACCCTTCTCCCACCTTAGTTTCCACCATCGGCGCCTTTCCCTCGGCCACTCGACCTGATCTTGTCATAACGGCAATCTCCGGCTCATCATCAGATTCATCCCAAATATTGATAGGAATTCTTTGATCGATATCCTCCTCCTCTAAGGAACTTTCCCAAATGTCCACGACCATCAGATCCATTACGTGAGGGACGTTCGGATTCAAATAGAAGGGATCTGCCGATCCATATATAGCCCAGCCAACCAATTCGTCATAATTTCTGAGAAATACTCTATTCATCCTTCTTGCCGCTATCGGAGTAGCGCCTCTCTGTATGCACATGAGCTGCACCTTATCACTCATCGTTTCTTGACACTGCTCGTAGTGGTACCTCCACCTCCTAGCGTAATCCGCAAATGGTTCCTCGGGGAATTGCCTGATCCTATCCAGATCTTCTAGGGATCCCGTCCACGGAATGTACATTTCATATCTCGACACAAACGCATCCCGAAGAGGTATCCAATGACCCATTTCTTCTTCCGATAGCCCTTGGTGCCACAACAAGGCTTCCCCTATGAGAGTTTCCGGGAAGTGTTCATGTAACTCATTCTGAGGGAATCCAGCGTCATACATATGATTGCGGAATAACTTCGCGTGCTCAGCGGGATCCCGATATCCACCATACTTGGGCATTGCTAACACCGCTTCAGGCGTCTCATAAGAGGGCGAATCCAGTGTTTGGTTCGCAAGCATCCATACCGTATATTCCTTAATGAACCTCTTGGTCATCGCGGCCCAATCACACTTGATACGCATCGGAAGAGACATATACCACATCAGCGGCTCCCCCATTAGTGAATTACAAAACAGACTGGTGATCTCTTCTTCATTAAAACCCAAAGGCCCCATGGCCGACAAGTAGAAGTGCAGGTGTTCCATTGGATCCTTGTTGCCGTTATACTTACTGACAGCTGGCAACGGACGTTTAATAGGTCCAATTTGCAGCGCAAAGCGCTCCGCGTTCCTATCCTTAGCTTTCTTGTACTTCTCTAGAAATAGATCGGACAACTGTTCCCAATCATGCTTGCAGGAGTCGGGCAATGAGTGGAACCACCTCAAAGGCTCGCCTATCAACGAATGGTGGAACCACTGAGCAACCCCGTCCACCCCAAAGGATTCAACAAACATATCATGCATATACTCGCGCAAGTGCACATCGGGATTCTCCACCCCACTGAATAAACTCAACTCTGGCACGATAGTTCGAGACGATCCTTCCCCGGTCTCCTCGGCACTATCTTCATCATACGGTGCTCCGCCGTCTAGTCCTTCATCCATTGGTTTGTCCGCCTGCTCCTTGCCAAGAAAGGACAGATATAAACCATTTCCCACATTACTCTTCTCATCGGAGTCCAACAACTCCTCTTCGTTTTCCCCAAAGGATTCGATAACCAAACTCTCTTCAAGCCTAGACCCGATCATGCTCACCCTATGGTTAGGCAATAGATTACGCCTAGTGGAAGGGTTCGTTGACGAAGGATCAGCTATCTTCTTCTCCTCAATCAAATCTTGGATCTCGTGCTTCAATCTCTCACAGTTCTCGATATTGTGCCCATAATTACTGTGGAACTCGCAGTATCCCCTAGCTTGTATTTGCGGGGTAGTTTGTGCCTTGTTATAAGGAGTAAGAGCTTTCAACAATCCCTTTTTCTGCAATCGCTCGAAAACTTTTGCGTAGGTCTGATCAAACTTGGAAAACTGCATTTTCTCGATAGCGTTGAGTTCAAGCATTTTCACTGCGGCAGGTTCTGTATTTGCGCTCGGCCCTCCGGCACTATACCCAGACTTCGTCCACTTAGTATAAGCTTTCTTCGGCTCACCGTCCCCCTCAACTATCAATGCCCAACTATACATCTGATTGAAATCAGAAAAAGGCATATACCGCTGTAGACACCGGGGTTGGAGGACCGATGAAGAAAAATCATAAAAAGGGATCCAAATCAGTCGATTGAAATAAATGATGAGTCAATAAAAAATAAAAAAAAATGTTGTTCGAAGGAACCGTGAAGACCGGTTTGATTGAATTCGGAAATCGAATCGAGATGACGGGCGAATCGGTTCCGCGAGTGAAATCTTAAATCGTCTCGCCGAGTTCGGGGTATTTCACGCCCTTTTCCTATTAATTTTATTATTAATAAAATCTCGGGACGATAGAGGGTTTTATTTTGGTATTCGAGCAATCCAAAAAATATATACATGGTTTTGTAAAAAGATCGATTTTATAAAAAGCTAATTTTATAAAATCGGTTTTGACAAAAATCATTTTCGATGAAAATCGTTATGGATTTTGGTTAATTTTAGGTGTATTTTATTTGTTTAACTATTTATTTTTATTATTTTTATTATTATATATATAAACGTGGCCCCGTCGGGGGCCGCTATTTTCGTCACGGGCCGTTGGACGGCCCGTGACGGGGCTGGGCCGCCAGGCCCAGCCCAATAGCACTTGGCTTTTGGCCAAGTGCAATTTCACTGCACTTGGCCAAAGCCAAGTGCTTTTATTTTTCTTTTTAAAAAAAAAAAAAAAAATAATAAAATAAAATAATAATAAAATAAAATAATAATAATAATAATAATAATAAAGATAATGATGAATAAGCTCATCTAGCTTGCTTTTGGCTCCAAGTTGGCTTGGAGCAAAAAATAAATGAAGTTTGGGGCTCCATTTACCTATAAATAGGATGGAGCCCAAGGCAAAAGAGAAGAAGAAATGAGACTCGAATCCCTGGAGAATTTCATCGAGACCCGAATTCGCCAAAAAATCCAAAAAAACACAACTCTAAAACTCAATCAATCGACCGATTTGGAATCCGTTACCAATCAAGAGGTAACAATCCGAGGAACTAGACCCATTTGTTCTTTATTACACTTTTGTTGTTTAGATCTACTTATTTACTTGATTTTTACACTTTTATTGTTTAGATTTGTTAAGTTAATTTTTCGTTTTGCGTTTGAACAAGTATTTGGTTTTGGTTTTGAAATAAAAACTTCGTTTGGATCCCGATACGAACCGTGACCCGATTCAAGGGTAGTTCGGGATCCAAACGTCGTAGATCCGTGTGTTTATAAACGTTTTGAACCATTATTTTCAATAAAACGTTGTTTTAGAATCCTCCGTTACAAACCATGACCCGATTTGGGGTAGTTTGGGGGCTAAAATGATGAAATAGAGTAGATCTGCCATTTTTATTAAATCTGAAAATTGAGGGATTGATTATGATATTTTGAGAATTTCTGTCGCAAACTGCAGTTTAGTGACGGATTTTCTGTCACTAAATCTGCTGTAATTTTTAAATAATTTTCTAAAGTGGGTTGCATTTATTTTGCCGGTATATACTATATTTCATTGATTGTGTTTTATATTACTTACTAATTTTCACTATTAACATATTCATTTTACTCTCCCTTTTATTTTATTATAATGATATAAATATACATATATTATTTCCATTTTCATTTTAACTTTTAATTCTTTCATTTTGCTATACATATAATTCACTTATTTTGTTATTAATAGGTTCTTACTTTATATGGGTATAAGGGTAGCATATATCTATTTTATGTATAGGTTTATTTAGGTTGGGTATTTTGGGTCCTTTTCGGATTTGATGTGAGAGCAGGGACTGTTTTTGATATTTTACAATTTATTGGTTATTGAGTTTTTTTTTATTAATTTGTAGGATGTGTTTTAAGGATAAATCCATAGATAAGGGTATATTAGAGTATTATTTTGTGTTTTAATCTTTTTTGGGGTTATACACACATATATTTAATAGTGTGAATAATATTGTCTTTTGGGCATTTTTCATTCTAACTACTTTTGGGGTTTATTAATATTTAAGGAGTATTTAGTTTATTAGTTTAGCACATTTAATAGGAAAAACTATTTTGGGAGGGTTATTTTCTATGAATCCATTATGTAAAAACTGTTTGGAGTTAAAAGTTATTTTCTTATTTATGAACCTTGTTGATTGTTTTTACATGTTTTTAATTAAAATAAAATGATATTATATCTAGTATTATTTTCATTATTATTTTTACCTATTAATAATCTTAATATATATATTCTATTTACCTCATTTTTAATCTATAGGTATAATTACCATTTCTACTAAAAATGTATATATATGTATATATTTCTTCTTTTCCCTTTGACATCTATATGTATATATTTCAAAGGTATTTGGTTGGGTGAGTTTTGGATTAAAATAGTTAATTGTTGTAAATATGTTCAAGTGAGGATTAATTTGAGGGAAAATGGGAAAATGAACTACAAAAAGAGATTCCAATTTGGTTACTTAAACTAAAGATTTCTAGAGGTTCCTAATGTAAATAAAAGGTTTTTAGTTCTTTATCATTCTCAAACGTCTTCCTAAAATATCACGTTTTGAAACCTTAATCCGTTCCAATGGCGGATTAAGCGAGCCTTGTAATTAAAAGCGTTTTCCGGAAAATAATAGAGTTTTGAATCGTTTTCCTATCTAAACGGTTTTGTACAAAAGCAAATGGACTTGTATGCTTAATCACGTTTTTGGTTAAAACTTCTTGTTCAAAGTTTTCAAAACGCTCGAGTCGTTCCAACGGCGATTCGAGTGAACATCATGTAAATTAACGGGGTTTTAAAACGTACCTAAATCGTTCCAACGACGATTAAGGCACGAACCATTTAAATAAACTCGTTTTTGGGAGTGAGCTTAGTTTAGAGTTAATATGTAAATTAAAGCACAAAACACACTATGAATAAATCAATTCTTCCCTCTCCCCCCCACTCTCTCCTATGTATTTTAAATTTATGCAAAATGGGTGATTCTTTACTAAACTGGCTTTCAATAACATGCTCAAAACGGTTTTCAAAGCGAGAAAGAAAAGGTTTCAAATGAATTTTAAACTTAAAGAAATATGCGATTAGTCCGTTATCGCCTAACACGCTGAGTAGGAGGCCGATGGTTCATAACCGGGTGATGTCGGGGTGCCTAGTAGCCTTTCTCCGGAAAGGAGCTAGCCTTCTCGGCTCGTACCTAAGTTTCTCGAACCCTCACCGGTCTCCCGCAAGGGATCGGTGTTCATTTTCCCATTCGTGGGTGGCGACTCTTCCATACTCCGAGCTCCGGTCCTACCGAGCAGCTTGATTCCACGATTGGTTGCTTTCGGCGCCAATCACCGCTTACGTCGCCATGAGGTGTCCACCCCCCGGTCCTCCCGAGAGATTAGGCCGCGGCACCTCGTCTAACAACCGCAGCTCATTCTTAATATACGGCAAGGTGTTGCCAATTACCATTCGGATCTGGTCCTGCTCAAGCGGCTTCTGCTTCATAACTGCCGCCTTGGCTCTCCACCTCCTCACAAAATCAGACAAAGACTCCCCAGCTTGTTGCTTAGTGCTCTCTAGCTCTTTCAACGTAACCTCAAGCATAGTGTTGAAACTATACTGCGCGATAAATGACTTTGCCAACTCTTTCCAATCTCTCTTTGTTACCAACGGCAACGCATGAAACCATACGAGGGCAGCCCCCTCCAGATAAGTATTGAATAATCCAAGAACTTGTTCCTCAGCCAGGATCGTGTGTTTCATCACTGCGACATACTGGTTCATGTGAGCCGTGGGATCCCCAGTTCCATCAAATTTCTTCATGTCAGGGAGCCGGAACTTCAAAGGCAAAGCAGTTGCCGACAAGCAATTCTTCAAATTATAAAAGTCCTGACTTCTAGAGCTTCCCCCACGCAGATCTTGCACCTCTTGAGTGATGTGTTGTTTCCACTCCTCTTCCTTAGCTTTCTCCTTCTCAAGCTGTTTCTGGATGTAATCCTGATAATCATCCTCATTCCCGAATCGGGGACCAATGTTCACATCATTCTCGGCGCGCTTACTACCACTCTTGTTGTCCTTCAACGCCAGCTCAGCTATCTGGGCCAAAATCGCGGCTAACTGATCGTTAATGTTGTTCACAGAATTCTCCAATTCGGCCACCTTTTCGTTGGTCGCAGACATACTGACCGAAGACTGAGTAGACTCGGACGAAGATGATTCAGAAGCCACAACTGCTGACTGTGACGGTTCGGAACTGACAATCTGTAACTGGTCGAACTGTCTGACTAGCCGATTACTCTCACAGAACCACAACTGCTTAATGATGACGTCTGCGCGAGCGATACCCATTAGTATGTATGCATGATTTTATATGCATGATTCGTGGTGTGTGCATTTATTATTTACGGATATATAAGATAAGAAGAACAAACGTCAGTCTAATTACACGTATCACAACATCTCTCTTCCACCCTTATTCCTCCACACACTCGATGGTCCAAGTCTCTTTCCTAGGATTTTGGTTTGGGGCTCACATTGCGGTCCAAGGGACGCGTGATGCCGTCGATTATTGCGGAAAAATAAATCATTCATCAAACAATACAATTCGTTTTAACGCATCAGCGTTCCGTGACTAAGATATCGACCAAATTGGATTGTCCTTTTGAATAACTCATCTTTGGTTATTTCACGAGACACATTAGTTCGGGTTTTGACTCCCTTTGAGCGTATCTCGGATTTTAGACATGGTACGAGTTATTCTTTCAGTTCAATCGTTCGTTATTGACAATGATTCGTCCCCTTTTATTCGCGTGGGTTCGTGTCTCGATTTTTGGATTACAACGGGATCTTTTGGATCTATCGAGAGATGTAACCACGTGTTTGTTTAGTGATGATATCACTTTTGGATTTTATTTTAGGGAACAGACTCATCGTGTAACGTGTTTGTTTCTTGCGTCAAAATCCGCTTGCTCGTTTTAGCTACGTGAAAAGACGGCGAGTCTTATTTGAGCGCACGATAATCTTTCGGCTAATAACAACTTTTTATTTCTTCCAATTTACGGGATATATCATCCTAGCGTGGTTATAGAAAATCAACATTTCGTTTAATCGCATGCTTATTCAAAGCGAGGATATTACCGTTCTTTTCATCTAGGCACGAGTTAAGAAAACATGCAGATCGGGCCATATTTCTTGTAGTTTTGGTAATGGTCGAAATGATCGAGCCATTATTCAAACCCATAGTCTCGTCCATATGGCGCAATTATGCGGTTTAGCTTAATTCGGCTTCGTGATTTTAAGCGGCGTATATACTCGTTCGAGGCACGTATTCAACGGCATTGGTTTATTTTCTTTAACTACTCTCGGGATTGACATATATCGTAGATACGGAATGATTTTGGTCATTTTTATTTTTATTTTTATTTTCTTAGTCACTTTTGCGGATACGTTCATTTCTCTTTAGAACAATGCAAGGTATAACGTAAGAGCTCATTTTTTTTTCGGAAGGGACGGGCCAAGTTTATGAAACTCTTTACGTTACGACAGGGTCGTTCAAAACAGAAATGTTCTTCATTTTCGTTTTGTCATAATCTCGCTTTATCCCAACGTATTTAAAGAATGTGAATAACGGCTATCGTTAATATAATCTTTTGAATCGAGATATAACTATCCTTACTACCAAACCGACTTGTACTAATACGTGCTTACGTCACAACGTATTTCCTGAATATGTACCTTCTTCGGGACACGGAAAGGGACCAGGCGGGTCGCACAAGTTCATTCATACGAGATGACTAAGTCGTCTTTAGTTCGAATCGTTTCGATGTTTTAGGGTAGTTTATATATCGGTTTAAGAGTATGTATTAACACATCGTTTCATTTCCTTTACATATTTTAGGATTAGACACGTATCATGGCAATTTGAAAACACGAATTGATTCATTTATCACATCAAAAATAGTAACGGGTAATCCTATGGCAACTTCTAAGGCTACTATATGCTGACACGGCTGATTGCGGGACCTCATAGGACCGCACAAATTCGCCCCTAACGAATGGATGGGGACCCTTTGGCGCCTTACTGCAAGGGGGAACTTACACTAGCCTCTTTCGAGCGACGAATGGACTCTCAATAGAGGTTTCACGGAAATTACCCAAAAGGTTTGCAATAATGCTTATGAATGCATACGAAAAGAAATAATACGATTCGTCCCCGTTAAGAGCTTAATACACGCCTTCCGGAATCAAATTTCTCGCTTCCCCAACAGAGTCGCCACTTGTAGGTGCCGCGGCCTCGCCCGGGCGGACCGGGGGGTGGACACCGTTGATGAAAGATGTTGTGATTAGCGCCGAAAGCAACCAATCGTGGAATCAAGCTGCTTGGCAGGGCCGGAGCTCGGAGTATGGAAGAGTCGCCACCCACGAATGGGAAAATGAACACCGATCCCTTGCGGGAGACCGGTGTGGGTTTGGGAAACTTAGGTACGAGCCGAGAAGGCTAGCTCCTTTCCGGAGAAAGGCTACTAGGCACCCCGACATCGTCCGGTTATGAACCACCGGCCTCCTACTTAGCGTGTTAGGCGATAACGAACTAATCGCATATTTCTTTAAATTTAAAATTCATTTGAAACCTTTTCTTTCTCGCTTTGAAAACCGTTTTGAGCATATATTATTGAAAGCCATTTTAGTAAAGAATCACCCATTTTGCATAAATTTAAAGTATATAGGAGAGAGAGGGAGAAGAAAGAATTGATTTATTCACAGTGTGACTTATGCTTCGTATTATACATTAAATCTACACTAATCTCTCTCCCAAAAAACGAGTTTATTTACATGGTTCGTACCTCAATCTCCGTTGGAACGATTTAAGTATGTTTCAAAACCCCGTTAATTTACATGATGTTCACTCGAATCGCCGTTGGAACGACTCGAGCGTTTGAAAACGTTGAGCAAAAAGTTTTAACAAAAAAAAGCGTGATTAAGCATACAAGTCCATTTATTTTTGTACAAAACCTTTTGATTGAGAAAACGATTCAAAACTCCATTATTTACAAAAAAAACAATTTTAATTACATGGTTCGCTTAATCCGTCGTTGGAACGAATTAAGGTTTTAAAACATGACATTTGAGGAGTCGTTTGAAAACGATAAAGAATTAGAAAGAAACTTTTTAATTACATTAGGAACCTCTAGAAACCATTAGCTTGAATAATTAAGTTAAAATCTCTTTTTGTGGTTTATTTTCCCCTTTTTCACTCAATTTACTCCTCACTTAAACATAATCACAATAATGAACCAATTAAACCAAAATTCACCAAGTAAAACCCATTTAAAATATATACCCATAAATGTCAAAAGAATAAGAAAAAGAATATATATATATATATATATATATATATTTAACTAAAAATAATGATATATCTATAGATTTAAAGAAAAACAAATAAAAGATACTATATTACATTATTAAGTATATGTATAATAATGAAAATAGGAAATACTAAATATAATGGGCAAAACTCCAAAATAAGAGAATATCATTTATCCCAAAATGGTTTCACCTAATAATAGCTAATATAACCCAAATAACCCAAAAACTATATATATATATACACATATATTACCTTATAAAATTAAATCCAAACGAATTAAATTTCAACATGAAATAAATAGCTATATAATACATAATTAATAGTTATAGGACCCAAAAATAATTTTCATAAATATATTACATAATTATATACTTATATATACAAGAATCAAATGCCAAAAAGTTGAGAAAATGGGTTTAAAAGGATAATTTTCGGATTCCAGCAGATTACAGACGGAAAATCCGTCGCTGATCTGCTGTTAGTGACAGAAAAGGTAGAATATCAATAGCAGTCCCTATACTTTTCAGATTTATTCAAACACTTTAGATTAGATCTATTCTATCGTTTTGGACCTCCGAAATACCCAAATTGGATCATAGTCTATAACAGAGACTTCTAAAACGATGTTTTATTTCAAAACGTTATTTGGAAATATCTTTAAAATTTATAATTACAACGTTTTGATCCCGAACTACCCTCAAATTGGGTCACGGTTCGTGTTGGGATGTCAAAACGAGGGTTTTTTATTCAAAACAAAAACATTTGCTTAATACGAGACGGGAATTAAATAAGCGCGGAAAAGTAAATAAACGTGATAAATAAATAACTAAATAAACAAATAAAACTATATCCTAAAAATAAATAAATGAATCGAATAAATAAAATCAATAAATAAAAACGAGTCTAGTCCTCGGATAATATCTCAAGATCGGTATGGACAGCTGGTGTCGGTTGATTCCACGAATTATGATTTTTCGGTGTTTTTGATATTTTGGTAAAATATTTAACTTTTAGGAAATTCGGATTTTTTAGGAAAAAAAAATATTTTTCCCAAAAAATTACTTTCTCTCTCTAAAAAATGTTTTAGAGTGAGAGAGTCCCAAAAATCCTCCCTCCTCAAATGCATGGGGATCCGTGCCTTTTATAGGCACAGATCCCAAGAAGATTTGGGCGTCGCCCGATGGGAATTGGGCGACGCCCAAATCATGTTGGGCGAACGCCCAACTGCTGTTGGGTGCGCGCCTAACAGCCGTTGGGCGTTCGCCCAACCTCGTCGGGCGTTCGCCCAACGAATGTTGGGCGTTCGCCCAATGTTGTTGGGCATCTGCCCAACGAGCATTGGGCGTTCGCCCGACGTCGTGGGGCGTCCGCCCATCGAACGTCGGGCGACGCCGACGTGCCTCGGGCGACGCCGACGTGCCTCGGGCTGCGCCCAACGTTCGACGAGCGACGCCCCTCGTCCGACGGGCGACTTTCGACACCCGGCCCATCGGGCGGGCATTCGACGTGTCGCGCGCCGTTATTTACGGAACGATGATTATCGCCGGGAGCGACATTAGTCATTCATCGGCCAACGCCCGACTTCCGGGGCCTTCTCATACATCGATACGACGATGAACATGCCCGACCTTACTCAGGAGACGCTGAATTTGTTAGCAGGGCTATCACATGCCGGCTCTTCGAGTTTCCCCTTGATTTTTAAATTTCCTAATTAATGGAATCAACCGCTTTAGCCGTTTGTCGTGGGTTTTCGTCATAGGTCCTCCGACTCGGTGTCTACACCCACTAACTTTAATAGGCCAATAACAATATAGCTCTGGAAATGGTGAAGAGGCTAAAGCCTTAAATACACAATAAAGAAGGCTTTTAGGCGTAATCTCTAGGTGACTAGCTAAAAACTCGAATCAGTCTAGGACGTCGTTAGCATAATACGACAAAGGCATGCCATCCAAATGGCAAAAGTTAAAGAGAAATTGAACATAACAGAAGAGACCATCAGACACATGAATAAATTTGAAAATAAAACCTACTCTGTCAGACTTCACACTATCTGAAGCTTCCATCACCATCGAGATGGATTACCGGTGAATCGACCAAGAGGGTTGGTGGCAAGTTAATATGAAGAGAAGACTCACTAATAAGACAGCCCACCCTTTGTGTGAAATGCAAGGAGCGGCAACGAGCAATCTCCTCTGAGGTCAAACCGAGTGAGAGAAGGGAAATGACCCTCCCCGAACAGGAGGACCCCATACTGAAATCGTAGAAGGACCCAACACAGATCAACCGAGTCCTGATCCGTGAGCCAAGACAAAAAGATGACTGGGTCTAAGACCTAGGATCAACGACTGCTAAAGAAAGAGGCAACCTTGGAAAAAGATATAGAATCTGAAGCTAAGTATGAAGCGATCCGAAAAGAGTTCAACAAGCTGAAAATAACCATCAGGAATCGACTGAAAGGAACCAAAAATAACAGACGTTGAAATACAATTATGTGAAAAGATTACGACTGAGCCTATGCTAAAAAGGTTCAAATATCCATTGTTGAAAGTGTACAACTAGACTGATGACCCTAGCTACTACTCACATCAAGAACTTCATGCGTTTTATGGATACCATAACAACCACAAACAATGTAATATGTCACCTCTTCCCTACTACCTTGAAGGATGTTGCCTCTTATTGGCATAAGAAACTCGACACAATCAATCACCAGCTTCAAGAACATGTCAGAACTATTTGTGGACCACTTCGTGACATCCATCCTTGAAAGAAAAACTACACAAAACCTCAACTATCTTGTCCAACATGAAAATGAAACCTTGAAAGACTACGTAGACCGATTCCAATAAGAGGCCATCCAGATCAAGGTACTGAACATGGAGGGGACAATAGGGATCATAACTTCCAATTGCCTTAATAAGGAGTTGTTATGAGAATTAACAACCAATAGGCCCCCAAACCTTCAAAGACTTGATGACTAGGGTAAATGACTTTTGTTAAAAAATAAGGTCGCCTTTAGCAACACTTATAGGCAACCCATGAATGATAAAGATCAAGACCGAAAGAAGCCAGAAGAGCACTCAAAGAGAACAACACTCTCATTGAACTCTCTAAAAAAGGAGGTCCTATACTTGGTAGAGAGGAATAGGTTACACATTATCTACCATCCAAAAATTAAGAAATTGCCCCTGTGTAGCAATGATTCATACCGTAACTTCCAAAAAAACGAAGGGCATGACACAGAGGATTGCATGTAGCTTATTATTGAGCTAGAAAAGCTAGCCGTATAGGGAAAGCTAGACTATTTTCTCAAAAAGATTGGGTTAGGCTTGGCATTAGAGTAGACAGAGAAGGCAAGAATAAAGCCCTCATAGTGTTACCGACGTCATCTTCAGAGGATCTGCTCCAAGACAAGCATAAAAAAGCCCATGTGAATTAGAGACCCAAGACGCTACAGTTAGACTTCTCATTTGGTGGTACAAGAAATTACCCTAAGATAGTGCATGATTATGCGTTGGTGATAAAAGTTCGGATCGAAGACTTCGATGTTCGTAGGGTACTAGTAGATACAGGAGCTCAACAAACATCATCACAAAGAAGGGCTACGAGGCACTATGCCTTTAATGTGCATATACATATGCATTTAATCAGAACTGTATATTATATTTTCTCCATAGAGAACTATAATATATAACTATGATCAAATAAATTTATAATATCTAATATCATAAATAACACACGCACATGCACACACACACACCCCTATATATATATATATATATCAAATTTATATATTATATTTTCTCCACGGAAAACTATAATATACAATTATGCTTAACTCTATTTGTAATATCTAATATTATGAATAACATATATACTATATAATATACTCATATATAATCTATATCATAGTATAGTCCTTCCTCTAGGAATTATTCTTATTCAAAATCTCACAACGGTGAATTATGAGGTTCTCCTAAAACTCATAACATTTGATTACCACCACGAGTGGTCCTGTAGGCCTACTTGATTCTAGTTGTTGGCCTGAATGTTGCTTCTAGCCTGCGAATTATAAACAGACTCTTACAAGTCTTTTATAACCAACCAAAATAAATACTAATCTCATAATGATAACAGAGAACGTAATAGTGTCACCCTTATATAGTTCTCATACATTTCTTGATTCCTAAGTAAACTCATAAGTTTGAATAAGTATAAGCTTTATTCGGGTGTGACCACACGCTTCTCAACTTTACTAATCCAGTGGCTAGTGATATATTATATTCTATTGAATAGTAACAATCCTCTTACTACTACTTATGGTTTCTAAGCATAATTCACATCATACCTAATCAAACACATACTTGGCACTCAGCCACGAGCCCCTTAGATGGATGGTCAAAGCATATGATGACTCATCTAAGCCCTATAGAGGTTATGGGTCTAAGAACTTATAGAGAGTATCACATGAGTTACACATATGACACATTTTACCATGTGGTGATCTTATAGCGGATCTATCCAGTGCTTATTATTTCATAAGCCCATATGCCCTTGCTCTGACATCCAATGCCTATGACCGGTGAAACACCGTCACAACCAAGACACATACTAATCTTTTGTTCATTATCATTCCCACGATAACAAAAGATTAGGGACATTTCAAATTAGTATCTTATTGCATTACGGTTTCACTCTCCTAGGTCCTCAAACCATCAAACATGAGCATATCACTAATTTTGGATACTCTAAATGATTGATTCACACAAGTAAATAATCACTACAGATTGTCGCGTTATGATTAGGGCATTGTCTAGACTATAATGTCTCAGGACTAAGGCATACACTAAAAGAAGGTTTAGAGCAGTTCTTGATCTATTATGTTAGCCGAGTCCTCTAGGACGTAGAGAGCAGATACCCCAAATTGGAAAAGATGGCATACAAAGTAGTAGTGGCCTCACAAAATCTTAGGCACTACTTTTAGAACCACACAATCATTATCTAAACGGGCTCTCCACTCTGCAAGGTACTACAAAGACAAGCGACATTAAGGAGATTGGTAGAATTGGCCCTAAAAATGACAGAGTTCAACATCCAGTACGAACCACAAAAAGATTTCAATGCACAAGTCTTAACGAATTTTCTGGTAGAGATCCCGAGCAGAATTGGCCCTAAGTCAAGTGATGAGTTGCTTTGACATCCATTGACTGTTATTCTGAGAAGTGGAAGCGAGGTGTGTTACAGGCCGAGGATTCCCATTTTGTTCCTTTAGAAGCTAGGTGAGGAGAAATTTTTAGCCACATGACGCATTGGCATTGATAACAAGTGGTGGATCCAATACCATAATATGCATACTGTGTTAGAGTGATACAATTTCATTCGAACGGCGCCGAAGAAAAACGTTGTTGAGGTTGAGAAAATGAAGATTGTCTTATTCCGTAAGATGTTGTAAAGCAACAAGCTTATCAAATAATGATTTTTCATGTTGCATATAGATAGTGATAGTTTCATATTGACACATAAGAATAAGCAATTTGTGAGAAATATTCCGTATCTAGGAGCGTAAGCCCTGTGCAAAAACAACATAAGTTTTCTCCAAACTTCTTTGGCTATAACAAAATCATTTAGCTGAGGTAGCATAGGAATACAACCAACACATTATTTGTTGATCCTGTCTTTTCCAATCAACATACTTAGCTCTATGAACAGATAGAGGTATGATGTTATCCATATGATGAAAGTGGTGTTAGACGAGGTGCCGCGGCCTAATCTCTCGGGCGGACCGGGGGGTGGACACCTCATGGCGACGTAAGCGGTGATTGGCGCCCAAAGCAACCAATCGTGGAATCAAGCTGCTCGGCAGGACCGGAGCTCGGAGATATGGAAGAGTCGCCACCCATGAATGGGAAAATGAACACCGATCCCTTGCGGGAGACCGGTGTGGGTTCGGGAAACTTAGGTACGAGCCGAGAAGGCTAGCTCCTTTCCGGAGAAAGGCTACTAGGCACCCCGACATCGCCCGGTTATGAACCACCGGCCTCCTACTCAGCATGTTAGGCGATAACGGACTAATCGTATACTTCTTTAAGTTTAAAATTCATTTGAAACCTTTTCTTTCTCATTTTGGGAAACCGTTTTGAGCATATATTATTGAAAAGCCACTTTAGTAAAGAATCACCCATTTACATCAGTTCAATATACATACAAAGAGAGGGGGGAGAAAGAAGTGATTTATTTACAACGTGATTTACATGTCGTGTTGCATGTTAATTCTATACTAACTTATTCCCCCAAAACGAATTTATTTACATGGTTCGTACCTTAATCGTCGTTGGAATGATTTTGGTACGTTTCAAAACCCCGCTTGATGAAGTTCACCCGAATCGCCGTTGGAACGACTCAAGTGTTTGAAAACGTTAAGGTAAAAACCTTTAGTAAGAAAACATGGTTAAACATACAAGTCAATTTATTTTGTATAAATCATTTAAGAAAACTATTCAAAAACTTCATTATTCACAATGGAAACGATTTTAATTACAAGATTCGCTTAATCCGTCGTTGGAATGGACTAAGGTTTTAAAACGTGTTGATTTGAGAAATGAGTTGAAATGTCAAGAAAACACTATTTATTTACATTAGGAATTTCTAAAAAACCATTAGTTTAAATGATTAAATTAAAAACTCTTTTTGTGATTTAATTTTCCCCTTTTTCTTTAATGGATTCTCTACTTGTTATAATTACAATAATGAACATATTTAAACCAAAATTTACTCCCAAATAAAGCCCATTTGAAACATGGACCCCTAAATGGTCCAAAAGAATAAAGAAAATAATATAAGCATATATATATACATTTTAATCCAAAAAAGGAAACATAAAATGCAAATAAATGAAAAGAGATTATATTATACTTATATGAAAATACTAAATATAATACATTTTTGCTTCAAATATGTAAAAATAGTAAATAAAACTCCTAGATAAGAAAATAGCATTTATCCCCCAAAATAGTTTTATTTAATAATAACTAATATAGCCCAAATATCCCAAAACTATATATATACATAACTAATGTAATTTTAAATGTCAAAATAATATCTATTTATCCACTAATTAATCACTCCCAAAACACCCAAGTAAATATTCTTTTAAAATGAAATTCATTACCATTTAAGTAAAGGAAAAAGAAAAGAAAAGATATATATACATATACTTATATTTAATAAAAAATGATATATAAACATCCTAAATAATTATATATACCAAATGTCTAAAAATAGTTTGAAAATATATATTACATAAATATACATATATATACAAAGGATCAAAAGCTTAAAAGTTAAGAAACAGGGACCAAAACAGCATTTTTAATATTCCAGCAGATTTACCGACGGAAAATCCGTCGGTAAACAGCAATTAGTGACAGAAATGGCAAATTACAGCAGCACTCCAATTATTTCCAGATTTATTCAAAAGCTTTAAATTAAATCTAATTCAATCGTTTTGGATTTCCGAACTACCAAAAATGGATCATAGTCAATAACGGACGTTCCTAAAACGACGTTTTTATTTAAAACGTTATTTGGAAATTCTTTAAATTACAACTTATAATTACAACGCCTTTAATACCCGAACTACCTTTTTATCGGATCACGGTTCGTATTGGGATATCAAAACGAGGTTTTTTATTTTAAAACAAAACCAAATTTTATTCAACACGAGACAAAAATTAAATAAATACGCTAAATTAAATAAAACGTGATAAAATAAATGAATAACTAAATAAATAAAAACTATAACATAAAAATAAATAGAAGAAGGAAATAAATTAAATAAAATAAAAGAGTCTAGTCCTCGGATAATACCTTAAATTCGGTATCTGACAGTCGAAGTCGATTGATTCCACGAGTTGTGATTTTCCGGTTTTTTTGTGTTTTTTAGTAAAAATTTAACTTTGGAAAAATTTGGATTTTTTTGGGAAAAAAAATATTTTCTCCAAAAAATTGACTTTCTCTCTCTAAAAATGTTTAGAGTGAGAAAGCTCCAAAGAATCTCCTCCCCTAAATGCATGGGGATCCGTGCCTTTTATAGGCAAACGGATCCCCGGCGGAATGGGCGACGCCCAAAAAGAATCGGGCGTCGCCCAAGGGGGTTGGGCGGCCGCCCAAGGCATGTTGGGCGGCCGCCCAACAGTGTGGGGCGAGCGCCCAACGCAAGGTTGGGCGCGCGTGCCCAACCGCCGTTGGCCGTTCGCCCGACGTCGGTGGGTGCTCGCCCAACGGCCGCCGGGGCGCGTCTCGCGCCGTCGGGCGCGCACGCCCTACGGCCGTCGAGCGTGCGTTCCGTGCCGTCGGGCGCCCACGCGTCGCGGCCATCGAACGCGCGTTCCGCGCTGCCGGGCGCACACGCCCCGTGGCCGATGAGAGCGCGCTCCGCGCCACCGGGCCCGTGCATCGCTCGGACGTCGAGCGCGCGCCACTTGTGGTTGGATGCGTGCATCCGACGGACGTCGAGCGCGCGCCCCGCACCGTCGAGCGGGCGTCCGACTGTCGTCTACCGCGCGTCGGATGCCGCTAAGCGCTCGCACCATGCCGCTAAGCATTCGCGAGCCACCCCATTGGCAACAGCGACCCGCCATAACTCTTTCTTCCTTATTATGTACTTATCATTCTTTATATATTTTTTGTTTTTCAAAACTTCCGGAATCAATCGCTTCAACCGTCTTGTTTTCAGGTTTTCGTCACAGGTCCTCCGACTCGGTGTCTACAGTTGCCCCTACTTTGCTATTTTGACAGTGATGTGTGTGTTTTGAAAACGTTTTTTGCTAACGCAAACATGCAATGTAAAACATATAAAAAGTAAAAGACACGTAAAGAGTAGGAGGGAGAATACCTGACCTTCGCGCTGCGCGCTTCGGTGTTGTTTGTCGATTCTTTCCAGCCTTGCCTCTGAATCGGCCGTCGGTGGATGTTTTTCTCTCGGAATCTAGCTTACGTTGACTATGGGTAAGAATGGCTCAAAAGCAACCTCGATCGTGGACCGTAGGTAAGATGGCTAAAAAGCTACCTCGGTCGTGAACCGTAGGTAAGATGGCTAAAAAGCTACCTCGGTCGTGAACCGTAGGTAAGATGGCTAAAAAGCTACCTCGGTCGTGAACCGTAGGTAAGATGGCTAAAAAGCTACCTCGGTCGTGAACCGTAGGTAAGATGGCTAAAGAGCTACCTCGGTCGTGAACCGTAGGTAAGATGGCTAAAAAGCTACCTCGGTCGTGAACCATAGGTAAGATGGCTAAAAAGCTACCTCGGTCGTGAACCGTAGGTAAGATGGCTAAAAAGCTACCTCGGTCGTGAACCGTAGGTAAGATGGCTAAAGAGCTACCTCGGTCACGAACCGTAGGTAAGATGGCTAAAAAGCTACCTCGGTTGTGAACCGTAGGTAAGATGGCTCAAGGGCAGAAAAGTTCTTTCTAACGATTCTGAATTCTTTTAAAACACCATTGTCTGGAGCTAGTGTCTCGGAGGTGTAATGGGAACGTGTTTTGGTCTGGAATGATATAGACTAATGATTATTTTTCTGTTGACTGTTGTCTGTATTTTGACTGGTATCACTGTTCTGTAAAAATTGGCTGTTGTCTGGAGTTCATATCTTGACAGTATTGGTTGCTGTCTGGGAGAAATACAGGCTGAAACGGACTGCAAATCGGAGGTCTGTGCATCTGGTAAATAATTATTTACTTTTTACCTTTATGTCAAATCGTACCTTTTCGGTATTTACGGGAATGTCATTCCCTCTTCCTATATAAGGTGGTGGGGTTTCATTTCAACCCCACACCTTCTCTCTCTTCTTTCTCTCTGTAGACTTTGATTTGGATTATCCTCGGGATGGATTTGGATGAATGCGATGGCACGAGAGGCATGGATGAGGTTTACGTGAACCTAGATAGAGTGGACCCTTTCCACGACCCTACGATGCATCTGAGCCGGACACGCTGCAACGAGGTAAGTGCTTTCTCACTTTTGTTTGATTCAAATTCTAGGCTTTAGTATTCCTATCCGAACATGATTTGCATGCTAACTTTTAGATTGTCTTAGAGGACTTTAGCTAGAAAACATGAATTTCTTCACTTACAAGTAACACTTGTTTGTTTCTGTGTACGAACGCGCGTTATATGCATGTGAGTAGTAACCCTGCGAATTCCTGCATGCTAACAGTAAAAATAACGTGAATAGTAAAAACGTGAATAGTGAATGTGAATAGTAAAAAACGTGAATAGTGAAAACTTAACTAATGCACGTGAATAGTAAAAACGTGAATAGTGCACGTGAATAGTAAAAACGTGAATAGTGAAAACTTAACTAATGCACGTGAATAGTAAAAACGTAAATAGTGCACGTGAATAGTAAAAAAATGTGAATAGTGAAAACTTAACTAATGCACGTGAATAGTAAACTTAACCTATGCTCATTGTCAATGCGGACGAGAGTGGATTAAAGAATTAACTAAACCTTACATGAGCGACCCTAAAGGAGAGACTTTTATAGAAAGTTGGCCCTAATTGACCAGATGTCTCTAGGTTAGATAATGAAAGAATACCTAGTCTTAACGCGTTTTCATCAATCGTACGCTTTAGGAATCGTATTTAAATTTTCCTGTCTTGTTCTTTCTAGTTCATCGAGATTTCCGGGACTACGGCCGAGATTCATTCGTGGTATGCTAGGCTAGGCTCCGTGGCGAGAGCCCGTGTGCGTGAGTTAGGCTTCGAGCCCTTTATTTTAGCGCTGCCCCGCACCAACGGGGTGTGTGATCGTTTTGGCCTACGTGCCTTATGCGAGCGGTGGGTTGACTCGACCCACACCTTCCATCTTTCCTTTGGGGAGATGACCATCTCGCCCAGAGATTTCTCTTTGTTGACGGGGCTGCGGGGGAGCAGCACTCCAGTTCCCTTTCATTTTGACCTGATGCGACCGCGGGTTGACCTCGCTAGTCTTGCTGCTTTGATTGGGCCGGGAGTTTGCCCAGGCGCCAGATCTACTCCGGCGAAGTTTGTTTCTACTGCGAGCCTTTTGAGTCGCCGGGATTTTTGCGAGACGGATGATACTGACTTGGCAGTTCGTAGTTTCTTAGTGTATACTCTGAGCGAGATGATTTTCCATACCAAGGGCGGAAAGGTACACGCGGGTCTTATTCAGGCACTCAGTGATTTGGATACGGCGGCTTCCTATGATTGGGTGGGGGCAGGTCTAGCCTTTCTATATAAATTTTTGGATCTGACTTGCCGGAAGCGCAAGGACTTCGGTGGTTACACCTTTGCCCTGCTGGTACGACGCGCCCTTGACTCGCCCATTTTATCTTCTTCGCGATTTTCACACTTATAATCTTTGTTTTTACCGCAGGTTTGGGCGTATGAGAGGCGGATTCTTCCCAGTCAGTCTCGGCCTCGGCCACGAGTACCGAGGCTCCCTCTCATGACCCGATGGAGAGATTTTGACCTAGGCGCTGAGAGGAGACGGACGGTGGCGCGGCTCCTAGATTGGATTGACTCGCGGACCCTGGGACAGGTAGATGTCGTCTAGTCGTGCTAGATTCTTGTTTGAACCGTTCTGACTTTCTCTTTGTGTTTTTTTTTAGATTAAGTTCAGGTGGGACGACCTCGACTTCGGTCCCGATTACATGTATGTATCTGTGATCCAGGAGCAGCAGTGCGTGCTCACCGGCCCCTGCGTGCGGGCATGGTATTTGGGGGACCGAGGCATCATCGGGGTTAGTGACGCACACTGGACACCGGGCGAGATTCCCGTTTCCATGTTCGCGGTGCGGACCATGCCCCTGTCGGTCATCCGTCAGGACTTGACCCGTCGGTTTGTCGGTAGAGAGGTGTGGGTTCATGTCGGGGGCCGTGATCCCTACCTATCGACTCTGTTGAGCGCGAGGGATGCCCCGGCGGTAGCGATGGAGGTGGATCCGGTGGCAAACGTATTTTCGAGGGAGGCTGTCGCGACAGTCTTTGGTCAGGAGGAGGTCCCGGTAAGTGATTCCGCTTTTTTACCTTTTATTCATGAGATGGTTAGCGGTATTTATTGTGTTTTTATTTGCAGGAGGGGTCCTGGAGGAGTGTTCATTTGTCGGACTTCTTTGACAGTACTCGAGCTCAGACATCCGTAGACGAGCCAGGCTACTATGTCGGCGAGTCCTCCAGCGCTGCCCGACCGGAGAGGTCTTCCCTAGGCGTGCCCGTACCGGACTACGGGAGAGATTTTGCCACGGTTTGTTACGATGAGTCCGGGGCAGCTTATGCGGGGGTCGAGGCGGCTCCTTCTATCTTCACCTCGAGGGTCCCATTTGATCCTTCAGACGCTTCTCTGACTACGAGAGAGACCTATACAGATTATGTGGGACTGTCCGGTTACCTCCGAGACCGCCTCAGCTTGCGTTGCGCCGATCACCTAGTATGTATCTTTATTTTATTTTAGTGTAGTGGAATGCATGCATGTATGTATGATTTCTGTTCTTGCCTATGCTGCTTCTTATTTATTTTTCCATTTGTTTTTCTTTTTTTAGAGCGATCTTCATGCCCATGAGCGGAGACAGAGTGAGTTGGTGCGAGAGGCTGACGCCAGGGTTGGCCAGGTGTATCAAGAGCGGAACGACCACTGGTCGGGGGTGATGCGGAGGGAGACCGAGGGTTGCCTTGCCGTTGAGGAGAGAGCACGCGATGAGACGATTGGACGCCTAGCTGCCGAGGAGAGAGCACGAGTTGCCGATGAGAGACTCCGAGCTACCGAGGAGACACTATCTGCGGAGCGGGCATCGCACTTGAGGGAGTTTGAGGCCTACTGGGACTTCCCTCCATATTAGGCTCATTATGTATTGCTTCGTGGTTTTCATTAGAGTTACCCCGATGTATAGCTGATGTATAGGGAGTGGGGTGGATAGTAGGTAGGTTTTTTTTTTGTGAACAGTAAGATAGGAAATGTATAACTCATGATTCATATTACCATACATTCAGTAGATTATGATGATTCCAATCGTTCTCGTCAAATATATTCATGCCTTTATTTATTTACAAACAACAGAAATACTTAGCCTCTTATACATTGTTTTTGTAACTGCTCAAGTTATAACTATTATTACCAGGACCCGCCTTTCGGTTTTCGGATCCCGGCGATTTTTCTCCTCTCCTTTTACTATCCCGGAATTTTTAAATGAATGCCCTTTCGGGTTTTCACCCATTGGGATTTCCCTTATTGTTGCATAGGTCGCCCTTTGCGGGTTTTCAACCTATCGGGAATTTTTCTTTTTTTTTCTCTTTTTTTTTCGAAAAGTATTTCTTAAGCCTATCCAGGTTGGTAGGTTCGGAGAATTCCATGCCGTCCATGGTAGTTAACTTCACCGCTCCTTTTCTTAGTATCTTCTTCACGACGAATGGCCCTTCCCAGTTAGGTTTAAACTTGCCCATAGGGTCGGTGTGCATCACACGAATCTGTTTCAGCACCAAATCTCCTTCTTTGATAGGACTGGTCTTGACCTTTTTATTGAAAGCTCGAGCCATCCTTCTTTGATATAACTGTACATGGTAAAGGGCTTCCATCCTTTTCTCGTCAACTAAAGCCAACTGCTCACATCGCCTCTTCACCCATTCCGTCTCGGGGATTTCTGCTTCCACTGCGATTCTCAACGATCGCTTTTCGATCTCAATCGGCAGGAGTGCTTCTGTTCCGTATACCAAGGAGAACGGTGTTGCCCCAGTCGAGGTTCTGACTGTCGTGCGATAAGCCCATAATGCGAGTGGGAGCTGCTCATGCCAATTCCGATGTGATTCCACCGTTTTTACGAGAATCCTCTTAAGATTCTTATTAGCTGCTTCTACTGCCCCATTAGCTTGTGGACGGTACGGAGAAGATCTGTGATGTTCAATGCCATATTCTCGGAAGAGACTTCTTACTTCCCCCTGAAACTGGACCCCATTATCTGTGATCATGTGATGAGGCACTCCGAACCTGGTGACCAAGTGTTTCTCAATGAACTTTCTCATCTGCTTGGATCCCAATTTGCTAAACGACTCTGTCTCTACCCACTTGGTGAAATAATCGATGGCGACTGCAATAAACTTGTGCCTGTTCGAAGCATTAGGCCTTACCTTACCAATGATGTCAATGCCCTAAGCCGCGAATGGCCAAATAGGTGCTAACACATGTAATTCCATGGCTGGAAGATGACTACAATCGCCGTGGATTTGACAATCGTGGCATTTCTTCGCATACTCGCTACAATCTCTTTCCATGGTGAGCCAATAGAAGCCTTGTCTGATGATTTTCTTGGCTAACACTGCTCCTCCCATATGGGCCCCGCAAATTCCTAAATGTACTGATTCCATTGCCTCGCGGGCTTCTCCCGCATCCAAGCACCTTAGTTGTAACCCATCGATGTGCCTTTTGTAAAGTAAGTCGTTGTGGATGACGAACTGCCGAGCTAACCTTCTAATCACAGCTTGATCCCTCGGTTCTGACTCTGCCGGATATGTTCCATGCTTCATGAAGTTCACGATGTCGAAATACCACGGTTTTTCATCTGCCCCTAACAGCATTACGTCCTCGTAGCATGGTTTGTGAGATCTCCTCAATACCAACGGTTTCGAGGTAAGGTTCCGGGGGTTGTCCCAAACTGACACCAAAGTGGCCAAAGCATCCGCCGCCTGGTTCTGCGCTCGAGGAATGTGATAGAAACGACACTCCTTGAATCTTTGTGCCAACCCTTCTAGCTGATCTAGATATGGACGTAGCCTTTCTTCCCTCACTTCCCAGTTTCCTTGTGCCTGTTCGATGATCAACTTGGAGTCACCCCAAATTTCGACATATGATGCTCCCAGTGCTGCTAATGACTCTAAGCCATAAATGCACGCTTCATATTCGGCCATATTATTGGTAAGAGGGAATGACAACTTCTTGGCCATCGGGATTCTTTCTCCCTCTGGTGAAATAAGTAGTACTCCAACTCCGGCTCCATTCGAATTAACTGCTCCATCAAAGAATATTTTCCACGGTATAACTTCTATTGCGTTCAAGTGTTCATCGGGGAAATCATAGCTTATCTCTTCCTCTTCTATATTCAGAGGTTGGTTGGCCAGAAACTCTGCCACGGCCCTCCCTTTGATAACCTTCTTCGTTACATATTCAATGTCAAACTCGGATAAAAGTAGTAACCATCGGGCTAGTTTCCCTGTCAAAGACGGAGTTCGGTACAGATACTTTACGGGGTCCATCCGAGAAATAATGATCACCTTATATGATTGAAAATAGTGCCGTAGTTTCTTTGTTAGCCATACTACTGCCACACACGTCTTTTCGATCATGTTGTACCTGAGCTCGTACTCCAGGAACTTCTTACTCAGATAATACACCGCGTGCTCAACACCGGTGTCTCCCTCTTGGGCCAGCATTGCCCCAATGGATCGCTCCTCGATTGCCACATAGAGGAGCAGCGGTTTTCCCAGTTTAGGCGGTCTCAGAATTAGCGGATTAGACAAGTAATCTCGGACCTTCTCTAAGGCCTGCTGAAACTTATCATTCCAAATCGTGGGTTGATCTTTCCGTAGCAACTTAAAGATCGGCTCGCAGATTGCAGTGAGTCTTGCTATGAACCGGCTGATATACTGAACCTGCCCCAGAAACCCTCTCACTTCTTTCTCATTCTTTGGTGCCGGCATTTCTCGTATGGCCTTCACTTTGTCGGGATCTACCTCAATTCCCTTGTTTCCGATTATATAGCCTAAGATTTTCCCCGATGAAACGCCGAAGAAGCACTTCTTTGGGTTTAACCTTAGTTTGAATTCTGCAATTCGGGCCAAAAACTTCTCGAGTGCAGCAAAATGCCCCTCTCTCGTCTCTGATTTGACCATCATGTCATCCACATAAACTTCTACCTCCTTGTGTATCATATCATGGAACAGTGCTGTAGCCATTCGCTGGTAAGTTGCCCCGGCATTCTTCAAACCAAACGGCATCACCCTGTAGCAGTATGTTCCCCACTCAGTTGTGAACGAGGTTTTTGCTTTGTGTTTCTCGGCCATTTGAACTTGCATGTAGCCCATGAAACCATCTACATTCGTGTGTAGGACACTTGATGCTGCACTGTCGATCAATACGTCAATATGAGGCAATGCGAATTCATCCTTGGGGCATGCCTTGTTAAGGTCTCGATAATCGACGCACATTCTTACTTTGCCATCCTTTTTTGCGATGGGCTCCACATTTGCGACCCAAGGGGGATAGTCGATTACTTCGATGAACCCTGCTTCTAACTGCTTCTTCACTTCTTCTCTGATCTTATCCGCCCATTCCGGTCTCATGCGTCGGAGCTTCTGCTTTACGGGCCTCGCCTCGGGATATGTTGGAATACAGTGAGTTATGATTGATTGATCAATTCCAGGCATGTCTTCGTATGTCCAAGCAAACACTATTTCGTATTTTTTAATTATTCTCTCGAATTCTTTCCTCTCTTCAATAGTTAATTCTTGAGCAATTTGTATAAGTTTAGGATTTTCATCTGTGCCAAGATTGAAAGTTGACATTTCTATTGTATTGATTTCAAATGTAGGCATGTTATATGAATGAGAATGCATGGAATGATCACGATCAACATCAAGCAAGTAAGCGGAATCAAAATTCATTTCATTGATAGTATTGGCGATTACATCGTCTGATTCAAACAAAGCAGTAATACAATTTTCATCATTGAGGTCCTCAGGTTTCTCATGAACTTTGGAGGTACTAGGCTCATCCACCGCTCCCGCAGTTGCTTCAATTATGATGACTTGCTCCTCGGCATTCAAGTCTAGCACCATAATCTCCTCGACAAAGCAGCTCGCTTTTCCACTGCCCCAGTCGGCAACATTATCAAAGATCTCAAATCCTGGCAAAATCTTTCCTTCGGTGCTAGTCCACGACTCAGGGGTCCCTGAATAAACCTTTCCATGCCCCTCATTCACGAAATACTTCCTTAGGCCCACCTTCCCTTCACTACTCGCGTTGGAAGGACCTCCCTGTTCATATCCTAAACCCTTCCGGGTTTTCTGACTCTTGAAGTCCGAAAATTCTGGCAGCCCTTGATGGTGTGCTCCCAAGCCCATACCGGGGATGAAACCCCCTTTCATCATTTTCACCACATCGGAGGTCATGCTAGACTCGTAAATCCCAGAAACTTGGAATCCGAAGAAAAGTTGAGGCTCAATTCCCAATGCTGCCACCGAGCTCAATTTCTCAGCTCTAATTGTCACTATCTCCTCCCCGAAGGGGAACTTGATCATCTGATGGAGCGTGGAGGGCACACCTCCCAACTTGTGGAACCATGGGCGTCCCAATAATACAGCAAAGGTTACCGGGATATCCAGCACCGTGAACTCAGTTTCTTCTTCATGCGGCCCCACTTTCAACTTGGCCTTAAAGACACCTTCAATATGCCTACGGCTATCATCATAAGCCCTAATCACAGTTTCCGAGGCTGTCAAGTCTCCTCTGTCAACTCCCAACTTCGACAAGAGTTTCAACGGACAAACATTAATAGCCGATCCATCATCGACCATCACACAGCTAGTCTTCTTCCCGTTGATTTCTGCTCGGATGTACAAAGGCTTATTGTGAGCCTTCCCCTCTTCTGGGAGATCCTCGTCGGTAAATGTGATTTCAGTTTTCTTTCGAGCCATAATTGCCCCTACTAGCGCTACCGGCTCAGTATCGGTGGAAATAACCAGATTTTGCAACTCTTTCATCAAATTTTTACGATGGTATTTGGAATGGCATAAAACTTCCCAGACTGTGGACTTAGCTTGTGTCTTCTTCAACTGCTCAAGAACTTGGTCATCGGGCTTAGGAGCCGACCCTTCCCCTATCTCAGTCTCAACCATAGGTGCCTTTCCCTCGGCCACTCGTCCTGACCTTGTCATGATGGCGATTTCTGGCTCATCATCCGATTCATCCCAAATATTGATAGGAATCCTCCGATTAGCATCTTCCTCGTCCGAGGAACTTTCCCAAATATCCACAATCATTAAATCCATAACGTGAGGAACGTTCAGATTCAAATAAAAAGGATCCGCTGATCCATACAAAGCCCAACCTATCAGATCATTGTAATCTCGGAGGGACACTCTGCTCATCCTTCTAGCTGCCAGCGGAATAGCTCCTCTCTGTATACGCATAAGCTGCACCTTATCACTCATTGTTTCGTGACACTGTTCATACCGGTGCCTCCACCTCCTAGCATAATCCACGAATGGTTCCTCGGGGAATTGCCTAATCCTATCCAGATCTTCCAGGGATCCCGTCCATGGAACATAAATCTCATATCTCGCCACAAAAGCACTCCTAAGCGGTATCCAATGACCCATTTCCTCCTCTGATAGGCCTTGGTGCCACAACAAGGCTTCTCCCATTAAAGTTTATGGGAAATGTTCATGTAATTCACATTGCGGGAATCCGGCGTCGTACATATGGTTGCGGAATAACCTCGCATGCTCAACAGGATCCTGGTATCCACCATACCTAGGCATTGCCAACACTACCTCGGGCGTTTCATAAGAGGGGGAGTCCGGGGTTTGATCCGCCAACATCCATACCGTATACTCTTTGATAAACCTCTTCGTCATTGCCGCCCAATCGGTCTTAACATACATCGGAAGCGATATATACCACGTCAATGGCTCACCCATCAATGAATTACAGAACAAGCTGGTGATCTCTTCTTCCTTAAAACCCGAGGGCGCCATGGCCGACAAGTAGAAATGAAGGTGTTCCATCGGATCTTTGTTGCCATTATACTTACTGACCCTCGGTAGCGGACGCTTGATAGGTCCGATCTGCATCGCAAAGCGCTCTGCAGTCCTGTCCTCAGCTCTTCGATACTTTTCTAGAAATAGATCTGACAATTGATCCCAATCATACTTGCAAGAGTCGGGTAATGAGTGAAATCACCCCAAAGGCTCGCCTATCTGCGAATGGTGGAACCACTGAGCAATCTCATCCACCCCGAAGGATTCAACAAACATATCGCGCATATATTCACGCAAGTGCACCTCGGGATTTCCCCCTCCACTAAACAGACCCAAATTGGGCACAATAGTTCGAGACGACCCTTCTCCGGTCTCTTCGGCACTATCTTCATCATACGGTGCTCCACCATCCAATCCCTCTCCCATCGGTTCGTCCTCTTGTTCCTCGCCAAGGAAGGACACATATAGACCATTTCCTACATTGTCCCTTTCGTCGGAATCCAGCAACTCCTCTACGTTCTCCTCGAAGGATTCCATCACTACGCATTCTATCAAACCAACTCCGATCATGCTCACCCTATGATTAGGCAATGGATTACGCCTAGTGGAAGGGTTCGCTGACGAAGGATCAACTATCTTTTTCTCCTCGATTAAATCTTGGATTTCGTGCTTCAACCTCTCACAGTTCTCAATAGTATGCCCATAACTGCTGTGGAATTCGCAGTATCCCCTAGCTTGTATCTACGGAGTGGGTGGAGCTTTATTATAAGGTGTAAGGGCTTTCAACAATCCCTTTTTCTGCATACGTTCAAAAACCTTTGCGTAAGTCTGATCAAACTTGGCGAACCGCCTCTTTTCGATAGAATTAAGATCAAGCACTTTCACTGCTGCAGATTCTGTACTCGCACTCGGCCCTCCGGTCACTATATCCAGACTTCGTCCACTTGGTATATGCTTTCTTCGGCTCTCCATCCCCCTCAGCGGTCAAGGCACAGCTATACATCTGATTGAAATCGGTAAAAGGCATATACCGCAACTCATTCTTAATATACGGCAATGTGTTACCGACTACCATTCGGATCTGATCCTGCTCAAGCGGCTTTTGTTTCATAACCGCGGCCTTGGCCCTCCATCTCCTTACAAAATCGGAAAATGACTCCCCGGTCTGCTGCTTAGTGCTCTCTAGCTCTTTCAAAGTGACCTCAAGCATGGTATTGAAGCTATACTGAGCGATGAATGACTTCGCTAATTCCTTCCAATCCCTCTTCGTTACCATCGGCAATGCATGATACCATGTGAGGGCAGCCCCCTCTAGGTAAGTGTTAAACAGTCCCAGGACTTGATCCTCAGTCAGGATCATGTGCTTCATTACAGCGACATACTGATTCATGTGGGCAGTGGGATCCCCAGTTCCATCGAACTTTTTCATGTCAGGGAGCCGGAATTTCAAAGGCAAAGCCGTTGCCGATAAACAATTCTTCAAGTTATAAAAGTCCTGACTCCCGGAACTTCCCCCACATAGATCATGCACCTCTTGCATGATGTGTTGCTTCCACTCCTCTTCCTTAGCTTTCTCTTTCTCAAGCTGCTTCCGGATATAATCTTGATAGTCATCCTCATTCCCAAAGCGAGGTCCATCATTCACCTCATTCTCAGCGTGTTTACTGCCATTTTTATCATCTCTCATGGCCAGCTTAGCTAACTGGGCCGCTATCACCGCTAACTGCTCATTAATGTTGTTCACAGAGTTTTCCAATCCGGCCACTTTTTCATCGGTCGCAGACATACTAGCTGAAGACTGAGTATACTCGGACGAAGATGATTCCGAAGCCACAACTGCCGATTCAGAACTGTCAATCTGTAACTGGTCAAACTGCCTAACTAGCCGACTGCTCTCTCGGTACCACAATCGCTTAATGATGACGTCTGCGCGAACGGTATCCATTAGTATGTATGCATGATTTTATATGCATGATTCGTGGTGTGTGCGTTTATTTATTTACGGATATATAAGATAAGAAGAACAAACGTTAGTCTAATTACACGTATCACGACATCTCTCTTCCACCCTTATTCCTCCACACACTCGATGGTCCAAGTCTCTTTCCTAGGATTTTGGTTTTGGGCTCACATTGCGGTCCAGGGGACGCGTGATACCGTCGATTATTGCGGAAAAGTAGATCAGTCATCAGACAATACAGTTCGTTTTGACGTATCAATGTTCAGTGACTAAAAAATCGACCAAGTGGGATTGTCCTTTCGGAATAACTCATCCTTGTCCTTTCACGAGACGCATTAGTTCGGATTTTGACTCCCTTTGAGCGCATCTCAGTTTTTAGACGTGGTACGAGTTATTCTTCTAGTCCAATCGTTCGTTATTGTCAATGACTCGTTCCCTTTTGTTCACGCGGGTTTGTGTCTCGATTTTTGGATTACAACAGGATCTTTTGGATCTAACGAGAGATGTAACCACGTGTTTATTTAGTGATGGAATCACTTTTGGATTTTATTTTAGGGAACAGACTCATCGCGTAACGCGTTTGTTCTTAGCATCGAGGATCCGTTTGCTCATTTTAGCTACGTGAAAAGATGGCGAGTCTTATTTTGAGCGCACGGTGACCTTTCGGCTAGCAACAGTTCGTTGTTCTTCCTAATCCACGGGATATATCATCTTAGTGTGGTTATAGAAAATCAACGTTTCATTGAATCGCATGCCTATTCAAAGCGAGGATATCACCGTTCTCTTTCCTTTAGGCACGAATTAAACAAACACGTACATCGGGCCATATTTCTTGCAGTTTTGGTAACGGTCGAAATGATCGAGTCGTTAGTCAAAACCCGCAGTCTCGTCCATACAGCGCAATTATATGGTTTGGCTTAATTCGGCTTCGAGATTTTAAACGGGGTATGCACTCGTTCGAGGCACGTATTCAACGGCATTGGTTTATTTTCTTTAACTACGCTCGGGATTGACATATATCGTAAATTCGGAATGATTTTGGTTGTTTAGTTCATTTTTCGCTTTTCTTTTCTTAGTCACTTCTGCGGACACGTCCATTTCTCTTTAAGAACGACACGGGGCATAACGTAAAAGCTCATCTTTTATTCGGAAGGGATGGGCTACTCGTGCGAAGCTTTTCACGTTACGACAGGGTCGTTCGAAACAGAAATGTTCTTCGTTTTCGTTTCGTTATGATCTCGTTTTATCCCAATTTATTTAAAGAATGTGAATAACGGCTAGTGTTAATATAGTCTTTTGAATCGAAGTATAACTATCCTCAACACCAAACCGATTCATACTAATACATGCTTACGTCGTAACGCATTTCCTGAACATGTGCCTTCGTCGGGACACAGAAAGGGACAAGGCGGGCCGCACATGTTTATTCATACGAGATGACTAAGTCGTCTTTAGTTTAAATCGTTTTGATGTTTTAGGGTAATTAGTATGTCGACTCAAGAGTATATATTAACGCATCATTTCATTTTCTTTACATACTTTAGGATTTAGACACGTATCATGGCGATTTGAAAACACGAACTGATTCATTTATCACGCCAAAAATAGTAACGGGTAATCCTATGGCAACTTCTAAGGTTACTATATGTTGACACGGCTGATCGCGGGACCTCACAGGACCACACAAATTCGCCCCTAACGAATGGATGGGGACCCTTTGGCGCCTTACTGTAAGGGGGAACTTACACTAGCCTCTTTCGAGCGACGAATGGACTCTCGCTAGAGGTTTCGCGGAAATTACCCAAAAGGTTTGCAATAATGCACATGAATGCATACGAAAAGAAATAATACGATCCGTCCCCGTTAAGGGCTTAATACACGCCTTCCGGAATCAAATTTCTCGCATCCCCAGCAGAGTCGCCACTTGTTAGACGAGGTGCCGCGACCTAATCTCCCGGGCGGACCGGGGGGTGGACACCTCATGGCGACGTAAGTGGTGATTGGCGCCGAAAGCAACCAATCGTGGAATCAAGCTGCTCGGCAGGACCAGAGCTCGGAGATATGGAAGAGTCGCCACCCACGAATGGGAAAATGAACACCGATCCCTTGCGGGAGACCGGTGTGGGTTCGGGAAACTTAGGTACGAGCCGAGAAAGCTAGCTCCTTTCCGGAAAAAGGCTACTAGGCACCCCGACATCGCCCGGTTATGAACCACCGGCCTCCTACTCAGCATGTTAGACGATAACGGACTAATCGTATACTTCTTTAAGTTTAAAATTCATTTGAAACCTTTTCTTTCTCATTTTGGGAAATCGTTTTGAGCATATATTATTGAAAAGCCACTTTAGTAAAGAATCACCCATTTACATCAGTTCAATATACATAAAAAGAGAGGGGGGAGAAAGAAGTGATTTATTTACAACGTGATTTACATGTCGTGTTGCATGTTAATTCTATACTAACTTATTCCCCCAAAACGAATTTATTTACATGGTTCATACCTTAATCGTCGTTGGAACGATTTTGGTACGTTTCAAAACCCCGCTTGATGAAGTTCACCCGAATCGCCGTTGGAACGACTCAAGTGTTTGAAAACGTTAAGGTAAAAACCTTTAGTAAGAAAACATGGTTAAACATACAAGTCAATTTATTTTGTATAAATCATTTAAGAAAACGATTCAAAAACTTCATTATTCACAATGGAAACGATTTTAATTACAAGATTCGCTTAATCCGTCGTTGGAATGGACTAAGGTTTTAAAACGTGTTGATTTGAGAAATGAGTTGAAATGTCAAGAAAACACTATTTATTTACATTAGGAATTTCTAAAAAACCATTAGTTTAAATGATTAAATTAAAAACTCTTTTTGTGATTTAATTTTCCCCTTTTTCTTTAATGGATTCTCTACTTGTCATAATTACAATAATGAATATATTTAAACCAAAATTTACTCCCAAATAAAGCTCATTTGAAACATGGACCCCTAAATGGCCCAAAAGAATAAAGAAAATAATATAAGCATATATATATACATTTTAATCCAAAAAAGGAAACATAAAATGCAAATAAATGAAAAGAGATTATATTATACTTATATGAAAATACTAAATATAATACATTTTTGCTTCAAATATGTAAAAATAGTAAATAAAACTCCTAGATAAGAAAATAACATTTATCCCCCAAAATAGTTTTATTTAATAATAACTAATATAGCCCAAATATCCCAAAACTATATATATACATAACTAATGTAATTTTAAATGTCAAAATAATATCTATTCATCCACTAATTAATCACTCCCAAAACACCCAAGTAAATATTCTTTTAAAATGAAATTCATTACCATTTAAGTAAAGGAAAAAGAAAAGAAAAGATATATATACATATACTTATATTTAATAAAAAATGATATATAAACATCCCAAATAATTATATATACCAAATGTCTAAAAATAGTTTGAAAATATATATTACATAAATATACATATATATACAAAGGACCAAAAGCTTAAAAGTTAAGAAACAGGGACCAAAACAGCATTTTTAACATTCCAGCAGATTTACCGACGGAACATCCATCGGTAAACAGCAATTAGTGACAGAAATGGCAAATTACAGCAGCACTCCAATTATTTCCAGATTTATTCAAAAGCTTTAAATTAAATCTAATTCAATCGTTTTGGATTTCCGAACTACCAAAAATGGATCATAGTCAATAACGGACGTTCCTAAAACGACGTTTTTTTAAAACGTTATTTGGAAATTTTTTAAATTACAACTTATAATTACAACGCCTTTAATACCCGAACTACCTTTTTATCGGATCACGGTTCGTATTGGGATATCAAAACGAGGTTTTTTATTTTAAAACAAAACCAAATTTTATTCAACACGAGACAAAAATTAAATAAATACGCTAAATTAAATAAAACGTGATAAAATAAATGAATAACTAAATAAATAAAAACTATAACCTAAAAATAAATAGAAGAAGGAAATAAATTAAATAAAATAAAAGAGTCTAGTCCTCGGATAATACCTTAAATTCGGTATCTCACAGTCGAAGCCGATTGATTCCACGAGTCGTGATTTTCCGGTTTTTTGTGTTTTTTAGTAAAAATTTAACTTTGAAAAAATTTGGATTTTTTTGGGAAAAAAAATATTTTCTCCAAAAAATTGACTTTCTCTCTCTAAAAATGTTTAGAGTGAGAAAGCTCCAAAGAATCTCCTCCCCTAAATGCATGGGGATCCGTGCCTTTTATAGGCAAACGGATCCCCGGCGGAATGGGCGACGCCCAAAAAGAATCGGGCGTCGCCCAAGGGGGTTGGGCGGCCGCCCAAGGCATGTTGGGCGGCCGCCCAACCTCACGTTGGGCTATCGCCCAACATTGTTGGGCGATCGCCCAACAGCGTGGGTGGGCGTTCGCCCGACGTCGGTGGGTGCTCGCCCAACAGCCGATGGGGCGCGTCTCGCGCCGTCGGGCGCGCACGCCCTACGGCCGTCGAGCGTGCGTTCCGTGCCGTTGGGCGCCCACGCGTCGCGGCCGTCGAACGCGCGTTTCGCGCTGCCGGGTGCACACTCCCCGTGGCCGACGAGAGCGCGCTCCGCGCCACCGGGCGCGTGCATCGCTCGGACGTCGAGCGCGCGCCACTTGTGGTTGGATGCGTGCATCCGACGGACGTCCAGCGCGCGCCCCGTGCCGTCGAGCGTGCGTCCGACTGTCGTCGACCGCGCATCGGATGCCGCTAAGCGCTCGCACCATGCCGCTAAGCATTCGCGAGCCACCCCATTGGCAACAGCGACCCGCCATAACTCTTTCTTCCTTATTATGTACTTATCATTCTTTATATATTTTTTTTTTTCAAAACTTCCGGAATCAATCGCTTCAACCGTCTTGTTTTCAGGTTTTCGTCACAGGTCCTCCGACTCGGTGTCTACAAGTGGCTACAATCCTTGAGAATAAGCTCTATCCGTGTGCTCCAAATCAAGAAATTGGTAGAGGTGGGCTTCATAGATAAGTTATGGACGAGACTTGAGGTGTATTGAGATTGAAACAGGGCACAAAGTCTTACATTTGGTGAGTTGAAATGGCTAATCAGATGCATAAGATGAGTTGAGTGGACTAATTAATGTCATATAAACATATAAAATAACACAAAATGTTACATTTATTGAATTTAAGGAGGTTAATCAATACGATATAGACACATAAAGAGACGTGAAATGTTACATTTAATGAATCGATAAGTTGATAAGTCACCACTAAACAGGGAAAACTAAATAACAAAATGGGAAAAAAATCTTCTGTCCCGAATTCCCTGTCCCCTTCCCTGTCCCCCATTCAAATTTTGACACGTGTTCCTTTAACTAAACTTTAACCAAAGTTAAGTATATCTAACCATAGTTAGTAGCAATAAAGTAAGATAAAAGGGACACGTGTCAAAAATTGAATGTGGGACAGGAAAGGGGACAAGGAATTCGGGACATAAGATTTTTTTCCGTACGTGACAAGTTGATGTAATAAGGGAGATATGAATCCTTAAAACTATTTTTCTATATTATCTTTTTAAAAGGAAGATCATTGATAGAAACGAAGTTGATTTATTTTAAGGGCATTGAAACACGTTGCACTACAACTCACATGCAAATTAAATTTTGTCTCTACTATGTGGAAAATTCAAGCTTTGATGATGGCGTTACTTCCTTTTATCTTCTCATTTTGTATATTTCAATGTGGTCTGGTGGCTGCCCATCTTGAATCCTTACTTTAAGCTATCACTTTTTTTAAGTATAAATAGAAAAAAAAAAAGGATGAAGAGATAAGTTTTAAAACTATCTTCAAGACACCATACTAATATTTTTGTATTCAATTGTAGTTTTATGGGCTTAAATATACAAACACAGGAGAGTATAAGAAGGGTGTACAACGAGTTCTCCCGTACAGGACCTTAAATTTAAGAGGATCCATTTTTTTATTTTACAAATCTAAATAAATTATTATTATTAATTATTATGTGAAAAATTAAGTGAATGTTAACGTATCCAGAAAATTAACGCTCTAAGAGTTTTAAGGGGTCCAGTTTTTATTATTATTACTAGTTTTTGGCCCGTGCGATGCACGGATTCATCTTAATATATAAATATTAATAAAAATACAATCTAATAATTACAATTAATGACATAAATGTGTTATATAAATTAAAAATTATTATTTGATTTTCACATTTACTTTAAATAATATTTTTATAGATAAATATAATAAAAAAATAAAAACTAATATATTTTATATTATATTATATTTTTTATCAGTAAAAAAGAAGTGACACCTCAGTTCCATCGTTACTGTTTTATATTATATATAGATTTGTAGAGAATTAGAGAGATTTTAGGGATTAATTTAAATTCTGTAGAACTCTTAGATATAGTACGGATAAAATAATATTTTTATAGATAAATATACATAATAAAATTAAAATTAATATATTAAATTTTTTATCAGTAAAAAATGAGGAAGTGACACCTCAGTTCCATCGTTACTGTTTTATATTATATATAGATTATACAATATCTAATTTAATTATTTTTATTATATTTAGTATGTTAAAAATCAAGTTAAATGTATTTTGGTGTTTCATTTTGTAGAAACATTATTATTATATGAAAGTATTAAACTTTTTAAGCACAGGGCCCCAAAAATGTTTAAGACGACCTGTACAAACAGTTATTCAACTATTAAGTAAGTCGTGTTTGATCACATAGACCTTAATGATTATATAATATTTGATCATTTACAGTTAGATTTAGATTTATTAATAAACTTAGATCTAACGGTAAATAACCAAATTCATTTAGTTATTATAAAGTCTATGTGAATACTACTGTAAGTAATATGTTGATAATCATCGTCATTTGTGAATCAACGATTTTGGAAGATATTATGGTCCATTAACGCTTATGCAAAATTTATTTATAATGTTTGATGTGCAGCGGAAAATATTCTACCAAGTTTTTATAATCTTTTAAAAAGGGAATTGATTTATGTGATATGTGCATTTTTTTTTTATGACTGGTCGAAGGATTCTCTCATTCACCTGTTTAAATTCTGCTCACTTTCTAAGTTATACTGAAAATCAATTAATCTGTTTATTAAAGTTTATCAATTAACAGGTAATGATTGTATGGATTGGTTTTCAGCAGTTTTTAGTATTCTATCATTGGAGGAATTGTTTGTTTTATGTGAGAGGAATTGTTTGTTTTACGCGGGATGATATGGGTCCTATGGTATGAACGAAATCAGGAATGTCATGGTCTGTCTCTGCTTGGTATGTGAAAGGCTGTGGAGTCGGTGTACTCGGTTTTGAATTTGTGTTTCCTGCACATTAGTTGACGGGTTATACAAGTCTGTTCGACATTTTTTTAGGCAAGGTGCGGCTAGTTTAATCCACTGGTCTCCTTCACCCTTTTATCGATATAAGCTTAATTGCGATGCGACATTCTGTACCAGGTCTAATACAAATGCATTTGGTATAATTGTTCGAGATTCTGCAGGTTTAGTCGCCCTATCTGGTGGCAGTCCAATGCGTATGGTTATGTCTTCTTTGCATGCGGAATTGCTATCAAGTTTATCATGCATTCATGTTGTTCGTGAAGAGGGTTTTCACTCAATTCAGATTGCATCAGATTCATTTTCTGCTATTCGTCTTCTACGAGGGGATGAAATTGCTTATAACTGGTTTGGAATGTGGTTGTTAATGATATTTTTGAAGAAATAAAGACATTCACACACGTTGAATCTATTCATGAAAGATGTCAAATACACGTATGTTAGACGAGGTGCCGCGGCCTAATCTCCCGGGCGGACCGGGGGGTGGACACCTCATGGCGATGTAAGCGGTGATTGGCGCCGAAAGCAACCAATCGTGGAATCAAGCTGCTCGGCAGGACCGGAGCTCGGAGATATGGAAGAGTCGCCACCCACGAATGGGAAAATGAACACCGATCCCTTGCGGGAGACCGGTGTGGGTTCGGGAAACTTAGGTACGAGCCGAGAAGGCTAGCTCCTTTCCGGAGAAAGGCTACTAGGCACCCCGACATCGCCCGGTTATGAACCACCGGCCTCCTACTCAGCATGTTAGGCGATAACGGACAAATCGTATACTTCTTTAAGTTTAAAATTCATTTGAAACCCTTTTCTTTCTCTTTTTAGAAACCGTTTTGAGCATATGATATTGGAAAGCCACATCAGTAAAGAATCACTCATTTATGTTTATACATACACAGAGAGGGGGAAGAAAGAAGTGATTTATTTACAACCGTATTAAATATTATGTCGTGTGTTTATTCTACACTAACTTATTTCCCCAAAACGGATTTATTTACATGGTTCGCATCTTAATCGTCGTTGGAACGATTTAGGTGCGTTTTAAAACCCCGTTTGATGAAGTTTACCCGAATCGCCGCTGGAACGACTCGAGTATTTGAAAACGTTTGAGATAAAAACCTTTTAATGAGAAAACGTGGTTAAACATACAAGTCAATTTTATTTTATACAAATCCTTTAAGGAAATGACTCAAAGTCTCTATTATTCATGAAGAAAACGATTTTAATTACAATGATCCTTTAATCCGCCTTTAGAACGGGTTAAGGTTTTAAAACGTGGTGCTTTGAAGACGATTTGAAATATAAACAAAAATGACTCTATTTATCTACATTAGAAATCTTAAGAAAATTCATTAGCTTAAATAATTTAATTGAAAACTCTCTTTTTTGTGATTTATTTTCCCCACTTATTTAATGGACCCTCTAACTATTATAATTACAATAAACTAACATTTACACTCAAATGAAGCCCTTTTGGAACATGGACCCATGAATGAGCCAAAAGAATAAAGAAAATGGTTTTAGACCATATATATATGTATACATTTAAATCAAAAAGGAAGATAAGAAAATAAGATTTAACCAAAAATCACTATATGTATATGAAGATAATAAACACAATATATCTTATACTTTGAAATGTGAAAATAATAAGTAAATCCTATAACTAAGAAAGTAATACTTATCTAAAAATAATTTAACTCAATAATCACTAAAATAACCCAAATATTCTAAAAATAACTATACATATATATACATAATTAATATGGTTTAAATATCAAAAATACCATATGCTAATGTCTATTCATTATTTCTCAAAATATCAAGTAACTAATATTTAAATATAACCTAAGTTAATAAAAAAAGGAGATACATATATATATATATTTATACTTATATTACAAAATAGAATAAAAAGGGATATACAAATATTCTAAAATAGATATATATACTAAAGTTCTAAAATAAGTTGAAAAACATGTATTACATAATCATATATATATATACTAAGGATTAAAAGTCTAAAAGTTAAGAAAAAGGGACTGAAATGGTATTTTTTACATTTTGGCAGATTTACGACGGAAAATCCGTCGGTAAACAGCCTTTAGTGACAGAATTGACAAATTACAGCAGCACTCCAATATTTTCTAGATTTGTTCAAAAGCCTTAAATTAAATCTAATTCAATCGTTTTGGACTTCCGAACTACCAAAAATGGATCATAGTCGAAAACGGAAGTTCCTAAAACGATGTTTTTATTTTAAAACATTATTTGGAAACTTCTTTTAAATTAAAAAACTTATAATTACAACGTTTTCGACACCCGAACTACCTTTTTATCGGATCACGGTTCGTATTGGGATGTCAAAACGAGGTTTTTATTTTAAAACAAAACCGAATTTTATTTAACACGAAACGAAAATTAAATAAATACACTAATTAAATAAATGTGACAAAATAAATAAATGACTAAATGAATAAAAACTATAGCATAAAAAAATAAATAGAAGGAGAGAATAAATTAAATAAAAATAAAGAGTCTAGTCCTCGGATAATACCTTTAATTCGGTATCTGACAGTCGAAGCCAATTGATTCCACGAACCGCGAGCTCCGGTTTTTAATGAAAATTTAGTAAAAAATTGAACTTAGGAAATTTGGAATTTTTGAGAAAAAAAATATTTTTCTCAAAAAAAATTCACTCTCTCTCTCTCTAAAAATGTTTAGAGTGAGAAAGTTTATCCAAAAATCCCTCCCCAAAATCCCCCTCTTTTCACCTTGGGATCCGTGCCTTATATAGGCCCACGGATCCCGGAACAATGGGCGACGCCCAAAAAAATTTGGGCGTCGCCCATTGTGGTTGGGCGATCGCCCAACAACCGTGGCCGCCGAGCGCGCGTTCCGCGCTACCAGACGCTCGCACGTCGCGGCCGCCGAACGCGCGCCTCGCGCTGCTAGGCACGTGCGCTCAACGGCCCACGAGGGCGCGCACCGCCAGCGGTCCCAGGCGTCGCTCGGACGTCGAGAGCGTGCCACTCGCGGTGCGTCCGACGGACGCCGCGCGCACGTCTCGAGCCGTCGAGCGGGCGTTCGACCATCGTCGTCCGCGTGCGGGATGCCGTTGCGCGCCCGCGCCGTGCCGTTAATTTTCCTCCGCTTATTATTCTTTATATATTTTTCAAAACTTCCGGAATCAATCGCTTCGACCGTCTTGTTTTCAGTTTTCGTCACAGGTCCTCCGACTCGGTGTCTACAGTTGCCCCTACTTTTCTATTTTGACAGTGATGTGTGTGGTTCGAAAACGTTTTTTGCTAACGTAACACATGCAATGTAAAACATATAAAAGTAAAGACACGTAAAGAGTAGGAGGGAACGTACCTGACCTTTGCGCTGCGCGCTCCGGCGTTGTCCTCTGACTTCTTCGGGCCGCACCCTAGTTCACGACTGCGGGGATAATAGCTACCCTAGTTTCGAGATTGCGGGGATAATGGCTAAACAGCTACCCCATTTTAAGATTGCGGGGATGATGGCTAAATAGCTACCCTATTTTAAGATTGCGGGGATGATGGCTAAACAGTTACCCTGGTTTACGACTGCGGGGATAATGGCTAAACAGCTACCCTGGTTTACGACTGCGGGGATAATGGCTAAACAGCCACCCTATTTTAAGATTGCGGGGATGATGGCTAAATAGCTACCCTATTTTAAGATTGCGGGGATGATGGCTAAACAGCTACCCTGGTTTACGACTGCGGGGATAATGGCTAAACAGCTACCCTGGTTTACGACTGCCGGGATGATGGCTAAACAGCTACCCTGGTTTACGACTGCGGGGATAATGGCTAAATAGCTACCCTGGTTTACGACTGCGGGGATACTGGCTAAATAGCTACCCTAGTTTGTGATTACGGGGATAATGGCTAAACAGCTACCCTGGTTTCCGACTGCGGGGATAATGGCTAAATAGCTACCCTAGTTTACGACTGCGGGGATAATGGCTAAACAGCTACCCTATTTTAAGATCGCGGGGATAATGGCTAAATAGCTACCCTGATTTACGACTGCGGGGATAATGGCTAAACAGCTACCCTAGTTTGTGATTGCGGTGAATATGGCTAAAAAGCAACTCCGGTCAGCGACCACGAGTCAGATGGCTAAAAAGCAACTTCGGTCTGCGACCGAGAGTCAAATGGCTCAAAAGCAACTCCGGTCTGCGACCAAGAGTCAAATGGCTAAAAAGCAACTCCGGTCTGCGACCAGGAATCAAATGGCTAAAAAGCAACTCCGGTCTGCGACCGAGAGTCAAATGGCTAAAAAGCAACTCTGGTCTGCGACCGAGAGTCAAATGGCTAAAAAGCAACTCTGGTCTGCGACCGTGAGTCAAATGGCTAAAAAGCAAAAAGCAACTCCGGTCTGCGACCGTGAGTCAAATGGCTAAGAAGCAACTCCGGTCTGCGACCGTGAGTCAAATGGCTAAAAAGCAGGGGCTGTTTCTGGATTTTCTTACCACACTGTTGTCTGTATTTTCTCACTGGAGCTATCATCTTGAAGATTCAATGGGCACATGTCTTAGTCTGAAATGATATAGACTGATGATTGTTTTTCTATTGACTGTCGTCTGTATTTTGGCTGGTGTCACTGTTCTGTAAAATTTGACTGTTGTCTGGAGTTCATATCTTGACAATGTTGGTCATTGTCTGGTTACCTACGAGATCGCCTCAGCTTGCGTTGCACCGATCACCTAGTATGCATCATTACTGTACTTTAGTGTAGTGAAATGCATGCATGTATGATTTATGTTTTTGCCTATGCTGCCTTTTATCTGTTCTTTTTTCTTTTTCTGTAGAGTGATCTGCATGCCCACGAGCGGAGACAGAGCGAGCTAGTACGGGAAGCTGATGCCCGAGTTGGTCATGTGTATCAAGAGAGGAACGACCACTGGTCGGGGATGATGCGACGGGAGACTGAGGGTCGCCTTGCCGTCGAGGAGAGGGCGCGCGATGAGTCGATCAGACGCCTTGCTGCAGAGGAGAGAGCAGGAGCTGCTGATGAGAGAGCACGAGTTTCTGATGAGAGAGCACGAGTTTCTGATGAGAGAGCGCGTGCTGCCGAGGAGGCACTATCTGCGGAGCGGGCATCACACCTGAGAGATTTTGAGAACTATTGGGACTTTCCTCCGTATTAGGCTCGTTATGTATCGCTTTGTAGCTTTCATTGTTGCTTTGTAGCTTTTATTAGGGTTTCTCAAATGTATAGCTGATGTATAGGGAGTGGGGTGGATAGTAGGTAGGCTTTTTGTGAAGAGTAGGATAGGAAATGTATAACTCGTGATTCATATTACCATGCATTCAGTAGATTATGATGATTCCAATCATTCTCGTCAAATATATTCATGCCTTTATTTATTTACAAACAACAGAAATACTTAGTCTCTTATACATTGTTTTTGTAATTGCTCAAGTTATAACTATTGTTACCAGGACCCGCCTTTCGGTTTTCGGATCCCGGCGATTTTTCTCCTCCCCTTTTACTATCCCGGAATTTTTAAATGAGTGCCCTTTCGGGTTTTCACCCATTGGGATTTCCCTTATTGTTGCATGGGTCGCCCTTTGCGGGTTTTCAACCCATCGGGAATTTTTCTTTATTTTTCTTTTTTTTTTTTACGAAAAGTATTTCTTAAGCCTATCCAGGTTGGTAGGTTCGGAGAATTCCATGCCGTCCATTGTGGTTAACTTCACCGCTCCTTTGCTTAGTATCTTCTTTACGACGAATGGTCCTTCCCAGTTAGGCCTGAACTTCCCCTTCGGGTCGGTGTGCGTCACACGGATCTGTTTCAGCACCAAATCTCCTTCTTTGATAGGGCTGGTCTTGACTTTTTTATTGAAAGCCCGAGCCATCCTTCTTTGATATAACTGTACATGGTAAAGGGCTTCCATCCTTTTCTCATCAACTAAAGCCAACTGCTCACATCGCCTCTTCACCCATTCCGTCTCGGGGATTTCTGCTTCCACTGCGATTCTCAACGATCGCTTTTCAATCTCAATCGGCAGGACTGCTTCTGTTCCGTATACCAAGGAGAATGGCGTTGCCCCAGTCGAGGTTCTGACTGTCGTGCGATATGCCCACAACGCGAGTGGGAGGTGCTCATGCCAGTTCCGATGTGATTCCACCGTCTTTACGAGAATCCTTTTAAGGTTCTTATTAGCTGCTTCTACTGCCCCATTAGCCTGTGGACGGTACGGAGAAGACCTGTGATGTTCAATGCCATATTCTCGGAAAAGATTCCTTACTTCCCCCTGAAATTGGGCTCCGTTATCCGTGATCATGTGATGAGGCACTTCGAACCTGGTGATCAAGTGTTTTTCAAGGAATTTTCTCATCTGCTTGGATCCCAGTTTGCTAAACGACTCTGCTTCTACCCACTTGGTGAAATAATCGATGGCGACAGCAATAAACTTATGTCCATTTGAAGCGTTAGGCCTTACTTCGCCGATGATGTCAATGCCCCAAGCAGCGAATGGCCAAATAGGTGCTAGCACATGTAGTTCCATGGCCGGAAGATGACTGCAATCGCCGTGGATTTGACAATCATGGAATTCCTTTGCATACTCGTTACAATCTTTTTCCATGGTGAGCCAATAGAAGCCTTGTCTGATAATTTTCTTAGCTAGTACTGCTCCTCCCATATGGGCTCCACAAATTCCCGAATGTACTGATTCCATCGCTTCGTGGGCTTCCCCCGCATCCAAGCATCTGAGTTGTAATCCATCAACGTGCCTTTTGTAAAGCAAGTCGTTGTGGATGACGAACTGACGAGCTAGCCTTCTAATCACAGCTTGATCCCTAGGTTCTGACTCTGCCGGATATGTCCCATCTTTTATGAAGTTCACAATATCGAAATACCATGGTTTTTCATCTGTCCCTAACAGCATTACGTCCTCGTAACATGGTTTGTGAGATCTTCTCAATACCAACGGCTTCGAAGCAAGGTTCCGGGGGTTGTCCCAAACTGACACCAAAGTAGCCAAGGCATCCGCCGCCTGGTTCTGTGCTCGAGGAATATGATAGAAACGACATTCCTTGAATCTTTGTGCCAACCCTTCTAGCTGATCTAGATATGGTCGTAGCCTTTCTTCTCTCACTTCCCAGTTTCCTTGTGCCTGTTCGATGATCAACTTGGAGTCACCCCAAATTTCGACATATGATGCTCCCAGTGCCGCTAATGACTCTAAACCATAAATGCACGCTTCATATTCGGCCATATTATTAGTGAGAGGGAAGGATAACTTTTTGGCCATCGGGATCCTTTCTCCTTCCGGTGAGGTAAGTAGTACTCCTACTCCGGCTCCAATCGAATTAACTGCTCCATCGAAGAACATTTTCCACGGTATAACTTCGATTGCGTTCAAGTGCTCATCGGGGAAATCATAGCTTATCTCTTCCTCTTCTGCATTCAGGGGTTGGTTAGCCAGAAACTCTGCCACGGCCCTTCATTTGATAACCTTCTTCGTCACATATTCAATGTCAAACTCGGATAAAAGCAACAACCATCTGGCTAACTTCCCCGTCAAGGATGGAGTTCGGTATAGATACTTCACGGGGTCCATCCGAGAAATAATGATCACTTTATACGATTGGAAATAGTGCCGCAGTTTCTTTGTCAACCACACCACTGCCACACATGTCTTTTCGATCATGTTGTACTTGAGCTCGTACTCCAGGAACTTCTTACTCAAATAATACACCGCGTGCTCCACACCGGTGTCTCCCTCTTGAGCCAACATTGCCCCAATAGATCGCTACATAGAGGAGAAGCGGCTTTCCTAGTTTAGGCGGTCTCAGCACTGGCGGATTAGACAAATAGCTCCGGACGCTCTCCAAAGCTTGCTGACACTTATCATTCCAGATAGCGGGTTGGTCTTTCCTTAGCAACTTAAAGATTGGCTCGCAGATTGCGGTGAGTCTTGCTATGAACCGACTGATATACTGAACCTGCCCCAGAAACCCTCTCACTTCCTTCTCATTTCTCGGCGCCGGCATCTCTTGTATAGCCTTTACTTTATCAGGATCTACCTCGATTCCCTTATTTCCGATTACATAGCCTAAGATTTTCCCTGACGAAACGCCGAAAAAGCACTTCTTCGGGTTTAACCTTAGCTTGAATTCTGCAATTCGGGCCAAAAACTTCTCGAGCGCGGCAAAATGCTCTTCTCTTGTCTCTGATTTGACCATCATATCATCCACGTAGACTTCTACCTCCTTGTGTATCATATCATGGAACAGTGCTGTGGCCATTCTCTGGTAAGTTGCCCCGGCGTTTTTCAAACCAAACGGCATTACCCTGTAACAGCATGTCCCCCACTCAGTTGTGAACGAGGTTTTTGCTTTGTGCTTTTTGGCCATCTGAACTTGCATGTAGCCCATGAAACCATCCATATTCGTGTGTAAGACGCTTGACGCTGCACTGTCGATCAATACGTCGATATGAGGCAATGCGAACTCATCCTTGGGGCATGCCTTGTTAAGATCTCTGTAATCAACGCACATCCTTACTTTGCCGTCCTTTTTTGCGATTGGCACCACATTTGCGACCCAAGGGGGATAGTCGATCACTTCGATGAATCCTGCTTCTAACTGCTTCTTCACCTCCTCTCTGATCTTATCTGCCCATTCTGGTCTCATACGTCGGAGCTTCTGCTTTACGGGCTTTGCTTCGGGATAAGTTGGAATGCGGTGAGTTACGATAGATTGATCAATTCCAGGCATGTCTTCGTATGTCCAAGCGAATACAATTTCGTATTTTTTAATTATTCTCTCAAATTCTTTTCTCTCTTCAATAGTTAATGCTTGAGCAATTTGTATAAGTTTAGGATTTTCATCCGTACCAAGATTGAAAGTTGACATTTCTATCGTATTGATTTCAAATGTAGGCATGTTATATGAATGAGAATGCATGGAATGATCATGATCGACATCAAGCAAGTAAGCAAAATCAGAATTCATTTCATTGATAGCATGGGTGATTACATCATCTGATTCAAACAAAGCAGTAATACAATTTTCGTCATCAAGGTTCTCGGGCTCCTCATGAACCTTGGAGGTACTGGGCTCGCCCACCGCTCCCGCAGTTGCTTCGATGGTGATGACCTGCTCCTCGGCATTTAAATCCAGCATCATGATCTCCTCGACAAAGCAACTCGCCTTTCTTTTGCCCCAGTCGGCAACATCATTGAAGATTTCGAACCCTGGCAGAATCTTCCCTTCCGTGCTAGTCCATGCCTCGGGGGTTCCTGAATATGCCTTCCCATGCCCCTCGCTCACAAAATACTTCCTCAAGCCTACTTTTCCTTCAGCACTCGCATTGGACGGACTCCCCTGCTCATATCCCAAACCCCTCCGGGTTTTCTGACTCTTAAAGTCTGGAAATTCTGGCAACCCCTGATGGTGTGCTCCTAAACCCATTCCCGGGATGAAACTTCCCTTCATCATTTTCACCACATCGGTGGTCATGCTCGACTCGTAAATCCCGGAGACTTGGAATCCGGAGAAAAGTTAAGGCTCAATTCCCAGTGCTGCCACCGAGCTCAATTTCTCAGCTCTAATTGTTACTATCTCCTCCCCGAAGGGGAACTTAATCATTTGGTGGAGCGTGGAGGGCACACCTCCTAACTTATGGAACCAAGGGCGTCCCAACAGCACAGCAAAAGTTACCGGGATATCCAACACCGTGAACTCAGTTTCTTCCTCGTGCGGCTCCACTTTCAACTTGGCCTTGAAGACTCCTTCAATGTGCCTACGGCTGTCGTCATATGCTCTAATCACAGTTTCAGAGGCTGTCAAGTCTCCTCTCTCCACTCCCAACTTCGACAAGAGTTTCAACGGACAAACATTAATGGCCGATCCATCATCGACCATCACACAACTAGTCTTCTTCCCGTTAATTTCCGCTCGGATATACAATGGCTTATTATGAGCCTTCCCCTCTTCTGGGAGATCTTCGTTAGTAAATGTGATCTCAGTCTTCTTTCGGGCCATAATTGCCCCTACTAGCGCTGCCGGCTCAGTATCGGTGGAAATAACCAAATTCTGCAACTCCTTCATCAGGTTCTCACGATGGTACTTAGAATGGCATAAAACTTCCCAGACCGTAGACTTAGCTTGCGTCTTCTTCAACTGCTCAAGAACTTGGTCATCGGGCTTAGGAGCCGACCCTTCTCCAATCTCAGTCTCTACCATTGGTGCCTTTCCCTCGGCCACACGACCTGATCTCGTCATTACCGCAATTTCCGGCTCATCATCCGATTCGTCCCAAATGTTAATAGGAACCCTTCGATTGGCATCTTCCTCGTCCGAGGAACTCGCCCAAATGTCTACGACCATTAAATCCATGACGTGAGGAATACTCGGATTCAGGAAAAAGGGATCCGTCGATCCATACAAAGCCCAACCTATCAACTCATCATAGTCACGGAGGGACACTCTACTCATCCTTCTTGCGGCCAACGGAATAGCACCTCGTTGTATGCATATAAGCTACACCTTATCGCTCATTGTCTCATTACACTGCTCATAACGGTGCCTCCACCTTCTAGCATAATCCACAAAATGTTCCTCGGGGAATTACCTAATCCTGTCCAGATCATCCAGGGATCCCGTCCATGGAATGTACATTTCATATCTTACCACAAAGGCATTTCGGAGCGGTATCCAATGACCCATCTCCTCCTCTGATAGACCCTGATGCCATAATAAGGCTTCACCCATCAAGGTTTCCGGAAAATGTTCATGCAACTCACACTGCGGAAATCCGGCGTCATACATATGATTGCGAAATATCCTCGTATGCTCCACATGATCCTGGTATCCACCATACCTAGACATTGCTAACACCGCATCAGGTGTTTGGTAAGACGGGGAGTCAGGGGTTTGCTCTGCCAGCATCCATACTGTATACTCCTTGATAAATCTTTTCGTCATTGCCGCCCAATCAGTCTTAACATACATCGGAAGTGACATATACCACATCAATGGTTCACCCATCAACGAATTACAAAACAAGCTAGTGATCTCTTCCTCTTTAAAATCCAAGGCTGCCATAGCCGACAAGTAAAAGTGAAGGTGCTCCATAGGGTCCTTATTGCCGTTATACTTGCTAACCCTCGGTAGCGGACGCTTGATAGGTCCAATCTGCATTGCGAAGCGCTCTGCGGCCCTGTCCTCGGCTTTGGTACTTTTCTAAGAATAAATCTGATAATTGATCCCAATCATGCTTGCAAGAGTCGGGTAATGAGTGGAACCATTCCAAAGGCTCGCCCACTAGCGAGTGGTGGAACCACTGAGCAATTTCATCTACTCCGAAGGATTCAATAAACATGTCGTGCATATATTCACGCAAGTGCACCTCGGGATCCCTTCCTCCATTAAACAAACCCAAATTTGGCACGATAGTCCGAGATGACCCCTCTCTGGTCTCTTCGGCACTATCCTCGTCATATGGTGCTCCACCATCTGATCCTTCCTCCATTGGTTCGTCCGCTTGTTCCTCACCCAAGAAGGACACATACAAACCATTTCCCACATTGCTTCTTTCGACGGAGTCCAACAACTCCTCTACATCTTCCTCAAAAGATTCCATCACCACAGTTTCCGTCAAACCAGCTCCGATCACGCTCACCCTATGATTAGGCAATGGATTGCGCCTAACGGAAGGGTTTGCTGACGAAGGATCAACTATCTTCTTCTCCTCAATCAAATCTTGGATTTTGTGTTTCAGCCTCTCGCAATTCTCAATCGTATGTCCATAACTGCTGTGGAACTCACAATACCCTCTAGCCTGAATCTGCGGAGTAGGTTGAGCTTTGTTATACGGGGTAAGGGCTTTCAACAATCCCTTCTTCTGCAGACGCTCGAAAACTTTAGCATAGGTTTGATCAAACTTGGCGAACCGCCTCTTTTCAATAGCATTAAGATCAACCACTTTCACTGCTGCGGATTCTGTACTCGCGCTAGGCCCTCCGGTACCATATCCAGACTTCGTCCACTTGGTATAAGCTTTCTTCGGCTCCCCATCGCCTTCAACAGTCAAGGCACAACTATACATCTGATTGAAATCCGTGAACGGCATATATCTCAACTCATTCTTAATATACATCAATGTATTACCAATCACCATTCGGATCTGATCTTGCTCAAGCGGCTTCTGTTTCATGACCGCGGCCTTAGCCCTCCATCTTTTTACAAAATCTGAAAGGGATTCCCCAGCCTGCTGCTTTGTGCTCTCTAACTCTTTCAAAGTGACTTCCAACATGGTGTTAAAACTATACTAAGCAATGAATGACTTCGCTAATTCCTTCCAATCCTTCTTTGTCACCATTGGCAGTGCATGGAACCACGTGAGGGCAGCCCCCTCCAGGTAGGTGTTAAACAGCCCCAAGACTTGATCCTCAGTCAGGATCGTGTGCTTCATTATTGCAACGTACCGATTCATGTGAGCGGTGGGATCTCCAGTTCCATCGAACTTTTTCATGTCAGGGAGCCGGAATTTCAGAGGTAACGCTGTTGCCAACAAACAGTTCTTCAGGTTATAGAAATCCTGACTTCTGGAGCTTCCTCCGTGCAAGTCTTGCACTTCTTGTGTGATATGTTGCTTCCACTCCTCTTCCTTAGCTTTCTCCTTCTCTAACTGTTTTCGGACATAATCCTGATAATCCTCCTCATTCCCAAAGCGAGGGCCATCGTTCATCTCGTTCTCAGCATGCTTACTACCACTCTTATTGTCCTTCAGTGCTAACTCAGCTAGTTGGGCCAAGATCGCGGCCAGCTGATCGTTGATATTATTCACAGAATTCTCCAATTCAGCCACCTTCTCGTCGGTTGCAGACATACTGACGGAAGACTGAGTATACCCAGATGAAGGTGATTCAGAAGCCACAACTACTGATTTGGAACTGTCTACTCACAACTGATCAAACTGTCTGACAAGCCGATTACTCTCGCGACACCACAACCGCTTAATGATGACGTCTGCGCGAACAGTATCCATTAGTATGTATGCATGATTTTATATGCATGATTCGTGGTGTGTGCGTTTATTTATTTACGATTATAAGATAAGAAGAACAAACGTTAGTTCTATTTACACGTATCACAACATCTCTCTTCCACCCTTATTCCTCCACACACTCGTTGGTCCATGTCTCTTTCCTAGGATTTTGGTTTGGGGCTCACATTGCGGTCCAGGGGACGCGTGATGCCGTCGATTATTGCGGGAAAGTAAATCATCCATCAGACAATACAATTCGTTTTGACGTATCAACGTTCAGTGACTAAGAAATCGACCAAGTTGGATTGTCCTTTCGGAATAACTCGTCTTTTGTCCTTTTGCGAGACGCATTAATTCGGGTTTTGACTCCCTTTGAGCGCATCTCAGTTTTTAGACGTGGTTCGAGTTATTCTTCTAGTTCAATCGTTCGTTATTATCGATGACTCGTTCCCTTTTGTTCGCGTGGGTTCATGTCTCGATTTTGGATTACAACGGGATCTTTTGGATCTATCGAGAGACGTAACCACATGTTTATTTAGTGATGGAATCACTTTTGGATTTTATTTTAGGGAACGGACTCATCGCGTAACGCGTTTGTTCTTAGCGTCGAGGATCCGTTTGCTCATTTTAGCTAAGTGAAAAAGACGGCGAGTCTTATTTTGAGCGCACGGTAACCTTTCGGCTAGCAACAGTTCGTTGTTCTTCCCAATCCACGGGATATATCATCTTAGTGTGGTTATAGAAAATCAATGTTTCGTTGAATCGCATGCTTATTCAAAGCGAGGACATCATCATTCTCTTTCCTTTAGGCACGATTTAAGCAAACACGTACATCGGGCCATATTTCTTGCAGTTTTGGTAACGGTCGAAATGATCGAGTCGTTAGTCAAAACCCGCAGTCTCGTCCATATGGCGCAATTATATGGTTTGGCTTAATTCGGCTTCGAGATTTTAAACGGGGTATACACTCGTCCGAGGCACGTATTCAACGACATTGGTTTATTTTCTTTAACTACTCTCGGTATTGATATATATCGTAGATTCGGAATGATTTTGGTCGTTTAGTTCATTTTTCTCTTCTTTATTTTCTTAGTCATCTGTACGGACACATCCATTTCTCTTAAGAACGACACGAGGCATAACGTAAAAGCTCGTCTTTCATTCGGAAGGGACGGGCTACTTGTGCGAAACTTTTTGCGTTATGACAGGGTCGTTCAGGACAGAAATGTTCTTCGTTTTCGTTTCGTCTTGATCTCGTTTTATCCCAATTTATTTAAAGAATGTGAATAACGGCTATTGTTAATATAGTCTTTTGTATCGAAATGTAATTATCCTTAACACCGAACCGATTCATACTAATACGTGCTTACGTCATAACGCATTTCCTGAACACGTGCCTTCGTCGGGACACCGAAAGGGACAAGGCGGGTCGCACATGTTCATTCATATGAGATGACTAAGTCGTCTTTAGTTCAAATCGTTTCGATGTTTTTTAGGGTAATTAGTATGTCGATTCATAAGTATATATTAACACATCGTCCCATTTTCTTTACATACTTTAGGATTAGATACGTATCATGGCGGTTTGAAAACACGAACTGATTCATTTATCACATCAAAAATAGTAACGGGCAATCCTATGGAAACTTCTAAGGCTACTATATGCTGACACGGCTGACCGCGGGACCTCACAAGACCGCACAGATTCGCCCCTAACGAATGGATGGGGACCCTCTGGCGCCTTACTGTAAGGGGGAACTTACGCTAGCCTCTTTCGAGCGACGAATGGACTCTCGCTAGAGGTTTCGCAGAAATTACCCAAAAGGTTTGCAATAATGCATATGTATGCATACGAAAAGAAGTAAAACGATCCGTCCCCGTTAAGGGCTTAATACACGCCTTCCGAAATCAAATTTCTCCCTTCCCCAGCAGAGTCATCACTTGTTAGACGAGGTGCCGCGGCCTAATCTCCCGGGCGGACCGGGGGGTGGACACCTCATGGCGACGTAAGCGGTGATTGGCGCCGAAAGCAACCAATCGTGGAATCAAGCTGCTCGGCAGGACCGGAGCTCGGAGATATGGAAGAGTCGCCACCCACGAATGGGAAAATGAACACCGATCCCTTGCGGGAGACCGGTGTGGGTTCGGGAAACTTAGGTACGAGCCGAGAAGGCTAGCTCCTTTCCGGAGAAAGGCTACTAGGCACCCCGACATCGCCCGGTTATGAACCACCGGCCTCCTACTCAGCATGTTAGGCGATAACGGACTAATCGTATACTTCTTTAAGTTTAAAATTCATTTGAAACCCTTTTCTTTCTCTTTTTAGAAACCGTTTTGAGCATATGATATTGGAAAGCCACATCAGTAAAGAATCACCCATTTATGTTTATACATACACAGAGAGGGGGAAGAAAGAAGTGATTTATTTACAACCGTATTAAATATTATGTCGTGTGTTTATTCTACACTAACTTATTTCCCCAAAACGGATTTATTTACATGGTTCGCACCTTAATCGTCGTTGGAACGATTTAGGTGCGTTTTAAAACCCCGTTTGATGAAGTTTACCCGAATCGCCGCTGGAACGACTCGAGTATTTGAAAACGTTTGAGATAAAAACCTTTTAATGAGAAAACGTGGTTAAACATACAAGTCAATTTTATTTTATACAAATCCTTTAAGGAAATGACTCAAAGTCTCTATTATTCATGAAGAAAACGATTTTAATTACAATGATCCTTTAATCCGCCTTTAGAATGGGTTAAGGTTTTAAAACGTGGTGCTTTGAAGACGATTTGAAATATAAACAAAAATGACTCTATTTATCTACATTAGAAATCTTAAGAAAATTCATTAGCTTAAATAATTTAATTGAAAACTCTCTTTTTTGTGATTTATTTTCCCCACTTATTTAATGGACCCTCTAACTATTATAATTACAATAAACTAACATTTACACTCAAATGAAGCCCTTTTGGAACATGGACCCATGAATGAGCCAAAAGAATAAAGAAAATGGTTTTAGACCATATATATATATGTATACATTTAAATCAAAAAGGAAGATAAGAAAATAAGATTTAACCAAAAATCACTATATGTATATGAAGATAATAAACACAATATATCTTATACTTTGAAATGTGAAAATAATAAGTAAATCCTATAACTAAGAAAGTAATACTTATCTAAAAATAATTTAACTCAATAATCACTAAAATAACCCAAATATTCTAAAAAAAACTATACATATATATACATAATTAATATGGTTTAAATATCAAAAATACCATATGCTAATGTCTATTCATTATTTCTCAAAATATCAAGTAACTAATATTTAAATATAACCTAAGTTAATAAAAAAAGGAGATACATATATATATTTATTTATACTTATATTACAAAATAGAATAAAAAGGGATATACAAATATTCTAAAATAGATATATATACTAAAGTTCTAAAATAAGTTGAAAAACATGTATTACATAATCATATATATATATACTAAGGATTAAAAGTCTAAAAGTTAAGAAAAAGGGACTGAAATGGTATTTTTTACATTTTGGCAGATTTACGACGGAAAATCCGTCGGTAAACAGCCTTTAGTGACAGAATTGACAAATTACAGCAGCACTCCAATATTTTCTAGATTTGTTCAAAAGCCTTAAATTAAATCTAATTCAATCGTTTTGGACTTCCGAACTACCAAAAATGGATCATAGTCGAAAACGGAAGTTCCTAAAACGATGTTTTTATTTTAAAACATTATTTGGAAATTTCTTTTAAATTAAAAAACTTATAATTACAACGTTTTCGACACCCGAACTACCTTTTTATCGGATCACGGTTCGTATTGGGATGTCAAAACGAGGTTTTTATTTTAAAACAAAACCGAATTTTATTTAACACGAAACGAAAATTAAATAAATACACTAATTAAATAAATGTGACAAAATAAATAAATGACTAAATGAATAAAAACTATAGCATAAAAAAATAAATAGAAGGAGAGAATAAATTAAATAAAAATAAAGAGTCTAGTCCTCGGATAATACCTTTAATTCGGTATCTGACAGTCGAAGCCGATTGATTCCACGAACCGCGAGCTCCGGTTTTTAATGAAAATTTAGTAAAAAATTGAACTTAGGAAATTTGGAATTTTTGAGAAAAAAAAATATTTTTCTCAAAAAAAATTCACTCTCTCTCTCTCTAAAAATGTTTAGAGTGAGAAAGTTTATCCAAAAATCCCTCCCCAAAATCCCCCTCTTTTCACCTTGGGATCCGTGCCTTATATAGGCCCACGGATCCCGGAACAATGGGCGACGCCCAAAAAAATTTGGGCGTCGCCCATTGTGGTTGGGCGGCCGCCCAACCCTCGTCGGGCGTCCGCCCGACGACCCTCGGGGCGTGCCCTGCGCCGTCGGACGCGTGCACCCCGTGGCCGCCGAGCGCGCGTTCCGCGCTACCGGACGCTCGCACGTCGCGGCCGCCGAACGCGCGCCTCGCGCTGCCAGGCACGTGCGCTCAACGGCCCACGAGGGCGCGCACCGCCAGCGGTCCCAGGCGTCGCTCGGACGTCGAGAGCGTGCCACTCGCGGCCGCGCGCATGTCTCGAGCCGTCGAGCGGGCGTTCGACCATCGTCGTCCGCGTGCGGGATGCCGTTGCGCGCCCGCGCCGTGCCGTTAATTTTTCTCCGCTTATTATTCTTTATATATTTTTCAAAACTTCCGGAATCAATCGCTTCGACCGTCTTGTTTTCAGGTTTTCGTCACAGGTCCTCCGACTCGGTGTCTACAACGTAATTTGGCTTGTATTCAAACTGATTTTAATTTTCTCTTCTAATGTAATTGATTTTCTTATAAAAAAATGTGGATAGGATTTTAAAACTTCAATTTAAAATAAGATAATTAGTTTAATTTTGATTTATAATCACATTTAACAAATCTTTTGATAATTTCAATATCGGAATGCTAACTAATATTGTTGAATTGCCGAAATAATATGACGTAAGCACCATATATCAAAGTTTGAACTGGGCCTTTAAATAATATCCATACCTTTTTGAGGAAAGATATCCATATCTAAATAGGCCACATTGCCAACAAAAGTTTTAAGAATCTCAATTTTTCTAATTTATAATCAGATTTTTTTTTAATTTATAAAAAAAAGGAAGTATTTGGTAAATGTATTTTGTCAATAGATTTATTAGATAATCATATTGACTTGGGGATATGTTAATATAACATGTTGAATTGTTGATTTTTACTGATATAATAAGCGTATTGACTTCATGATATGTCATTTGTCATGTCACTTCATAGGGTTAGGCTATGCTTACTTTGTTTTTGACAAAGTAAGCCTTACTTTATTTTTACCACCATTGGATGAACTTACTTTGTTAAAGTCCACCATCATCCAATGGTGAAAAAAACAAAGTAAGCTTTACTTTGTAAAAAACAAAGTAACCATCATCCAATTCATATCAATATTCTTTATTTTATTAATGGTGTAAAAAAGATAAAAAATTTTTGCTGTTGTTAAACATAGCCTCAGGAATGAACTGAATCCCACATCGGAAATGGAGAGGGAGTGATTGAGGCTTATTAGTAAGATGTGAATCCAATACATGCAGACGCATTTTAAAGCCGTGAGGCCCAATGTGTTGGAATTGGGCCAGAGCGGACAATATCTACATGGTATTGGACCAGGGTGTTACAATTGGTATCAGAGCCGACTCTTCACGTACAATGTGTGGTTCAGGGACGAACCAGACGGAAGCTGGTGGGCCTGTAATGACCCGGTCCGGAATGGGTGGCGCCGGGGTAGAAGACCTGAGCAAGGAGCGGCCCTAAGGGATGGCGATGGGGGCAGGAATGAACTGAATCCCACATCGGAAATGGAGAGGGAGTGATTGTGGCTTATTAGTAAGATGTGAATCCAATACATGCAGACGCGTTTTAAAGCCGTGAGGCCCATTGTGTTGGAATTGGGCCAGAGCGGATAATATCTACATGGTATTGGACGAGGGTGTTACATTCTGAGACGAGTCATGAACCTCCTCGGAATGCTTTTAGAGGATTGAGTCCTTATTTCAACGCATCAGATTCTTGATTATTTATTTTGGGCTTAATAAGTCAATAGCCTCTTGTAATTGTGCAAATTGTCGAATTGGTTCCTGAACTTTGAAAATGTCTTGTAAAACTCGTGAACTTGCTTAAAATGTCTCGTTAAAATTCCAAATGATAAAACAAGAAAAGAATTAAACAAATTAAAACATGTATCACTTTAAACAAGTTCAAAAAGTTAATAAATTATTTTTACAACTTCAATAAACTAATAGGTTATTTTAAGAAAACTTAAGGAGAAATAGGTCATTGTAAACAAGTTTAAAGAGCTTATAAGACATCTCCAAAGTTGAGGGAGCAATCTGGACAAGTATCTCATTTTTATGTTTTGTTACATTAAGCCTATGTTTGACAAATTAATTAGCTATAAACATCTAATTTAGTTAAAAAAAATGGTTACTCATTTCATTAGATAATGCTTTCCAGCATTTAAAAATGCAAATTTAAACTCAGATGAAATGCATAAAGCTCTATTTATTTATTAACTGAGTTTCATGTTCAATGTGACTAAAAAATACAAGGATTTAGGGGGCGTTTGGTTCACAAGGAGTAAGGGAAAAGGAATCAAGAAAGGGAAACTAAATGAAAGAAAATGAATCAGCATTCATACTCCTATGTGTTTGGATATGTTTAGGAAAAGGAATGCAATTCAACCACATTCCCTTTGTGGATGTTTGGTTCAAATAGGGAATCAAAACTATTTTTTTTAACTTTATATATAATAAAAAAATCAACTCTTTTACTATAGTTTCCATAAAACGTGAAATAACTTCATATATAATCCCAAACAATCCAAAACGTCACTCACTTTCTACCCTTATTGATAATAATATAAAGTTTATAAAAGTTAAAATTAATAAAAAAAATGCATAAATATTATATTTAAAAAGAAAATAATTATTTTAAAATAATTAAAAATAAATATTAAAACTGAATAATATGATAAAAGAAAAAAGTTTGGTCAAAATTATTTTTCAGGGTAAAAAGGTAAAAATAAATAATTATAAGGATCAAAAGTGAAATTAATCTAGTGATAAAAAATATAAATAAAAAAAATATAAGGATTAAACAAAAATAAAAAAAAAGTAAAATTTAGTCAAAAAATATTTTTTGAGTAAAAAAATTAAAAATATATAACAAAAATAAAATTAATCCAAAGATAAAGAAATGTAAAAATAAAAAAATATAGATACCAAAATAAAAATAAAAAATAAAATATGGAGTAAAGTAGAATTTTATAAGGAGTGTAGGTTAGAACGAGAGGGGAAAGGGAATAGAAAACCTTAGGGGGAAGTGGGGAATGAGTTAGAGGAGTTAGGGGTAAACACAAAACTAAAAAAAGGCAAAGGGAATCATTGAATTAGTAAAACAAACACCAACAAAGGGAATGAAGCCTCCCATTTCCCTTACCCTTTCCTGAAACCCCCAAACCAAACGCCCCCTTAATGTATTGCAATGACTTAATGTATTGCAATGGAAGATCACGAACTCAATTCACTAAAATCATAATGTTAAAAAAAATTTAGAGTTTTATCAGATTGCAAAAGTCGCACAAAAGTCGGTTTTGCCAAAGTCGGTTTCTTTCTTTCTCTCTTCTTAATTTCCTTCTTCTTATGTGTAAATCTCCATCATTTTCTTTTGCCAAAGTCGCAGAGCGTTATTCATTTCATCTGCATTCTAAACTTGCCAGATTTTAACAGTTCAAAAGTATCCCCTTTGTAACACCCTCGTCCAATACCATATAGATATTGCACGCTCTGTTCCAAATCCAACATTTTGGACCTCACGACTTTAAAACACATCTGCATGTATTGGATTCACACCTTACCAATAAGCCACAATCACTCTCTCTCTTTCCATTTCCGATGTGGGATTTAGTTCATTCCTGCTCCATGATTATCCCTCCTACCCCGACGTCACTCACTCCGGATCGGATCGTTACACTCTTTGTGTTTGATTTATCAATAAAAAACTGCAAAAACTTTATTTTTGAAGCAGAAAGCAGCTAAAATCAACAAGGTTTTCCTAATATTTGAATTAGATGTTCACCGTTAACTAATTTGATAAATAAAGGTTTAATATGCGAACTAAGATCAACGGTGTGATATATATTGAAATAATCCACCAAAATTATAATGATCAAGACACCTTGAAATGGCTTTATATCTCTCTATATATTATATTACGTAAATGTTGATTAACTAAAGTTAGAGGAATGTTCTATTTCTAGAAAATCCTTGATGTTAGTGAAATTCTTGTAATGGAAACAAACAACATTTCTTTCTCTAGGTAGTCAGATGAGATGACCAATAATTCTGTAATAACATCTCTATTGGATAATAACATATTTCTTTGAAAATGACTACACATGCACATTCATATAGGTAGTGCCCGAATCAAAAAAAAAAAAAAAAATGGTAAAATAAACCCAAACTCATGTAGATTGAGCTTAAACATACTTTTACTACTATCTAAATCAAATCGACGTCGTTTAGGTTTGAAAATCGTAAGAAAAGAAGAAAAAAACATAAGATATATAATTCTTTATTTATTCGGATATAATCAACAATATACGGAAGAGTGGAAAGGGCTCGAACCACCCCTATAAGGAATGGTTCTTAACAGTCGAAGAGTCGCGTTTTATGGGCCATGTAATGTTATTTGGATTCAAAATTTCTCCAGGTTGAAAATGTTAAGAACAAAATTTTACCATTTCTGACAATACATGTACTTCTGCAATTCCCTAAATTCGTTAAGAGCATATTTGAACATTATCCCTAGTTAATAAATATGATACAAAGTCATCCAGGGATGATGAAAACATTTGGATTGATGATCTATCTACAAAACAAGGTTCTTTTTTCACAGGACTAAGTACTTTTATGCTGTTTTTTTATGGCAATGGGGGAGCAGATGCTGCTGTTTACAATGAGAGAAATTCTTTAATCTAATATCTATTCTATCTTCACATTATGTTCAACATGGTATCAATTGTTACCGCTTCCGCTTCTTCCTCTTCGGCAGACCTACATGCGTCAACATTATACCACCCGACCTCCGTCGGTTCTAGGTCTAGGTACCACTCCTCTCCTTCACCAACGTAACTGAATTAGCCTCCTCCCTCCAACCATCTCCGAGGTTGCATTTTGACTCTCCATTCCAGTCTTCCCCTACTTTCGTCGAAGATGAACGTAATGTAAAGATAGAAAATATATTAGATTAAAGAATTTTCCTCACTATAAATAGCAACATCTGCTCCCACATGGCTATAAAAAATAACAATAGTCTTTTGTTGCTATTGTTGGTCCCGTGTAATTTAATATGATTAGTTCCAAGGGGGGGTTAGGAACTAATATAACTTTTTCGCTTAATAATGTTGACTTAATTAAATGTTGGATAATTTAACTCAGCTTTAGGTTAGCAAGGCTGAGTGAAGTGTGAGACAGCTTTAATCAGACACTGACTAGAGCTGTTTCAATTGTGAGTTGGGAGATAACGCTTTAGGTCAGCTTCCAACTCAGCACTCTGATTACTCAGCGTCGGCTTATACAAATTATATACTGAGTAATTTAAGCAAGCAACACATACATATATATCAAGAGAAAGGGTTAGAGATTACTCAGCAATCTTATCCTGGTTCGGCCTCACCGCCTACGTCCAGTCCCCAGAATCCCTCCGGGCTTTTTCAATCCACTACTGAGCTCTTTAAAGGTTGAGCACAAACCGTTTACAAAGCAATTGAGTATGCAAGAGTACCGTCCTTTATTCGTCTACTCAATCCTACTGAGCGCTATAACCGAACACTCAGATTTTCTCTACCGCTGAGTACTGAAACCGAGTACTCAGCTTCACTCTTCTAACCTTTACAATTGATACAAGATTGTTCTCTCTAAATGAAGAACACTTTAGATGAATACAAATTCACTCTAGACTTTTACACAATGATTGGAAATTTGGTGTAAGAACTTGTTTTCTTTTCAGACAGCTTCTATTTTGGATTTTCACTCTTGTGAAGATTTGCTTTTCTGTCTCTATTTCCTTGTATGTGTCGTAAGGATCCAAGTGGTGAACTTGTCCTTTTATAGTGAATTCTGAAGCTCCAAATCATTTGAATTCCGACATGTCCGTTGGGAGTAACGGTCTTCAAACGTCATTCATTAGTCAGCTTCTAGAATCGTATGCCAATCTTGTCTTCTGATTTGCGTAGGAGGCAGGCTTGCCAGTTTCGTCTTCTTGCGCCAGGTTTCGTCTTCTATCGCCAGTTTTGTCCTCTTTCCAAATGCCAATTGATCCATGCGTCTCGAAAAGGTCTCTAGGCAGATTTTCGAGGCCTCTGAATTGTTGCAGACCTGTGTCAGACTTTGTCTTCTAGTCAACGGATCATTGGCGCTGTCCTGACGACTACTCAGCTTGACTTGATCGGCTTTGCCTTCAATCTTTTTCTTTATCTATGTTGAATTACTTTCTACTCAGCATCTTCGGTCGGCTTCGCCTTCAAGCGTTATTCTGAAGAAGACTTTTCTTTTAACGAGGCTGAGTTATTTTTTACTCAGCTTCTGCTGTGTGTCTTTGCTCATGCTGACTTCGTTCTGTCTTTTCTTTTTATTGAACACTTAGTTCCTGTTCTCGTTAGTAAACTTACTCAACATCGAACAAACTCATTAGTACAATTAAATCAAAGCACTTAAATTTAATTGTCTTAATCATGGGATTATCTTAAATAATTTTGTCAAATCAAAATCATGTGGAAATGTGTTTCAACAAACTCCCCCATTTTGATGTTGGCAAAAGTATTTAATTATGGAACTCTGCGTTGAGGTTCCCCATGATAGTTGACCTTTCTTATTCTTCTGAAATTACTCCCCCGTAAGGGTTGCATCTATTGACTTAATTTAACTCTTAAACCTTCTAAGATCTAATCGAGTGAACCTAAGGTCAGTTTTCAGAAGCAGGTCAATGCTTGGAATATTTACTCAGTTTCAAATATAGGTATCAGAGTTGGAAGTGTGCTGAGTATATTAACTTGTTTAATTTTTGAGTTCACAAGCTTTGTTTGATTGTTGTTCAATGGATAATTATATCAGACAGTTCAGCATATGAACACAGCAAGTAAGCATCACATGAATATAGTCAGTTTGGATAAAGGATGCATATATAGATAGTCAGTTTAACAAAGATATGCCAGATACAAAATCACAAGTCATAAGCTAAGACTATTGCTAATTTATCTCTTTATGTTGACTTGAACTTGGTTGGATTTGCCTTTGCCCTTGGCTGATCTTTGTTGCTGACTTTGATTTCCTGGAACAACAGAAGTTGAACCAGGCTTCTACTGAGTTCCGAAAGCTGGCTGCTTAGCTTTGTCATTCTCCCCCGGCTTCTGCTGAGTTCCAACAGCTTGCTTAGCTTGAGTTTTCTCCCCCGTTTTGCCAGCATCAGGAGAGTGAAGGGGAGGAGCAAGGAACTGCCCTTGTTGAACAGCACGAGTCATTATGGATGAATAGTGGTGCATGTGACCCGTACTTTCCCTAAGACCTTTAAACACTTGCATGCCATCAGCCATACTTGAAGCAGGGATCTTGATATTAGTGCTGAGCATGCTGAGTAGTTACTCAAGTGACTTCCCAATCCAGCTGATTGAGTCCGTCATCCGTGCATAGGATTGATGATACATCCTGAGGAATGCAGTATCATATGACTGACGTTGAACATTTATATGCTAGACATGCGCAAGTGTTGATTGAGTGCATTACAGAATCTCGTTGGTCTTGACCTGGTCAGTGTCCATTTCCTCTTTGCTCAGGTTGAGTAGGCGAATTGCTTCACCAATCTGTTCTATGGAGCATTGAGAAGATGAGGAGATAAGGTCACGAGCTCCGATCAGCTCGGAGGACAGCTGGGAGAAAAGTTGATTGACCTCAGCAGAGGTTGCAGATGTTGAGTTCACAGCTGATAAGGCATTAAGTTGACCTTGGATGGAGTTCATGTGATTTACCATCATCAACTGGAGTTCAGCCAGCTTCATTATAAATTCTTGCTTGGGCTGCTGAGAGACTAAAGACGTCATGACACTCATCAGTTCTTGGAGACCCTTAAGTTCGGTCAGAAGTTAAGTGACAGAGGAGAATTGGGTTGGCTTAGCAGGAATAGACCCAGCAGCATCGGCGTGAGACTGATGAATATCTTTAAGTAGAGCTTGAGCTGAGTCAATGATTTTCCTTCCAGACTCAGAAGGATTCAGATAAGTGTAGGATTCACCAGTGTTATGCTCAGGGGCCGTAATGTTGTCAGCACCGGATGGAGGAGGTGTTTGGTGCTGTCCGGAAGTGGAGGTGCCAGCTTGGTCTGCAGCTGCACTTTTATCTAGGCCAGCAGCAGGAGCTGACTGGTTTTCTATCTGCTTGATAGGAGTAGGAAGAGTTTGATCAGCAGAGTTATTAACCTGCTCAGTGTCAGTCTGAGGTTGAGTAGAGTTTTGAGGTTGAGGCAACTCAGAGCTGGCTTGAGCAGGAGGAGTTTCCTTTGCTAACTCATTGGGTTGAGCAGCACGGACTTCGAGCACTTGCTCAGTGGAAAAATGAGCAGAAGTGTCGGCAAAGATTGTACCCTTAGTAGCTTTTGGGTCGGCTTGTTCCTCAGCTCGAGAAACAGAGGCTTGTTTTTCCTTCACTTGGTCTAGAGTGGGTTCAATGATGTCTGTGAAGAACTAAAATTAAAGCCCAGTGAGATCTGTGATTGGGTCCCTCAGTGGAGATTCATCCAATAAGTCGATGACTTTGGGTTTCAGAGCTTTGCGTTTGAACCGCTTTTCTGTGCTGTCCTTTTGACTATTGGTTTGAGGTGAAGGATCAGCAGTAATAGAGTTAAGGGACTCAGAGGAAGAGTTGAGTCCAAGATCAGCATCAAGGCCTTCCACAACCTTGTCCTTCACTGGTGACTCAGCTTGGTTCTCAGCAGGTTGCTTAGCAGCACCTGTGTTACTTGGCTCAGCAGAACCCATCTTGTCAGCTTGAGGCTGACCCTCAGTACCGCCCTGTTCTTCCTCTTGATCACAATGAGTCTTCTCCAAATCAATTTCTTGACTTCGCACGAAGTGTGATTCCTTTGTAATCACAAAGTCAAGTGGGTTAGCATCTATTGGCTTCAACCCAGAGGTTTTCTTCCTCTTCAGAGGCTGATCAGGTGTTTCCTCACTTTCTTCCTCAGGCTCAACTTGCCTTTTCTGTTTCTCAGCTGACTTAGGTTCCCCTTGAGCTTACTCAGCAAGAGCAGCTTTCTTTGCACTAGATACTATCCTAAGCTTCTTCGGAGCTGTGTTAATGTCTTTGGTTGAGGATTGGTCAGCTTTCCTCTTTCTGTCCTGCCTAGTGCGCTCAGCGGGTTCTCCTTCAACCATAACTTTCTTCCCTTTCTTGGTTAGCTCAGCATGTGCTTCTTCAACCATATTATCCCCTTCAACCACATTATCCCCTTCAACCATATCTTCCTCAACGGGTGCTTCTTCAACCATAGCCCCCTTTCCTTTCTTAGGTTTGATGGGTTGGCTGTGAGCTAAGCCGAACAGTACTGCAGAGGTGATCTCGGTGCCCTCGATCTCAATTTCTTCTACTAAGCTGACCTGGTGATCCTGAAGTATTCTGGTGATGAGAGAACCCATCCTGAGGATCCCGGTGCTGCGTTGAAAAGCCCCAATGAGAAAGACGGGCATGTTGAGTGGTTTGTAGTTCAGCATGTGCCAGATGAAGCACTGCTCAAAGTTGGAAGCTGAGGAGGAGGAGTTGACCTTGGGGAACAGGAAGTTGGTCAGGATATAGTGGGCTTGTTTTTTAGGCTGACCCATGCAGGTGCTGACGATTTCTCCTTTGTGGTTCTTGGGTTTACAGAACTCAACAATGTAATTAACGCGCAGGTAGTCGTTCGTGCACCTGAGTTCAGATCCTTTTTCCTTCAGCTTTAGCAGTTTAGCTAGATAAGACGGGGTGCTGATGATATCCTTGTTCTTGACATTGGTGATCATGTAGTCATCATTATCATCGGCAACTCTTAGATTCGTGTAGAATTCCCTCACCAACTGCGGGTAAGTGGTTCCAGGGAGAGAGAAGAGTTTGGTCCAGCCATTCTTTGAAATCCACTCGCAAAAGGGCTTCTCAGCTTCTACGAATCCTTTGGAGAACCAGCGGGAACGGAAAACTTTAAGATTTTTTACGTTTTGAAGACTGGGGAGAACGTCCTTTCCTTAGGTTTTTCGTTCTTTTTCTCCTTCTTCTTTTTCGATGGAGTTGCTTGGTCAGCTTGAGGGTTTTTACGAGGCATGGGAACAGATTTGTCACACTGACCATGGGTTTGTTCTTGAGACTCTGTGGAAGTCTCCTGATATTCCTGCTCAGCAGGAGATGGAGGGTTCATATCGGAGCGATCGTCGTCGTATTGGTGGCCGGAGTTATTCTGGGAATCGCTAGACATGTTTTCTTGAGGATTGTTGAGAGAGTTAGAAGATTAGGGAATTTAAGAGAGATAAATCGAATGCCAAATATTTCAAGTGTAAAGAGAAGTTAGTGGGAAATCGTCCACTATTTATAGTCGTTTTGAGTTGATCTGATAGGTCGGAATGGCGGTTTGTCCTCGAGTTGATCAATCGACAGTTATATCTGGCATTAATGACACATTCGGCGCATGGTTTTCTAATCATTATGCCTATGTCATCCTAGGTGGCTACTTAAATGCGCGTGCTAGAATTAATTGTGCAAGTGGCTTTACTCAGTATCTAGGATACTAAACGTTTGGAGTTTCGAGTATGTTGTTTCGTATAGAAGGGATGTTTAGCATGCTTAGTAACTCAGCACATAGTAATCACTCAATATGTATGTCTACTCAGCATAAGGTGATTTTATGTCATTCATGTTAGCTCAGCATATAATAATCACTCAACATTCATTTGGCGCAGAGAACTTATTGAAGAGGATTAGACATACCGATAGCTTCCCTTAGTATGTTAAACTGCTCACGAGCCAAGGGCTTCGTGAAGATATCTGCAAGCTGTTCATCTGTTAGAACATAGGTCAGCTTGATCTCACCCTTTGAGTACATGGTCTCTGATGAAGTGATGCCTAATGCTGACATGCTTCATCCTTCTGTGTTGGATTGGATTTTTGGATAAGTCAATGGCACTTTTGTTGTCGCATTTGACTTCGATTGTCTTCGTTTGTACTCCATAATCCTCCAGCCGTTGTTTAATCCATAGGACTTAAGCCACACAGCTTCCAGCAGCAATGTACTCAGCTTCAGTGGTTGACAGGGCAACTGGCGACTGCTTCTTGCTGAACCAAGACACTAGACAGCTTCCAAGGAAGTGACATCCTCCTGAAGTGCTTTTACGCTCCAGCTTGTCTCGTCTATAGTCAGCGTCAGTGTATCCAATGAGTGTGAAGTCATTTCTATTTGGATACCATAAACCTGCATTTACTGAACTCTACAAATATCTAAAAATTCTTTTCACAGCTATATAGTGAGATTCCTTAGGGTCAGCTTGATATCTTGCGCAATAACATACTGAGTACTGAATATCTGGCCTACTAGCAGTTAGATAAAGTAGAGAGCCAATCATACCTCGATATAACTTGCTGTCTACCGACTTACCTTTCTCATCAGCACAAAGCACAGTGTTAGTACCCATTGGGGTAGATATGGGCTTACATCCTTCCATATCAAATTTCTTCAATATCTCCTTAGCATACTTGGTCTGACTAATGAAGATGCCATTTTTACCTTGTTTGATTTGAAGTCCAAGGAAGAAGTTGAGTTCTCCCATCATTGACATCTCAAACTCAGTTTGCATCTGTTTGCTAAACTCCTTGCACATAGTTTCGTTAGTAGCACCAAAGATAATATCATCTACATATATCTGTGCCAACAGGGTATCTTTACCCTTTTTCTTCATGAATAAGGCTGTGTCAGCTTTTTCTCTGACATAGTTCCTGGTCAGCAGGAAGATGGTCAGCCTTTCGTACCAAGCACGTGGTGCTTGCTTTAGGCCGTACAGAGCCTTTTTGAGTTTATAAACATGGTTTGGAAATTTTGAATCCTCAAACACTAGAGGCTGACTAAGACCTCTTCGTTTATAACTCCATTAAGGAAAGCACTTTTAACATCCATTTGGAACAGTTTAAAGTTCATGAAGCTAGCATATGCACACAATATTCTTATTGCCTCTAACCTAGCTACGGGTGCAAAGGTCTCACCATAGTCAATACCTTCCTGCTGACTGTAACCTTCAGCTACAAGTCTGGCTTTGTTCCTAACTACGTTACCTTGTTCATCTAGCTTATTGCGAAATACCCACTTTGTTCCTATGGTCTTTTGATTCTTCGGTTTAGGCACTAGATCCCATACTTTGTTTCTCATGAATTGGTCAAGTTCCTCTTGCATAGCGTTGATCCAGAATTCATCGTGCTCAGTTTCAGAGAAATTTTTCGGTTCATGAACTGAGACGAACGCAACATTACTGAGATATCTCCTGAGTTGGTTTTTGGTCATCAGGGTGTTCTCAGCAGCATCAAGAATGGACTTCTCTGAGTGTCCTCTTGGAATCTTGATCTCTTTTGGTAGTGTTGAGTTTTCAGGAATCGGTGTTTCAACAATCTCTGCAGGATTATATTGGTCAGTAAAGGTAATATGTGGTTCGCTTTTACCTTCGGTCAGTCCTTGAGGTAATGACTCAGCGGCTCCATTTTGGTCAGCGGAAGCTGAGCATGGGTCATCTTCGGTAGGCTGACTTATCTTCCCTGCAGGGTCAGTTTCATCGAACTCAATATGTACAGACTCTTCTACGACCTGAGTTCGTTTATTAAACACCCTATATGCTTTACTGTTTGTTGAGTACCCTAAGAAGATAGCTTCATCAGCTTTAGAATCAAATTTAGCAAGGTTGTCTTTAGTATTTAAAATAAAACATTTACAACCAAAGGCACGAAAATATCCAATGTTGGGTTTTCGTCCTTTCCAAAGTTCATAGGGGGTTTTCTTAAGTATAGGTCAAACTAAAGCCCTATTGAGTATATAGCAAGCTGTGTTGACAGCCTCACCCCAGAAATACTTTGGAAGCCTATTCTCACTCAACATTGTCCTAGCTATTTCAACTAAGGTTCTGTTCTTCCTTTCAACTACCCCATTTTGTTGAGGAGTTCTAGGAGCAGAAAAATTGTGGTCAATGCCGATGACTTCACATAATTCATCAAACTGTTGGTTTTTGAATTCTCTGCCATTATCACTTCGGATGTGAGCTAATTTTAGGTCTTTGTCATTTTCTAGTTTTCTAATCAATGTTGAGAACATCTCAAAAGCTTCATCCTTGCTACTCAGCAAGATGACCCAAGTATACCGAGAGAAATCATCTACAATGACCAAGGAAAATCTCTTACCACCCAAGCTCAGTGGCTGAACTGGTCCGAAAAGATCCAAGTGTAGTAATTCTAACGGACGCTTGGTTGAGACTACATTTTTACTATGAAAAGACTTTTTGGTTTGTTTACCTTGCTGACAAGCATTGCACAATTGATCCTTCTCAAATCTAAGTTTGGGCAAACCCTCAACTAATTGCTTTCTTGCTAATTTGGCAAGGAGGTCCATGCTTACATGACCAAGTCTCCATGCCATAGCCAGGAATTATCTTCCTTTGACACTAAGCATATATTTTTCGAAAACTTCTTTTCTAAACTTAGCATGAAAACATTGTCAACACGAGGGGCAGTTAAAATTAAATCATTTGTTTTACCCTCGAGTATCCGACACTCAGTGGCATCAAATACAACCTTTCTACCGCTGTCACACAGCTGAGCCACGCTCAATAGGTTATATTTGAGACCCCTGACTAGGAAGACTGACTCAATAGTAGGATTTCCTCCAATAGTACCTGATCCTACCATCTTACCCTTTTTGTTGTCTCCGAAACTTACATTTCCTCCTCGTTTATGCACAAGTGTGATGAACTGAGTTTCATCACCAGTCATATGCCTCGAGCATGCGCTGTCAATATACCATAGCTTTGACTTCTCAGCACATCTCAGGCTCACCTGCAATTGAACTAGTTGTCTTTAGGTACCCAATTCTTTTTGGGTCCTCGTTTGTTAGAATGAACAGGTGAAGCATCATATTTTATTTTGTGACGGCATATATTTATGGTGTGGCCATCTTTCCCACAAAAGTCACAATAAACTACCCTTTGAGGGTGTTTCCAGTTTTGGTCAGCACGATGGTGCTGAGCATACCAACACACACTTACAGTGTGTCCTCTCTTTCCACAACAGTCACACTGACTGTTCTACTGAGTGTACCGTCTTTGCTGACTAGTACCTGAATACTCAGCATTTGGATAGAACATTTTCTTAGCCGATGAACTCAGCTGGTTCTGTATTGAAGTGATGTCCTTTTTTAGTTTCTTAGAATCTGATTGGACTTCCGAGACAAACCGATGCATGATTTTTAGATTTTCATCTTGCCTGGTATTGTCTTGGAGCAGATGTCGGAGGTCACTGAGTTTGACCTCTTCAATCTCATCACACCGCCTGCTGAGTGCTCTTATTTTCTTGTTACACTTTTTAATCAGTGTATAGAGATCACTCAGGGCATTAACCATTTCATTTCTGAGCAAGGATATAGATGTTACCTCATTAGAGAGTTCCTCATGGTCAGATCCATCTGAAAGGTCATCTTGCTCAGATTGGCAGTTGTCAACAGCTTCATCAGCCATGAAGCAAATGTTTGCTGACTCAGTGGCATCAGCTTCTGATGAGGTTGACTCATCATTGTCACTCCATGTGGCCACCATTGCCTTTCTACTGCCCTTCTTCTCTTTCTTCAGAGTAGGACAGCTTGACTTGATGTGCCCAGTTTGATGGCATTCGAAACAAGTAACAGGCTTGGAGCTATCCTTCTTATGTCTGCTATCGCTAGACTCAGCTCTGTATTTATCACTTCTTTTGAATGGCCTTTTGCTGTTCTTGTCGCTTTTCCTAAACAGCTTCTTCATCTTCCTTGTGAACTGTTGAATCAGCTTTCATGACAAGAGATTTTTGCTTCTTGTCCTCAGACTTTTCTTTAGCCTCAAAATTCTTCATGGAGATCTCGTGGGTCAGCAGAGATCCGATGAGCTCATCATATTTGTATGTGGTCAGGTCCTGAGCTTCTTCCACAACTGTCTTCTTAGCTTGCCAGCTCTTGGGGAGACTTCTCAAGATTTTCTTCACATGTTCTTCTTCTGTGAAGTTCTTGCCGAGTCTCTTAAGCTTATTTATGATGTTGGTGAACCTTGAGTTCATCTCAGAGATGTCTTCATTTTCGTTCATCTCAAACAGCTCGTATAGTCTCATGTGTTGATTAACCTTGGACTCCTTGACCTTGATGGTTCCTTCATAGGTCACTTTCAGCTTCTTCCAGATTTCTTGTGCTGACTCGCAACCTGAAATCTTATTATACTCTGCAGCATCTAACGCACAGTGAAGCATATCGATAGCCGAAACATTATTTTGTAATTTTTTAAGGTCATCCTCTGACCACTTAGACTCACTCTTGACAAATTTTACTCCGTCAATAATCTCATAGGGAACAAACGGGCCTTGGACTATAGCCAGCCATGCACTCATGTTTGTAGCCTGAATTATGTTTTTCATTCTGTTCTTCCAAAATGTATAGTTTGACCCGAAAAACAGAGGAGGCCGACTAATTGATAATCCCTCAGGGAGTATCTGTGTTGTTTGATTTCCTGGAAGGAAACGAGTGCTGTTCTCAGCCATTTACAGGGATCAGCTCAAGATAGTTTTATCTTGAATAGTGAGCTACTGAGCTCTGATACCACTTGTTGGTCCCGTGTAACTTAATATGATTAGTTCCAAGGGGGGGGTTAGGAACTAATATAACTTTTTCGCTTAATAATGCTGACTTAATTAAATGTTGGATAATTTAACTCAGCTTTAGGTCAGCAAGGCTGAGTGAAGTGTGAGACAGCTTTAATCAGACACTGACTAGAGCTGTTTCAATTGTGAGTTGGGAGATAACACTTTAGGTCAGCTTCCAACTCAGCACTCTGATTACTCAGCGTCGACTTATACAAATTATATACTGAGTAATTTAAGCAAGCAACACATACATATATATCAAGAGAAAGGGTTAGAGATTACTCAGCAATCTTATCCTGGTTCGGCCTCACCGCCTACGTCCAGTCCCCAGAATCCCTCCGGGCTTTTTCAATCCACTACTGAGCTCTTTAAAGGTAGAGCACAAACCGTTTACAAAGCAATTGAGTATGCAAGAGTACCGTCCTCTATTCGTCTACTCAATCCTACTGAGCGCTATAACCGAACACTCAGATTTTCTCTACCGCTGAGTACTGAAACCGAGTACTCAGCTTCACTCTTCTAACCCTTACAATTGATACAAGATTGTTCTCTCTAAATGAAGAACACTTTAGATGAATACAAATTCACTCTAGACTTTTACACAATGATTGGAAATTTGGTGTAAGAACTTGTTTTCTTTTCAGAAAGCTTCTATTTTGGATTTTCACTCTTGTGAAGATTTGCTTCTCTGTCTCTATTTTCTTGTATGTGTCGTAAGGATCCAAGTGATGAACTTGTCCTTTTATAGTGAATTATGAAGCTCCAAATCATTTGAATTCTGACATGTCCATTGGGAGTAACGGTCTTCAAACGTCATTCATTGGTCAACTTCCAGAATCGCAGGCCAATCATGTCTTCTGATTTGCGCAGGAGGCAGGCTTGCCAGTTTCGTCTTCTTGCGCCAGGTTTCGTCTTCTAGCGCCAGTTTTGTCCTCTTTCCAAATGCTAGTTGATCCATGCGTCTCGAAAAGGTCTCTAGGCAGATTTTCGAGGCCTCTGAATTGTTGCAGACCTGTGTCGGACTTTGTCTTCTAGTCAACGGATCATTGACGCTGTCCTGACGACTACTCAGCTTGACTTGATCGGCTTTGCCTTCAATCTTTTCTTTATCTATGCTGAGTTACATTCTACTCAGCATCTTCGGTCGGCTTCGCCTTCAAGCGTTTTTCTGAAGAAGACTTTTCTTTTAACGAGGCTGAGTTATTTTTTACTCAGCTTCTGATGTGTGTCTTTGCTCATGCTGACTTCGTTCTGTCTTTTCTTTTTATTGAACACTTAGTTCCTGTTCTCGTTAGTAAACTTACTCAACATCGAACAAACTCATTAGTACAATTAAATCAAAGCACTTAAATTTAATTATCTTAATCATGGGATTATCTTAAATAATTTTGTCAAATCAAAATCATGTGGAAAGGTGTTTTAACAGCTATGTCATTTCCAACTATTTGCTCTGGTATGCTGACATTGAAACCAGGCCATCAATGGATGATGAACACATTTGGATTGATGATCTATCTGCTCAACTGGATTCTTTTTTCAAAGGGTCAAATGCTTTTTATACTGTTTTTGATGGCCATGGGGGAGCAGATCATATTGTTCACAATGAGGGAAATTCTTTAATCTAATATCTCTTCTATCTTCACATTATATTCAACATGGTATCAGTTGCTACAGCTTCCTCTTTTTCCTCTATGGCTGACCTACCGGCGTCAACATCATAAAACTCGGCCTTTCCGTCGATGTTAGTTCTACCACTCCTCCCTCATTCACCTACATAACTGAATCAGTCTCCTCCCTCTAATTATCTTCGAGGTTGCGTTTTGACTCTTCATTCCAGTCTACCCTTGGTGCCGCCATAGATGAGCGTTAAGTAAAGATAAAAAAATATTAGATTAAACAATACCCTAAACCCTACATCCGCCCCTGGGTCTATCGCTCCTCTCTCCATCACCCATGTAACCGAATCAACCTCCTCTCTCCAACCGTCTTCGGGTTTGCATTTTGACTCTCCATTCCAGACTTCCCCTGCTGTTGCTGCAGATGAACTTAATGTGTAAATAGAAAATATATTATATTAAAAAATTTCCTCTATGTAAACAGCAACATCTTCTCCCCCATGGCCATTAAAAATAACATTGAGTCTTTTGCTGCTATTTCATTTCCAAGTAGTAGCTCTGGTAGCTATGCTGGCATTGAAACCAGGACATTCGTGGATGATGAATACATTTAGATTGATGATCTATCTGCTCAACTGCGTTTTTTTTCAAAGGGTCAATGGCTTTTTATGTTGTTGTTTATGGCCATGGGGAATCAGATGTTGTTGTTTACATGGTGGGAAATTCTTTAATCTAATATCTTTTCTATCTTCACATTATGTTTAACATGGTATCTGTTGCTACAGCTTTCGCTTCTTCCTCTTCGGCTGACCTACCAGCATCCACATCATAAAACTCGGCCTCCGTCGATGATAGGTCTACCTCTCCTCCCTCTTTCACCTACATAACTAAATTAACCTCATCCCTCCAACCGTCTTTGGGTTTGCATTTTGACTTTTCATTCCAATCTATCGCTGGTGCCGCTTTAGATGAATGTAATGTCCCACCGTGTAAAAAGAAACCTCTGCTCCCCAATGGCCATCAAAAACAGCAACGGAGTCTTCTGCCCTCATTCCTTTTCCAAGTATTTTCATTCTAGTTTGCCCCAGCTACCGCCGTAGATGAACGTAATGTGAAGATAGAAAAGATATTAAATTAAACAATTTATCACCATGTAAACAGCAACCTATGCTCCCCCATGGCCATCAAAACAGCTATTGAGTGTTCTGCTCCTATGTCTTTTCCAAGTATTCGCTCTGGTAGCTATGCTAACATTAGAACCAAGTCATCCAATGACGATGAACACATTCAGATTGATGGCCATGGGGTAGCTATGCTGACATCAGAACCAAGTCATCCAGGGACGATGAACACATTCAGATTGATGATCTATCTCCTCAACTGGGTTTCTTTTTTCAAGGGCTAAATGCTTTTATCCTGTTTTTTTTTTCATGGGGAAGCAGATGCTGCTGTTTACAATGAAGGAAACTCTTTAATCTAATATATTTTCTATCTTCACATCATGTTCAACATGGTATCAGTTGCTACAGCTTCCGCTTCTTCCTCTTTGGCTGACCTGCCAACGTCAATATTATAAAACCCGACCTCCGTCGGTGCTAGGTCTACCGCTCCTCCCTCTTTTACCTACGTAACTGAATCAGTCTCCTCCCTTCAACCGTCTTCGGGTTGCATTTTGACTCTTTATTCCAATTTTCCCCTGCTGCCGTCGTAGATGAACAGAATGTAAAGATAGAAAATATATTACACTAAACATTTTCCCACCATATAAACAGTAACATCTGCTCCCCATGGCCATCAAAAACATCAATTGAGTCTTCTGCTCCTATGTCTTTTCCAAGTATTCGCTCTGGTAGCTATGCTGATAATGGAATCAGGTCATCTAGGGATGGTGAACACATTCAGGTCGATGATCTATCTACAAAATTGGGCTCTTTTTTAAAAAGGCCAAGTGCTTTTATGCTGTTTTTTATGGCCATGGAGGAGCAGATGTAGTTTACATGGAGGGAAATTCTTTAATCTAATACCTTTTCTATCTTCATATTATGTTCAACATGGTATAACTTGCTACTGCTACCGCTTCTTCCTCTTCGGCAGACATACTCGTGTTAGCATCATACAAATCCAGCATATGTCGATGTTAGGTCTACCGCTCATCTATATAACCCAAACAGCCTCTTCCCTCCAATCATCTCCGTGGTTGCATTTTGGCTTCTTCATTCCAGTCTTCCCTTGTTGCCGCCATAGATGAACGTAATCTGAAGATAAAAATAGATATTAGATTAAACAATTTGCCACCATGTAAACAGCAACATCCACTCCCCCATGGCCATCAAAAACAGATATTGCATGTTTAGTCTTATGACTTTTCCAAGTATTCGCTATGGTCGATATGCTGACATTGGAACCAGGTCATCCAGGGAAAAAGAACATATTCAGATTGATGATCTATCTACTCAACTGGGTTCTTTTTTCAAATGGCCAATTGCTTCTATACTGTTTTTTATGCCCATGAGGGAGCAGATGATGTTGTTTACAATAAAGGAAATTCTTTAATCTAATATATGTTCTATCTCCACATTATGTTCAACATGGTATCCGTTGCCACAGCTTCCGCTTCTTCCTTTTCGGCTGACCTACCAACACCAACATCATAAAACCCAACCTTTGTCGGTGCTAGGTCTACCGATCCTCCCTCTTTCACCTACGTAACCGAATCAGCCTCTTCCACCCAATCGTCTTCGGGGTTGCGTTTTGACTTCTTCATTCCAGTCTGCCCTTGCTGCCGTCGTAGATGAACGTAATGTGAAGATAGAAAATACATTAAATTAAACAATTTACCACCATGTAAACAGCTATTGAGTGTTCTGCTCCTATGTCTTTTCCAAGTATTCGCTCTGGTAGCTATGCTGACATTGGAACCAAGTCATCCTGTGACGATGAACACATTCAGATTGATGGCCATGGGGTAGCTATGCTGACAATGGAACCAAGTCATCCAGGAACGATGAACACATTCAGATTGATGATCTATCCCCTCAACTGGGTTTGTTTTTTCAAGGGCCAAGTGCTTTTATGATGTTTTTGATGGCCATGGGGAAGTACATGTTGCTGTTTACAATGAGGAAAATTCTTTAATGTAATATCTTTCTATCTTCACATCATGTTCAACATGGTATCAGTTGCTATAGCTTCCCCTTCTTCCTATTTGGCTGACCTGCCAGCGTCAATATTAAAAAACTCGGCCTTCGTCGGTGCTAGGTCTACCGCTCCTCCCTGTTTTACCTATGTAACTAAATCAGTCTCCTCCCTCCAACCGTCTTCAGGTTGCATTTTGACTCTTTATTCCAGTCAGCCCCTGCTGCCGCCGTAGATGAACGAAATGTGAAGATAAAAAAATATTACACTAAACAATTTCCCACCATGTAAACAGTAACATCCGCTCCCCCATGGCCATCAAAAACATCAATTGAGTCTTCTGCTCCTATGTCTTTTCCAAGTATTCGCTCTGGTAGCGATGCTGATAATGGAATCAGGTCATCTAGGGATGATGAACACATTCGGGTTGATAATCTATCTGCAAAATTGGGCTCTTTTTTAAAAGGGCAAAGTGCTTTTATGTTGTTTTTTTATGGCCATGGAGGAGCATTTGCTTTTGCTTACATGGAGGGAAATTCTTTAATCTAATACATTTTCTATCTTCACATTATGTTCACCGTGGTATAACTTGCTATCGCTTCTTCCTCTTCGGCAGACCTACTCGTGTCAGCATCATACAAATACGGCATATGCCGGTGTTAGGTCTACCGCTCACCTATATAACCCAAACAGCCTCTTCCCTCCAATCGTCTTCGTCGTTGCATTTTGGCTTTTTAATTTCAGTATGCCCTTGCTGCCGCCATAGATAAACGTAATCTGAAGATGAATAAGATATTAGATTAAACAATTTACCACCATGTAAACATCAACATCCGCTCCCCCATGGCCATCAAAAATAGCTATTGCATGTTCTAGTCTTATGTCTTTTCCAAGTATTCGCTCTGGTAGCTATGCTGACATTGCAACCAGGTCATCCAGGGAAAAAGAACACATTCAGATTGATGATCTATCTACTCAACCGGGTTCTTTTTTCAAATGGCCAATTGCTTCTATACTGTTTTTTATGGCCATGAGGGAGCAGATGATGTTGTTTACAATAAAGGAAATTCTTTAATCTAATATATGTTCTATCTCCACATTATGTTTAACATGGTATCAGTTGCCACAGCTTCCGCTTCTTCCTTTTCGGCTGACCTACCAACACCAACATCATAAAACCCAACCTTTGTCGGTGCTAGGTCTACCGATCCTCCCTCTTTCACCTATGTAACCGAATCAGCATCTTCCCCCCAATCGTCTTTGGGGTTGCGTTTTGACTTCTTCATTCCAATCTTCACATGCTGCCGTCGTAGATGAACGTAATGTGAAGATAGAAAAGACATTAAATTAAACAATTTACCACCATGTAGACAGCAATATATGCTCCCCCACGGCCATGTAAACAGCTATTGAGTGTTCTGCTCCTATGTCTTTTCCAAGTATTCGCTCTGGTAGCTATGCTAACATTGGAACCAAGTCATCCTGTGACGATGAACACATTCAGATTGATGGCCATAGGGTAGCTATGCTTACATTGGAACCAAGTCATCCAGGGACAATGAACACATTCAGATTGATGATCTATCTCCTCAACTGGGTTTCTTTTTTCAAGGGCCAAGTGCTTTTATGCTGTTTTTATGGCCTGTGGAAGCAGATGCTGCTGCTTACAATGAAGGAAATTATTTAATCTAATATCTTTTCTATCTTCACATCATGTTCAACATGGTATCAGTTGCTACAGTTTCTGCTTCTTACTCTTTGGCTGACCTGCCAGCGTCAATATTATAAAACCCGACCTCCGTCAGTGCTAGGTCTACCGCTCCTCCCTCTTTTACCTACGTAACTGAATCAGTCTCCTCCCTCCAACCGTCTTCGAGTTGCATTTTGACTCTTTATTCCAGCCTACCCATGCTGCCGCCGTAGATGAACGGGATGTGAAAATAGAAAATATATTACACTAAACAATTTCCCACCATGTAAACAGTAACATCTGCTCCCCCATTGCCATCAAAAACATCAATTGAGTCTTCTGCTCCTATGTCTTTTCCAAGTATTCGCTCTGGTAGCTATGATGACAATGGAATCAGGTCATCTAGGGATGATGAACACATTTGGGTCGATGATCTATCTGCAAAATTGGGCTCTTTTTTAAAAGGGCCAACTGCTTTTATGCTGTTTTTTATGGCCATAGAGGACGAGCTGTTGTTTACATGGAGGGAAATTCTTTAATCTAATACCTTTTCTATCTTCATATTATGTTCAACATGGTATAACTTGCTACCGCTTCTTCCTCTTCGACAGAACTACTCGTGTCAGCATCATACAAATCCGGCATATGTCGGTGTTAGGTCTACCGCTCACCTATATAACCCAAACAGCCTCTTCCCTCCAATCATCTTCGTGGTTGCATTTTGGCTTCTTCATTCCAGTCTGCCCTTGCTGCCGCCAAAGATAAACGTAATCTGAAGATAAAAAAGATATTAGATTAAACCATTTACCAGCATGTAAACAACAACATCCGCTCCCCCATGGCCATCAAAAACAGCTATTGCATGTTCTAGTCTTATGTCTTTTCCAAGTATTCGCTCTGGTAGCTATGCTGACATTGCAACCAGGTCATCCAGGGAAAAAGAACACATTCAGATTGATGATCTATCTACTCAACTGGGTTCTTTTTTCAAATGGCCAATTGCTTCTATACTGTTTTTTATGGCCATGAGGGAGCAGATGATGTTGTTTACAATAAAGGAAATTCTTTAATCTAATATATGTTCTATCTCCACATTACCACCCGCCTGTCGGTGCAAGGTCTACCGCTCCTCTCTCCTTCACCTACGTAACTGAATCAACCTCCTCCCTCCAACCATCTTCGGGGTTGCATTTTGACTCTTCATTCTAGTCTTCCCTGTTGTCGCTGCAGATGAACATAATGTGAAAAATAGAAAATATATTAGATTAAAGAATTTCCCTCCATGTGAACAACAACATATGCTCCCCTATGGCCATCAAAATCAGCTTTGGATTGAGTCAGACTCAATGTACGTTGTTAATCTGCTTAGACATTGTTCCATGGACGTTCCTTGGAGTATTCGACAAGAGTGGTTGCACTGTCTCAACATTTTCTCTAGGATGAACATTCTCTTTTCACACATCTTTAGGGAAGGAAATCGAGTTGCTGATGCACTGGCAAAGTTTGGAGTCTCTTCCTCAGTGATCAATTGGTGGCCTTCAGCTCCTGCTTTTTGCCACAGGTCTATTAATCATGACATTTGTAGTATTTCTCATTTGCGTTTTTCTTGACTTTCCTAAACTTTTCTCCTCCCCTCTTCTTTTTGTTTGTCCTCCTTCATCTTCTCTTGTTCAAACACTCACTTTTTTTCTTTTTAATATATTACGGGTTTGTCAGTTCTTGGGCCATGGGTGCTCACCTCGCCCAAGTTCTGTCTCGTCCCAATTTCTATAAAAAAAAAACTACAAATTACAAACGCAAATGAATAAATAATAATCTGTTAACTAAATTTTGTATTCAAAGTTAACTTTTTTAATTATTAAAGACTTAATATGACTAAAAGCAGAAGACTCAATCCACAAAATAAAATGCTCAGTCCATCAAAGAGTGATCGGTCTCGGAAGGCTTTTTGCCTAATATATACCGCCAAGTTCTCCAATTCTTAAGCTCTGTCGTTAGTCCATACCTTATCATATGTATTAAGATCCAATGATATTTTAGCAGGTATAAGACTGTTATAAGAGCTAATAGAGTCTTTATATTTGCTTAATTATATGAGTTATTTAAGGAGAACCTTTTATATATATATATATATATATATATATATATATATATATATATAATGATCTTGAGTTTAATATATTCATTTAGCCTCTTAATCTACATGGTATTCTAAAGTTTTCTCTCTATTTCCATAAAAGCCTTGCTTTAGCTTCTGTTTTGGGTTTCTGGATTGAAATTCCAAAATTTGTATTTTTACCTTTATGAGCAGAATTTTTCTGGGTTTGGACCTGGGGTTCAAGCCCTAATTCATCTCATCGGATTGTCACCATTCCTCTTTTGTCGTCGCCGCCTGAGTTTTGCTTGTCCGTTTCCAGCAAAGCTTTAATGTTCTTTTGTCGTCTCTCCTATCTGATATGTTCTTCTAGGTTGTGTCTCCCGGATTATGTTTTATATTCCAAAGTATCTTGAGTTTCTTGTTTTAAGTTGTATTGTCTTTAAAATTATGTTATGTGTATCTATGAGCATGATTAAAATCCATGCTTCAGTTTGAGTAGTATTACGTAATAAGTCAATATAATAAATATAGCATGCTTAAGGATGCTATGACAGCTACATGTCTGGTAGTAGGGTCTCTATATTTGCTTATTTATAGAGGTAATAGAAGTAATTTAGAGAGAACCTTGTGTGTATGTATATATATATTTAATGATCTTGAGTTTAATATATTCATGTAGGATCTATCACATAGATTTTGCTCTGTTTCCATGGTCTGTTACAATTAGAAATATAAATATTTTTCATATTATATTATTTTACATATTCCAATAATCTAAGCAAGGGCGGAGACAGGGGCTTGGAGCCCAGACCCTCCGGCCGCTGAACCACCCATACGGTTCCCGACCCCCTCAGTCGTTAGAACTACCCTACTACAGATGGTTTCAGACTCCCTATTTTCGACAAATTAAGATTCATGGTGAATTAACACATTGAGCTTGTATTTTTCTAACTTGATTAATATATGATATGTGATAAGTTTGTTCAAATCGACTCAATCTTACCTTTATAGTCCAAAAAAAAAAAAAAAAGGGCGGCCCGGTCGCATTACGCGTCCCCGCTGAGCGAGGGTCCGGGGAGGGGTCCCACCACAAGGGTGTATTGGGGGCAAGCCTTCCCTTGCCAATTTAATTGGCAAGAGGCCGCTCCTAAGACTCGAACCCGTGACCTCTGGTCACACGACAACAACGTTTTACCGTTGCGCCAAGGCTCGCCCTCTACCTTTATAGTCCAAATCTAGCTTAATTTTGAAAAGTTTTACTTTTGTAATCTAAATCTAACTTAATTTTGAGAAGTTTTACATTGGTATGTAAAAATTGGTTCTGGACAACTCAAATGATAACAAGTATTTATACGGTAAAAGTTCGATTTTAGAAAAAACAAATTTTTTAGGGGCGCACGTGTAAAATTGGCCCCCATGGACCAATCATGTAACCAAAGCCTAGCATAAGAAAGGAAAGGGAGGACAAAAGTTCAACTTACAACTTAAACACAAGGCAGAAGTAAATTCTAATACCATTATCTATCCTTTCAAGTCAAAAATCTCAAGATTTATATCAGCTTAATGTTGCTAGCCAAAGTACTAAACCTTCATAGTTCTATTAAATTTCGATACGCATATACGATCAAATTCATTCGATTCGAAATGAAGTTTTAGCAGGGGTAGAAAAAGAAGACAGTAAGAGCAATTTGGAAAATGCAATGCAGCCAAGACTGCATCACAGTTTATTTTGGTGTGTAGATTACATAGTTTTTTAGCAGAATAGTAACAAAATAAACACATACATTCCTACTATTTTCGGATCAAAAGTTAACTATGAACAGAAGGTACTAAATTTAATATTTAACATCCATCTTATTTTCATCATTCAAGAGATTATGCTTACTGTATTCGGGGGATTTAGTTGGAAACCATGCTCTCAGACTCCTTCACAAAACCATCTCCAGTCCAATCTTTATCAGATTGCAGACCTTTCTTAATAGCTTTTCTTTGTTCAATTGCTTCTCGTTGTCGTCGTACTAAATCCATGTGGGTTGTAAAGTAGTCAAGAGACGCCCTGAGAACGAGAAAGAACATAGTAAGTTTGAGACAACTTAGAAAATAGAAAGTTTGTAATGTGTTGTAGAATTAATTACCCTCTGAAGTCTTCAATTGATGAGAAGTTGTGCATTTTCATAAAATCTTTCAGCTCATCATTAAGCTTCTTCACAAGTCCATATCCATGCATCATAACCCCAGTACAAACCTACAGTACATAATCAAACAACTTGAATGCTGAAAAGTATAACATATGTTAACAATTCAATGAAAAATTCAAAAACAACGTCAGGGAGTTAGAATTTGACAACTAATAATCAAAAACCTGCACCTCGATATAGGGTAAGTTACACCCGTGGCCCCTCAATTTTTGCCTTTCTTTCTTTATGGCCCTAAGCTTCAAAACAGGACATAAAAGTTCATGAACTTTGTCCTTTCTCCTTTACTAACATAGAAGCCCCTGAACATTTGACCACTCGAATAACAGGTAACCCTCTATTCTAGAGTTGATAGAAATGATATTCTAAGCAAATTTAATTCTTAAATGTTTTGGTTTTGAGATCATTTAGGTGTTGTTTGGTTAGGAGTGAAAAAAATATTGTTTAGAGAGAACGCTCAGAAAATGGTGATTTGGAAAATCGAAAATGTGGGTTCCATGAGAGAAGGTTCAAAACAATTTTAATTCTTGGACTTTTCCATTTCGAGGTCGTCAATAGTCATTTTGAAGTCGTTTATTCTCATAAGGGAACTTTATGTTAGTAAAAGGCAAAGTTCATGGACTTTTATGTCTGATTTGGAAGTTCAGAGGGCACAAAGAAAGTAAGGCCAAAGTTGAGGGCCATGGTTTTACCCAAAAAAACCAACAGGAAGTTAGAATTTGATAACTAATAATCAAAAAGCTGCACCTCAATATACAATTCATCCACAAGAATCATGTAAAATATAGCTAGCATAATATGAATCTGATTTCAGAGCACATAATAATTAAATGAATCACTTTCGATATGAATGCTTATACCCCGAATCTGAGTTTAAGCTCTAAAAGTCACAGCGTTCAATTATAAGAGTTGAAAATTTCCTTTTATTTCTGCACTGGCTGCTAGAGAAAGCCAAGTAGCCAACAACCATTTAACTAGAAATAACAATTCATAATGTAGCAATCATATCTTACAGAAGAATGTTCAGAGAAATCAAGGACATTTCCAAATTTCACACCCTATGTGAAATAGTGAGCTTACTACATTGAAAAATAAATTCCAATGTACACTATAAATCTTCTGCAAAAAAATTTAATCGGGATTAAGCCGACAATATTGTAGGCAAGTTTATTTCATTCTGACTTCCAAGACAGAGAAGCATTAGTCATTATCAGAATGGAGCACATTTAAAACAGCCCGTGGAAGGACAATTTCAAGGTCATACGTTTTACTGATATTTGGTTCTTTATTAAGTATGCATTAGAGAAAGAGAGCCAATTTCTCAATGTATATCCGATATGAATCAAAGAAGATGTTAACAGTCATGTCATGGCAAAAAGAAGCAGAAAAAAACACTATCCGCAGCTCCAAGGCTACGTACCTGAACTGTATTTGCTCCAAGAAGAATAAACTCTGCAGCATCACTGCCTGTTTCGACGCCTCCAATACCAGAAAGCGAGTATGCATCACCGTTAAATTCAGACTTCATCATTTTGGCAATATTCATAACCTTTCCAAGTGCAATAGGATGAACTGCTTTAGAAGAATAACCACCCGGTGTTGAGTATCTGAAAACAAAATTAAAGTTAATGCATTTCACAAGAGAATATTAATAGATAGATAACTTGGAAATGTTATAGCTTTGAAGTTTTGCTAACCCCTCAACACAAGGCTCTGGTCTCAAGGTTTTAAGATTGATTCCCATTACACTCATTATCGTATTAATGGCAGCTATACCCTCACATCCTGATCTTAGTGCCACCCTGGCTGGCTACACAATGTAGAAAAATTGAATCAACATCGTGAAAAAAAATTCAACCTACATGAAACTGAATGTTCAGAAGATAATATTTTAATATGTGCTAACATAAAAGTTCCTTATGAACGTAAAGCGCCTCAAAATGCCTGTTCACAACCTCAAAAGGGAAACTCCAGGAATTAGAGTTGTTTAAACCACATTTCCTATAGAACCACGTTTTCGATTTTTCAAATCACCATTTTTGGGGTTTTCTTTCTTTGAACATCCACTTTCTCTCTCCTAACCAAACAACACCTAAAAATTACCTCAAAACCAAAAAGTTCAAGAACTAAAGTTGTTTAGAATATCAATTCCATCAGCTCTACAATAGAGGATTACCTGCTATTGGAATGGTCAAGGCACTTTTATGTTAGTAAAAGGCAAAATTCAGGGACTTTTGTGTCCGGTTTGAAAGGCAGGGGCAATAAAGAAAGCAAAGTTGAGGGGCTATCAAATTGGATCAAATTCAATCACGAATTTCAAAAAGAGAATTGAACAATCAACCTAACAGCTTTGAGATCTATACTTCTATACTAAACATGCACATCTCGTGATTCTAGAAGATTCTAGTAGCAGATAGAATATGGCCCTGTTTGGTAAAGAGCTTTTTGGGGTAAAATTAGATGTTTGAGCCACTTTAGAGGTTTTGGTCAAACCTCTAATAGTGGTGTTTGGTGAAGAGATATTTGAAAGAGTTTATGGGGTCCAAAAAACTGGTTTTAAAAGCTTTTTCAATTAGCTTATTGCTATGTATCTTTTTTTATGGACATTTTTACCCCTAATTACTACCTTTTAACCCCAAATAAAATATATTCATAAAATATCAATGTCCTTATTTGTGATTTTACACAAACAGCAAATTAGCAATCGGCTAAATTTTAACAAACAAGTTTACACAATCAGCTAGTCAAATCAGCTAACAAAAAATGTAATCAGCTAACAGCTAATGTAATCAGCTATCTAATAGCTATTTGACAAACAGGGCCTATGACTCAATAGAAATAGGTGACAGACTTTATAACTAAACTGAACCTCAAATCACTTAACTTCATATTCATTAAACTTCAAATCCCAGAAATATCTTCCTCCTAATACTTTTTAATATGCAGTGAAAAAGTGCATGTTACACAACAACATGAAAACATTCAGTTTTCATAGCAAAATTTTCGTATATTGCTTTAGATGTGATAGGCAACTTGATTTCACGGTTTTATATGATGGTTCATGTTAGCGACCCCGAATCATTTCGGGACTAAGGCTTTGTTGTTGTTGTTGTTGTTGTTGCTGCTGCTTTAGATGTGATAGGAAGATATGTACAAACATTTATATGCCGTTCTTCTCCAGTCTCTGTATTTTGAATCAAGAGTAACAAGTAGCTTGTAATGAAAAAGATCAAAAGTTTAAAATGAAAATGACCTCTGTTATGTCTGTAATGTTTGGAGTCATCTTTGCCCAAACCGGGACAGTAGCTTTCGCATTTACCCATCCACAAACCTCCTCTAAAAGTAGACAATCCTGGCCAACTGCAGCACCCATTTTACGTTCCGGCATACCATGTGGGCATGAGAAATTAACTTCAATGGCATCCTGAGAAACAAGTTCAAAAAATGCTCTATGATATAGCTCAAAGAACATCATAAGATATAAGAAACCAGTGTGATTGATGACGAGTATAGTATATCCTTACTATTCCAGTTTCTTCTACTCTCTCAATAAGTTCTTCCCAAGCAGCTTTGTTGTATTCCTCCATGATAGAAGCAATGAGAATCCTTTCAGGGTATTCTTCTTTTAGTTGCTTGAATTCTTTAAGCATAGTTTCAAGAGGTCTATCACTTATGAGTTCTATATTCTCCCATCCTATTATTTGCCCCTTGGCTGAACCATTTACACCACCTGCTCGTAACCGCGCGTATCTAGGAGTTACATTTACAACTTTATCTGCTTCTAATGATACCTAACAAATTGAAATCAAACACAAATTTCAACATTGATCAGAGTTGAATTTATATAATTTACATAGGAAAATTCTGCAAATCAGTAAAAAGAAAAAACAAATAAGAAACAGGGCAATTCAATCCCATCATATGCAAAGCACGAGACAGTAAATTTTCGGCTTAAAGCACTATTTAGCCAGTAACCTATCAAAAATACTAGTGTTTGCCTCCTGACCTATTATTTTGTGACATTGACCCCTGAGGTATACGAATCAATCACATTTGGTCCAATTTAAATGGAAGTTAGCGCAATATAGGGAGACCTATTAAACGTTTGCTTTTAATGATACTGTACCCTGAATGTCCAAATCATTCACCGTTAGATCTAAGCCGTAGGATACTTTGAATTTCCAGCATAGGACTCTAATAAGCCTAGATGTAACGATTTGGTCATTCAGGGTTCAAGTGAACATTACTGTCGCAAGTCGCAACACAGCTCTTATAATATTTCACCAATCTACTTAGTTGCCTCAATTTTCATATAGAATTTCACCCCCGAAAACCACGTTTCTCCGCTTTTATCTAGGAGTTACATTTACAACTTTATCTGCCTCTAATGATACCTAACAAATTGAAATCAAACAGAAATTTCAACATTGATCAGGGTTGAATTTATATACTTTACATAGAATAGAACAAATTCTGCAAATCAATAAGAAGAGAAAACAAATAAGAAACAGGGCAATTCAATCCCATCATATGCAAATCATGAGACAGTAAATTTCGGCTTAAAGCACTATTTAGCCGGTGACCTATCAAAAATACTAGTGTTTGCATCCTGACCTATTATTTTGCGACATTGACCCTGAGGTAAATCAATCACATTTGGTCAAATTTAAATGGAAATTAGCGCGATATAGAGAGAACTATTACACGTTTGCTTTTGATGATTGCTAATCGTAACACACAGTAGTGTTCACCTGGACTCTCGTTAGATCTAGGCTTACTAGATCTAAGCCTTATGATGCTTTAAATTTCTAATTTAGGACTCTAATAAGGCTCATCTAACGGTGGATGACCAAATTCATTTGTTCATTCAGAGTCAGGTGAACATTATTGTCGCAACACAACTCTTATAATATTTCACCAATCTACTTGTTGCCTCAATTTTCATATAAGTTCACCCCGAAAACCACATGTTTCTCCGCTTTTACAACCTTCGGACAACATCAGTTCCTCTCCACCCGATTAGAGGTCTACTTCCATAAGCTCTAATTTCAGTCTAAAGTGAACCAAATATGATTGATTGCTACATTTCAGTCTGGCGTGAATGTCACAAATTAATAGGTGAGTGACACACACAAGCTAACAGTCTTGATAAAAGCCTAAATTTTCCGATAAAAGGACCAAATCCTTCTCTTCAACTTGCCTCACGGAATCAATTTAGTCCACAAAAAAGTTTGGTTATAAATAAATCCACCACTCATCATTTTCTGATGTGTAAATTTTGTACTGATTTCACAAAAATGACGAGTAGAATAAGTAAAATTGACACTCAAAGTTCATTTATGGATAAATTGATCGAATACGAGACAAATTGAAATGCTAAAATTGATCCTTACTCCATAAATTTTCTAAAGAACAAATGGAACTAATCATAAGCAAATCAAACTATGACCTAACTGAAAACAGAGCCATAGCTTACAGTTTTGGCGATAACAGCGCCCCAGCCTTCATCAAAAGCACGTTTCATGACTGTATAATTGGTGCCCGGTGGACCAGAACCGATAACGAAAGGATTAGGTAAAGTCAACCCATTTACAGTCACACTCAAATCAGGCTCTCCTTTGGCCTCTGCATTAGCCACAACCTTCAAAACCCCACTTCTTTTTCTGAGCTTTTGAGTACTGAAAGTAGCAAATTCAGCGACAGAATTCCTGCCTTTGATCTGCGTAAAACTCAGAGAAGCCATATGGGTAAAGATGAAAAAGGTCGATCGTTTGAGGAGTAGGTTGTGAATTAGAGAAAAAGGAGAGATGGGTGTGGAAGAAAATGGAGTTTGATTGAATCTTAGTTGTAATATTCAGTGAATGGGATGAGAATCGGAACGTGTATTCAGAGGAATCGATTGCGTCTTGTAGTATATGTCTCATTTTTCTAAGGTTTAATACATTATCTGACAGCTTGAACTTGTCAAAAAAAAAAAAAAGTTGGAATGAACTTTCAAAATAAAAATTAGCTAAATTGAATTGGAGTGAGATGAAAGGATGATATTAAACTTTAAAAATAATAATAATAAATATTTATAATTATAATTATAATAAATAATGATAAATTATTGAATTAAAAATTACCAATCTTGAAATTAAGCGACAAATAACAGAGCATTAGTTTTGTTTATTCTATTTCCTACTCCAGGATAGTTTTAGGTGTTTAGTTGAGTAACAAACAACTAGAAATGATCGGAATCCAACGTATCCTAATCTGATACTTAAGTTTAAGAGAAAATAGTGAGACTTGAAAACAAAGTGTTTAGTAAATGATTACGTAACTTGTGATATCTCAAGATGAGTTATTTATAGATAACCAAAATATATCTGTTAATGAATAACATTTCCACGTTTAAGTGATTGATTGGCTCATGCACTGTGCACCTTTAGCTTTTCTGTATTTTACGGTGCAACATCGGGATTAGGAGCATATATTTGGAATCCAACGTTGTTACTATCCATGTGTCCAGTTAGTTATGCTTTATGTCTCAGGCATCTTATATTATTGGTACATATTCAGACCCAAGCGTCTTATTCTATACGATATCACATTTTATATATGAAAAGTAGCTTTTTTTCAAAAAAACATTTTGCAATAGCAAATAACAGATAAGCCAAACGGGTTCTTAGTTAAAATATTGTAAATTACTCATTCGGTTATTAAAGAAAAAGTTGTATGTGAAAAAGTATGTTATACGTACCTTAAAAAATCAAACGACTAAAATCATAGTATAGTTCTAATATTAGATACAATGGATCAAAAGTGCGTATAACACATCTTACGTATGTAATTTGTAAATTTATTTCTTTACAAATGAGTGATTATTTTACTATATTTTGTTGGGGATGCTATTGATACATCTCCCATAAGTTAAGTGGGGTATTGATACATTTTAAAAGTTTAGGTGTCAATCTACTTCTTTTGAACAAGTGTAAGGATGGATAATGTATTAAGGTTTTTATAATTTCCATTATTGAAGTGCATGTGAGTTTTTCCAAATCTGGCCAAAAACTAGTGACATAATGACGTGGATTAGGATTTGTAGCACGTATTTGTGTACTCCAGGTAGGGTGAGATTGATTGTGGATTTAAATATCAAATATAAAAAGTTAATTTAATAATACATATCAATCTCAATTATTAATTCTAAAATTTATGTGAAACAATATTAATAAGGGTTAATTACAAAAAACTACCCTGTAGTTTGACCGATTTGCGATGTGGTACCTGTGGTATTTTTTGTTACAAACAGGTACTCGTGGTTGACACCGTTAGTAAAATCAAGGAGACGGTCAGAATTCTGTTAAAAAACTGACGTGACACATGGGTAATTTGGGAAATTTGATTTTTTAATTTTTTCTTTCTCTCTCTCTCTCATCCCTTCTCTCTTCTCCATCGATCTCTTGTTCTTCGTCTTCTCCATTGATCTCTTCTTCTCCATCTTCTCCTTTCTTTTCTTTTCTTCTTCTTCCTCCTCTCTTCTTCTTCTCCTCTTTATTTTTTTTAATTTCTGGTAAATTCCAGAATTCTGGAATTTACCAGAAATTAAAAACAAAAAAAGAAGAAGATGGGGAAGAAGAGAAGAAAGGAAGAAGAAGAAGAAGAAAAAGAAATGGGGAAAAAGAGAAGAAAGGAAGAAGAAGAAATGGGGAAGAAGAAGAAAAAGAAAAAGAAATGGGGAAGAAGAGAAGAAAGGAAGAAGAAGGTGAAGGAAGATGAAGGAGAAGTGGATGGTGAAATGGATATTGAAGAGAGAAGAAGAAAAGAAGAGAGAGAGAAAATCGATACTGAGGAAGAAGAAGAGGAGAGGAGGAGAGAGAGAAAAGTCAACAAAAAAGTCAAAAAAAGTAAAAAAAAATTGTTTCCGAAAAATCCCCTGCAATTTAACAGTCAAACTGCCGTTTCCGCGATTTTGCTAACGGTGTCAACCACGAGTACCTGTTTGTAACAAAAAATACAACAGGTACCACATCGCATATCGACCAAACCACATGGTAGTTTTTTGTAATTAACCCTATTAATAATTAATGTTTGAGATTTAATTATCAAATAAATAATTAAATATTAGTATTAGTAAATTTTTTGGTACAATTTTTGTTGTGAATAGGGAAGGCACAAGGCCTAAAGAAAAAGAAAGTAGGAAATAAAAAAAAAAAATTGATCTATGAATGAATTACTCTGCTTAAAGCCAATACAAGATGGTCATTGGATATGATTTTCTAAAGACCTGTAGGAGGCACATCATTTACATAATGACCTAACGAATTAGAATATGCGAAATTTGCCAACCAATCAGCAGCACGATTCCCTTTCTCTCTAAGTATGTACAAAAACAACAGTCCAATCTCTATCATGAAACTCCCTGCACTGAGAGATCAATCATTAATAGGAGGTAAGAGTCGACTACATTCGAGATTAGGTGGATTACCATTTGGGAATAAACCTTCAAAATGACATTTCTATAACCCGCTTCCCAAGCCAGGCAAAGACCAAAGAATAAGCAACAATGCTCGGCCAGGGGAACTGTATAATAACCAATATTAGCTCCAAACCAACCTAGCCAAACCCCTTGTGCATCTCTCAACAGTCCTCATGTCATTGTAAGCCCATCATTACCCTTACAAGCCTTGCCAGTGTTAGTCTTTACCCACCCTGCATCCGGTAGATGCCAACTATTCCAGACAGACCGCGGTACCAAAACTCGACCATCCATTAACTACTCGTGAAGCCTAAAAAATTCAACACAATAATTTACTACTTGATAACATCGAGATATTATCATGAGGACCAAAAGAGATATCTGCCTTTAAGTATGCCACGTAGCAAAGGAAGTCAGCTGGCGGATCTCCCTAGACTAGCTCTAAGAGATCCGCTGGCGGATCTCTAAGGCGAATCTCTCCATTCACCTTGGTAACGGATGGCCGCCGACTCGGCCATAAAGGATCATTAAATGGATCATTAACTGTCTTACCCGCCAGGTTAAGAGTAACTTGTAACCGCCATTAAATGAGCATTAATGGGGACTTTCTAGTTACCTAGAGGTTACGAACTTCTCAACTATATATAGCCTACCATTCTAGGCTATCAAGGTACTCAGACTTTTCTATATTCTCTAAGCTTTGTCAATACAGTTTATTCTTCATATTCTCTACTGACTTTGGCATCGGAGTTTCCCCCGTCGAACCCAACGACGCCCCCCACAGGGACGAGCTCCGATCAGAAGTTTCTCCGTTGAGACACTGTACTTCTCTGAGCTCGTCCCTGTGGGGGGCGTCGTTGGGTTCGACGGGGGAAACTCCGATGCCAAAGTCAGTAGAGAATATGAAGAATAAACTGTATTGACAAAGCTTAGAGAATATAGAAAAGTCTGAGTACCTTGATAGCCTAGAATGGTAGGCTATATATAGTTGAGAAGTTCGTAACCTCTAGGTAACTAGAAAGTCCCCATTAATGCTCATTTAATGGCGGTTACAAGTTACTCTTAACCTGGCGGGTAAGACAGTTAATGATCCATTTAATGATCCTTTATGGCCGAGTCGGCGGCCAGCCGTTACCAAGGTGAATGGAGAGATTCGCCTTAGAGATCCGCCAGCGGATCTCTTAGAGCTAGTCCAGGGAGATCCGCCAGCTGACTTCCTTTGCTACGTGGCATACTTAAAGGCAGATATCTCTTTTGGTCCTCATGATAATATCTCGATGTTATCACTACTTGATCCACCTTATTCTTGTGAGGGTAAATTATATTAAACACATACTCATTCCTCCATTTGTATAACCACCAAACTAAAAAGGAAAACATTGATGACCATTTCACATTTCTAACAACTATATGGGTATTCAAGTTTAGTAACGACCAACTCACCGTATCATCTGCAACAAAGGCACAAAGATACCTGACTGGAATGAGAGTCGACCAGACAAAGGTTGACATCAGGAAATCGTGAAGAACATGAAGGACCGTCTCCTCCAAAAGGCAACGCACACAAACCGATGAATCTGCTAACCATCTGCGAGCATGAGTAGAATTACACAGAATAGCACACTGCACGGCCTGCCATATAAAACAATGAATTTTTGTTGGAGCCCGAACTTGCCAAATAGCCTTCCAAATTCGCGAGTCTACACTCTCCAACAACGCATATCATGTTGCCACCAAATACTCACCAGACTCGCTAGCATTCCAGAACCATGGGTCATGCACCGGACTAGACGTGCAAACGGCCAAAGCTGCCATTTTCAGCATATCTGACGCACTTATACGCCCTTGAAGACGATCCCATTTCCAGCAGCACCGATCATTATCCCAATACGAAGAAACAGATTCGCCCATTTCAGCAAAATCATCAGTAGTAGCAGGACGCGTAAGAACTTCCGTGCCACACCAAACATCAGCCCAGAATCGCATGCTACAGCCATTCAACACGATTTTCATTGCTCCTTTCATCAGAACTAATCTGCCAGCTACAATGCTTCGCCATGTGGCCAAACTCGACGACGTTGATTGGAATACATCCAATCCCACCTGTTGTTCCCTGTGTATTTAGCCTTCAGCACATGTACCTAGAGAGCATCCTTATCCGTTAGAATCGCCCAACTTAAGCGTGCTACCATTGTCAAGTTGAATTATCTTATCATACGAATACCCAGTGCATGATGACTTTTCTTCCTACATACAATATCCCATTTAATCAAATGAATTCTCCGAACAGAGCCTTGCTAGTATTATAAATGATATATACTAATAAATTATTTTACCTTTTATATATTCTTAGATTTTTACAAAATTTTATTCTTTTCAAAAAAAAAATTACAAAATCTTATATATTTTTAATAAGAATATTATAGGGTTAAGGTGCAAAAATACCCCTAACGTTTTGGGTCAGGAGCAATTTTACCCCTAACGTCTAAAATGGTGCAATTTTACCCCTAACATTGATAAATTGTATCAATTTCAGACACTATTATAAAACACATATATTTTTGTTTCTTATTTTGCACCAATTTCATATCAATTCGTTCTCAAAAAAAGGATTTCATGTTTTTGTAATTTAATAATAGAATTGGAGATTAATATTTATAAATTCAGTGAATTTTTTGAATTTTTTTTTGTCTAATTCGTACAAAAGACAGTATATATTATTTTTATTTTTTTCACATCCCAACATATGTTTCTGATTTGTTACTGATAAAATGACGCACGTGTGAGGTGTAGATGACAAGATTCATGACCGAGAAGACAGTTTGATGAATTATTTCTCAAATTGACTCAATTTATCAACGTTAGAGGGTAAAATTGCTCTTGACTTCTAACGTTAGGGGTAAAATTGCACAATTTTAGACGTTAGGGGTAAAATTGCTCCTGGCTCAAAACGTTAGGGGTATTTTTGCACCTTAACCCAATATTATATAAGCGTAGATGAGACGGATTTGAGGTTTTGTCCTTAACTTAGACTTTGGGCTAAATATATATATAAAAAACGTTTGGGCTTAAACAGAGGATGGGCCCATATATGGGCTGCACTGAACTGAATCCAGATAAAGAGATTGGACACTAAAAAATAGAAAATAGTAGAAACTTTTGGAAAATAACAAAAATAGTAGAGAAAAAAATTAATTACAAAAAATAACATCATTTATGAGGTATAAATTCGATATTTTTTTAAGAATTCAATATTCAATATATATATATATATATATATATATATATATATATATATATATATATATATAGTAACCTTTTGCCAAAAAAAAAAAAAACTAGAAAAGGTTAAAAGAGAAAAAAAGAATTATACATAAAAAATATAGGGTAAATAATTATAAAGTGCTCATGTTTTTACATAACAAACTAGTAAGTCCATCATATTATTATAAGATCCTTAAGTTTTATTTTAATCAACTCTTTAGTCCATCCATTTGTTTTTTAGATAAAAGTACAAAATTGTCCCTAGTTATATACATAAGAAAAACTTATCTTTTAGTTTTAAATTTAATCTAAATAGTTTTAATGATGTTTTTGAAATATATACATCAAAATTGATATATACTTGTGTATACTAATCATAAAAAAATATATATTATTAATTCTCTTATTTTTTTAATATAATATTTTAATACTAGCATTAATATTATTATGAATTTTCGATGACTTAAAAAAATCAAATTCTATTTGTTGATTCATAAAATTTATTAAAGATAAATAAAAATTACCTTTTATAATTTTGTATAGTTTTACTTCTATCCTATTTTAATAATTTTTGAAATATTTTTCATTTATTTTTTTTAGTCAATAAATTTTACGTTACTAAATTAAAGTTCTATAATTATATAAAACTTAATAAATTAATTACTTAATATAGGAGAGATTATGATTATGTAGAAAAAATTAAAATATGTTTATTATTAAAACATAGATTAAAGGGTAATTTTGGTATTTTAATTTTTTTTAGTATAGTTTGACCATTGACTCAAACATAAGGACTAAGGAGTTGGTGAAAATAAAAACTGGAGGACTATATAATTATTTGTAAAAACAGAAGGACTGATTAGTGTATTAGGTTTAAATACAGGGAGCTTATAATTATTTACCCAAAATATATATATATATATATATATATATATATATATATATATATTATGTAATATAAAAAAATATTTTGTAATATTTGGAGTGAGAAAAAACTCTACAATATAGCAATCCATTCAAAAAAAAAAAAAATTGCAACTGGTGTATATTAGAAATTCCCTGGAATGATTAAGGATAATGGAAAACAACTTTGCTAACCAATTCTCACTTTCTCTTTGCAATTAAGGTTTACTCAAAATTAAAGCGGGGTTAATTAGGATTCCTCCCTAAATTATTAGTCTTTACTATGATATGCTTTTCTATGAATGATATATTGATTTTCGGCATAAACACAAAGCTATTATTTAGGTTACGGTATTGACTTACCTTTTTGTACCGTTTGAGACGGATGCAAAAGAGGTTGTGGATAGTATTGTAAGTGGCAAGAATGATTTGGAATTTGGCAGCGTCAATCATATCGACTGTTCTATGTCTTTTGTCTTTCAGTTAGGGAATGTCATGATTTGCTGGGTCCATTCCAATATTGGTCGCTTTAAAGTTTTTTAGACACATACTTTTTTGTAGGTAACTTTTTATAAAGATTCTGATTCATTCCAATACGATTGGATTTCCTTTAAAAAAAACCAAAGCTATTATAACAATAATTTTTGAAGTCATTGTCTTAATAATTAGGGTAAATAATTATAAAGTCCCTAAGTTTTTACGTAATACACTAGTTAGTCCCTCTGTTTTTAGAAATAATTATATAGTCCCTCAATTTTTAGTTTCATCAACTCCTTAGTCCTTATGTTAGAGTCAATGGTCAAACTATACCAAATAAATTTCAAAATACCAAAATTACCCTTTATTCTATATTTTAATAATAAAACATCTATTTTTTCTATTTTATGTTTTTTTCTCTTTTTTCCAACATAGTCTCTACAATATTTTTTTCCTGCATAATCTCTACAATATTGTTTTATATAATTATAGAAATTTAATTTAGTAGCCTAAATTTTATTGACTAAAAAAATGAATGAAAAATATTTCAAAAATTATAAAAATAAGAGCAAAACTATATAAATTGTAAAAAGTACTCTTTATTTATCTCTAATAAATTTTATAAATGAAAAAAAAAATATGATTTTTTAAAAAATTTATTAATATTTAATGCTAGTTTAAAGATATTATATTAAAAAAATAAAAATTCAAGAGAATAAAAATACATTTTTAATGATTAGTATATACAATTACATAAATTTCGGTATATATATACTTCATAAACTTTATTAAAACTATTTCGATTAAATTTGAAATTAAAATATAAGTTTTTTTTATGTAAATAACTATGGGCAATTTGGACTTTCATCTATAAAAACATATGGAAGGATTAAAGAGTTGATTAAAATAAAACTTAAGGACCTTATAATAATAAGATGGACCTACTAGTATGTTAAGTAAAAACATAAGGACTTTATAATTATTTACCCTAATAATTATATATCTTTTAAATAAAATACTGGTTTATATCTTATCACCAAATATAGTAGAATTCATTTAATGATGAGGTATAAAAGGTAAATTAAGTAAAGAAAGTAATATTAAAATAAGGGTTAACTACAAAAATGGGTCAAATGGGAGGCCCATTTACATATTTAACCCATTTACTCAACCTACTACATATCTAAACTGATTTTGTGTGATTTTCCCATAATACCCTCAATATTTACGCGCGGCTGTCTTCCTCCCGTCTGACTTCGCAGAGGTTAGCATATGCGAACCTTGCGAAGCTAGATATGCGAAGCCTGCGAAGCCTACGAAGCTAATGTTTGGTTTAGTTTATGATTTTAGTTAGCATATGCGAAGTCTGCGAAGCTAATGTTTGGTTTAGTTGATGATTCTAGTTAGCATATGCGAACCTTGCGAAACTAAATATGTGAAGCCTGCGAAGCTAATGTTTGGTTTAGTTGATGATTTTAGTTAGCATATGCGAAGTCTGCGAAGCTAATGTTTGGTTTAGTTGATGATTTTAGTTAGCATATGCGAATCTTGCGAAGCTAAATATGCGAAGCCTGCGAAGCTAATGTTTGGTTTAGTTGATGATTTTAGTTAGCATATGTGAAGCCTGCGAAGCTAATGTTTGGTTTAGTTGACGATTTTAATTAGCATATGCGAAGCCTGCGAAGCGAATGTTTGGTTTAGTTGATGATTTTAGTTAGCATATGCGAAGTCTGGATGTGTTTTTAAGAAAATTCGCTAAGTGGTATATAACAAAAAATGGCAAACAACGGATTCTGACATTATTTAACAAAAAAATCAGAACATAAATGAATACACCAATAATAATTTAGTGAGATTTATAGAATTAGGCATTTTATCTGCGTTTCCCAATCTTCCGCCTTACGGAACGAGGTTGCAGTTCGCTCTAAAATCGCCCTCTTTCTTCCCTTTTCTCTATTGTTCGCCTTTTTCCTCGTCTTTTCTCTCACTGTTTACCTTCTTCTACCGTCTGTTCATATTCTTCCTCTTCTTTGCTCTCACTGTTCACCTTCTCTCACCGTCGTTCGTCCTAAAATCGCCCTCTCGTTTTTCCTCTACCGGCCTTCGCTTCCCTTTTCTCTCACCGGAGTAGGAGTTGCTGGAGAACGCCGTCAAACAACAACGGATTTTGCAGGTTAGATCCCTGTGGAAGGAGGATGAGCCATTTTGGGTGAAGAGGAAACCGTAAGGAAGAGGAAGAGGAAGAGGAAGAGGAAGAGGAAAGATTGGGGGTATTATGGGAAAGTCACACAAAAACAGTCTAGATATGTAGTAGGTTGAGTAAATGGGTTAAATATGTAAATGGACTTTCCATTTGACTTAGTTTTGTAATTTACCCTTAAAATAATGAATATGTACATATAAACATTTAAGTAAATAATTTAGGACAAAGTGAAAAATAATGTGTTTTTTTTATGATAAAAATAATGTGTTTTCACTTTTAACAAAAAATGGTTAGTTTTAGAATTTTTTTTTTTGGTCAAAATGAGGGGATTGAACTTTTCGTTTTACTAAAAACGATAATCTTTTAATTTAATATTATAAAAATAATCGTTAACAACTTCAAAATGGAAAATTCCAAAATTAAAGTTGTTTAGTTTCAAATTTTTTATTTTCCAAAATCATCATTTTCGAAGCTTTCTCTCTTTAAACATTGTCTTTCTTCATCATCACCAAACAACATCTAAAGGACCTCAAAATTAAAATGTTAAAGAATTGAAGTTGCTTAGAATATAAGATTTGTCTTTAAATTTTTCAATTTTGAAATCGTCAACGCTTATTTTAATTTTGAGGTCACTGTTTTTAGAAAAGTGAAAAACCAGTCATTTTTTAGAAAAAAAAAAAACTTCAGTCCCATTTAGAAAAAAAAATTCATATGTACTATTTAACAAAACGTGAAACTACATGTGTTTTTATTTTTATTTTTTATTTTTTTTGCACTTTACTCAATTATTTATTAGTTTTTAATTTTATTATACTAAGGGTCTTTGTATTAGTAAAAATATATTTAGTTATTTTTTTTTAAACAAAAATATATTCAGTTATTAATTTTTGTTTTTGTCAACAATTCAATCTCTTTCATTAAAAATTACAAAAGAGAATTTCTCACTAATTTATAAATGAGTGTCTTGGATTTTTTTAGCAAAAAGAGGACTAAGGTCCTCCCCTGTTTACAAACCAATGCTTTTTAGTTATATTGCCATCTTGACCGTTGATAACCTCAAAATAATAAAAAAAAATCAAGAATTAAAGATATTCAATTAAGTTTAATTCTTCAACCTTTTAGTTTAGACGTCATTTAGATGTTTGGTTAGAAGAGATAGATTTAATGTTTAGAGAGTTAAAGCTTCGAAAATAAAAGCTCCAAAAATAAGGAATTTGGAAATTAAAAAACATGGTTCCATGGTAAATATTATACTAAACAAATTTAATTCCTGGAATATTCTATTTTGAAGTCATCAACAGTCAAATTGATAATATTAACCTAAAAATCATTAGTTTTGCAAACAGACAAGAACCTTAGTTGGCAGTATTTTTACTATTAGGGACTCCATATAACTTAACCGCACGAAGGAAAAGGTCAGCAACATTAGCAACATCATTGATTTTAGGGTTAATACACATATTTGCCCTCGTGTTTTCTCGGAAAAACACATATACCCCTGTGTCAAATAAACCCACTAAAATCTCTTTGTACTTGTCACAACCCTACAGATATACCTCACACTAACGGAATGATGATTTGGCACAAACGCCGTTCCACGTGGAACGCCACGTCATGCCACGTCAACTGCCAACAAATTAAAATGAATCCTACGTGGCAAAGTAAAAAGGGTTAATACACATATTTGCCCTCGTGTTTTCTCGGAAAAACACATATGCCCCTGTATCAAATAAATCCACTAAAATCTCCTTGTACTTGTTAATAAGTTATCATGCCACGTCCCTTTTTTAAAAATTTAAATAATTAAAAATATGTCTACATGGAAGTTCATATAAGTAGCAGAAATTAGAATGACTCTCTCTCTTTCTTTCGACTTCCTAGGAGAACTAAAAGAACCCTTCGACTCCTCTCTCTCTATCGCAGCACTTCTTCTTCTCATGGATTGACAAAAAAACGAGTGCGAAACCCTATCTTCTTCTGGTTTATTCGACGCAATGGAGAATGAATAGTTACTCTGCAGTGGAGTGAACAGTGGATTTATGAAAAACGAGTGTGAAACCCTATCTTCTTCTCCTTGGATTTATGAAAATATTACAACAGTTGCTACATTTGAAAAAGCTGTTATAAGCAAATAGAGAATTGAGAACTAACATGGATGAAATATTATGCTTATAAATCCAGGACGATTTAGAGGCTTTAGGGCAAATTTTTGCACTGCTTCCTCTTCTAATTCTTCAGCAGCAGCACCACCAATTTTCAGCTTTTTTACCATTTCCAAAGCGACATCTACATTTCAAATGCTGATAACTTATTAACAAGTACAATGAGATTTTAGTGGGTTTATTTGATACAGGGGCATATGTGTTTTTCCGAGAAAACACGAGGGCAAATATGTGTATTAACCCTTTTTACTTTGCCACATAGGATTCATTTTAATTTGTTGGCAGTTGACGTGGCATGACGTGGCGTTCCACGTGGAACGGCGTTTGTGCCAAATCATCATTCCGTTAGTGTGGGGTATATCTGTAGGGTTGTGACAAGTACAAGGAGATTTTAGTGGGTTTATTTGATACAGGGGCATATGTGTTTTTCCGAGAAAACACGAGGGCAAATATGTGTATTAACCTTTGATTTTATGACACATATTGAAATATACCATCTTACTAAACCTATAAACCACAACAAAACTAGAACAATGACCTTTTATTGTCTTAGGTAATCCAAAAATAAAATCCATGGAAATATCTACATAGAGTTCTGTAGATACTTGTAATGGTGTGTAAAGACTTTGGACAGAACCTTAAACTCAGCAGTTTTACGAACGATGCACCTAAAACAAAGCATATTAACATCCATATGCATCTTTGGCTAAAAGAAATGCCCATACATAATATTTATAGTTTTCGGCTTAATGCATAAATGCACCCTTAAAGTTGTCCATTTTTGCCTCTTGGCAACCCGAACTATCCATCGAACCTATCACACACCTCAACTTGATATAATTGAACCTCCTTCACACAAATTGATGAGTTGGCAGAATTTAAATCCTACATGGCATGAAAACTGAGTGATATTCTTGTGGAGCGCGTGACTCTAAAATGATCAAGGTTAACAATAATTTTTTTTTTCTCTCCTTTATTACTCCCTTTTATATGGTCGTCTCCATCTTCCATGGTCTTCAACATCTTCAATTTATTCCCAAAAAAAAAACATCTTCAATTGAATTTATTTCTATTAGACTTTTCAACTTTACAAAATCCACTAGATTAGCATGAACACGAAAACCTTCAATCGATGGCTATGGAAAACACTATTGAAGTAACAGAGCCCCAATTTCATCTGTCAGAACTCTGTCTATCTCCAATTTCTCAATCATCTGTTGAAGGATCTAGAACTTAAATTATAGGACCTGAAATTTTTGAATTCCATTAATGCTGGAAGTTGTACATCCGAGAAAAATGCATCATGGGCACTGCCTAGTGGAAGCAAAACCTAAGTGTGAGATTCATATCTCAGAGCCAGAATCATAAACTCCATCAATTTTACAATTCTAGCTTCAGCCATCCCCAATTTCCTCAACACTTTTAGCGTCAGACGGTACTAATTTCCTCAACACCACCTGTAAATTCATGTTTCAATATGACCCCATCTCCGTCTTCATCAAACACCTTGAACGCCTTCGTCAAATCCAACTCTTCTTGCTCAATGTCACCCTCCGTCGCATCTTCCTACCCGAATGAAAAAGGGAAAGCAAAAAAAGTTCTTTAACAGAAATCGAAAATGGGCTAAAGTAGAAGATGATGAAGAACCAGATGAGACAAGGAGGATCAAGCAGAGGAGGGAGATAATTTTGAAGTGAATTATTAATTATTACATGTAAAAAAAAGTGACACATGTTATGATTATATTGGTGGAAATCCACATCAGCATTATAACATCGAGATATTATCATGAGGACCAAAAAAGATATTCGCCTTTAAGTATGCCACGTAGCAAGGAAAGTCGGCTGGCGAATCTCCCTGGATTAGCTCTAGGAGATCCGCTGGCGGATATCTAAGGCGAATCTCTCCATTCACCTTGGTAACGGCTGGCCGCCGGCTCGGCCATAAAGGATCATTAATTGTCTTACCCGCCAGGTTAAGAGTAACTTGTAACCGCCATTAATGAGAATTAATGGAGACTTTCTAGTTACCTAGAGGTTACGAACTTCTCAACTATATATAGCCTACCATTCTAGGCTATCAAGGTACTCACACTTTCTTACCTTCTCTAAAGCTTTGTCAATACAGTTTATTCTCCATATTCTCTACTGACTTTAGCATCGGAGTTTCTCCCGTCGAACCCAACGACGCCCCCCACAGGGACGAGCTCCGATCAGAAGTTTCTCCCTTGTTATCAATTGGTGCGGTGAAGGTGGAACCCTTGATCAAATAAAGGGTTTTTCATTCACACTGAAACATCATGACCGATGGAGGACAAAATCCCTCTTCTGGGATTGAATCACCAATAATTACACCATCCAGTGCTGGTCGCACTAACACGACTGCTCCTATAACAAATATCGATGGAAATATGCCCACTGCTTCTTTCATCGATATGTGTGCTCAGGATATCGAAGCACGGTATGGGCTTGAAATTGGGAACCGCCTCCGGGCGTTCATGACTCTTCCTCCTCGTTGGAGTACGGTATCTATGTCAGCTGTCTCATCTTTACCTCCATTAAACTTTGGTTTGGGACCAGGTGCCCATAGCTCTTCATTCCTTCAAGCTCACAACATTGATTCCATGATAACTACTACGGCATCGGGTGGCGGGCGACCGGTTATCAGGGAGTTATTTCCTGGTGAGGGAAGTCGAAGGAATGATACGGTCCCTCCTGGCGGATCGGAGGTTCCAAGGTTTAATCTTGATGGACCAAATGTACCTAGGCGCCCGCGGATAAATTCGTCTCTTGGCGGATTTAAGGAGCCCATTCGTAAAAAGCATAAAAAGGATAAAAATAAGCGAGCAAGATCCCCACGCCGTGGAAGATCACCTCCATCTACTAGTCGTAGAAGAAGCAAAATGCCAGAAAAAACATCTCATGTAGGTGGACCACCGCCACATCCATCTTCAGGAACTGTTGGACACACCTCGTCTGGAGGTCAACAAGGAGGAAATGGTCCAACTCCCCCAGGCAGAGGAAGTGGTGGAGGAGATGGTGGAGGGAGAGGAGGGGGCGGACGTGGTAATGCAGGAAGACATTCGCCATCAGATCCATCGTCTGAGTCAAGTTCTTCCTCTTCTTCTTCTCCAAGCAGATCGCCACGAAGGGGTCGCCCCAGGGCGGATCCGGAGAATTTTGATGATAAAGTGAGGGCCCTAGTACTCCGAATGAACGAAGAAAATGCTAGGCACAATCCATTCGCCAATAGGGATTCGCCTTTTGCAGCTTGGATCGAGGCAGAGGAAACCGACAGAGCTTTCAAGATTTCTAATCTTACAATATACACAGGCAAAGACAATCCGGAGGCTCATGTTCGAAAGTACCGAATCTTGGCCAGACTCAATCGAGCCACCGAGCCCGTGCTCTGCAAAATGTTTGTCACCACGCTGGGAGGTCCAGCTTATTTGTGGTTTCAATCTCTACCTCTAGGATCAATAAACAGCTTCGATCAATTAAGCAGGGAATTTTGTGCTAAATTTGCTGGTTGTATTCCTGCAGTGGTGAAATCTGGAAAGCTTTTTGAATTAAAGCAGAAGGTGAATGAACCCCTCCGAGACTATGTGGACACTTTCAACCAATTGTGTATACAAATCGTTGATGTAGATATCTCCGTAGCTGTGGAGTGTTTTGTGAGAAACACTACTTGTAAAAGTTTGCAAGAGGATCTCATTCGTAAAAAGCCCACCAGCATGGCAGAGTTAATGGAGCGTTGCAAAGACTTTATAGAGGTAGATGACATCCGCCGAGGTTCGCCATCATCGTCAAAAAAGGACAGAGGCGAATCTCGTCCTCGGGACCGGGACAAGGACAAACGTCAGGATTCTTCCTCTCGAAACAAACGAAGGGATTCTCGGAACAAATCGACGTTTGTCACCTCCTTCACACCTCTCAATGCTTCTAAAAGTGAAGTTCTTATGTGGATTGAGAACAGCCAGCACAAGCGGAGCATTTCATACCCCGAGCCAAAAGGGGGGGGAGTACACCAATAAAGGTAAAAATCCCAAAATTTATTGTAAGTATCACAGGAAAAATGGCCATGATACAGATGCTTGCTGGGAGTTAGCTCGAGAAATTGAATGACTCATTGAAAGAGGTAAATTGGATCGGTTCATCCAAGCGGAAGGAAAAGAAGATGATAGATCCAAGGAGGACCCAAAGAAGAAAGGAAAGGGTACCATCAATGTCATAGCAGGCGGACCTGGTTATCAGCCAGCATTGAAAAAGGCGAAGACGACCGCCCTTGATAGGACATCATTAAACCGCCCTTTCTCAGACGCAGGTCCTGAGATTCCACCCCATGCGGATGCACTGGTTGTCACCATGATGGTTGAAGGTTGGGAAATGAAGAGGGTAATGATTTATACGGGAAGTTCATGTAATGTCATTACCCGAGGAGCATTCGCCAAACTCAGGATTGATCCCGTCCAGGTGGAGCCGACGGTGGTCGACATTTTGGGAGTGACAGGTCATACCATTCAAACGAAAGGCCAAGTTACTTTAGATTGTGAGCTTACTGACAGTGATCAAGTTTGGAGAGGAGATTTGGAGTTCTCGGTCTTGGATGGACAATTAGCTTACAATATTATCCTCGGACGACCTTTTATCTCCGAAGTCGCAGCTCTTATCTCTATTCGCCATTTGACACTTTACATTCCCACGGTCAAGGGAGGTGTGATGGTCAAAGGTTGTCAAAAAGTGGCCCAAGAAACATATTCGACATCCTTAATGATTCGCCCTCAATCTAAGGAAGAAGACGAAGAGGAGCGTGTCACAATGGCCTTAGGCGAAACCGAAATGTACTTTATGACAGAGGAGAAGCAGGTGCGGATAGCTAAGGGGCTACAAGGCAAGATCAGAGATGCAATCACCAAAGTACTTTGTGAAGCTGAAGATGTCTTCGCATGGAAGGATGAAGTTCTCCCCGGAATTAGCCCGGACGTGATCACCCATAAACTCAACATCGATAAAGATGCAGTTCCTGTGGCTCAGAAGCGGAGAAACCATGGTCCGAAAAGGCAAAAGGTGATAGAGGAAGAAATCACCAAGCTCCAAAAGGCGGATGCCATTGAGGAGGTACTTTACACCCAGTGGTTGGCGAACGTCGTGCTAGTCAAGAAAGCTGGCGGATCTTACCTCATGTGCATTGACTTTACAGATCTCAATAAAGCTTGCCCCAAGGATAACTATCATTTGCCATGCATAGACATGCTTGTAGATGGAACTGCCGGTCACACAATGTATTCCTTTACCGACGTGAAGTCAAGCTATCATCAAATCCCCATGGAGCCCTCAGATAGAATCAAGACCTCGTTCATGACGCATCAAGCTACTTATTGTTTTAAAGTCATGCCCTTCGGGCTTAAGAACGCAGGTGCTACCTATCAGAGGATGATGAACAAGATATTCGCGGACAATAAGAGCGGTAATTATTCTGTCTATGTAGATGATATGATCATTAAAAGCACAACTGTAGAAAGGCATCCATAGGATATAAAAGAGGTATTGGGCGTACTTCGGCACCACAACATCAAGTTGAATCCAGAGAAATGCACTTTTGGGGCAACATATGGGAAGTTTTTAGGATTCATGATCAGCGAAAAAGGAGTTAGCCCAAATCCTGACAAGGTCAAAGCAGTCCTAGAAATGCAAGCGCCCCAGAATATCAGAGAAGTACAACGCCTCAACGGGCGTATCATAGCCTTGGGCAGGTTTATCTCTTGCTCAGCTCGTAGATGTCAGCCTTTTTTCGAAGTCATCAAGAAACAAAAAGCATTCGAGTGGAATGAGGATTGTCAAAATGCCTTCGAAGGAATCAAGCGGTTCCTCACAGAGCCACCCATGATGAGCCGACCTTTGAAAGGGGAGGATCTATACATGTACGTATCGGTCACGGATAAAGCCGTATGCACGGTCATGATACGAGAAGAAGATGGCCAACAATTCCCAATTTATTACGTGAGCAAAGTTTTGAAAGACGCTGAAACCAGATATTCAAAGCTGGATAAAATGGCACTGGCTGTTGTAACCACGGCAATTCGCCTTAGGCCATATTTTCAGGCGCATACTGTAATAGTTCAAACCAATATACCAATGAGAAAGGTATTGCAGAAGCCGGACACTTCAGGAAGGTTGATGGAATGGGCGATTCGCCTGGGCGAATTTGATGTAAGATATGAAAGCAGATCATCTTTGAAAAGTCAGGTCCTGGCGGACTTCGTGAATGAATTCACTGACGAAGGGATATCTCATCCCAAGCCTCCGTTAGAAGAATGGTCGATGTACACTGATGGAGCTTCCTCGGCGGATGGAGCAGGTGTGGGAGTTGTGATCAAAGGTCCCCACTACATAAGATTGCGATACGCAGCAAAATTAAATTTCCATGCCACTAATAACGCTGCTGAGTACGAAGCTCTGATACTGGGATTACATCTACTTCAAGAAATCACCCCAGAGCGGATCGTGATATATAGCGATTCAAAACTAATGGTCAACCAAGTAATCAAGAATTACGAGGTGAAAGACGAGGTTCTGGCCAAATATGTAGCAGAAGTCAAAAAGTTGCTGGATCACCTTGAAGTTAAAGAAACTAAGTGGGAATTGATTCACATACCAAGGGAATCCAATACAGAGGCTGATCAATTGGCCAAAATGGCTTCTTGTGAGGAAAAGTGGGCGGACCCAGATTGTCCCTTTGAAGTAAAAATGGCTCCAGCATTTGCCTCTGAAGAAGTGTCCCTACTCACAACGGTGGAGGATGATTGGAGGTCAGTCATCCGCCAACATCTGCTAAATGGAACATTACCCGAAGACAAGGAAGAGGCACGGAGGATAGTTAGAAGATCAGCCTATTTCTCCTTGATCAATGATGGTCTTTACAGAAAATCCTTTAGTCATCCTTGGCTGAAATGCATTCTACCAGAAGAGGGGCAGCAGATCCTCAAGGAGCTACACGAGGGATCTTGTGGGTCGCATGAAGCATCCGCCACGATCTTGAAGAAATCTAGGTTAGCAGGTTTCTACTGGCCCACAGCTGAATTGGATGCCCAGAGTTTGGTAGAATCTTGTCACAATTGTCAGATTCACGCAAATGAGTCACATACTATCAAACATATCCAAAAGCCAATCATTGAGGGACGTCCATTCGCCCTCTGGGGAATAGACATCATTGGCCCATTTCCCCTAACTCGCCGGTAAAAGGGGTACGTAATAGTGGCAGTAGACCATTTCACCAAATGGGTAGAAGCCGAGGCTGTTTCCTCTATTACAGCAGAACAGATGGTGGAGTTTGTCAAGGACAACATCGTGGGAAGATATGGCATTCCACATACCATCATCACTGACAACGGAACACAGTTTAACTGTGGCAAATTCAAGGCTTTCTGTGAGGGGTTGGGCATCCTGAACAGATTCGCCTCCGTTTATTATCCTCAGTCCAATGGAATGACCGAAGTTACCAATCGGACGATTGTTAAGGGGATAAAGAAGAGGTTGGGAGAGCATGACAAGAGGTGGGCGGATCAGCTTATAAGTGTTTTATGGGCTTATCGTACCACCCCAAGAACAGCTACTGGGGAAACACCATTCGCCCTTTCTCATGGAGTGGAGGCCGTGATCCCAGTTGAAATACAAGTCCCCAGTGATCGGGTGGCCTTTTATTGTGAAGAGGACAACAACAAACGACTAAGGGAGCGTTTGGATCAGGTTGAGGATCGCAGGAACCAATCCTATGTACGCATGGCAGCATACAAACAGCGGATCGCGGCTTACCATGATAAAAATGCCAAGCTTGTAGATCTAAAGATAGGAGATCTTGTGCTTCGCAAAACTGACAAAGCCCAATCTCGAGAAGGCAAGGGCAAGTTGGGGCTCAACTGGACAGGTCCATACCAGATAGTAGACAAGGTTGGACCGGCCACATTCAAAATACAAGATATGGAGGGCAATACACTGCCACGCACGTGGAATCTCCAAAACCTCCGCAAATACTTTGTTAAAAAATGAAGTATGTCCATGGTCTTGAGTACTCTTTTTCCTTTAACAAGCTTTTTCCCATGTGGTTTTTCTTGTTAAAGGTTTTTAACGAGGCTCATTTATAAAGACATATTCGCTGTAATAAGGTGTTTCTCCCATTAATAAACATTGTTGGTTTTATTATCTATGTTCTTTTTATAGTTTACTGCTGCAATATCAATATTCCAGTCTTAAAAAGAAGGGGGGCATCCAACGCTCTCCACATTCACAGTAAATCCGCCACTTGGCGGATCCTGATCACCGATAGAGTTAAAACGATCCTTGGACGCAAGGTCTTTACACTCTCTTATCCCTCCCAGAGAAGGATTCACAAGTCCTGCGGGCGGATCATTTCACCTTAAAGATAGGTAGCAAATTGAACCCATGGGCAGCTTTACTTCCTCCAAGAAGGAATAGAACAGCTTCAAACCTTCGCAAAGGTTCATACCATGGAGTATGGCTGGCCACCTACTCCAAACATAAATCCTAAACATGCTTATATTTAAAGTACTTCTTTGCGCAAATGTAAGAGTAAAATAAATAGATAACAGCGTAAAGGATTAACCAAATTGTACTTAGAAGGTTTTTACAAAAAGATCTCTAGCAAAAGCTAAATAATAATAGGGGCATCCTCTTTTGTGCTTCCTTCGCCTACGATGCTTGCTTGAGGATCCTTCTTCTCCACAGTCACAGATTCGCCATCAGGAGATACCTCCTTATCCTTCGAAGAAGCAGGACCCGGTGGAAGGACAGAATCAAGAATTGGTTCTGTACCTGCCTTGGGCGGCATCTCTTCGGAATCATCCGCCACAACTATGGTGGAAGGTTTGGTTTCCTGCATGGGTCCCTTCATCCATCTCCGTACATAATTGCGGAGGTATTCCCTGACATCTGGCATTTTATTGAACCTCGCCACGTCTTCTGGTTCGGGGAGGCGAATTGGGGATCTGTGAAGTCAACTTCAGGATGGGCCAGGGAGAAGTACGCCATAAGCATCTCGCCATAGTAAAACGCATGTACACCCGCCGTGTATTCAGCTTCTCCGAGAGCATCCTCATGGCTTTTGGCATCAGAAGCCATCGTTGCCTTTAATCTTTTAATCTCCTCATCCCGAAGAACTAAAGCAGCTGTGGCGGAAGCTAGATCCATGTTTGCAGATGCAATGATGGAATTGGCATTCGCTATCTCTTTTTCTAACTTTTCAATAGTTGCCCTGTCCGCCACGTTCTGAAGAAGCCCATTTTCCAAAGTACGTAGACGGGCATACAACTATAAAAGACAAAACGATTTAGTCCAAAGGCGAAAAAGAAGTGAAGGAATTACCATTATCTACATTCTTTTTGAACTCACCGAAAGAAGCTCCGATTTCCCCTTGTGGACGTGAATTGGTCCAGGGATTTGGTTATAGTTCCTTTGTACCTCTCCCACCTGACCCAAGGCCTCATCTAGATCATTCAGAAGGGATTCATTCTCAAAAGAACCTTGGGCCCCCAATTTGGCGGACCAGTACCCTCCAATATCGGGCTTCGCCATCTGCACAAACAGAAAAGAGCCATACACCGCTTTAGGATCGGATGAGCAAAAAAAGAAATCAAGAGATGGATTACCTGAACAATAGTGTTGGGCCGCCTCTTCTTCAGTGGAGGATCGACAGCTGTCTCTACAGGATGTTTGCCCGTATCGGCTTGAGGATTAGCCGCTTGACTTTTCTTGCGCGCTTCATCTTCCAAAAGCTTCCTGCGCGTCTCTGCAAGAGCGTGATTGGCCTTAGATACACCCCTGCCAAAGAAGACATCAAAATAATCAAGACTCCTGAAGTAACAGAAAGGTACCTTGATCAAACTGAGTAATTTTTGAATAAATAAATTGATCCTCTTCTCGGCGAATCAATGGAATGTCACTCATCATGAAGGCTAAGGCATCCGCATAAGTCCATGCGTCCGCCTTGATCTGCTTCATGAGATTCGCCACCTCTTCATCACTGCTCGTTAAGATTCGCATGTCACTCGCCATATGTAGCGGACGAGAATTCCAAACTGAAGGGAAACCTAACGGTTCATCATCCTTTATCTTCACATAGAAGAAACTCTCATCCCAGCTATGAACGTTGGACATTTTGTCGTAAAAGGGCGAGTAGACACCAAATTTGGCAAATGTAAGATAGGATTCCGACTTCCTCTTGGAAGGTTTATGAAAGGCTCTAAAAATGCGGCCCGTATAGACAACGCCTAAATTTGAAGCGAGATAGTAATCTAGGGCCATGTCAAGCCAGCCATTAGGGTGTAGCTGACTAACGGCAATGTCAAAATATGAGAGGATATCCGCCATCATCTTGGGAAGAGGAAGGTGAAACCCTCTCTCCACATGACTACAGAACACAGTAAGGAAGCCGTTAGGCGGATTGGAGGGACGTTGATGAGAAGCAGCGAGTTGGGTCTCGTAATTTTTGATCCACGGAAAGCGATCCGCCAGATTCGCCAGATCCACGGCACTCATACGAGATGGAGTGGACTCCGCTCGAGGATTTTTTTTCCTAACAGGGAAAGAAGAAGTGGCCATAGAACCCAGAAGCTGGTTACGAGCACCGGCCGGAACGGCACCAGAAACAGAAGAAAAGAAAGAGGGATTTCTGGTGGAACGAGTCTGGTAATGGTTACGCGCCGAGTTATTGAACTCAGCTAAACCGGAATTAATCGCACCTATAGAAGATTGGGAGTTTTCCGATGATGAAGTGGTCCAACTAAAATCTACTTCAATCTTAGGAGGAGATGTCGAGTTAAAAAGTTCAGAAGTCGACCCAGAAGATGAGGATGAACTTCTAAACATTCAAGATAAAAGGAAAATGCACTTACATGGAAATGTAGAAGCTTGAGTGGATCTCTGAAAAATTTCTGGGAAAAAAGCTTCGAGGACAGAAAGAGATGAAGAAATGAGGAAGAAAGAGAAATTAAAAGAAGAAAAAGGTTTTTGAATTTTCCTAGGACAGTGTGCCACCACACGTGTCGGCCATCAAAAGGCGTTGAACAGAGTGCACATTAATGAGGGAACGTATGACGACGCACAGAAGTTCGAAAGCCCTAAAGGACTTTTAAGGCATTTTAAGGGGGGCTTCTGATAACATCGAGATATTATCATGAGGACCAAAAGAGATATTCGCCTTTAAGTATGCCACGTAGCAAGGGAAGTCGGCTGGCGAATCTCCCTGGATTAGCTCTAGGAGATCCGCTGGCGGATATCTAAGGCGAATCTCTCCATTCACCTTGGTAACGGCTGGCCGCCGGCTCGGCCATAAAGGATCATTAATTGTCTTACCCGCCAGGTTAAGAGTAACTTGTAACCGCCATTAAATGAGAATTAATGGAGACTTTCTAGTTACCTAGAGGTTACGAACTTCTCAACTATATATAGCCTACCATTCTAGGCTATCAAGGTACTCACACTTTCTTACCTTCTCTAAAGCTTTGTCAATACAGTTTATTCTCCATATTCTCTACTGACTTTAGCATCGGAGTTTCTCCCGTCGAACCCAACGACGCCCCCCACAGGGACGAGCTCCGATCAGAAGTTTCTCCCTTGTTATTAAGCATCAATTGTGCAACAAACGCCGATGGTGAGAAGATTTTTTTTGGTAAATGTGGAAGGCTTAAACGCCCAGACAAAAGGGAGGAGAGAAAAAAAACAAATAAAAAACAGCAAGAACCTAAGAGTGGACAACTCTACTTAACACAGAACCTCTACTGTCATCAGCAAGGATCCTCTGGAGGCCTACAGGAGGCAGACCAAACTCATGGTGACCCAAAGAACAAGAACCTGCGTAGTTCGCCAGCCAGTCCACCGCCCTGTTACCTTCTCTGTAGCTGTGAGTAAAAGAAATTTCTCAGGCCCTATCACGATACTCCCAACATCTCTTGATCAACCAGGCAAAGGGATGATGTGGTTCTGCATCCCCAGTCATAAAACGAATCACAACTTGGGAGTCTAATTCAAAGATAACTCTCTTAAATCCCCGGGTCCAGGCAATATGTAAACCAAAGTAAATACCCCATAATTCTGCAAATGCCGAGGTACAGTAGCCAATGTTTGCTCCAAACCCGCCACACCAAAGTCCCTGGGCATCCCTAATTAGGTCCCCAGCAGAAGCAGGTCCAGGGTTACCCTTACACGCACCATCCGTGTTGACTTTCACCCATCCCGTGTCTGGCGGTCTCCATGCCACCCAAATCGTCCTCGGAGCTCCATGAACAGAGGCATACGGATCGAAATTTGCATCAATAAATTCCTGGCAATAACGTCTAATGAAAGCTAGGGCGTTCCAAGGGAATTCTTTGGCGTTAAACACAAGATCATTACGAAACCTCCAAATCCACCAAAGGCAACACCCGAAGAACAGAGGCCATGGAATCACTCCATAATTCCCTTTGAAGCACAGGTTCTTCAACACCCACTCTCTGATATTGGTCCCAAAAAACTCCCCGTGTAACCCAGGCGGGATGACTTGCATCCAGAATCTCCGGACCTGCTCACAATCACGAAGGAGGTGAGCTGCTGATTCAACTCGGCCGCATCTGGCGCAGTGATAAGTTGCCGTTAGGTTGCGCTTCACTCGCACAGCGTTGCACATGACGCTATCATGTCCCAGCAGCCATAAGAAGAACTTGATTTTTTCCGGAGCTTTTAAGGTCCAGATCGAGTTCCAAATTTGTAAGGGCGGGGTGTTCTTCTCTTTCATTAATGCTTCATAACCAGATTTGACAGTATAGGTGCCATTTGAACTCGAAGACCAGAACCATGTATCCGGCGTTTCGCTAGACGGGCACACTGCAAATGAGGCAATTTTCAGCAGGGTAGTTGCATTGACCAGATGCCGAATAGCATCCCAATCCCAGCTATCCAAATCATTTCTCCAATAGTCATTCACCATACGAGTCAAATGCTCCGGGGGGATCGGAGTAACAGCAGCATGAGTTAATGCAGTATCCCCGCACCAAATATCAGTCCAAAACCGCGTTGTTTGTCCATTAAAGATGAGCTTTCCGACGCCCTTGGCCAAGACACAACTTCCCGCTACAATACTGCGCCAGGTTGGGGATTGAGCCGCGTTAGACGTAAAAATCTCCATACCCTCACGACTCCTTCCATACTTCTCACGAAGAACACGGACCCAAATCATCTCCTTTCGAGTAAGGACCTGCCAGGTGAGCTTGGTAATCATAGCCAGATTTGCTTGCCTCACTGTGCGGATGCCTAATCCACCATTCAGTTTTTTCTGGCACACAGTTCCCCAATTAACCAAGTGTATCTTACGGGTTGTTCCGTTGGATCCCCAAATGAATCGGCGACTGCAGGCGTCCAACCGGTTGCAAATTGTAATTAGGAGAAGGGTAGTTTGCATGATGTAGGACGAGACAGTGTTGAGGACTGATTTAGCAAGAGTAACTCTTCCAGCAAAATTAAGGCAACAAGATTTCCAACCTGCCAGTTTCTTGTGCATTCTGTCAAGAACATATTGATAGGTTGTTTTGGAGACTCGGTTGTGGTGTAAGGGGACACCCAAATATCTTCCAAGGTCAGAGGTGCGAGAGAAGCCCAGAATATCACAGATTCCATTGCCCCTCATGTCTGATATATTAGAAGAAAAATAGGCCCAAGATTTAGCAAGACTGACCTTTTGTCCGGAGGCTTCACAGAATTTATGAAGAATGTCTCTGATAACAGTTGCTTATTCCGTGGAGGCTTCGGATAAGAGCATAATGTCATCGACAAAGAACATGTGAGAAAGCAACGGGCCCCTCCTTGATAAGCGAACAGGTTTCCAGGAGGAGTTTTCAACAGCATCCATAATCAAATGTGATAAGCGTTCTAGGCAGAGCACAAAGATATATGGGGAGAGAGGGTCTCCCTGGCGTAGCCCCCGAGTTGGGCTAAATTGAGGAAGTTGATCTCCGTTCCAAAGAGCTCTAAGATTTGAACCCGAGACATACCCCATAATGAGCTATATCATAGCGGTTTCAAGGCCAATGCTACACAGAGTATCCCGGAGGAACTGCCAGGAGATCCTATCATAAGCTTTTTCCAAGTCCAATTTCAGAACCATTGCGCCTTTCCGACCCTTCTTTTTCTTGAAGGAATGAATCACTTCTTGAAGGAGGATCACATTGTCCGTTATTTGCCTGCCTGGTACAAAACTACTTTGCATCGGGCTCACTAGCTTGCTCAGGTGAGGTTTTAGTCTATTCACAATACACTTCGTGACAATTTTATAAAGAACGTTGCACAGGCTGATGGGGCGGAATTGAGATATGTGTTCCGGATTATCAACTTTAGGGATTACTGTAAGTAATGTATCATTCCAACCCTGAGGTATCACACCAGTAGTTAGATAATTTAGCACAGCACTACAAACCTGAGCACCGAGTTGATCCCAGACTTTCTAAAAGAAACAGGCTTGATAGCCATCAGGGCCGGGAGCCTTGAAAGGACCCATATCAAACAACGCACCTCTAATTTCCCCACTAGAAAAAGGCACCACCATCCTGTTCAAAACTGGGGTCGGGAGTGACGGGAAGCACGTGGTTGAAACAAGCACTGGACGATCGGCTCTATCCTCAGTATATAAATGGAGAAAATAGTTGAAAACCATTGTTTTGACCTCCGAGCTCTCCCAAATCCAAACACCTGAATTATCCCATAACCCTTCAATTTTATTGTGACGCCGGCGGATAAGAGTAGACGTGTGGAAGAAAGCTGTATTTCTGTCACCATAGCAAAGCCAATTAACGCGAGATTTCTGATACCAAAGAGTCTCTTCTTGGAGCAACACTTCATTAAGCTGATTAAGCAATTTGGATTCAAGGCGGAATAAACCCCGTAAGAAACCGCGGCTGAGCCTAATTTGGACCCCAGCTAGCCGCTTTAGAAGGCGCTGCTTCTTATGGTAAATATTGCCAAAAACTTCTGCATTCCAGCGACGAAGCATCGGAGTCAGATCCTGAAGGCCATCCGCAATATTCGTCGAGCCATTCCATGTGACAGCCAAGAACTGACGAAAATCCGAATGCTGTAACCAAGCCGCCTCAAACCGAAATGGTTTATTCACCTGGATAGGACAAAAAGGGCGAAGAGAAAGCATGATAGGAGTATGGTCTGACTTGTTGCGGGGGAGGTGCCGTAAAGTTGCCTCAGAGAAGAGATTCCTGAATTGCTGATTACAAAGGGCCCGATCTAGGCGACACACAATTCGTGTCCGATGTGTAGACCCGCGCGTCCACGTAAAGCTTGGGCCAGAGAAACCCATGTCAATAAGATGCATACTATTGATCCACTGAGAGAAAATGGTGCATCTATCCAGGACGCTCGGAGCCCCTCCATGCTTTTCATCCGAACTTTTTATGCAATTGAAGTCCCCTAGGATCACCCAAGCATCCCTGACTGTTTGGTGAAGGTTTAGCATATCAAAGAAAAACTCCCTCTTGAAGCCCATTTGTGGGCGAACATAAACAAAGGTTGCTAGAAACGAGAGACCGTCCCAGCGACCCCCACGCCAAGTGATTTTAGTGTGAAGGTACTGACGATTCCTTGAGATAACCTGAATAGTGAAATGAACAACATTCCAGAACAGCCAGATGCCACCTCTGAACCCTTCAGTATCAATCACCTCAACATTAGAAAACTTCAATTTCCTCCTCAACTCTTCCGCACGGGTTGATGGAAGACGAGGTTCAAGCAAAACAAGAGCTTCGGGCTTAAAAGCAGAAATTAGATGACGAAGAGCCCGGTGAAACTCATTACCACCGGCTCCAAAACAATTCCATGTAATAAACATATCAAGAATGAAAAAAGACACAAGCTGACCTAACCTGGTCAATTACACTTCCCTGCAGGATTCCCCATTGGGACTTCTTCCACATTTAAATCGCGAGGTCCAAGGGGGTCCTTCAGGTTTATATCTGCACGAATTCTCTTATTTCTCCCTGGGGATTTCTCATTTGGTATCTGGTTCTCTTTGCCTTTCTGAGCATTATCAATGTCCATGGATGTATCAGGGGCATTATCACATAACTCTTGGAAGATGTTGCGTATTTGTAAGGGAGCAAAACCTGGCATTCGAGACCCTTGTACACTATCTCCATGGCCTGTCTCAGCTCTGGAGCTATCGAACGTGAATATGGATTTAGAATTGGAGCTTCCAGGATCAGTTGCAGTCGCCTTTCCTTTAGGGTCCCGTATCAATTTACTCCTTGCAGACAGTTTGTTATTCGGCCCGGCGCTAGTGTCAAGAGGGAGGTCAACAGGTAGCACTGGTGGTTCCTGTTTCTTTGGACGCGGTTTATAGGGTCTCCTCGGGACTATCATCCACACCCCATAGTCCTCAGGGTCCATTGCAGCTATTCTGTCATTACTCTGAAGGGTCTTCTTTGGTGCTGTAACTGGATTGGTATCAGGTGAACTTTCTAGTTGGCTGGGCGTCTTCGCAGGTTGAGGAGGAGAGCCATCCTGCATTGTTAAAGAACTGAGGGGAGCAATTTCCCTTTGGATCGGGGCAATAGTCGAACACTCCTCCTTAGTATGACCGTAGCAGCCACACTTTACACATGCCACATAGAGCCCTTCATATTCGATACGGTAAGCCACTCCATTAATACAGAACTGTGCAACCAGAGGCTTAGCTAGGTCAACTTCCACACATACTTTGGCGAACTTACCCCGTGACTTAGAGGATGTATTTTTATCAACCCTGATCGCTTTGCCGAAGGAGTTACCGATTAGCATGAGGCAGTCTTCATTGTAAAAGTGCAGCGGGAGTTCTGGAAAGCGAGCCCAAACAAGGGTCGAATTCACTGAGGCTGTAGAGGGGACAAACTGGGGAGACCATGTACGGACTGTTAAATAATGTCCTTGGACCATCCATGGACCATTCTGGATAACATTATCTCTGTCTTCAGCAAGCTCGAATTTCACCAAGTGGAAACCAAATCCCAAATCCATGAAGTCCATTTTACCTTTCGGTTTCCAAAGTTCTGTTACACGGTTTCGCAGTGCTATAAATCCTACATTCCGGCCCAAAATTTTCACAATTAACGCATCACACCATGGTTGAGTCCATTCATCGAGCAGTTGGGGGGCAATCGTGATGTTTGGGAGAAGGGGGTTACCATTCGTATATTCAATTTTTCCAAGGCCAGAGGTCCGTAGATCAACCGGAGTTCTTGCCGCAGGTCGTTGAGAATCCATACTAACAGTGTCACTGTATGACCGGGGAGAAGAGATGTGGGCAGACTGGCCGAGGCCATCGCTTAGCGGAGGACATTGTGGTGAGGTTGGGGAGGACGACGGCGGCGGTCGCGTTAGGTTTGGGTCAATCATGAGAAACTATTTTTTTCCTAAACTAAATATTTGTTATTCTTCTCCAAAACGCTGCTGCCATGGGGGTTTGAACCTCGGACCATTTGTTTACACTCCAAATTACTTACTACTGAGCCAATAAAGAGTTAGGTGTGTTGAAGGTATAAAAATGTCAAGTTGAAGTGTGTGATAGGTTCACTTAAAAGTTTGGGGTGCCAAGAGAAAAAAGTTGTCAAGTTTAAGGGTGAATTTATGTATTAAGCCTATAGTTTTTCTAACATAAAAATGTCCCATCGTGGGCTTTCCCAACAAGCAATTCCATATATGAACATGGGTCAAATACATGAATATCACCATTAACTATAAAATTACAACTAAGTCATGTCACAAAATTTAATTCTTATTATGTCATTATTCTCTATATATTATGATTTTACACCATAATTTAAAAAATTTAGACTCTAATTCATAAATCATAAACCCTAGAAAATATATTCTATACTTCTAATTTCTAAATTTTAATCCTTAAAATATATTAAAGTACTGATTTTACTAGTTTGACATAATCCAAAATTATGGTTTGACATAGTTGTAAATAGTTTTTAAAAGATAAATTTCTGTGTAATTTTTCCTATGAACATTGTGGCACACAAAGTTTGCTTTAAGAATGATCAAGTAAATAGAATTTATCCACAATAGACTTACCACATGTAAGATATGCCACAACAATCAACATCACAGTCATACAACTGTTTAAGGTGTCTAAATAGTAGTCAATGAAGTTAGAAGCACATACATGCGTGATAGTGAATCGACTACCACATTTTCTTTATCTTGCTTATATTGGATGGTATAAGTGTAACACCCTGTCCCAATACCATGTAGATATTATCCGCTCTGGCCCAAATCCAAGACATTGGGCCTCACGGCTTTAAAACGCGTCTGCATGTATTGGATTCACATCTTACTAATAAGCCCCAATCACTCCCTCTCCATTTCCGATGTGGGATTCAGTTCATTCCTGCCCCCATCGCCATCCCTTAGGGTCGCTCCTTACTCAGGCCTTCTTACCCCGGTGCCACCCACTCCGGACCGGGTCGTTACAGGTCCACCAGCTTCCGCCTAGTTCATCTCCGAACCACACATCGTACATGGAGAGTCGGCTCTGATACCAATTGTAACATTCCGGTTCAATACCATGTAGATATTGTCCGCTCTGGCCCAATTCCAACACATTGGGCCTCACGGCTTTAAAACGCGTCTGCATGTATTGGATTCACATCTTACTAATAAGCCCCAATCACTCCCTCTCCATTTCCGATGTGGGATTCAGTTCATTCCTGCCCCCATCGCCATCCCTTAGGGCCGCTCCTTGCTCAGGCCTTCTTACCCCGGCGCCCCCACTCCGGATCGTGTCGTTACAGGCCCACCAGCTTCCGCCTAGTTCATCCCCGAACCACACATCGTAAGTGGAGAGTCGGCTCTGATACCAATTGTAACATTCCGGTTCAATACCATGTAGATATTGTCCGCTCTGGCCCAATTCCAACACATTGGGCCTCACGGTTTTAAAACGCGTCTGCATGTATTGGATTCACATCTTACTAATAAGCCCCAATCACTCCCTCTCCATTTCCGATGTGGGATTCAGTTCATTCCTGCCCCCATCGCCATCCCTTAGGGTCGCTTCTTGCTCAGGCCTTCTTATCCCGGCGCCACCCACTCCGGACCGGGTCGTTATAGGCCCACCAACTTCTGCCTAGTTCAACCCCGAACCACACATCGTACGTGGAGACTCGGCTCTGATACCAATTGTAACATTCCGGTTCAATACCATGTAGATATTGTCCGCTCTGGCCCAATTCCAACACATTGGGCCTCACAGCTTTAAAACGCGTCTGCATGTATTGGATTCACATCTTACTAATAAGCCCCAATCACTCCCTCTCCATTTCCGATGTGGGATTCAGTTCATTCCTGCCCCCATCGCCATCCCTTAGGGCCGCTCCTTGCTCAGGCCTTCTTACCCCGGCGCCACCCACTCCGGACCGGATCGTTACAGGTCCACTAGCTTCCGCCTAGTTCATCTCCGAACCACACATCGTACGTGGAGAGTCGGCTCTGATACCAATTGTAACATTCCGGTTCAATACCATGTAGATATTGTCCGCTCTGGCCCAATTCCAACACATTGGGCCTCATGGCTTTAAAATGCATCTGCATGTATTGGATTCACATCTTACTAATAATCCCCAATCACTCCATCTCCATTTCCGATGTGGGATTCAGTTCATTCCTTCCCCCATCGCCATCCCTTAGGGCCGCTCCTTGCTCATGCCTTCTTACCCCGGCGCCCCCACTCCGGATCGGGTCGTTATAGGCCCACCAGCTTCCGCCTAGTTCATCCCCGAACCACACATCGTAAGTGGAGAGTCGGCTCTGATACCAATTGTAACATTCCGGTTCAATACCATGTAGATATTGTCCGCTCTGGCCCAATTCCAACACATTGGGCCTCACGGCTTTAAAACGCGTCTGCATGTATTGGATTCACATCTTACTAATAAGCCCCAATCACTCCCTCTCCATTTCCGATGTGGGATTCAGTTCATTCCTACCCCCATCGCCATCCCTTAGGGCCGTTCCTTGCTCAAGCCTTCTTACCCCGGTGCCCCCACTCCAGACCGGGTCGTTACAGGCCCACCAGCTTCCGCCTAGTTCATCCCCGAACCACACATCGTAAGTGGAGAGTCGGCTCTGATACCAATTGTAACATTCCGGTTCAATACCATGTAGATATTGTCCGCTCTGGCCCAATTCCAACACATTGGGCCTCACGGCTTTAAAACGCGTCTGCATGTATTGGATTCACATCTTACTAATAAGCCCCAATCACTCCCTCTCCATTTCCTATGTGGGATTCAGTTCATTCCTGGCCCCATCGCCATCCCTTAGGGTCACTCTTTGCTCAGGCCTTCTTACCCCGGTGCCACCCACTCCGGACCGGGTCGTTACAGGCCCACCAACTTCTGCCTAGTTCGTCCCTGAACCACACATTCTACGTGGAGAGTCGGCTCTGATACCAATTGTAACATTCCGGTTCAATACCATGTAGAAATTGTCCGCTCTGGCCCAATTCCAACACATTGGGCCTCACGGCTTTAAAACGCGTCTGCATGTATTGGATTCACATCTTACTAATAAGCCCCAATCACTCCCTCTCCATTTCCGATGTGGGATTCAGTTCATTCCTGCCCCCATCGCCATCCCTTAGGGCCGCTCCTTGCTCAGGCCTTCTTACCCCGGCGCCCCCACTCCGGACCGGATCGTTACAGGCCCACTAGCTTCCGCCTAGTTCATCCCCGAACCACACATCGTACGTGGAGAGTCGGCTCTGACACCAATTGTAACATTCTGGTTCAATACCATATAGATATTGTCCGCTCTGGCCCAATTCCAACACATTGGGCCTCATGGCTTTAAAACGCATCTGCATGTATTGGATTCACATCTTACTAATAAGCCCCAATCACTCCCTCTCCATTTCCGATGTGGGATTCAGTTCATTCCTGCCCCCATCGCCATCCCTTAGGGCCGCTCCTTGCTCAGGCCTTCTTACCCCGGCGCCCCCACTCCGGACCGGGTCGTTACAGGCCCACTAGCTTCCGCCTAGTTCATCCCCGAACCACACATCGTACGTGGAGAGTCGGCTCTGATACCAATTGTAACATTCCGGTTCAATACCATGTAGATATTGTCCGCTCTGGCCCAATTCCAACACATTGGGCCTCACGGCTTTAAAACGCGTCTGCATGTATTGGATTCACATCTTACTAATAAGCCCCAATCACTCCCTCTCCATTTCCGATGTGGGATTCAGTTCATTCCTGCCCTCATCGCCATCCCTTAGGGCCGCTCCTTGCTCAGGCCTTCTTACCCCGGCGCCCCCACTCCGGACCGGGTCGTTACAGGCCCACCAGCTTCCGCATAGTTCATCCCCGAACCACACATCGTAAGTGGAGAGTCGGCTCTGATACCAATTGTAACATTCCGGTTCAATGTCATGTAGATATTGTCCGCTCTGGCCCAATTCCAACACATTGGGCCTCACGGCTTTAAAACGCGTCTGCATGTATTGGATTCACATCTTACTAATAAGCCCCAATCACTCCCTCTCCATTTCCGATGTGGGATTCAGTTCATTCCTGGCCCCATCGCCATCCCTGAGTGTCGCTCCTTACTCAGGCCTTCTTACCCCGGCGCCACCCACTCCAGACCGGGTCGTTACAGGCCCACCAACTTCTGCCTAGTTCATCCCCGAACAACACATCGTACGTGTAGAGTCGGCTCTGATACCAATTGTAACATTCCGGTTCAATACCATGTAGATATTGTCCGCTCTGGCCCAATTCCAACACATTGGGCCTCACGGCTTTAAAACGCGTCTGCATGTATTGGATTCACATCTTACTAATAAGCCCCAATCACTCCCTCTCCATTTCCGATGTGGGATTCAGTTCATTCCTGCCCGCATCGCCATCCCTTAGGGCCGCTCCTTGCTCAGGCCTTCTTACCCTGGCGCCCCCACTCCAGACCGGGTCGTTACAGGCCCACTAGCTTCCGCCTAGTTCATCCCCGAACCACACATCGTACGTGGAGAGTCGACTCTGATACCAATTGTAACATTCCGGTTCAATACCATGTAGATATTATCCGCTCTGGCCCCATTCCAACACATTGGGCCTCACGGCTTTAAAACGCGTCTGCATGTATTGGATTCACATCTTACTAATAAGCCCCAATCACTCCCTCTCCATTTCCGATGTGGGATTCAGTTCATTCCTGCCCCCATCGCCATCCCTTAGGGCCGCTCCTTGCTCAGGCCTTCTTACCCCGGCGCCCCCACTCCGGACCGGGTCGTTACAGGCCCACTAGCTTCCGCCTAGTTCATCCCCGAACCACACATCGTATGTGGAGAGTCGGCTCTGATACCAATTGTAACATTCCGGTTCAATACCATGTAGATATTGTCCGCTCTGGCCCAATTCCAACACATTGGGCCTCACGGCTTTAAAACGCGTCTGCATGTATTGGATTCACATCTTACTAATAAGCCCCAATCACTCCCTCTCCATTTCCGATGTGGGATTCAGTTCATTCCTGCCCCCATCGCCATCCCTTAGGGCCACTCCTTGCTCAGGCCTTCTTACCCCGGCGCTCCCACTCCGGACCGGGTCGTTATAGGCCCACTAGCTTCCGCCTAGTTCATCCTCGAACCACACATCGTACGTGGAGAGTCGGTTCTGATACCAATTGTAACATTCCGGTTCAATACCATGTAGATATTATCCGCTCTGGCCCAATTCCAACACATTGGGCCTCACGGCTTTAAAACGCGTCTGCATGTATTGGATTCACATCTTACTAATGAGCCCCAATCACTCCCTCTCCATTTCCGATGTGGGATTCAGTTCATTCCTGCCCCCATCGCCATCCCTTAGGGCCACTCCTTGCTCAGGCCTTCTTACCCCGGTGCCCCCACTCTGGACCGGGTCGTTACAGGCCCACCAGCTTCCGCCTAGTTCATCCCCGAACCACACATCGTAAGTGGAGAGTCGGCTCTGATACCAATTGTAACATTTCGGTTCAATACCATGTAGATATTGTCCGCTCTGGCCCAATTCCAACACATTGGGCCTCACGGCTTTAAAACGCGTCTGCATGTATTGGATTCACATCTTACTAATAAGCCCCAATCACTCCCTCTCCATTTCCGATGTGGGATTCAGTTCATTCCTGGCCCCATCGCCATCCCTTAGGGTCGCTCCTTGCTTAGGCCTTCTTACCCCGGTGCCACCCACTCCGGACCGGGTCGTTACAGGCCCACCAACTTCTGCATAGTTCATCCCCGAACCACACATCGTACGTGGAGAGTCGGCTCTGATACCAATTGTAACATTCCGGTTCAACACCATGTAGATATTGTCCGCTCTGGCCCAATTCCAACACATTGGGCCTCACGGCTTTAAAACGCGTCTGCATGTATAGGATTCACATCTTACTAATAAGCCCCAATCACTCCCTCTCCATTTCCGATGTGGGATTCAGTTCATTCCTGCCCCCATCGCCATCCCTTAGGGCCGCTCCTTGCTCAGGCCTTCTTACCACGGTGCCCCCACTCCGGACCGGGTCGTTACAGGCCCACTAGCTTCCGCCTAGTTCATCCCCGAACCACACATCGTACGTGGAGAGTCGGCTCTGATACCAATTGTAACATTCCGGTTCAATACCATGTAGATATTGTCCGCTGTGGCCCAATTCCAACACATTGGGCCTCACGGCTTTAAAACGCGTCTGCATGTATTGGATTCACATCTTACTAATGAGCCCCAATCACTCCCTCTCCATTTCCGATGTGGGATTCAGTTCATTCCTGCCCCCATCGCCATCCCTTAGGGCCACTCCTTGCTCAGGCCTTCTTACCCCGGTGCCCCCACTCCAGACCGGGTCGTTACAGGCCCACCAGCTTCCGCCTAGTTCATCCCCGAACCACACATCGTAAGTGGAGAGTCGGCTCTGATACCAATTGTAACATTCCGGTTCAATACCATGTAGATATTGTCCGCTCTGGCCCAATTCCAACACATTGGGCCTCACGGCTTTAAAACGCGTCTGCATGTATTGGATTCACATCTTACTAATAAGCCCCAATCACTCCCTCTCCATTTCCTATGTGGGATTCAGTTCATTCCTGGCCCCATCGCCATCCCTTAGGGTCACTCTTTGCTCAGGCCTTCTTACCCCGGTGCCACCCACTCCGGACCGGGTCGTTACAGGCCCACCAACTTCTGCCTAGTTCGTCCCTGAACCACACATTCTACGTGGAGAGTCGGCTCTGATACCAATTGTAACATTCCGGTTCAATACCATGTAGAAATTGTCCGCTCTGGCCCAATTCCAACACATTGGGCCTCACGGCTTTAAAACGCGTCTGCATGTATTGGATTCACATCTTACTAATAAGCCCCAATCACTCCCTCTCCATTTCCGATGTGGGATTCAGTTCATTCCTGCCCCCATCGCCATCCCTTAGGGCCGCTCCTTGCTCAGGCCTTCTTACCCCGGCGCCCCCACTCCGGACCGGATCGTTACAGGCCCACTAGCTTCCGCCTAGTTCATCCCCGAACCACACATCGTACGTGGAGAGTCGGCTCTGACACCAATTGTAACATTCTGGTTCAATACCATATAGATATTGTCCGCTCTGGCCCAATTCCAACACATTGGGCCTCATGGCTTTAAAACGCATCTGCATGTATTGGATTCACATCTTACTAATAAGCCCCAATCACTCCCTCTCCATTTCCGATGTGGGATTCAGTTCATTCCTGCCCCCATCGCCATCCCTTAGGGCCGCTCCTTGCTCAGGCCTTCTTACCCCGGCGCCCCCACTCCGGACCGGGTCGTTACAGGCCCACTAGCTTCCGCCTAGTTCATCCCCGAACCACACATCGTACGTGGAGAGTCGGCTCTGATACCAATTGTAACATTCCGGTTCAATACCATGTAGATATTGTCCGCTCTGGCCCAATTCCAACACATTGGGCCTCACGGCTTTAAAACGCGTCTGCATGTATTGGATTCACATCTTACTAATAAGCCCCAATCACTCCCTCTCCATTTCCGATGTGGGATTCAGTTCATTCCTGCCCTCATCGCCATCCCTTAGGGCCGCTCCTTGCTCAGGCCTTCTTACCCCGGCGCCCCCACTCCGGACCGGGTCGTTACAGGCCCACCAGCTTCCGCATAGTTCATCCCCGAACCACACATCGTAAGTGGAGAGTCGGCTCTGATACCAATTGTAACATTCCGGTTCAATGTCATGTAGATATTGTCCGCTCTGGCCCAATTCCAACACATTGGGCCTCACGGCTTTAAAACGCGTCTGCATGTATTGGATTCACATCTTACTAATAAGCCCCAATCACTCCCTCTCCATTTCCGATGTGGGATTCAGTTCATTCCTGGCCCCATCGCCATCCCTGAGTGTCGCTCCTTACTCAGGCCTTCTTACCCCGGCGCCACCCACTCCAGACCGGGTCGTTACAGGCCCACCAACTTCTGCCTAGTTCATCCCCGAACAACACATCGTACGTGTAGAGTCGGCTCTGATACCAATTGTAACATTCCGGTTCAATACCATGTAGATATTGTCCGCTCTGGCCCAATTCCAACACATTGGGCCTCACGGCTTTAAAACGCGTCTGCATGTATTGGATTCACATCTTACTAATAAGCCCCAATCACTCCCTCTCCATTTCCGATGTGGGATTCAGTTCATTCCTGCCCGCATCGCCATCCCTTAGGGCCGCTCCTTGCTCAGGCCTTCTTACCCTGGCGCCCCCACTCCAGACCGGGTCGTTACAGGCCCACTAGCTTCCGCCTAGTTCATCCCCGAACCACACATCGTACGTGGAGAGTCGACTCTGATACCAATTGTAACATTCCGGTTCAATACCATGTAGATATTATCCGCTCTGGCCCCATTCCAACACATTGGGCCTCACGGCTTTAAAACGCGTCTGCATGTATTGGATTCACATCTTACTAATAAGCCCCAATCACTCCCTCTCCATTTCCGATGTGGGATTCAGTTCATTCCTGCCCCCATCGCCATCCCTTAGGGCCGCTCCTTGCTCAGGCCTTCTTACCCCGGCGCCCCCACTCCGGACCGGGTCGTTACAGGCCCACTAGCTTCCGCCTAGTTCATCCCCGAACCACACATCGTACGTGGAGAGTCGGCTCTGATACCAATTGTAACATTCCGGTTCAATACCATATAGATATTGTCCGCTCTGGCCCAATTCCAACACATTGGGCCTCACGGCTTTAAAATTCATCTGCATGTATTGGATTCACATCTTACTAATAAGCCCCAATCACTCCCTCTCCATTTCCGATGTGGGATTGAGTTCATTCCTGCCCCCATCGCCATCCCTTAGGGTCGCTCCTTGCTCAGGCCTTCTTACCCCGGCGCCACCCACTCCGGACCGGGTCGTTACAGGCCCACCAGCTTCCGCCTAGTTCATCCCCGAACCACTCATCGTACGTGGAGAGTCGGCTCTGATACCAATTGTAACATTCCGGTTCAATACCATGTAGATATTGTTCGCTCTGGCTCAATTCCAACACATTGGGCCTCACAGCTTTAAAACGCGTCTGCATGTATTGGATTCACATCTCACTAATAAGCCCCAATCACTCCCTCTCCATTTCCAATATGGGATTCAGTTCATTCCTGCCCCCATCGCCATCCCTTAGGGTCGCTCCTTATTCAGGCCTTCTTACCCCGACACCACCCACTCCGGACCGGGTCGTTACAGGCCCACCAGCTTCCGCCTAGTTCGTCCCCGAACCACACATCGTACGTGGAGAGTCAGCTCTGATACCAATTGTAACATTCCGGTTCAATACCATGTATATATTGTCCGCTCTGGCCCAATTCCAACACATTGGGCCTCACGGCTTTAAAACGCGTCTGCATGTATTGGATTCACATCTTACTAATAAGCCCCAATCACTCCCTCTCCATTTCCGATGTGGGATTCAGTTCATTCTTGCCCCCATCGCCATTCCTTAGGGCCGCTCCTTGCTCAGGCCTTCTTACCCCGGTGCCACCCACTCCGGACCGGGTCGTTACAATAAGCAAAAGTCATAATGAACTCCATCCATCGGGCATTGTAACTTGTTTAATTTCCTTAAAATCACTTGAAATGCTTCAGGGACTCATGATAGGAATGAATGAGAAAATCTTTGGGCCAAATGTAGTGTTTCCACGTCTAATTCTGATTTATAATTAAAACCATAGTAATTGCTATTAGGTTCCCAAGTCCTAATCTAATCTGCCAACTCGCAAAAACCAAACCATCTTCAGCATTTTTTTTTTAATTTCTATTAGGTTCCCAAAGAATGTGGGAGAGAGTGGAAGTTACGAGATGGAGTTTGAATAAGTTTACGGAATGGCTAGAGAAGAAATGGTTAGATTACTGTAAAAGGGTGGAGCAGTTTAGGATTTCAATGAGGGAGAGAGAAGCATTTATGGAAAATGTGAGTTTGCGGAAAGGAGGTTAATAAATTCAAATTCAGATATAGGATTTAGAAAGGAGAGATAAACATACAACCTTAGACGAAAGAAACTCTTGCTTTTCATTTGGCGAAATTTAACATAAAAAATTAAAATATTACTAAAACATTAAGAAAATTACACATCTGTAGAGTGAATAAGGGAATGACAAATCAGCAACGTAAGTTCTTACTTTTAGTATATAGGAATGACAAATCAACAACGTAAGTTCCTACTTTTAGTATATTAAATGGATGACGTATCACATAATTAAGTGTCACTATCTCAATAATGCTCGAGGGATAGTGTGATTTTTGGACCATTACAAAAACATTTTTCCATCCACCCTTGTTAATTTAGAAATTACCTACTCTTAATCTTTAATGAAATGATTTTTTTTTCCATAAAAAATGAGAAAAATAAAAAAGTAAATTAAGATTTTGAGGAATATGCTTTTAAGGTTTAAAAAAAAAAATGAATTGCTATACCTAGCCACAAATTCTTACCTCTAGCCTCGGGAATTGGCCGAACTACCCTTTGCACAAAAATTGAAAAAAGACAAAACCTCTCAAGAACCCTATAGACTCTTTGATCAAATCCGGACTAATTTTTGAACCAAATCATGGATGGTGACAAAGGACGAAAAGGAAAAGCCAAAATGGTACGATTTACGATTTTTTTTGTTGATTTACGCTTCGTTTTTGGATCTGTGGGAGTTTCTTTGAAATCGTCGAATCACAGTCGGACGTATGAACATCACGCCCGACTGGTGGTTCCGGCGTATGAACATCACGCCCGACCAGTGGTGCAGGCGTGATAGCCAAACGCCCGAACCACTGGTCGGGTGTGAGGTTCTTACGCCCGCACCACTGGTCGGGCGTGATGTTCATACGCCCGACCAGTGGTTCGGGCGTGATGTTCATACACTCGAGGGTGTTTTTTTAATTATATTTACATTTAAATTAATTTAGTGTAATTTATAATCTATATGTTACAATTTTAGATTAATTTAGTGTAATTTTTTGTAGACGGAGCGGCCTACTATCGGGGGGAAATCCATCCCGTCATCTGCTCATCGTCTAGATATGAACGACGAGGATGATATACCACGGCATACGAGATTGTATGGTATTGATATATCTGGTCGTAGGAGGAGAGGGGCTGTGAGGGAGTAGATACGGAGGGGTCCGATTGTGGATCATCCCGATATTCGTGGATCAGAGGGGACGACGGATTTTGATGACAGAGAACCTGATAGCGATTCTGTGGAGGACTACTTGGATGTGGTAGCCCAGGTACTACGACAGTCTGTAGCTGCACGTGATCGCGAGGGTGAGGATGTCGATGAGCAGCCGATCCCGGTTAGACAGCCGACCAAGCGCAGAGGAGGTCGCTTTGCGAGTACAGGTATTTTTTAGTATAATTTTATAACATTAGTATAATTTTATAACTTTAGTATAGTTTAGTATAATTTTATAATTTTAGTATAATTTTAGTATAATTTAATAGTTTTAGTATAATTTTATAAATTTAGTATAATTTTATAAATTTAGTATAACTTTAGTATAATTTTATAACTTTAGTATAATTTTATAACTTTAGTATAATTTTAGTATAATTTAATAGTTTTAGTATAATTTTAGTATAATTTTATAAATTTAGTATAATTTTAGTATAATTTAATAGTTTTAGTATAATTTTATAAATTTAGTATAATTTTAGTATAATTTAATAGTTTTAGCATAATTTTAGTATAATTTTATAAATTTAGTATAATTTTAGTATAATTTAATAGTTTTAGTATAATTTTATAAATTTAGTATAATTTTAGTATAATTTAATAATTTTAGTATAATTTTAGTATAATTTTATATTTCAGGGACCAGCAAACGTCCCAAAGCTAGTGAGGACGAGAGCTGGATTGTTAGTAGACCGGTGGATGGTGGCCCCGTTGATGGTTCCGTGATTCCTAGTTTTCTAGGACATGTTGCCTCACGGATGCTGGGAGGAGAGCTTCGGTCGTTTCTGACATGCTACAACAGATCAACAACATGTCAGAATTTGTGGGTGTAGTTTCCTAGTGCGTCACCCGAGGTAAGAATAATTTAGTTTGTCAACATTTATTGTAATTTTTATTTTTAACTATAAACCTCAAAAACATTTAGTAATTGTATATGTGTCATTTTACAGCTGAAGGATATGATCGAGAAGACTGGGTTATCTCACCTTCCATCTATCATGTTTAAGAACCTCGACACTCTGCTATTGACTGCGTTCGTGGAGCGGTGGCAGCCCGATACGAACTCCTTCCACATGTCGTTCGGGGAGATGACTATCCAACTGCACGATGTATGGCAGATTTTTCATATCCCGATCGATGGTGTGATGGTGTCCAAGTCTCCCACTACTGACCGACTGCATGCCATGTGCATGATGATGTTCGGAGTGGATCGGGATCAGCTTCTATCGTCGACCCGACATCTCTAGAGTGGTGGAGGTGTATTTGTTGATGTTGTACACAACTTGTCATCGAGGGTAGGGATGACGCTACTCGGGCCACAACGTAGATGTGGCTTATGCTCGGATCCACCTTGTTTGTTGACAAGAGTGGAGATAGGATTAGGCCGGCCCATCTTGCTGAGGTTTACGGCGGTGTCAGAGGGGCAGCTGGACTTTCATGGGGGTCTGCTACATTTGCCACGTTGTATCGGCAGTTGGGGATAGCGAGCAGAGGAGACTGTTCTGGTATATACGGATGTTTGACCCTACTACAGGCGTGGATATTCGAGTATTTTTCGGTGTTCCGGCCACATAGACTAGCTCACAGGATCCCAGCTGACCAGGCCCGTGCATGCAGATGGGAGGTCGGGGTACCAGGCAAGACGACCGCCCAACTAGATACCATACGTGGGCAGCTGGACCGTATGACGGCAGCAGAGGTATTTTATAAAATTTTAGTATTAATTTAAGTATTATTTATAGTATATTATTATTTATTATTGAGTATTATTTTTTTGCAGGTGATGTGGTTGCCTTATGGTCCTGTCCCCGATGATGATCGGCTTCGAGTGTCCTACGCCGGTTGGATACGGTGTAGAGACATTGTTGAGCCATATATGCCGGATCGAGCGTTGCGATAAGTCGGATATACTCAGCCTATCCCAACTGAGCGTATTAGACCTGATAAAGCAGTACGACCATGGAGGTCTTTATCGTACAGGCTCACGCATTCCTCTGTCACAGTTGAGGATACCTGGCGGAGATTTCCATCGGCTCGGGGCATTGATCGGAGGAGATGCCGACCAGTTGGATACGATCCCACTGCCTGTGATGCTGCTTACATGGACTAGTATATGCGATATTTGCATCCTCATCTCCTTCATGCACCACAGGATGGACCGGTCCAGTATGCTCGCGCCAACAGCGAATTTGTAAGTTATTATTATTTAATATTATTATTTAGTATTAGTTTATATGTGCTTATTTTTTAATATTTTTTTTTGTAGTGGGTTAGCTGGTTGTGACGTGTCACCCAACTAGCGGCTACCCACCGATCTTACGAGGATGCTCCACTCATTAAGAGGGAGATGGATGAGTTTATGGACACGTGACGTCGGGCGAACTAAATGCCGTAATTATATGTACTCTTTTATTACATTTTAACACTTTTGATATTATATGTACTCTTTTATGTTTATTAATTTTTATTTTAATGTTTATGTTGTTAAATATTATTTGTTAAAGGGTAATCCGAGTTAAAATGCCGTAATTTTTATTTCAAAACGGTTAATTCGAGTTAACCACAATCATCAATAAATTTTTTTTGGGATTTATTCATGCGGGCGTGAGGTAATCACGCCTCACCATAGGGTGAGGCGTGAGGCTATCACGCCTCACCGTAGGTGCGAACGTGATAGCCTCACGCCTCACCCTGTGGTGAGGCGTGACTACCTCACGCCCGCGTGCCGGGAGAGGTATTTTTTCCCCATTTCCCACCTCAAAGCCTCAAAGGTTATTTTCGTCCTTTCACGAGGCTAGAGGTGGCCCATCGCCATCCCTTAGGGCCGCTCCTTGCTCAGGTCTTTTACCCCGGCGCCACCCATTCCGGACCGGGTCATTACACAGAATGCTTTTTTCCAATACAAATATTATTATGTTCATTGATAATGATAAAAGGAATTTTTTTTTATTTTATTGATTTCGTATTATGATGTTACTATATATAAGTTTTAGTATATTGAGTGAGTTATAACCAGTGTTCTAAAAGTCGGCCGAGCAGGCTGCTTAGATGATGATTTTTAGAACACTATTCCGATTTTCACTAGTCGGACGGTACAAATTGGTTGACTGATTTTTAGTCTTCTAGGCAGTCCTAGACGGCTCCTACACGGCCCTTTAAAAAAAAAATTACCCTTAAATTTTATATCAATTTTTTAATTTAATAAATTATTAATTAATAAAAAACTTAAAAAAACCCTTAAACTATCAAATGTATTTTTAAGAATATTAATTTTATCTTATTTTGACAAATTTTGTTATTAATATTATTTTATTGATTCATTTTTTATTTTTTGTGAGGTATTAATGTAAATAATATTAATATACATATTTTTCTATTCTAAATATTTTATATTATTATTTTTACATAATATTTTAATTGTATTTATATAATACTTTATTTAAAAAAATACATAAAATACAAATCCGATTGATACCTGATCCACGATTCATTCCCAATGGTCCTATCCGCCCGAATAGCATCTGACGTTTTTTACAACCTTGATTATAACTAGAATTTACTTGTGAAACACTTGTAAAAATTCTTTAAGAAGCAAGATAATAATGATTTGTGTATGTAATTTCAATAACAAAAGTCCTATCGTGGTGAAGCTCTTAGCCTAGTGGTCGAGAGTTTACCTATGCCTTGGGAGGTCATGGGTTCGAATCACATGGGGATTTTTCTTTCTTCTTTAATGTAAGCGCATTGTGCGCAAATTTAAAAAAAAAAAAAAACAAAAGTCCTATTATTATTATTTTATTTTTTTTGTGAAATTAGAAAATAAAGAAAAATTTTGTATTACTTTTACCTATTAAAGTAGAAAACAAGACAAAACCATTCAACAATATGATTTAAGAAAAAATACATAGAAATACAAAAAAAAAAAAAAAAATGTAAAACCCCAGATGGTTTTAGACAGTAAGATATCTTAATTATATGATAAACACCATAATAAAAATACTGTAAACAATCACTAATTAACTAATTAGAAGCTAATTACTTGCTTGAGAGAAAGAGAAATCTGCACTCTGGCCATTCTGGTTATTATCTCTTTCTTCTGCAGAATCTTGAAGATAAGGAAGAATAATAAATAAAAAGTAATAACTAATATTTATTAGAAGAATTAAAAAAATAATTAAATAAAAAGATAAGGATTAGTAGGTACCTGAAGAAGAAGAAGAAAAAGGAGTGATAAGATCTCTGAGCTGTAAATGCATAGTATTAATGAATGCCACTGTTTGATGTTGAGATTCTTCCATTGCTTCTTTCAACTTTCTTAGTGCTAAACAGTATGCTTCCTGTCCATTTTCACTTTCATTTATATCACCCTTTTCCATGTATAATATATAGTGTCATTCCTCTATTTACTGGCAACTTTACACACGATTCGGAATTGACACATAATTATAGTGTTTGTGTTTAGTTTAGTAGGTAAATGCATCATTTTGGATTGACACATATTTTGAGTTTGAATTAAGGTTGACCTGCTAATTCGAAAATGACATTAATATTTAAAATTATTATCATATTCTCTCATATATATATATATATATATATATATGTCAATTTAATTAATAAAGATAATAAAATTATAATTATAAATTGCAAACACGACTTAAACCTTCTGTTATAGACCATGAAATCCATGGGATACCATGTAGATTAAGAGACTACATTGATATATTAAACTTAAGATCAATACACATATGTATATACGGTTCTTCCTAAGTTACTCCACAATTAAGCAAACATAGTAGCCCTACTAGATCTCGGGGCAACTCCAATATTTTAGAGGCCCTAAGCAGCTCTCATACTCAATTTTTATATACACATTTATTCCTATGGTTATTGGGTGAAAATTGATTTCACCCTTATGTATAAAACAATCAAATTTCACGTCTCATTAATGAAAGAGGAGTTTTTATTTCATATGCAATTTTCTGTGTTACCTATCCTTCAACCTCTAGTATTCTCACTATCTAATAATGTTTTTCTGTTTACAAAAAAGAAAAAGCTCATCCTCTGCTAATGACATTGCAATAGTATCGTTTGGTGAATCTTAGGCTTAAAATTGTACTAGATGCTAAATTTGCTTTCTCCTAATAACCATATAGCTAAATTTGTAATTCATCCTTATTATTGTTAAGAAAAAAGTTATGAAATAAAATTTGAAGCTCATTATTGTGCTATTGTTGTTAAGAAACGATAACTAACAAAAAAAAGACACAATTTGTGTTATTGTTTTCGATTTTCAATTTCATTTAGTGGAGTGTATTCTTGTTTTTCTATTTATGATTACTATTAAATTCAGACATGTTATAACAATTATTTATTGAGATAATTTTTCAACATTGAAATCTCAATAATTATTGTATTATAATTGAAATTAGTTTTGAATTTTATAAAAAAAAAATAACTTTTTTAGATGCCCTCCTAAACAGGAGGCCCTAGGCGGCCGCTTATAGCCGCCCCAGACTAGATCCTACTAGCAGTCATCTAGCTGTCATAGATGTCTTAGGCATGCTTACATTCATTACATTGAGTTATTCTATAACATTCCCCTCAAATTGAAGCATGGATTTTAATCATGACCACCTTGCTATAGATAGAGATAACACAGTCTTAAAACAATACCTTCAAATAAAATAAAACATAAGAAACTCAAGATATTTCAGGATATAAAACATAATCCGGAAGAAGCAACATAGAAGAACAAATCGGAGAGGCGGAAGGTAGATGACAAGAAGACAATAGAACAACAATTCTCGTCGGAAAGGGAGAAACAAATGCCAATACAAATATCGTGCAAGAATTTGCCAACAATGTCAAAAAAAAGGAGATTCTAGAAAACTGATCGGACAGACAGGTTGAAAACAGTGAGGCGATGTCGGTGGAAAAGGAACTGAGACTTGGAATCCTAGGTGCAAACAGTTTGCTCACATGACAGATAACAATGCTAAAAGAAACAGTCCAAAAATATAATCCAAGAAATCCTGCTCACAAAGCAGAAAACAAATTCTGGAATCTCAATCCAGATATCTAAAATAGAGGCCAAAACAAGGCTCTGATACCATGTTATACAACATGTAATGAGAAATCCATGAGATACAATGTAGATTAAGAGACTACATTGATATATTAAACTTAAGATTAATACACATATTTATACATAGTTCTCCCTAAGTTACTCATACGATTAAGCAAACATAGATGTCATAGATGTCATAGATGCCATAAACCCTACTAGCAGCCATCTAAATGTCATAGATGCCTTAAACATGATTACATTTATTATATTGATTTATTCTATAACACCACCTTCCATTCTTTTGCATGTGACTAGTAAACAAATTGTACAAGCAAACATGATATATTAGCAGACTTTTAAATGGTCATGGTAACCTACTAATCGAAAAAACGGCTAAAAATATTTAGATTATTATTATATCCTACTATACTTTTAAATGTCACCATTAAGATAGATACATAATAAAATTACATGAAATCACTAATCTGATTATGTATACACAATTATGACACAGAATTTCTTTTGGTTGATATAGAATTGATATAGTGTCCCATGGTTGATATAGAATTGATATAGTGTCCCAGATTCCATGTTCATGTGTTGTCATTTTCAAAGAAATATGTTATTGTCCAATAGAGATGTGATTACAGTAAATTATTATCTGACTACCTAGAGAAAGAGATGTTGTTTGTTTCCATTACAAGAATTTCACTAACATCAAGGATTTTCTAGAAATGGCCACCCTAGTTTAGTAGTAGTAGAACATTCCTCAAACTTTAAATTAACCCACATTTATATATATTTATATAAATTTTTAATTAGTTTACCATGAAATTATCCAACTCGGACTGCTTTAGTGAACTTGAACTGCCAATTTCATCAGGAACCTTCTGCTTCAGGCTCTGGTTTTCCCTCTCATCCCCAATTCCACCTATCTGACAATGTTAATTATATATACAAGATGTCAAACAGACTAAAAAGAAAAAAGTTCAATTGTGCAATTATATATTTTTAGTGGAATGACAAGCTTATGTATGCTAAGAACCTTTTAAATTGATAAAATATAGTTGATTCTGGTTCAAAATCATGTATCCACAAGGTACAGACTTCTTACTTAATAAAGTAATATGGTTAAAAAATGCACTTGTAAATCGGGTTGTAATCGAGCCGAGTCGAGCTTTCACCTGCTCAAGTTCGGCTCGCTATAAAATTAACGAGCTCGAGCCCAAGCCGAGCTTTGGCTTGCTTAAGCTCGGCTCAGTTCACTAGAAAATAAACGAGTTCGAGCCGCATTTCAAGCCTAAAATGCTCTTTGAATATGGTTCATTAAGAAAATTATTTAATCATAATTAATCATGAATTGTTTGTGATTAAATGGTTAATTATATTTATGAAGTTTGCTAGCAAATAGCTCTTTAATTGTGTACATAAACAAACTCACAAGCAAAGTTCGTGGATAAATAAACAAGATGCTTACAAATAGTTTGTCTACTCCTTATTTTTTTTTATGTTTGTCAACAAACTCATCTAATAGCAAATGAAATAATATTAAATTTAGATATTTGGGAACTAACACAAAACTAAAATTTGTTCATAAATGTTCTAATCCAGCCTGTTCGCGAACTTTCGAGTCGAGCTTGACCTACTCAAGCTTAGCTCGTCTACGAACCGAGCTAGTAAATTATGCTCACAAGCGGCTCGTTTACAAATCGAGTTAAGTTTTGATCGAGCCGACCACCGAGCTGTTTATGAGTGGCTCGGCTTCTTCACAACCCTACTTGTAAATATGGTTGAATCTTGACAAATCTATTAACAAGAAGCAAAAAGAAACATTCTAAGGTGCCTTGATCATTACAATTTTGATGGATTAGTGAGTCCTAATCTTTTATTTCAATATATATATCAGACCTTGATCTCAGTAGGCATGTTAAACCTTTACTTATCAAATTAGTTAGCTGTAAACATCCAATTTAAACACTAAGAGGCTACTCTCAAACTGTTAAAATTGCAAATTTGAAATGCAGATGAAATGAATAACGTGTCATTAACCGAGTATTATGTTCAAAACCGACTTTGGCAAAAGAAAATGAAGGGGATTTACACATAAGCAAGAGGAGATTAAGAAGAGAGAAAGAAAGAAAGACCTTCAAACAGTCAATATGAGCCTGAACCAAGAAACCATACAAAGGATGGCTAGAGATTCTCTTCTGAAGAGCAACTTCTTCTTCTTCTTCTTCTTGCACAAGTACTTGTTTCTTCTCCATAATATCACTATAAACTTTCAATTTCAGTTTCAGAAAGAAAATTAGAAACCCTAACTTAGCTTAACTTGTTAGAAACTATTCAAAAGTTGAGTAGATGCTTCTGCTTTTTATTACCATAATTGTTCAGATATGAGAAAGAAGACTATTTTCTACTAATTGAAAAGAGGTTGCTGCTGCTGTGCTGTTGGATACAACATACATATACTGTTGGTTTGATTGACCCATGCATGCATATATAGATATATATATATTAATTGAAGGTGTTTTGCCTTTATTATATGATGATGTCTTTGTGTCTTTTTACTCTTATGAAAGTTACACTTCGACAAAGTTTTTCCTCGATTAATGGGCAACTTTGTTACTATATTTTTTCTATTTTTCTGCTGATTGAGACACCAGTCTTTGTTTCATCCTTTTTTTTTTTTTTTTTGTTTACTGCTCATTCTCCTTAGTTATCTTTCTTTTTTTCTATTTATGGTTCCAATTTAGTTACTGTTTTAATTTATTGTTTTTTTAGGTTTAAGGGCGAGCATTGGTGCAACGGTAAATATTGTTGCCGTGTTCAAGTTTTAGGAGCGGTCTTTTGCCAACAAATTGGCAGGAGAAGGCTTGCTAACAGCAACATTTAGAAGACAGTACTTATATATGTGACTTTAAATACAGGCGGCCAACATTAATAAATTTTAATTGAGAGATGATTCATTTAAAGAGTGGTTAACAAGTTTGAAGTCTCATACCGATTAATCAGATTAATTACTAACAAATTATGAAACAAGATGCATGTCTAGTGGCTAGCTAATAACAACATTTTAACAATAATATCATTGAAACAATTGGATAAATACAAAATAATGTTCATAATAATTCACCAAAAACTATGAAACAATATCTTTAAAGTTTTTAAATATCATAAAAACAAGTGGAAACGTAATTAAATAAAAATATCTGAAAAGAATAAAGATAATTCAAAAGTGAATTATAATAAAACAAATTAAAAATCATAATAATAAAATGTTTTTTTATATGGATGTCCAAACAGAAAAAAATACTGAATGGGGAGAATCAGGAAAAATTAGATCCATTTCTAAATTTCAAGTGTCTATGCGGTCTAGAGTTGGCCGATTTCTTGAATATCGAATATTAGAGCATCTTCAAGATACTCCTAGTCCACTCTTTAAAAATTATATAATTTTGACTCTTAACTTTTTAAAATATTAAAATATATCTCATCACTAACAATATTCCTCATACACTACAAGAAAAACACTGATCTACTACGAGAATATGTTATGGAAGGTATATCTGTAGGAAAGAAACAAAAACTACAGTTTCACCTACAAACATGTTATGTAGGAGATCTCCTTATTTATTTATTTTATCATAAAAATCATAATGTCTTGTTATATTTATCAATAGTGAGAAGTGAGAGACTACTAACTAATAAATTATTAATTCAAAATGAAATAAGGAATGTAATAGAGGACAAATCCTCATCAATAATAGGGAGGAGATAGAGACTCTTAGTGATTTGAGGAGGAAATAAGAGGCTCTTAGAGTTGGATTTTGGCATGACCTCCTCAAAATTTAACTTAAAAACTAACAAATGAGTCTCTTAGAGATGCTCTTAGTAAGTAATAAATAATGATGCAGCACATAAATATGGCTTTGCACAACAAGATTGTCATCCTTAAGGAATTATTGCCCTCATTATATTGCTCATGGATTTAATATAGCGTATTCTTTTTGGACTAACAGAATCATAAATGAATTCTTGTTGAGTAGAAATATGTTACCTTTTTGCACAACAAGATTGATTACTGTTTTAATTTACTGGTTTTTTTTCCGGCGTAATACATCAAGAGCTATCTTATTAGTATCTCAAACTTAATAAAAATAACCCTATTAACCTTTTAAATTCATATAGCATAGCAAGGGATGATTTTGACAAATAAAAATGTGTATTACTTTTAGTAAGTGTATGGGTTATAGATTAATGTAAGTAAATTTAGAGGGCAGTCAATATGTAACTTTAAATAAATTCAGGTGGTCAATATTTAACTTTAAGTTTTAGTGTAGGTAATAAATTTTAATTGAGAGATGATTTATTTGAAGAGAGTTTAACAAGTCTGGAGTCTCAAACGATTAATCATAGTAATTACTAAAAATTTATGAAACAAGATACATGTCTAGTGGCTTGCTAACAACAACATTTTAACAACAATATCATTGAAACAATTGGACAAGTAAAAAATAATGTTCATAAGTAGTATAATTCACCAAAAACTATGAAACAGAGTCTTTAAAGTTTTAAATTATATCATGAAAACAAGTGGAAACGTAATTAAATAAAAATATCTGAAAATAATAAAGACAATTCAAAAGCGAATTATAATAAAATAAATTAAAAATAATAATAATAATTTTTTTATATAAATGTCCAACCAGAAAAAAATACTCAATGGGGTGAATCGGGAAAAGATAGATCGATTTCTAAATTTCAAGTGTCTATGCGGTCTAGTTGGCCGATTTCTTGAATACCGAATATTAGAGCATCTTCAAGACACTCCTAGTCCACTCTTTAAAAATTATACAGTAAAACCTCTATATAGGAATACACTTGGGACCGGGCTATTTGTATAACAATTGGGAGGTTATTACTAAATAGAGTTTAGTATAATAAAATTTCTCAACACATAAAATTTTAAATTTGCTCGATACTTGGTTAAGATTATCATAGGCATGCATGATTTATATATAATGCATAACAAATAGATATTAATGGAACAAATTAAATATTTAGAATTTCAATTTAGAGTCTAGGTTTTCAATATATAGATAATTGGAAGAGTTTTATGGAAAAAATGTAAATATCAATGAGAATAATAAATATTTATAATTTCAAGTTGTAGTTTGTGTTTCCAACTCATAGATAATTTCAATAGTTTTTTTTTAATATTTTATACTTTAGTTTGAATTCTTAATATATATATATATATATATATATATATATATATAATTATTACTATATAGAGGTATAGTTTTTAAAGGTGGGACTTGAAAAGTGTATAACAAATAACGTTTGAGAGGTTATTCCTATTTATAACTGGCCCAAACTGGGACCGGATTTTTTTATAACAAAATAGAGGTTATTCCTATATAGAGTATTCTTATATAGAAGTTTTACTGTATAAACAATTGACTCTTAACTTTTTAAAATATTAAAATATATATCACATACACTACAAGAAAAACACTGATCTACTACGAGAATATGTTATGGAAGGTATATCTGTAGGAAAAAAACAAAAACTATGGTTTCACCTACAAACATGTTAGGTAGGAGATCTCCTTATTTATTTATTTATTTATTTATTTTATCATAAAAATCATTATGTCTTGTTATATGGCAAGATTGAATCAATTACTAGAAGTTCAACCAATGAGCGCCACTTTGTTGAAACACTTTTCCACGATGATTTTGATTTGACAAAATTATTTAAATTAGATTTAAATACATATGATAAAATATTCCAACACATTAAATGCTTTGATTTATTTACTACTAATGTGTTTATTCAATATTGAGTATTTAAATTGATAAGAATTAAAAGACATTAAAGACCAAGGCCCAAAAGCCCACAAGAGAAGGTCAAAGCCCAAGTCAATAGATCCAACCCAGTTGAAGAATGCGGCCCATCAGGAAGAAGGATCCAGAAGGCATTCCTAACAACTTCATGCTGAAGTTGCTGAGTCGAACGGATAGAAGACAGTTCAGCAGTTGACCTAAACAACTTCGAGACAAAGTTGTTCCACTTTGAGAAAGATTCAGACGTCGCATAAAGTTGTCTAGAAGACTTTACCATAAGTAGAGAGACAATCTGATGCCTACCAACCGGAAGTACCTGCCACCTGAATCAGACAGAAAAGGCAACGTTCTCATTGGCCGAAGACACTGAGTACTGACGAGTGAAAACGACAGCAAGCCATTTCCCTCCAATGGTTATTTTGAAATTCGAAATAACCGGTGCCTCAGATGTCACTATAAATAGGCCTCTCATTTGCTTCATTCGATGCAGATCTTCATCAAGTCGAAACACTGACCAAATTTCTACTTGAAGTTCTGTGCCAAAAGCAAAGCAAAGAAATCTTACACTCACTCTTATTTTGTGTAAAAGTCTAGATCGCAAATCATCTAAAGTGTTCTCTGTAGTTAGAACAATATCTTTATCATTTCTAGAGATTAGAAGGAGATACTGAGTTGCTCGGTTATAGCACTCAGTGGTAGAAATAGTATTGGGTATAGGATATAGAGGAAGGTACTCTATATACTCACTGACTATTGTAAGAGGTTTATGCTCTACGTGAAAGAGCTCAGTAATGGATTAAAGCTCGGAAGGATTCCGGGGACTGGACGTAGGCAGGAGGCCGAACCAGGATAAACCTACTGAGTAACATTTTCTAAACTCTTAACTCCTTATCTGCTTGCTTTGAACTGTGCCTAGTAAAACTTTAAAATCTATATACTGAGTTGTGTGGCTTGAGTACTGAGTTCAGGAATAGACTTCAGTGTTATCTCCTAACTCAACGGTAGAAACAGCCTTAGTTACTAGTTAACTAAAGCTGCCTCTTATCTTACTTAACACCACTGTGCTAAACGACTAAGTGAAACGTCTTAGTTAAAAAAAGTAAACTTAAACGAGATTTTTTTAAAAATAGTTCCTAACCCCACCCCCCCTTGGAACCAGGGCCGTTCTTGACCTTTTAGAGGCCCGGGGCGAGATGATAATTTGGGCCCCCATATATTCATTCTACTTTTTTTTTTAAGTTGTAGGCCAGAAGATTTTTATTATTATTATAAAGGATAAGGTACAAATTTAGTCATATGGTTATTAGGAGAGAGCAATCAACGTTTATGCATAAAATAGTGCAATTTTAAGCCTAACGTTTATCAATTGGTATAGTTTCGAGCTTAATTGACAGAAATGAGGTTTTTTATATGTAATTTCTTGTTCTATCCTCGCTCCAACCTCCACTGTTCTGGTCACTCAATATGGTTGAAGTTGCACATTTCATGTCAATGAAAAGAACTCATTTTTAATCAACTAGGTTTGAAATTGCACCAACTCGTAAAGGTTATTTAAAATTGCAATATTTTCTACATAAAAGCTAAATTGGTAGTGCAGTAGTAGCGACTATATACTAAGAAGAATTATTTATGTACTAAAATAACAAGCATTTATGTCATGTAAAATTGAAAAAGTAAATAAATATAGGCAAATAATATAATTAAACTCCGAACATCGGCTGTTTTAAGGATTAAACTCTTGATCGATTATTTTTTCACATTGAGCCCTTTATCATTGATTTTGTTATGGATTTGGCCCTTATTTAACTTTTCCGTCGAGTTTAGGAGATGAGAATGTCGATTTGACGATTCTAAAGTTAAATAAGATAAAATCAATGATCAAGGATTCAATGTGGAAAAATAAATGATTAGGGGCTTAATCCTTAAAGCAGCCAAAGTTCAGAGTTTAATTATACTATTTGCTATAAATATATTATTTTTCAGGTAGAGGCTATGCTTAATTTGTTTTTTTTACAAAGTAGTATGTATATTGACAATTAAATTTAAGAAAAAAATTGAAATGAGATGATAAATTTTTTTTTAGAAAAGATTAAATGGTTATTTCTCTTATTGAATACATAAATAAATTGATAATTTTGATTTAACAAAACAAAAAAAATGATAGTGATAAAATGGGGTGGGAGGGAAAAATATTTGACAATAATAAAAATGAGAAAGAGGAGGTTCGAACCTCCAACCACAAAAGTTTAATTAGAAACATAAGCCCCTTACTTATACCAACTAAACCAATTCATTTTTATGTTACTTATACATCTCGGTTCTATATATGTACAATCTAAAATATTTTTTTGGGCCCCTTAATGTTATGGGCCCTGGGCGGGCGCCCCGCGTTTCATAGCCCAGGGCCGGCCCTGCTTGGAACTAATTCTCTCACGTTACACGGGACCAACACACTTAACTGGCCTATCACTGATCGTAGCATGCATTACCGTGCTGCCTAAATAAATTCAGTTCGGTCCGGTTGGTTTAGGTAAAGAACCGAATATAAAAATTATCTTCAATTCAATCTATTTTTTGTATTTTTTTTTGTCTATGAATCACCTATCTGACTAATTAACAACATGCAGTAACCTTCCCTAAAAAAACCTATAGTAACCTTAAATTGGATTGCTATTCGTCGCCCCTATTTTCCTTACCGTCGCCTCCTGTTTGACATTTTTGCCCTTTTCATTTTTCATTCAAAAAAATGAAATTCTCTCAACCCCGAAGAACAAAACGAAGAAAAATCATGCCTCCAAAATAATGAAAAATACTTGAACATCTAAGTTTCGTATTAACCAATAATCTGAAATTTAACGAATTTAACTTGAAACGAACTTTTTTTTTTCATTGAATTTACTCTAAACGGGTAGTCCATACGGTCCGGTCCATGGACCGACCGTATGAACTACCAGTTTTGCCTAGGCAAAATCGGGTAGCCTACCCCGTTTTACCTAGGCAAAACGGGTAGGCCACCTGGCCTACCCGTTTTGCCTAGGTAAAACGGGGTAGGCTACCCGATTTTGCCTAGGCAAAACTGGTAGGCTACCCGTTTTCCTTTAGAAAAATGGATTTTTTTTTAATTATAATAAATATTAAAAATAGATAAATTATGTATTGATTTGATAGAAAAAACGTATAGATAAATTATTGATTGGAAATAAAAAATACGGTATTGAAGTGTCCAATTAATTTTTATTTGGTAAATTATATTTATTTACCTTTTAGAACGTAAATTCAATTATTGATAAATTATGTATTGATTGGATAGAAAAACGTATAGATAAATTGGAAATAAAAAATACGTATTGAGGCGTCCAATTAATTTTTAATATTTATTATAATTAAGGAAAAAAAAAATAAATCCGTTTTTCTAAAGGAAAACGGGTAGCCTACCAGTTTTGCCTAGGCAAAATCGGGTAGCCTACCCCGTTTTACCTAGGCAAAACGGGGTAGGCTACCCGATTTTGCCTAGGCAAAACTGGTAGTTCATACGGTCGGTCCATGGACCGGACCGTATGGGCTACCCGTTTAGAGTAAATTCAACGAAAAAAAAAGTTAGTTTCAAGTTAAATTCGTTAAATTTCAGATTATTGGTTAGTACGAAACTTAGATGTTTAAGTATTTTTCATTGTTTTGGAGGCATGATTTTTCTTCGTTTTGTTTTTCGGGTTGAGAGAATTTCATTTTTTTGAATGAAAAATGAAAAGGGCAAAAATGTCAAACAGGAGGCGACGGTAAGGAAAATAAGAGCGACGAATAGCAAAACCCAAAAACTATAGTTGCAAGAAATCAATTGACCACGTGAGCAGGAAGATTAATGAAGGTTGGGGTATATGAGGTTTTTCACAAATCAAATTCTAGTTCTGCCTTGGCTTATGAATGGAAAAGCACATGGATTACTTTGAGTTTACTTTGCCTTAGTTTTATTTTGCCTTTTTCATAAAGTAATTGGTTTTTTCAATAATATATTGTATTATCTAGTGTGTCTTTAGTTTATAGAGATGAAGTGATGTAATTTTAAGTTTGAATTATTTTTTGAAAATTGTATTTGTTAATGTGGTCATAGGTTTTTAGTTTTCAATATTTTATCTTTTACAATTTATATAAAAGCTTACGACATTATATTTATAAAGTTATAAAAACATTTATTATTATATGTGGTAGTTAGTTGTTGAGATTTTGATATGGGTCAATAACACAATAAAAATTTCAAACTTAATTAATGTTTGGAATATGTGAATAATGACAATTATATAATGACAATTATATAACGGTTCAAGTAACAATAAATTAGTTTGTTCAAATTTTTTTTGTTAGGTAGGGATAGAATTCATCATTGCTTAAACACATTAGATATAAAATTTTACCATTTATATATTTCTCCAAAATTTAAATTTTGGCAAGTACATTTATTGCATGCCCACATGCATCACGAATAGCAGCGTTGCTAAAGGCAGCTCATCCAAATTGGAGCCAAATACTATTAAATCGGTCCTTATGACTACTACTTACACACTTTATAGCACAAACTCTCTAATTACTTATTCAGTAACTTCTCTAACTTCTCTACCTTTTTTATTTTTTTACATAATGAACGATAATCAACTATAATGTCAATGCTTAAATTTATTATTCTATTTTCTTTTAAAAAAAATCATTCAATGGTAAGGGTTCACATTGCCTAAATGGTATGGATTCGTATTACTATATATATGAAAAATAAATGGTATGAATTTATATTATTATATACCTGGAAAAAAAAAGATACAGCCTACCAAATTAACAATATCCATTTACCTATAAATAAAGGAATATAGGAATACACCTAAGAACAAGGTATCTGGAAAAAAAAGACATAAATCAAAACTAGAGTTTTTTTAAGAGTGATAAAACGTAGGGGTGGGCACGGTTCGGTTAACCGGTCCATTAGGCAAAAAATTAACCGAACCGCTATCAACGGTTTTTTAACCATCCAAACCGAAACCGGTCCATATCAATCGGTTAACCATTAACCGGTTAACCATTAATTTCGGTTAGGTTTTTCGGTTAACGGTTTTTAACCAATTTTTACCCAAATCTAAATTTTTAAACAATATTAAAATACACATAATTTCAAAAATTCAAACGAAACGAATTTATATAAAAGTTTAGAATTCAAACATAAGTACCGAACTAAAAAACAATCCATCAAGTTTACATTTAAAACATAAAGAAATGTAAATAATATTTCGTCAAAGTACATATTACAACATAAAGCAGTATAATCTATGTTATATATTTATATTAATCTATATTATAATCTATATATTTATATTAAGCAGTATAATCTATGTATTTATATTTATATTTATCTTGCCTTTATCGTCAAATGGCCTATATATTTTTTTTAAAATTTATATTTATTAAATGTTTCGGTTAACCGTTAACCGCGGTTTTTGAATACTTTAACCCTAAACCGAAACCGAAACCGGTACCTATCTATTTTTTTAACCATTAAGAAAACAACCGGTTCGGTTAACCGCTTTTTTCGGTTCGGATTACCGGTTTTCGGTTCGGTTACCGGTTTGATCGGGTTTTTTACCCACCCCTAATAAAACGACTCACCTAATATCAATTTCAAAATCACTGTTGATATGGAGTTTTTTGTGTGTTTCATTCATAATGTGTTTATCATGTAAGTGTTATTCCCCTCCTAGTTTTTTTATATTGTATACATGTAAATCATATCTAATTATAAAATTGATACATGGTTATAGGTTCACAAAAGGCAGAAGTTGGTTCTGTTGTGGCAAACGGACAAATAATATTATTTGTTTTCTGTCTGGCATGCATTGTAACATATATAACAGCGAACATTAACAAAAAAAAAATATTCTCACTTATATATTGGAAAAACATCATGAAACCTTTATTAATAATTCATGTTTACATAATACATAAAAAAAAATAGAAGTATGCCTAGATCCTACGCAATCCTTAGGATCTAAAATATTTAACATAACCACCTATCTTGACATGTTTGGCAAAGGGATCCTCAACCATGTTATGAGCCGATACATACTTCATACTAACTTATTTGTATGAAATTATATCCATAATAAAGTGGTACTTAATCTCTATGTGATTTGTCTTGCTATGGTATATTTGATCCTTAGTAAAAGCAATAACAAATTGACTACCATTGTTAACTATGACCAAAGTATTAGAGGTAGTATCAAATTAAATGGTTTAGAAACTCATTCAATCAAACTTCCACTTTAATTGCTGATGAGTATTTTATGTACTCGGCTTCCACGGTGAATAAAGCTACAAATGTCTATTTCTTACTATTCCATGAAATGGCACCATTCCTAAGTAAGAATACGAAGTGGACTTCCTTTCGTCCAATCCTTCCCAATCAGCATCTGCGCATCCTCTCAGACTGAGATCTTTACCTTGATAGAACATAGAATAGTTTGCAGTTGATTTAAGATATCTCAATCTCCTTTTAATAGCTGCACAATATGCTTGTCCTAGACTGGAGTGCTATCTGCTTACCATCCCAATGGCATGACAAGTATCGGGTCTCGTGCACAATATAGCGTACATTAGCCTACCAACAAAACTAGTATAAGGAATGTTTTTCATCTGTTTTTTCTCCTTCTTGTGTTTGTGGACACATCTCGATACTGAGGGTGATGTCCTTAGTCATCTGGTTATCTATATGCTTACACACTTTATAACACAAACTCTCTAATTACTTATTCGGTAACTTCTTTAACTTCTCTACCCTTTTTTATTTTTTATTTACATAGTGATGATTAATCAACTACAATGTCAATACTTAAATTTATTATTCTATTTTCATTTTAAAAAAAATCATTCAATGGTAAGGATTCACATTGCCTAAATAGTATGGATTCATATTACTATATATATGAAAAATAAATTGTATGGATTTATATTATTATATACATGAAAAAAAAGATACAACCTTCCACATTAACAATACCCATTTACCTATAAATAAAGGAATATAGGAATACACCTAAGGTATCTTGAAAAAAAAAGACATCAATCAAAACTAGAGTTTTTTTAAGAGTGATAAAAATGACTCACCTAATGTCAATTTCAAAATCACTGTTGATATGAAGTTTTTCGTGTTTTTCATTCATAATGTGTTTATCATGTAAGTGTTATTCTCCTCCTAGTTTTTTCTATATTGTATACATGTAAATCATATCTAATTATAAAATTGATACATGGTTATAGGTTGACAAAAGGCAGAAGTTGGTTCTGTTGTGGCAAACAAACAAACAATATCATTTATTTTTTGTCTGGCATGCATCGTAACTTATAATAGCGAACATTAACAAAAAAATATTCTCACTTATATATTGGAAATATCATGACACCTTTATTAATAATTCATGTTTACATAATTTTTCTAAAAAAAAAATTCTGTTTATATAATATATAAAAAAAATTGAAGTATGTCTAGATCCTGCGCAATCCTTAGGATCCAAAATATTTAACATAACAACCTATCTTGACATGTTTGATAAAGGGATCCTCAATCATGTCATGAGCCGACACATACTTCACACTAACTTATTTGTATGAAATCATATCCATAATAAAGTGGTACTTAATCTCTATATGATTTGTCTTGCTATGGTATATTTGATCCTTAGCAAAATCAATAACAAATTGAGTATCGTTGTTAAATACGACCAAAGTATTAGAGGTAGTATCAAATTAAATGGTTTAGGAACTCATTCAATCAAACTTCCACTTTAATTGCTGATGAGTATTTTATGTACTCGGCTTCCACGGTGAATAAAGCTACAAATGTCTGTTTCTTACTACTCCATGAAATGGCACCATTCCTAAGTAAGAATACGAAGTGGACTTCCTTTCGTTCAATCCTTCCCAATCAGCATCTGCGCATCCTCTCAGATTGAGATCTTTACCTTGATAGAACATAGAATAGTTTGCAGTTGACTTAAAATATCTCAATATCCTTTTAATAGATGCCCAATGTGCTTTATCCTAGACTGGAGTGCTATCTGCTTACCATCCTAATGGCATGACAAGTATCGGGTCTCTTGCACAATATAGCGTACATTAGACTACCAACGATACTAGCATAAGGAATGTTTTTCATCTGTTTTTTTCTTCTTCTTGTGTTTGTGGACACATCTCGATACTGAGGGTGATGTCCTTAATCATCGGCTATCTATATGCTTACACACTTTATAACACAAACTCTCTAATTACTTATTCAGTAACTTTTCTAACTTCTCTACCTTTTTTATTTTTAATTTACATAATGAATGATTAATCAACTGCAATGTCAATACTTAAATTTATTATTCTATTTTCATTTTTTTTAAATCATTCAATGGTAAGGATTGACATTGCCTAAATGGTATGGATTCATATTACTATATATATGAAAAATAAATGGTATGGATTTATATTATTATATACATGAAAAAAAAGATACAGCCTACCAAATTAACAATACCCATTTACCTATAAATAAAGGAATATAGGAATACACCTAAGAACAGAGTATCTGGAAAAAAAAGACATAAATCAAAACTATTTTTAAGAGTGATAAAATGACTCACCTAATGTCAATTTTAAAATCACTATTGATATGGAGTTTTTTGTGTGTTTCATTCATCATGTGTTTATCATGTAATGTTATTCTCCTCCTAGTTTTATTTGTATTGTATATGTAAATCATATCTAATTACAAAATTGATACATGGTTATAGGTTCATAAAAGGCAGAAGTTGATTCTGAAGTGGCAAACGAACCAATAATATCATTCATTTTCTATCTGGCATGCATTGTAACATATAACAACGAACATTAACAAAAAAAAATATTCTCACTTGCATATTGGAAAAACATCATGAAACCTTTATTAATAATTAATGTTTACACAATACATAAAAAAAATAGAAGTATGCCTATATCCTGCGCAATCCTTATGATCTAAAATATTTAACATAACCACCTATCTTGACATGTTTGGTAAAAGGATCCTCAACCATGTCATCAGTTGACACATGCTTTATACTAACTTATTTGTATCAAATTATATCCATAATAAAGTGATACTTAATCTCTATGTGATTTGTATTGATATGGTATATTTGATCCTTAGCGAATGCAATAACAAATTGACTATCATTGTTAACTACGACCAAAGTATTAGAGCTAGTAATATTTAGATGGTTTAGGAACCCATTCAATCAAACTTCCACTTTAATTGATGATGAGTATGATAAGTACTCGGCTTCCATGGTGAATAAAGCTACAAATGTCTATTTCTTACTACTACAAGAAATGGAACCATTCCTAAGCAAGAATACGTAGTGGACTTCCTTTCGTCCAAATCTCCTTCCCAATCAGCATCTGCGCATCCTCTCAGATTGAGATCTTTATGTTGATAGCATATAGAATAGTTTGCAGTTGACTTAAGATATCTCAATATTCTTTAAACAGCTGCCCAATGTGCTTGTCCTAGACTACAGTGTTATCTTCTTACCATCCCAATGGTGTGATAAGTATCGGATCTCGTGCACAATATAGCATACATTAGACTACCAACGATACTAGTATATAGAATGTTTTTCATCTGTTGTTTTTCTTCTTGTCTTTGTAGACACATCTCAGTGCTAAGGGTGATGTCCTTAGTTATCAGGCTATCTATATGCTTACATATTTTATAACACAAAGTCTCTAGTTACTTATTCAGTAACTTCTCTACCTTTTTCATTTTTAATTTACTTAATGAATGATTAATCAACTGCGATGTCAATACTTAAATTGATTATTCTATTTTCAATTTTTTTTAAATCATTCAATGGTAAGGATTCACATTACCTAAATGGTATGGATTCATATTACTATATATATGAAAAATAAATGGTATGGATTTATATTATTCTATACAAGGAAAAAAAAGATACAGCCTACCAAATTAACAATACACATTTACTTATAAATAAAGGAATATAGGAATATGCCTAAGAACAAGGTATGTGGAAAAAAAAGACATAAATCAAAACTATAGTTTTTTTAAGAGTGATAAAAATATCATTCATTTTATGTCTGGCATGCATTGTAACATATAACAGCGAACATTAACAAAAAAAATATTCTCACTTATATATTGGAAAAACATCATGAAACCTTTATTAATAATTCATGTTTACATAATACATAAAAAAAATAGAAGTATGCCTAGATTCATGCGCAATCCTTGGGATCTAACATGTTTAACATAAACGCCTATCTTGACATGTTTGGTAAAGGGATCCTCAATCATGTCATGAGTCGACACATACTTCATACTAACTTATTTGTATGAAATTATATCCATAATAAAGTGGTACTTAATCCACTTCTTCAGCACTCTTCGTAGCATTCATTTTGGCTCACAAGTGTCGATGATCTGGCATGTTGCCGCTGTCTCTTACATCTGGTTAATCTGGCATTATAGGAATGAAGCAACCTTTAAGGAGGTTTCTCCTTCTATTCAACACTCGAAGATCACCCTTTTTCGAATGATTCGAGAGTCCTTTGCCTCTTCTAAAGGTTTTTGCTCTTCGAGGAGAGATGCTGATATCTTATCCCATCTTTTGGCTTCTCCAAGGCCGCCTCCTGCTCCCAACATTATTCTGGTCCATTGGCTTAAACCTCCTCCGGGCTGGGTTAAAGTGAATGTGGACGACTCTGCTTTTGGTACTCCTGGCGAGGCGGGAGCGGGCGGTATCTTTCGTAACTATCGCGACTTTCCCAAAGGTTGTTTTGCTTTTTCTACCACTCCTTCTTTTGCTTATATGGCTGAATTGAGAGCCGCTATTTTCGCAATTGAACTTGCTTGGGAGAAAAATTGGCATCAACTTTGGGTTGAGTCAGAATCCATGTACGTAGTTAATCTGCTTCGACTTCGTTCCATGGATGTTCCTTGGAGCATTCGTCAAGAGTGGTTGCATTGTCTCAGCATTTGCTATAGGATGAACATTATTTTTACACACATCTTTAGGGAAGGAAATCGCGTTGCTGATGCTTTGGCAAAGTTTGGAGTCTCTTCCTCAGTGATCAATTGGTGGCTTTCAGCTCCGGCTTTTTGTCACAAGTTTATCAATGATGACATCTGTAATATTTTTCATTTGCGGTTTTTTTGACCTTTCCTCAAACTTTTCTCCTTCCCCTTCTTTTTGTTTGTTCTCCTTCCTCTTCTCTTGTTCAAACATTCACCTTTTATTTTTTTAATATATGGTGAGTTTGGCAGTTCTTGGGCCATGGGTGCTCTCCCTGCTCAAGATCTGTCTCGTCCCAATTTCTATCAAAAAAAAATATTTATGTGGTTTGTCTTGCTATGGTATATTTCATCCTTAGTGAAAGTAAAAACAAATTGACTATCATTGTTAACTACGACCAAAGTATTAGAGGTAGTAACGTTTAGATGGTTTAGGAACCCATTAAATCAAACATCCACTTTAATTGCTGAGGAGTATGATATGTACTCGGCTTCCACGGTGAATAAGCTACGAACGTCTGTTTCTTACTACTCAATGAAATGGCACCATTCCTAAGCAAGAATATGTAGTATGATGTGGACTTCCTTTCGTCCAAATCTGCTTCCCAATCAGCATCTGCACATCCTCTCATGTTGAGATCTTTACCTTGAGAGCACATAGAATAGTTTGTAGTTGATTTAAGATATCTCAATATCCTTTGAACAGCTGCCCAATGTGTTGGTCCTAGACTAGAGTGCTATCTCCCAATAGCGTGAGAAGTATTAGGTCTCGTTAATAATATAACGTATATTAGACTACCAACGATACTAGTATAAGGAATGTTTTTCATCTGTTGTTTTTCTTCTTGTGTTTGTGGACACATCTCGGTACTGAGGGTGATGTCCTTAGTCATCGGGCTATCTATATGCTTGCAAACCACGCATACTGAATTGATTGATGATTTTGTTGACCTAAGTCTCTTGAGACAAAGGAAACATATTCTTCAAATGAACTCTTGAATTCTTGACTCTAAGAATATATACGACTTCTTCCATATCTTTCATCTCAAAGCTCTTGTTGAGCCAAACTTTGATCTGGTTTATAAATCCAATGTCATTTCCTTTTATTAGGATGTCATCAACATATAATGACAAAATGACAAATTTTTTACCTGAGCGTTTCTTGTAAACTCAATGGTCTTCTTCAATTAACTCGAAGTCAATCGAGATCATCTGATTATGAAATCATATGTACATTGTCTAGAATACTATTTAATGATATAAATTTCTTTATTCAACTTGCAAACCTTTTGTTCACGGCCTTGTACGATGAAACCCACTAGTTGTTCTATGTAGATTTTTTCGTACAATTCTCCATTGAGAAAAAGCAATCTTCACATCCATCTGATGTAGGTCTATGTTTAAACTTGCTACTATAGTTAAGATTAACCTTATTGATGTAAACCTTACTACAAGTGAGAAGGTCTCCTTAAAGTATATCCCTTCCTGTTATATATAGCATTTAGCGACAATGCGAGCTTTACACCTTCAGATAATGTTGTCAGCCTTTCGCTCCATATTAAGAACCCACTTGCTCCCCATAGTTTTTCTTCCCTCTAATAGATCTACCAATTCCCAAACTTGGTTAGATATCGTAGAGTCCATTTCCGCTTATATTTCTTTAATCCATTTGTCTTTTCTGGATAAGAGAGAGCCTTTTTTACATTTATAGGCTCTACATCATCGCTTATAGTGGCTAAAATATTTGTGCCTTCGATATTGAATCATCGACATTCGACCTTTTGCCTTTTAGTATAACATGGTTCTCGGTCTTGATAAAAATATCTCATATATTGATCATAACCCATAACCCTTTCTTTTAGACTTCATTCTGTATTCTAATGCGAGTCGGGAATCATGCTCCCACTTAAATTAGGATCTATCTCATTCAAAATGTTTTTAGGTTCAGGATCAAGTTCTTGTACTTAATCATGGTCTTGCACAACTTGGTCAATTCCTTCCTCAAAATTCCTCCCACTCGAGTGGAGAGGACCGTTTGAATCAAGTTCCTCATATAAAGCCAGATCATGGTCTACTTGCCCTAGTTTAGGGAACTCGTTCTCTAAAAAGACGTCTCCTTAGTCTATTTTCGTCATATGGCCTACATCGTTTTCTCCCACTAGGACGTATCATCTTGATATGTCTGGGTATCTTATGAAGATACATTTCTTACCTCTCGGGCCTACTTTACCAAACTTGCTTGAGGTGTGGGGGTGAAAGCGGTGCAACCCCATAGTTTAAGCATGCCTAAATCGAATTTGCGACCTGTTCATAACTCATATGGAGTTGAGGTGAAAACTCATATAGAATTGAGGTGAAAGATTTGGAGGGCACTCGATTCGAGACATATGTAGTTGTTAGCAACGGATATCCCTAATAGTAGAATGGTAGATTTGCTTCAACCATTATAGATCTAACCATATCGAGAGAAGAGTATGATTTCTCCTCTTGGTAACACCATTTTATTGCAGAGTGTATGGAATAGATAACTAGTGTTCTATTCGCTTTTCATCATATAAAGCTTTAAATTCATCTGAGAGTTACTCTCAACCATGATCGATTCTTAAAGATTTTCTCTTTCTGTCTAACTAGTTCTCAACAAAGATTATAAACTTTCTGAAACAGCTTAAAGCTTCAGACTTGTGAGACATTAAGTAGACATGACTATACATGATATAGTCATCTATAAAAGTGTAAAGTAGGAGTCGTCGTTCCTAGCCTCATGTTCATAGGACCACAGACATCTGAATGGATTAATTTCAAAGGAAATTCTGATCTCATATCTTTTCCAAATGGTTTTCTATGCATTTTTCCCTTAAGACATGATTTACAAACTACCCAGTAAACCTTTTTTGAGTAATAACTCATTCGGTCTTGGCTAATGTGATTTAACTTGCCATGCCATAAATTAACATCCTTATCATTCATAGAACAAGAAGAAGAATTAAGGAAAAAAATTCATTGGAATCCTCTAAAATAACATCTAAAATTGTTAAACCATTCAAAACGTATCAAGAACCATAATAAAAATTATTCAAACACAATTCTGAACTGTTATTACTAAAATAAAAACTAAAGCCAATCCTCAACAATAAGGTAACAATTCTATTGAATATTAGGAGCAAAGAGGATGTCTTGTAGGAGAAGAGGTTGACTGCCTTGTAGATTCAATCTACACGTGCCAATCCTTTGGTCTTCAACTATCAAGTTGTCTCCCATATATAATGTATCTTAAGGGCTAAGCAGTCTTTTCCATAATGCCCTTTTAGTTGGCAGTTGAAACTCTTCACACATGAGATGTTTCCCTTCTTCCTATTCTTAGGCCTCTTGTCCTTCTTCCCTTCTGCTTTGTTAGGCTCCTTAGCTTTCTCTTTGCCTTGTCCATTGAAACATTTTTGTTTCTTGTCTTAAACATTGGAATGCCTCCCACTTTAGTGTGAACCCAAATAGTGGGCCTTCTGCATTGATCTTGATCGATGCAATGGGATCCTCCTTAAGTTCAAGTTGGTGAATAATAGAATCGAAGGTTTGTGAGACCTTCGGTGTGGGTCAATGATGTGCCCCGAGCGGTCGCCCGAGAGCTCACTAAGGGATAAGTGTATCTCGTCGTTATCAAGTAATAAATCTGGACAAGTCCAGGTATCGAATCCACATGATTTATACCGTAAGTACCAAACTATTAGGCTTCTAATGTTATCTAGGCTATGGGGGTTTGAGATTGATGGTTTTAAGTTAAACTACTCCTAATTAGATTAAAGTTATTCCTAATTAAGTTAAATCTACTCCTAAGTGATCTTTAGCAAGGTAAATTAACCTGGAATGAGATGGGTGATACGATAATATCAATTCCAATCTTATTTTAACATTCAGTTGTTAACCTAATCTGAGTCACTTATGCCTAAGGCGATTAACCTGACTTATCCTTCTATGGTTCCTAGCGCATGATTCCATTATAAGACCGAAACTAGCTCTGAGGCTCAGCAATTTGGGTTTAATCTTCTATAAGGTTGTCAATCTTATAGGCTCTGACTTAGTCAGATTCAACTCGCAATATGTGCCTAGACGATATTTGGATATATGAATGAGTTAACCCAAAGAGGCAAAGCGTAAGCAGAAAAGCGATAACAATCAATTGAATAAAATAAAACTTAGATTAACATTAAAGATGAAGAAAGTATTGTCACGAAGATATAATTAGCCTAGGATTCATAGAATGGATCAGAGGCAAACAAATATAAAAGAGATGAAATCCTGAAACCCTTTCAGGGAAGCTGTCGACCAGTGCAGACGTCTTCCTAGGACTTGAAGGATAGAAGCCTTGAACAATCCTCTTGGAGCTCGAAGGTTGGTGTTCTTCAATGGCAAACAAAGGAATGAGGAAGATTCTTCAAAGGAGGGTTAGGTTTTTCTACACAAAACTAAAGATATTGAATACAATGATAAAATGTTCTATTTATAGTTATAGTTTTGTCCCTAAACCTAGTCTAACTTGTTTCCCAATGTAGGTGGAAGAGTGGGGCGCGATTCGTGAAGACATAGGGCCGGGAATCAGCTAAAATGTTGATTCACGCAGGCCAGCTCGCCGAGCTGGCCTACATAGGCCATTTTCAACGGGCTGGTGATGCCCAGTTCGCCGAGCGACTCCTGGGGGTCCCCGAGGCGCGATTTCTTGCAAATTTCGATCTCGTTTAACCTCCACACGCACATAAACTCCGAAAAACATTAGTCCAAAGGCTAAATTGACCCATCAGTCGTTAGATTTGAGTAAAAACTCCTTTTGGTGTGACCTTTGGTGGATCAATTAGCCGAAATAAATAAGCTGAAGTTCACGTGTGTGCTATTTTGGCAATATTTTGCCTGAAAACAATCAGAAACGGCTAGAAACTACAAAAGTAAATAAGAAATATGCGAAAACCACGTACACATGCATAAAAGTGCGAGAAACGCTCGTTTATTGAACGAAAACTAATTAAACTACCCTAAAACCCGTACCTAAAGATAGGGGGTTTTGACCCCTATCAGTCAACATCTTCATATGCTCCCAAATGTTCGGTAATGAGCGAATAACAACATGGATCTTCTACTCTTCAGTCAACAAATGACCTGCTTCACTAAGCTCACTGATCATGTTTGACATCTCTCTTAGATGTTTTCTTATAGTACGATCAGCCTTCTTCTTGTAAGTATCGAATTTGATAGTGAGAGAGCAGAGCTTAGTCGGAGATACACCTCCAAATTTATCCTTTAGGATCGCCTAGAGACCCCTTGCAGTCTCAGACTTACAGATTTGCCTAATGAAGTCGATGGTGCGAGCTGTGGAATCTTTTTCTTCCATGCCAAGTAAGCATCTCGATCCCTCTTATGGTGAGCACTAATACCTACTCCAGGTTCAACCAAAGATGACAGATCAACACTTTATGTACAAGAGGTCTGAATGAACCAAGTATAGGTGTATAATAGGTTTTTAAAGCAAACTATAAGTGTTTGATAGGTTTTTAAAGCCAACTATAGGTATATCATATATTATTTTAAACGTTCAGGGTGTCAATAGGCAAAACTTGTCAGGTTTAAGGGTGTAAATATGCATTAAGCTTTTTGTATCCTTCAAAAAAAAATTATATATTTTGTAATTTTTTATCACAATTAATTAATTAATTATTTGGCTATCCAATAGAAAAATTATATGTCATTATTATTTTTCTCACAAACATTTGTTTGTATGTTTTTGTTGTAGTATACTGCTCATTCTCCTAAATTTCTTCATGAGAAAATTCCAAAATTCATTACTGTATTATTTTTCGTACAATAATTTATTCAGAATTCACCCCTTCAGCAGACAAATGATGTCCTTGCCAACCAAATTTGACACTTCAAGATCTCTGTATATGGATAATGTTTTCGTTGTTTAGAAAATTATTTCTCTGTTAGAAATAGCGCTGTAAATGAGCCGAGCTGCTCATTAGCGGCTCGGTCTTAGACTCGATAAAATCTTAATGTGTTCGGCTCGATTCATAAACGAGCCGAGTTTGAGCACGGAAAAACTTTGTTCGAAAGCTCGTAAGCAGGCTTGATTATAGGTTCATGAATAAACTCGTGAGCAAGCTCAATTATAACGTTCCTGAACACATCCGTGAGCAAACTTGATTCAATTATTATGTTAATAATTATATTTATATAAAGGAAAATGTAAAACAACGTAATTTTATGTAAAATTTAGTTTTGCTTTTTCAAATCAATATAATTAATGAACATAATTAATTAGTTATTCGCAAACGAAATTCGTAAACTGAATTAACGAGCTGGTTGCGAGCAAAACTCATAAATAAGCTCATGAACAGAATGTTGAACTCGAGCTCATATATGTGAACAAAAAATCCCATTAAACATCACTTGGGTCATTGAAGTTCGAAAATAATTTCAAAAAGATAACTGAAATTTTTCTTTTCCAATAAAATCATTGTTACTTATTTATTAAAACATAAATGAATTTTGATAACCGACAATTTATTATAATAATAACGGTTTCGTATTTAAACAAAATAAATTTTATAACTGATAATAAAAAATTTAAGCGTATATTTAATTCTCTTCCTTGTTTTTTTTGGTAAACAGACGAAGGCACATGGCCCAGGAACCGAACAAAAGAAAAGGAGACTAAGAGCGAACAACCCAACTCAGAACTGAGCCCCTCCAATCAGCTGCAAGAATCTCCTGGAGGCCTGCAGGAGGCACACCAAACTCATGGTGACCCAGAGAAAACGACCCTGCGAAATTCGCCAACCAGTTAGCTGCCCTATTTCCTTTACGATAAGTATGCACGAGGACAACCCTCCAATTTCTGTTTCGAAGAGCTTTACACATACTGATGAGCCAAGAGAAAGGGTGACGATCTCATGTTTCACCATCCATGAATTGCAATACGACCTGCGAATCCAATTCAACAATCAGGTTCTTGTAACCTTTTTCCTAGACTAGCTGCAAACCTAAGAAGAGGCCCCAAAGCTCTGCTGCTGAAGAAGTGCAAAGGCCAATGTTAGCTGTAAATCCACCACACTAGGCCCCTAGATCATTTCTCAGAAGTCCTCATGCAAAAGCTAGCCCGGGGTTCCCTTTACAGGCTTCGTGCGTGTTTAGTTTAATCCAACCCGGATCAGGCGGATGCCAGGAGACCCAGATTACCCGATGACCAATCAAGGGACCACTATCCAGGGATCTTTTTGCACGAACATATTCTTCACAGAACGAAGTAAGCTTGTCAATAGAGTAAGCAAATGGAGAGTTGGACCTGAATACCTTTTCGTTTCTCCATTTCCAGAGCCACCAGACGCTGAAGGCAAAGAAGGTTGGCCAATGTATCGATCTGAACTGTCCTTTTTGCTGTAAGTTCCATTGAAGCCAAATCAATAGGGGCGAATTGAAGAATTTCCAAGTAACAAAGGTGCTGAATTTCCAGATGTATCATTCTCCATCTTCAAAATATAGAAATCCACTGGAAAAATCAATTCATTCACCTGCACCAAAACATCTTCCACAACTCCTTCCGGGTAAGAGTTAGACGATCAGCTAATTGAATCACTACCCTAGTTTCTTTCAAAGGTCCCCAATTAAGAGCATTATAAATAGAATAAGGCATTACATTTATTGATGCTCCTAAATCTAGCATGGCATGTTCAATTTGTTTATTTTCAATAACACAAGGCATTGTAAACATGCATGGGTCCTTATATTTAGTAGGTAGACTCTTTTTAATCACAGCTGAAACATTTTCCCCCACCCTTACTCTTTCATCAATTTTCAATTTTCTCTTATTTGTGCAAAATTCCTTCAAAAGTTTAGCATACATTGGAATTTTCTTTATTGCATCAAGTAGTGGAATGTTTACCTCTACCTTTCGAAAGGTTTCAAATACCTCTTTCTCATAGTCGTCCTTTGATTTTGCGAACCTTGAAGGAAAAGGAGCCAATTTAGATGGAATTAATAGAATGGGATTAGAGTTTACCTTAGGATCTTTCTTAGCTACAATGGGTGGTTCTTTTTGTTTCTCTTCTCTTGTTGGAGGTGGACTTAATTGAACTTCCTCCCCACTTAGTAATGTGATTGCACAAGCATTTTCCTCTAGGTTCACCATAGTTTGGGAAGTTAGTTTTCCAGAATTTTATGCCTCTAATTTGTGAACTGATGTAGCTAATTGAGCCACTTGGCTTCCCAAATTCTGAATTTCTGCCTCCATTTTCTGTTGAAATTTAAAAGTACTTTCAGCAAGGCTTTTAACAATGTCTTCCAAAGGCATGCATGAGTTAGAGGTTGAAGGTTTATATGGTTCGTGCACGTTGAAGGTTTATATGGTTCGTGCACGCTGTCTACTATATGACTGATTTTGAAACCTTGGTTGTCCTCCTTGATTTCCATAATTAAAATTTGGATGATCCCTCCATCCTGAATTGTAAGTGTTAGAACAAGGATCATAATTGCGTTGTGGTTGTCCTGGAAATCCTCCAATAGCATTTGCTTGTTGGAAATCTTCTTGTAATGATGGGCACTCATCAGTATGATGTCCCACACTTGAACATACTCCACATACCTTTTCGGGTTGCACTTTGTCTGCTGCAATTTGACGCACCAAAGAAACTAATTCAGCAAATTTATTTTCAATGTTAGAATTGGTTACCTCATTAACTTGCTTGGTGGTGCTGTTTGATCTTGTTCCAAATTGTTGGGAGTTTTCAACCATAGTGGAGATTAATTGTCTTGCCTCATCGGGTGTCTTATTCACCAACGCTCCTCCACTAGTTGCATCAATCATGCTTCTATCAATTGGAGCCAATCCTTCATAAAAAATATTGGATAAGGAGTTGTTCGGGTATTTGATGATGTTGGCAACTAGTGCACCGTTGCTTGAACCTTTCCCAATATTCATATAAGGTCTCTCCACAAGCTTGTCTAATTCCACATATCTCCTTTCTAATATTCGCTGCACGTGAAGATGGAAAGAATTTCTCAAGAAATAACCTTTGCATTTCTGTCCATGTCGTGATAGATCCCGATGGGAGATAGTACAACCAATCCTTAGCCTTATCTTTTAAAGAAAAAGGAAAGGCTTGTAGTTTAACTTGCTCTTCGGTTACTCGTTCGGGTTTCAAACCGGAACAAACGACATGGAATTCCTTCAAGTGTTTATGAGGATTGATAAGTGCATAATTCAACAATAAATTACCCCGCTTTTGTGCTTTATAATTGTCGTGTTTTGTTATTTTTGCGGGTTTTATTGTTTATTTTTGGTATTTCCATCTCTACAGGCCAATGATGACTAAATGGAGACAAATTGGGCTTAATTTGGGCCGAGCTGATGTCGGGTCGTGATCCGGAGCTGATTGAGCAGATATTGGTCTGAGCCAGAGTTAGTCTTGCACAAGACTAAGGCAGTTATGGGCTGACAGTTTCCTGGTTCGAATAGGATTGCTTTCCTGATCCGGATTGGACAATTTGAGAACAAGACTTTCAGCTAAAGCACGAATTTGTAGGAGACAAATGAGGAGGCAATTAATTTCAAATTTGAAGAAGGATTCTAGAGCTAATTTGAAGGGATTTTAATTCCTTATTTTGAGGAGCCGTAATAGACTTAAGAACGGCAGATTTTCCAAGTTCAGAACATCAGTTTTTACATTTATTTTTCCAGCAGAAAAACACATACGTTCCATGGCTATTGATAGCTAATTTCTTAATTTCGGTTAAGGGTTAATTCAAGGGATTTTTCTCCGTTATCGTGAGATCGTTGTATTTCACTTTTCTCAATTTATTAAACCGTTTATTTGTTCATCGTGTTTAGAGAATTATTCTCAATTGATTGTTTGTTCTATGAATGATAACTGCAGGTTGTTTGTCGAATCGAATAATCATATGGCTGATTTGGTTTATTAGAGTTTCACCTAAGATAGCCAAACAAAGTAGCTATTGACTATTTAAATCAAGCTAGCTTCGTATTTGGAAGAACGGACTCGAGTCGGACAAACCTGAGTTCGTCTTCCACGTGACATTAATACGAATCTAGTTGGGTTTATCTGAGCCAAATGAACAGATAAGTTAGTCCAAAATCGCCGACGCTGAGAGACGATTAACTAAGATCAGGTTCTTCTAATTCTTAAGCTGTCAGTAAATTAAATCTTAGGCGCTGAGATAGGATTGTTTATTGATTAGGAACAAGTTATTTGCCGTGCTTAACTAGTTCACTATTAAGGAAGAACACGCCAAACTGACCCGGTGAATACATGAGAATACAATTTTATCTGTCAATGATCGTTAACGTAAGAATTATCCTGTGATTCCCCTTGACCGAATTCATCAAAATATTATTCACAAACCTTCTTTAATTTCTGTTTTGTTCTTCTTATGATTTTTGACTTGTTACATTTAAATTTAATAAACTTCACAATTCCAAACCCCCCATTTAATTATTTTGTTAGGTCATTAGAAGTTTTAAATCAATATTATTCCTTTGGGTTCGACCTCTACTTGCTCTATTACAAATTATTCGTTTAGGAAAAGTTGGGATTATTTTTGCTGGTATCGGCACCCATCAAATTTTGGCGCCGTTGCCGGGGAATAATCTAATTTGATTTGATTTTTTTATGACCAGGTCCAACAATTCAGAACAACTTCTTTTTGAATCAGAAATTGAATTACTGGCTCGGAGATTTCGCAAGGAAGTAAGGTTACAGAAATTACAAAGCGCTGAAACTTCGAGTTCTAGTGACGAAGAAGAAATATCCAGTGAAGAAAGTGAACAATCAGAAGAGGAAACAATGGCAGACAGAACTCTAAGACAACTTTAGGCGCAAGAGGTTAATAATCAGCCCCTATGCATCACATATCCCAACTTGGATGTGTCGTTTGAGCTGAAATCCGGGTTGATTCATTTGTTGCCCAAGTTTCACGGCATGGAGAGTGAAAGTCCTCATAAGCATCTTAAGCAATTCCATGTGGTGTGCTCCAGCATGAGACCACAAGGAGTAACGGAAGAACAAGTGAAGTTGAGAGCATTCCCATTCTCACTAGAAGATGCAGCCAAGGATTGGCTTTTAAATTTGCCATCAGGAACAATCACTACATGGAACCAGATGGTACAATCATTCCTGGACAAATATTTTCCAGCCTCCCGAGCGGCATTAATTCGGAGAGAAATCAGTGGAATCAAGCAAAAAGATGTGGAGTCACTTCATGAGTATTGGGAGAGGTTCAAGAAGCTATGTGAAAATTGCCCTCAACACGGGATAGCTGAAAATTCCCTAATCCAGTATTTCTATGAAGGGATGCTTTGCATGGAAAGAAAAATGGTGGACGCGGCGAGTGGGGGATGTTTCCTCGACAAAACACCAACCGCGGCTAAGGAATTGATCAGAGTAATTGCAGCAACTTCTCAACAGTTTGGGAAAGTTCAGGAAGGTCCCAAGAAGGCGTATGAGGCAAGCAGTTCTAACATTGAAGAGAAATTGAATAAACTGACTAGTCTTGTGCAGAAATTAGCTCTCGAAAAGGCGGCTCAGGTGAAGAAGTGTGGGATTTGTACTGCCACTGAACATGCCACTGATGAATGCCCTGTTCTGTATGAAGAAAATTCGGAACAAGCCAATGCACTTAATGGGTACCAAGGGCAAAATCAAAGAACGTACGATCCGTACTCTAATATGTACAACCCAGGGTGGCGTGATAATCCAAACCTTAGCTACGGACCAAGGCAGCAAAATTATCAATCACGGCCTCACCAATCTACCCAAAACTCAGGTATGCCTTTAACTGATGTTGTCCATAATCTTGCAACTAATGTGCAGGAACTCCAGAAACAGATGACTCAAATAGCTACTGCTCTGAGTGAGATTCAATCTCAAGGAAAGATGCCCTCTCAACCGGTGGACAATCCAAAGCCAAACGTGAGCGCAATCACCCTTCGTAACGGAAGAGAAATAGAGCAGCCCGTTTTAAACAAGCCGGTCAGCAAGAAGAACATCGTCAAGGAAGATAAAATTCTTGAAGAAGAAGTGCAAAAGCAAGATAGACCTCCTCCTTTAGTTACCCAAGCACCTTACCCGAATCGGTTCGACAAATCGAAGAAGGAAAAGGAAGAGAAGGACATCTTTGAGGTATTTCGCAAGGTCGAGGTAAATATTCCATTAATTAATATCGTTAGACAAGTTCCTCGATATGCTAAGTTCCTTAAAGATTTGTGCACTAATAAAACTAAGAGAGTTGGGTATGAAAAGATTTCCATGGGTGAGAATGTGTCTGCTGTAATCCAAGGGAAAATGCCCCAAAAAAAGTAAGGATAGAGGTATGTTTGCTGTTCCATGTCAGATTGGGAATACTAGTATTAAAAGGGCGATGTGTGATTTAGGAGCGTCTATAAATGTCATGCCTAAGTCAGTTTATTCCTCTTTAAATGCTGGTCCTCTTGAGGAAACTGGCGTCGTTATTCAGCTTGCTAACAGATCTATTGTTTACCCTGAAGGGGTGTTGGAAGATGTTTTGGTGCAGGTTGATGGATTAATTTTTCCAGCTGACTTCTTTGTTATTGACATGGAAGATGATGATCATTCCTCGGAGGCATCAGAAATCTTGTTAGGAAGACCATTCCTAACGACCGCCCGGACCAAGATAGATGTTCACAAAGGAACACTGACTATGGAATTTGATGGTAAAACAGTTCAATTTAATGTTTATGATGCCATGGAATTTCCTAACGAAGTGCATTCCGTTTGTGGTATAGATGTTATCAAACCAATAACAGAACATGCTTTTAAGTCATATAGGGAAGATGAATTACAGGTGGTTGTTGAAGGAGGCACTGAAATCGAAAGTGTCAGGAAGCTGCAAATACAGGAGCTTGAAGAGCTACAGAATGAAGCTAATGAGAGCTCAATGATTTACAAATTGAAGACCAAGAAATTCCATGACGATAAAATGATAGTTCAGAAATAATTTCAAATAGGACAGAAAGTGCTCCTATTCCATTCACGTTTGAAATTATTTCCAGTGGAAATTCAGCTTTTGGAGAACGGGAAAGTGCAGAAAGTAAATGGCCATCGTCTCACGCCGTTTTATGAGAATATCCCGATTGAAAGTGGTGAAGTTATGGAGCTACAAGTTCCAGGAGACTAGCCTTAGTGCTCGGACGTGTCTAGCCGAAGACGTTAACTAAAGGCGCTACTGGGAGGTAGCCCAGAGTTAGTCTTGCTCAAGACTAACACGTATCCTTTGTTCTTGTCTCTTTTGTTACTTTTATTTTTATTTTTATTAATTTTGGACTAACTAACTTAACTGTTATCTTCTTCTTCAGTGGGCTGTCTTTCCTTTGATAATTTCTTTTTGCAGGTTAAAAATGGTGATTTAAGATACATGGGCTAAGAGGTGGCTTGAAATTTAATAAAGAAAAGGAGGCCCAACATTGAGAAAATAAAGGTTAAAAAGATCAATGGCTCATTTTACCCTTATGACCTATCCAAATTAAAAGGGGACATTTCTTAATCACCGCCACCTTCCTTCACCCCCTTCATCTCCCACTCACGCCATCATCTTCCAACTCCTTACTCCCACTTTCTGATTCCATTTAACATCACCACCTCCACTTTCCATTTCTTTGATTTTTCCAAATTTAATATCCTACAAGCCTACCTACACCAACCCTTTGATTTAATTTAATTTCTTTTTGATTCTTCACCACCAAAACTCACCACCCACTCTCCATTTCATTAATTTTCCAATTTAATTTTTTCAATCCTTTGATTTCTTTGATTTCCCACTTTCTGATTTCATTTAATTCCACCACTCACCAATTCGACCTCGCCATCACTACATCCTTCAAATTCTAATTTTCTCCTTTCATCTCCCACTCTCATTCAACTCACACCACCGTCGTCGCCTCAAACGACGGAACACCCGTCGCTGGTGAATCTGCTCCGACCATTAGCGATTTTTTCTCCAACACCGGCCACTCTAGTAACTGAAACAGAGATGGCGAGGGAGCAAAGAGCACCCCCTACGTGAGCTGCAACAACGTCTCGAAAGCGGAAGCCGAACTCCATCCCTTCCACAACCACTCGGGGGCCCCTCCCCTAAAAAGGGCAGTAAGCTTCTTGATCACTCGTTTATTTATTTATTTATCTTTTCATTGGTTGTTGAGGTTGCTGTCCTTGCCCCTAATTGATTAAATTCCGCACCGAGGACGGTGCGAGGAGAAAAGCGGGGGAGGGATGATGTATTAGAAGTGCTTTTATGTGAATATGGTTGTTGCATTTTGTTGCCTTTTGATAGACGTTTTGATGTCCATTCTGTTAGTTTAATACACTCTTTAGGCTAGAAATCTGTGAAACTATTGGCATAATTTTAGAATAGTGTGAGGTAGTCGTCTCGAAAAAAAAATGTGTTTGAACTAGTGTGAGGTGGCTGCCCTTTGTTTTGTTTCATTGAGATTTTACCATTGCTAGCTCATTATCTTCCAAATAGTTGATAAAGTTGCTAGTTGTTGTAGTACTGAGTCCCCTAAGTGTTATCGAGTCTTGCGAGTACCTTTCTGAACAGTCGGAGTCAAGTAAATGCTTTGCCTACACGTTGACGGACTAAATTGTTTCCAACATTGCATGAAAACTCGTTTTAATAAGTTGACTTAGAAGCAGCAGCACCACTTTACACCCCATTTCTGGTAAGCATTTGAGCCTAATGGAAAGAGCAAACACATTACGCATTTGCTCTATTTTCTTTTCTGAGTGCGTCCGCATAGTATGTTAGTTCTAGAACTTGCCATGACATACGTTTCAAGACCCGATTGATGAATTCAAACCGTTAAAATGATAAGGGCATTAGGTTTCTTTTGCTGTTAACCTTTCCACACTTTTGAACCCTGAAAAAGAAAAAAAATTACCAAAATTTAACCAGCCTTTAGACTGCCAATTTGAGCCTTTTTCCCCATTTTTGATACCTTGTTTATTCCTTTGGCCAAGGATAAGTTTTAAGCCTTCAGAGTCCAATTGAAGTTTGTACAAAATGTTGGGTCGTTTGATTTTGTGTTTCGTGTCATATTTTGAACCACAAGCTCTTTAAAGAAGAGACAACAAACTGTTGTGCTCTGTAATTACTTATTGTGGTTATGAAAAAAAAAGAAAAAATAGAAAAAAAAAGAGAAAATAGAGGCAGAAAAAAAAAAAATGAAAAAAAAAACAGAAAAGAAAAAGCCTCAAAGAAAAAAAAAAGAAACAGAGAAAAAGAAAAAAAGAGAAGAAAAGAAAAGAATAAATAGGTTACAGACATTTGTCTGTCCTAGTTCGTTTACTGTCTTAGTTTATTTTGTTTATGTTCTCATTTAGTTTTCATGAATATCTCGGATTGTTTTCTAGATATTCATGTGAGATTATGAGTTTGTCGTCTTATGTGTTAACCTCGTACTTGTAAATATGCAGTTTTACTTTCGTTTTGGCCAAGTTTGGAGTAGTTTGCACTATTTTACTACTCTCGAATCCCCTAAAGTTTTTTTTCCTCTCTCTCCTTTCCAACCCATGAGCCTAACCTACGTTACACCCCTGTTAAGTCCCTTTGATTTTCTGTTTGAATTCATACTATGTGGTGGAGGTTCGATTGATTGACAAGCCTATGGTAACTACATTCTATGATTGTGACTTGAGTGAATCCTCTAAAATGAATTATAAGCCTAAACACAAGAGTGCATAGAGTGATCACGTGAGGGTGTTGTTGCTTCTAGTTTCTTGTTTTACACATTACGTGCGGTGTTGTTGAGACGTTTTTGGGAATTAGAAGTATTCTAAAGTTCGAAAGATTCTTGACTTGGATGATTGGTAGTCAATGTCTTTATAACGCTTAGGGGAATTAGGAACGAATGACAAGACAACCTAAGAGTATGTGAAGTTAATGCCATGATCTGGTATGCTTGAGGGCAAGCATTGGACAAGTGTGAGGTGTTTGATAAGTGCATAATTCAACAATAAATTACCCCGCTTTTGTGCTTTATAATTGTCGTGTTTTGTTATTTTTGCGGGTTTTATTGTTTGTTTTTGGTATTTCCATCTCTACAGGCCAATGATGACTAAATGGAGACAAATTGGGCTTAATTTGGGCCGAGCTGATGTCGGGTCGTGATCCGGAGCTGATTGAGCAGATATTGGTCTGAGCCAGAGTTAGTCTTGCACAAGACTAAGGCAGTTATGGGCTGACAGTTTCCTGGTTCGAATAGGATTGCTTTCCTGATCCGGATTGGACAATTTGAGAACAAGACTTTCAGCTAAAGCACGAATTTGTAGGAGACAAATGAGGAGGCAATTAATTTCAAATTTGAAGAAGGATTCTAGAGCTAATTTGAAGGGATTTTAATTCCTTATTTTGAGGAGCCGTAATAGACTTAAGAACGGCAGATTTTCCAAGTTCAGAACATCAGTTTTTACATTTATTTTTCCAGCAGAAAAACACATACGTTCCATGGCTATTGATAGCTAATTTCTTAATTTCGGTTAAGGGTTAATTCAAGGGATTTTTCTCCGTTATCGTGAGATCGTTGTATTTCACTTTTCTCAATTTATTAAACTGTTTATTTGTTCATCGTGTTTAGAGAATTATTCTCAATTGATTGTTTGTTCTATGAATGATAACTGCAGGTTGTTTGTCGAATCGAATAATCATATGGCTGATTTGGTTTATTAGAGTTTCACCTAAGATAGCCAAACAAAGTAGCTATTGACTATTTAAATCAAGCTAGCTTCGTATTTGGAAGAACGGACTCGAGTCGGACAAACCTGAGTTCGTCTTCCACGTGACATTAATACGAATCTAGTTGGGTTTATCTGAGCCAAATGAACAGATAAGTTAGTCCAAAATCGCCGACGCTGAGAGACGATTAACTAAGATCAGGTTCTTCTAATTCTTAAGCTGTCAGTAAATTAAATCTTAGGCGCTGAGATAGGATTGTTTATTGATTAGGAACAAGTTATTTGCCGTGCTTAACTAGTTCACTATTAAGGAAGAACACGCCAAACTGACCCGGTGAATACATGAGAATACAATTTTATCTGTCAATGATCGTTAACGTAAGAATTATCCTGTGATTCCCCTTGACCGAATTCATCAAAATATTATTCACAAACCTTCTTTAATTTCTGTTTTGTTCTTCTTATGATTTTTGACTTGTTACATTTAAATTTAATAAACTTCACAATTCCAAACCCTCCATTTAATTATTTTGTTAGGTCATTAGAAGTTTTAAATCAATATTATTCCTTTGGGTTCGACCTCTACTTGCTCTATTACAAATTATTCGTTTAGGGAAAGTTGGGATTATTTTTGGTGGAATCGGCACCCATCAAGGATCTTCACCTGTAAGACCATGAAAAGAAGGGAGTAAGTGAATTAATCCAGATTTAAGTTCGAAAGGTACCTCTAGATTTGGGAACTCAATGCAAAATGATTGGCGATTTAAATTGGGTGCTACAAAATCCCTTAATGTTCTATTTCCAGCCATCGTCTCTTCCTCACTTTGAAAAACAAAATTTTCTCTGATTTCTTCAAAATTTTCTAAAGGCGATGAACAAACACTCCTTTATTTTGTTTCTTTTCTTAACCTCCGTATTTCTTTTTCTATTTCAGAAATGAATATTCGTTCACTTCCACGGGAGGTTCGAGTCATAAAAAGTTTCAAAAACAAAGGAAAATGAATCAAGAAACTAAATTCGTTCCCCGGCAACGGCGCCATTCGTCTGTCGGGGCTATCTTGAGCCAGAGAGATCTCGCAAATCGGAAATCTCGGAGCATATGAAGCAGCGTCTCCGGCTCCTGACAGTTAATGCAGGCCACCTCCGTAGTAAGATGTCGATGAGCTCGGACAACGTTACAGAGGACTGCGTTGTGCGCTAATCTCCAAATGAAGCACTGAATTTTCATCGGACACTGCAACTGCCATATACCTGTCCAGGTAAATTGCGGGGCCAAAGTATCAGGATTAATTCTCTTCCTTTTTAAGGTTTACTAATTTTTCATTAAGAAAACTATTATTTCTGATTTCTTTCTTCTCGATGAGCCCATTTTCCTGCGTTTGCGCAGCATTTGGACTGATATAGATTTGGATATTTGTGACATGCCCCGTTGGGGAAATGCGCCTAATGGTAATTTTTCATGCAGGATGGCTTATGAAACGATTCTCACTGGAAAAGGTCTTGCTTCGCCTGAACCTATTTTCCCGAGAATCTGGAAGCTGAAAGTTCCGCAAAGGATTCGCTCTTTCCTATGGCTTTGTGTTCGTAATCGTATTCTCACGAATATGGAACGACATAGATGGCAGCTAACTTCTAATCCGGCATGTTCGCGCTGCAGAAACCCCAAGGAATCAATTTGTCATGTCTTGCGGGATTGTCCAAATAGTTCTCTAGTTTGGAAAGGTTTGATTCCGTCGAGTTGCTGGTCTCTTTTCTTTGGAATCCCTAGTTCCGATTGGATGAGCTTCTGTCTTGCAGGTGATGACGCCAAGTTTGGGTGTCAGAATTGGTTATCCACATTTGCTATTACGGTTTTTAATCTTTGGAAATGGAGGAATATTGAATTGTTTAGTGAGGGATATGACATCCCAGGTGATAGAGTGAGGTTTATAAAGTTTATAATTGTTTCAAATCATCTGTGTTGTGATAGTTATGAGCTTGTTCGGAATTACCTTCGTTTGGAAGAACGGTTTTTGTGTTGGGTCAAGCCGCCGGAGAATTTTGTAAAGTTAAATGTTGATGACTCCCATAATAAAGCAACTGGCGGCATTACATAAGGGGGGATTCTACGGGATTGTAATGGTTTATGGATTGCAGGTTTCAACCAATGTATTGGAGTCAGTTCCTCTTTTGAAGCTGAGCTTTGGGGGTTGCATACTGGGTTTGGGGGTTGCATACTGGTATCACTCTGACTCTTAGTCGGCGCTGCCTCGTGCTGGTGGTGGAGTCAGATTGCTTTAAAACTGTTAGAATTGTAAATCAAGCTTGCCCATTCACGGGTCCTTATTTGGGAAATTCAATCTCTCCTCCCTAGTTTTGATAAAATTTTCATCTCATATTCATAGGAAACGGAACAGATGTGCTGACCTCCTGATTGGCCTAGCTCACTCATTACCCTCCGGGATTCTAAATTTTCCTTCTCCAAGATGATTTTATGAGTGTCTCTCTTTCTAGAAAGATTGTTATTTAGCTTATTTAGCTTACTTTTCTCTTGTTGCTGTCTTTTTTTTCTTTCCTCATTTTACCAAAAAAAAAAATAAATAAATAAATAAAGTTGTTCAAGATCTAACTCAAACCTCGAGTGCACGAGTTTAAGACCAATAAATCGCTTTTAAGACCACAGTCTGTCCACATCACAACTATTTTTCGATAAGTTTTTATTATTTTCATTTCTAATACGCTATAATGTAAGGAAAAAACTAATCCTTTTTCCAGCTGCATTTATGAAATATAGGATTGAACTTAAAATTTTGACATAATTAAAATCAAAATTCATACTTCTTTCTTATCTAAATCAGAAACCCATTAAGCAAGACTTCTTACAGGTCATATGGTATAAACCATACCAACCTCCACAAGAGCAGCATGAGGAATATTGAGTGCAACTTGAGGCTCTCTACAGTTCTTATCAAGAAAAGCATAAATCTTTATCAACAATCTCTTCATAAAGTTCGTGCTCTTCCGCAACGTCAAATGCGACTGCCCTAAGAAATACGCAGTACCACTCTCCCTAGCATTTATCAGTTCTACTAGCTCTGTCCTTACAGAGTCCCGCATCTTAGGACTACTTTCCGGTACCATAAACCGGACCCTTTTTCTTCTGGTAGTACCTCTCTCGTTAATGTTGCAAGCGGTAGCCGTAGCTGTACAAGTTTCTTCACCTTCTTTGTTTGCAAAAGACCTCGAAGACGAATCGCCTTCATGGAAAGTAATCAAAGCATTTTCGTCCTGTAATGGCATTCCAACAATCATCATTCTCCCTTCAGGCGGTGATGTCAGTGATTCCGAATCATTTTCTTCTAACGAAATGAACTCTCCGATTGAGCTAATTATATGCTCCTCGAAATCATTTGTATCCCTGATGTGATCACAGTACCCGTACCTGACAATGCATCTGTAGATTCTATAGTCTTTGGAACCAACTCTGCCTATAAGATACTGCTCGCTAGAGGGCACGTGAGGCACTGGTAAGGGCTTGAAAGACACAAAAATCAGCACTTCATGAAATGCAGGAAGGTTCGTAACGAAATGTGAGAAGAAAGCTGGAATTCCTGATACTATGTCGCTGTAGATTATACCGATTCCAGGAACTCTAGAGACTCCAAGCCCAGGGCTGTAATCCGTAAGCCATTCCGTGCTCACCTTGTTTTCGAAATCAAACTCGTATTTCTTTTTAGTTCCGTAATGCCATGAGAGCATGATTGTATATGATAATGCTGAAACCACTAATAGATACCAACCTCCTTCGTGGAAACTCAACAAGCAAGCCGATACGTACGCAGCCTCAATACACCCGAAAAACAATAAGAAACATCCCGACACATACAAAGGCTTCTCCCATACCAGAGAAATCACAAGAGACATCAGACAAGTAGTGACCATCATTCCTGAAACGATCGCAAGACCTGGAACAGATTTAAACCACACATATGATCATAAACATGACAAACCTTTTTCCTCAACAGATAAGAAAACCGAGTTCCACACGTGACGTAGGTTATTAATATGAGATGTACCTACTGCACTTGCAAGTCTGTGTATATCATGGAAAATAATGGTAGCACCGAGGCTCAGCACCATCAGTAACCAGTTGACATCTGGAATATAAACCTGCCCCCGACGATTATCTGATGTATGTACAACCTCTACCCTAGGGAAACAACAAAGTGCTAGGCATTGCTTTATGATGGAAAAACTAGCTGTAATTGTTGCTTGGCTTCCGCTAACTGAAGCAAACAGAGATAGCAATATGAAGACATGACGAAGATGTTCTGGATTTGCCAAGTTTCAACAAGTCAGAATTCATATCCAAGAAAAACAAGCCACTAAACCAAGTAAAAAATCTATTATGTAACTTACTAGGAACCGATTCACTGAGATGGTTAAAACCTACGGAATGCAAGTTTTTCGAAATATATGCAGCTTGGCCAGCATAGCACAAAACTAGAAGAGGATAAACCAAGCAGGTAAATGTTATCTGCAGTAATGAAACCATGCCGGAGTTAATCCAACTGTACATTATATATGCATAATATGTGACCACAAGTATTTTGTTACCTGCACTGATTTTTTCGAGAAATGACCAAGATCAGCAAACATTGCCTCCGACCCTGTGGGGCAAAATTCAGGTGTTTAAAATTTATTTCAGACTAACAAATGATTATGTTGGAAACGAGAACCACTTCAATCCATTCTAACTTGCCTGCAGCGCAAAGAAGAATCCCACCTAATGATCTCCAACTTCTTTTGTGAATATTTCTCACAAATTTGTACATATATGTTGGGGAGAGCACGCTCATAATATTAGGATTTGAATAGCATATGTTATATAGACCCACTCCAGCAATAAACAAGAGCCATATACCAACAATTGGAGCCAAAATAAACCCAATTTTACCAGTACCATAGCGCTGCAGCATGAAAACGCATACCAAAACAGCACAAGCAAAAGGAACCGGTATATCTGGTTGGAGAAGAAGACAAAGGTTACGCAAAATTTCAACAAACACGAAATGGAACTGTGAACTTAATTGTGTTTTTTCAAATTGCTTAAACAATCAAATCCATTATAAGAAATTGCAATCTCTTATTGACAACCCCAAATCTCTATCCGAAATACTTTATTCCCTCAAGATTTAAAATATATAATTTATCTCCTTCCTCATAACCACATGTTTGAAAATTATCAGTTTCAAGAGTGAGCACTTTTCAAGTAAGGGATCTTACATTTTTCTAAAGCATTTGATATGGATTCCTGTCTCTTTTCTGAAGAGGAATCTGGAGTGAACCGCATGGTACAAATCAAATCACGAATTAATATCAATTAAAGATCATTGCATGATAGGCAAAGTATAAAAAGAAGTAATTTATTCTCTGTGTATTCAATGGTATAACTTGCTCTTACATTTGATTTCTGATAAGGATCGTTGAAGTCCTGAGGAGGCTGATAATACTGATAGAAGCGCCGACAGAATTGTATCAGTAGAGAAGAGGAACAAGGGACATCAATGATATGTAGAATATTTATCAACTAAAAAAGAACCAGATTTCATCAAGTATGACAAACCAGATATAGATGGGGTGAGCACTGCATCCCCAATTATCATACAAGCACCAAAGAGTGCTGACAAAAGCATTAAATATTGACTGCTTTTATGACTCTCCATTGCTCGTCGAGCCCTGGATTTAGTCTTCATCCTTTCAGTGTCTTGTGCTTCATGTTGGACAACCTCGTTGGAAGTTGTATCATCTGGAATCAGACAGACTTTAGCATGCCTGCACAATAACGAGTACAAAGCAAAAGGACCACCTGCAAGAAGCCATTAAAATAAATAAATCTTTGGTTGCATTTCTCTAAAAGTGGTCAATTTGAGTTTCAGATGGCTATTACCCTCCCCATTATCATCAGCCCTCAGTACTATGAGTACATACTTGAATAAAGAAATGATAGTCAGAGTCCAAAAGATGAACGAGCAATATTCATATACAGCTTTCTCTGATTGAAAATCTTCCCCAGGAATTGAACCAAACACGTATAAAGGAGCAGTACTCAATCGACCATAAACCACTCCAAGGCTTTGCCATGATAGAATGAGTGTGCGCCTCCATGTATCCTGTTCATGATCACATCGGAAATACAGATAACACAATCAATTCAAGAGGCATACTTCTGCAGCTGCACTGCTTTTAAAGTAAATACATTATTCAGTTACAATTGTAGAGCAGAGAATATGGTACACTAATGGTTACAAGGTCAAGTTTTAATGTTTAAGCAACAAAGTGTATAGATTTTGACACATCAAGAAGAATGACACAATGAAACTATGTTCATGGGTTGATGGAGTAAGCATAGTTCATAATGGCACAGTTAGAAGATTGTAGCAACTGTAAAGAAGGGAAGAAATTGCATTTGAATCAATCGCCCATCACAGCAGCACCCTGGTTCATGTGTAATGATGGTGATTCCACACCAGGCTCAATAATAAATTGAATGTGGAAAAGGGGTCCTAGGATTTAATATATACTAAGATGTAAAAGGACCCGAGTTGCAGTTACCCTTTTGTGCCATGGAATTGCAATGATTTTGTTTAACAACCACTGTAACTCTACTATAGATTATCTTAGCGTTGTTTTCCTTTTCAGAGCATGCTTGAGAGATCACCATGTTCTTAATTTCACAGTATAATCCACAACACTCAATCTAATTCCTGGTATGTGGCATTAGATCCCAAATCCCTGATCTCGGTGTGAATTGAAGAGATCTCACTTAGATTATGACAACCCCATTTCTTCTGCTTATTGGTGATAGGGCACTTGAACTCAATAGAAATGACAAAGACATTTCGCCAACAAGGGAATCTCATAACTATTTAAAGGATGAAGACTGAAGAGAAGGATTGCTAAAGTTTTGGAAATTTTAGCTATCAATGACCAAATCTGATAGTTCCATTTTCAATTAATTGAAGCACAGTTGTACTTCCTCTATTCATTCAATTTAGGGCTACATTGTGTTAACTTCTACTGATGCTTAACCGTTATTGACCACTTGGTTCTATCTTATCTTCACTTCACCATGTCCAACACGTTTCTATAACTAGATTAATTATACTGAAAAAAAAGATAGAAACTTAAGTAGCAATGCTATCCATACCATAAGATAGAAATTTAAGCCATTCTGTAATTGTATCTGCTATTGCAATCCAAATTCTCAGCTACTTGAACTCTTTGTTAAACTTAAATATAAACCCATCACATCTAAGGGAAGAAATTAAGGATCGTATGCTATTGAAGCAATTTTATCAGTTGTTACAAACACTAATCAGCAGAACCAGCCTAACCAGCAAGGAAAAAGATAATATAATTATGGGTTAAGGTATTTAAAGGCAATATAAATGATAATAACAAGCAAAAAAAGGACAACAGACCCACATGATTCTAAAAACTTATACGAACCCAAATGGCAAAACCCATATAGAAAGAGTGATAAAGCACAGAAATTTACCTGAAATCCACTGGAATACGCATTAGGACTTCCTCGAGAAACCATTTGCGGAGATATAGATAGAAAGAAGAAAATAGAAGAAACCGGTAAAAGGGTGGAGCAATAAACAATGAATAGAGGAGGAGGAGGAGGAAGAGGAAGGTGAAGAGAAGTGTTAACGGTGCAATCAATGCAACAGAGTAAAACGTTAAAAACTATGAATCCAAAACGAATAAAAGCAAGAATATTAATGTGGATCAGCAATGTCTGAATCTTCTTTCTTAGTACTTAAAGTTGGAAGGTGGAGGAAGTTGTTTCTATATTAAACTATTACTTTCAAGAATGGGAAAGTTGGGATGATGTGACGCACTAATATTATTTTAACATTTTCTTGCCTCATCAGTATCATAGACATAAGACACATCACATGCCTTCTCTTACTGCTGCACGTGGAACCTCATTAAATACCCCTCTCAATTAATGGCATTTTAGACAATATCCACCGTGTGATTGAAAGATCACGGATTTGAGTATTAGAAACGGTCTCTTGAGAAACTCAGTAGGAGCGGGGCGGGTGACCGCTTTTTTAGATAATATCCAATTTGTACTGACAAGTCTTCAAACTGTATAGGAACTTAAATTTCGATGGAACTGCAACTGAACCCTATAATAAAAACTTCAACTTCACAGTAGCTCCATACGTTGCGAGTGCTTTAATGCTAATGGTTCAACAAAAGAATATGAAAGTTTTAACACCCAAACATATTTGATGACGTGTCTATCCAAATAACTGGAATTGGAGAAAGAAAACCAAAAATTGGGTTTTTCAAAAAATACAGTAAAGAAAGGAGCCTCATGCCACCTCTGCTTGTTAAGAAATCATTCTATAACCTATGATATATTCTCAGAATCAAACGCTTTCTCCCAATCATCAGCCACTTCGGATAACTCTTCTTGAGTTGACACTGCTCTTAGCTGCTCGTGTGACTTGGAAATGCTTGCGCTTGATTCTGTTCCTGAATTAGAAAAGCTTCCTGCGCGTTTCGCATGATCCTCCGCCCTGATAGATGCAGCAAATGAACTGGCACCAGATTCCGACTCTAAGACATTCCATCGGTTAACCGAAGCTGTAATTGGAGCTTCTTTCCCTCTCCAGGCAGAAGCCTGAACATCAATAGATCCTTGTGTCCACTCTTCACTACCGCCCCATGATTCTTCCCTCCATGCATGGTCTGGAGCTACAGCCTTTTTCCATGGCTTCAGAGCTGCAGCTGCTCCTTCTTTGGCAGTTCCTGCTCCTCCCCAGGGATTAGTACCCGATGAGGCCATTGATGCAAAGCCTTGTTGAAGAACCACAACGGCACCTTGATACACTGATCCATGGTCCAACCTCCTCATAGCAGTTGCTGCACGGGCAGGGTCATTGAATACAGCCAGCGCATTTTTATCATTCAGCCAAACAAGTTCACATTCACCGCCAAACCTGAGAACCAATGAACTTATATCTGCCTCCCTTGGCAAATCTAGAAAAGAAACAACAAGCCTGGGATCCAAGTCTACTAGAGGATCAAAAGCAGGTGGATGGGCAGCACCTAATGTGGTGGTACCCTTAATTCCGATCACCCGAGTTGGGGTTTTGGATTTTGGGGTAGCATGTACCACAATAAAACGCTTTGGCTCCCAACCAGCAGCATAAATTGCAAGCTTCCACCGTTCAGCAATCAACCTAACTGCATCTCTCTTATCCTTCAGCATAGGGCAGAAAATATGAACCTTAAGACCACTTGTAGATCCTCTGTTCTTGCCAAGTACCAGGTACTTGCACCTCTCCTCCACACCAAGCACCCACTTTGGATCGCGTCGATACAAGTCGCCAAGCAACTCTGTCACAGCAGAGTTTTCACCAAAATGAAGTGCTTCCAAGTTCGGGGGATTGATGTCAAAAGCATCTGCAAGAACCTTTTTGCGCTCTAACTTAGCACATTCATCATCACACATGAGCTTCCTTTGACCAAGGGGAATTTTCTTGCCAGGAGATTCTACTGGTTGAAGTGGCACAGGCAACTTCTGAACAATGGATGCTCCAAAAACATTGTCAGCATTGAAACTGCCATTGCTCCCTCCAGCATCACAAGGGACAGACGCTGATATCCTGCCACATGAGCAAGTAATAATGACAGGGAACTCACATCTCACATCAGGACAAGAAGCAGAAGGATGACAAAATGCAGCACAAGTGTGTCTGCAATCTCTCCTAGGAGCACCACATGTCTGCCCACAAGAAGCTTTCAAACCAGCTTCAGTTGCACCTGAAGTGTCACAAGGTGGTGGATGGCATGTTCTCCCACAAGCATGTAAGCCACACTGCCTGGTTTTGCCACACAGTTTGTTACATCTGATATCTTTTGAACCACAAGGTATGTTGCCAAGAATAACATGTCCACCAACGCACTCCTTTGCTATAGGGATCGAACAAGGTGGGCAGTCCCCAAAGTGGCAGCTATGAGTGGCAGCATGTCCACAAGGCTGAGGAACTGCGCACGGGAGCTGACATGAAGGGAGAGGAGTACCACACGGCAGAGGAGGAGGAATTGAAGTTCTTCCACAAGCGCAGCTCAAATCAGCAAATATTGTTTCAAGACAAGGTGGACAGTGACCAGTATGACACAAAGATTCACAAGAGTGCTGTCCACACCTCAGTTTCTTCCCGCAAGCCATCTGACAGATGTGTGGATCCCAATCCCCAGAGAGACGATTGTTAGGATTTGAAAGTGGACAGCACCTTTCACTACACCGGTGCCTCCCACAATTCTTCTTCCTACCACAAGGCTTCTCACAAGTAAATTTCTCACTCTCCACACCTGTTCTATAGCATTCAACAGTTCGAGAGGTTGATCCGCAACGACATTTTTGGGTGACAAGAACAAGACAAGGTGGGCAATCTCCACCATGGCACACCTCCTTACAGTGATGATCTCTACAGGGAAGAAGTTTGTCGCACGTTTGTGAACAGTTTGGAATTGGATCCAAGCAACTGTTTCTTTCCACCTGTAGACTCGTTTTCCCACAATAGCATGAGTTTACCCTGCCTGGCATTAAGTCACAATCCCCACAAGGGCCTGGATGGCAAGTTTCACCACAAAAATGATTTCTGCAACTAAGCATTTTCTCACATGTAGAATTACAAGAGAAAACACCATCTTCAGCTTTGACTTGACCTTTCACAGACATGTCTCCACACGGTACAACCTCCATTTTCTTCTTGCAAAAACAAGAGGCATTAATTTCAATTTGACAAGGATCACAAGGACCCACATGGCATGTATTCTCACATTGATGACGCCAACAATCAAGAAGCTTATCACAGCTTTGGCCACAAGTTAAAACAGACCTCCTATCAGAACATCTCGTGGTGATAATTTTCTTCCCGCATGGACACAACCTTGGTGGAGCAAATGCTTTACAGGGAGGGCATGGACCTGGGTGGCATTGCAAGACACAAATATGAGGACAAAGATCCTCCTTGCTCTCACCAGGATGTAGAACTGTCCTCTCAAGTTGTTTTCCACATGGTTCACCACAGGAATGAGGTGTCAAATACAAATCCGAAGGCGGATCGGTTCTCTTCCTGCAAAAGCAAACATATCGAATCTCCTTTGAGGATGTGAGCTGCACAGACTGACATCCAGGGCACCGCCAATTAAAGCCCTGATTCTTCTCAGCTGACAAGTCGATAGAAGTGGGAGCTCGAGCCCATTTCTTGATGCAATTCAAGTGAAAAATAGAGTAACAGCTTGAACAAGACCATACGGATGCAGTCCTCCGCACCATATCATAACAAATCATACACTCAACCGTACCCTTCACAAGTTTTTCTTGAATTTCTTGCACAAGCTGAGGCAAATTTGGGTCTTCCAACTCCTTAACCTCTTGAGTATGGCTCCTTCCCCTCTCTTTAACCTCCTGAGTATGGCTATGGCCCCTTCCCCTATATTTCTCCCTGTCTCCATCCCTCCTTTGATTATTAGACCAAGTCTTGCGACCCCTAGAGGCATTGTTATTGCCAAATTGCCTAGGATGTTGAGGAGAGGTATGACTGGAGTCCGTACGACCTATTCCATTAGGGTTCGAATTGAGACTTGATGGTGGAGTCTCAACAACTGTTTGGGAAGATCCTCTAGGGACCCAAGTTTGACGAGCATTTTGATTGGTGAATCTGGTCCTATCCCTTTGATCACTTCGGGAAGGAAAGCTCATACTCTGATTACTTGAACCCTCCACCACTACTGAAGAATCCACAAGAAAAATAAAAATTGCCTGAAATTAAATCGGAATTCAAACTGCACCCAGAAATGAAAAAAGAAACATAAATCAATCACAAATCAATCGCAATTATCAATTCGAGAAACACTAGAAATGGATAGAAAGAATTCAAAGAAACTCAAATCCCTAAAAAACCATTCACTTCCAACAATAATCGGTTCTTAATGCATTCCAAAAAGAGAATCTACATACAAAGAAAAATGAAAATGGAAATGAAAACCGAAACGTGAAGTACCTTGATCAGCAGCAAGAGCAAGAGCGTGAATCGTCTCCGAAAGTGAATTCTTCTGTTGAGGTAGTTTGATTAGGTTTCCGGAGGACAAGTAGGTGTATATATTTATGGAAAGAGAAAGAGAGGGACTTTCTTCTTTATAGGGGTTATTCTGGCCTGAGGAGAAACAGCGGAACGGTGAGCGGTCAGATTTGAATGGTCGAGGAAGGGACTTTCCGTCCGCTCAAAGCTACACACGCTCCGGTTTTGCTGCACGTGTGTGCGTGATGCGCACTCTTACTTCTTTTTTCTTTGAAATATTTTTTTATTTTTCTTTCGTCAATCAAAGAAATGTTTTTGAAAAATTATTAAGCCGGTTCTCCTCATTTCTCTCTACCAAACAAAATATTGAGATTAAATTTATTTCTTGTTGGTCAAGTAATAATAAAGTGCAAATAAAATAATACTATAAAACAAAATAATTTTATATATCTAAATAATTTTATACCGTTTAAAAATTTTATTTTAAATTTCATGAAAATGAGATATATATTAGGGATTTTATATATGACTTTGTTCTTCTCTTAAAAAAATATATTAGGGATTTTATAGAAATATATTATATTTTATCAATTTAAAATTTTAATAAAATTAAAAAAAATAAGAATAATGAATTTAAAAATTAAGTGTGGAAAAACTAAATATTTTTATAATATAGAGTAGAAACAATAAAAGATTTACAAATGTATAAATATTTTAAAATAATGTATTTATATATGAGAAAGATAATACTATTTATGTTAGTAATTTCCAAAAATAAATGATTATAACTAAAATAAATAATTGTAACTATATTTATATTTTAATAATTATATGTGCAGTTTGTTATCAGTAATAAGTATAGTTAATATGAAATAGATTGTTTAATTAATATATTTATTTATTAAATATGGGACCAAATGTGTTTTACTCCTTTCAGCTCTTTATTCCAGAGTATTTGAAGTACTTTCACATTCCACATCGAATGAGTTAAATTTAACAATCAAAAAGTTCTCCATAAATTATCAACGCGTAATTATCTTCAGACTTGTGTGCACATGGTGCTTATCTTGAACCAGGGTTAATACTGGACATATTATCGGTTCACATTTAATCATGTTGACTCAAAATGTATAAAATCGTTCCAAATATATTGTCGGTTCACAGTTAAACCGGCTAGTCTAATCTGATTTTTAAAACACTGATAAAAAAAATTAAATGAAATATGATTTATTATGTCTCCTTTAATATATCATTCACTAATTAAACTACATTGTTTTCATATATTGAAGTAAAAAGTCAATTATCTAATAATTTGTTACATGTTTTTAATATATGTTGGGCTAATAATTTTAGTCAAACACATCGTTGGGTATAACTTAATGAATAGCTTGTTAGAAGTAATATCAATTTCAAAAGTTAACAAACAGGAATAACATAATTATTTTTATTGATAATTTGAGATTATGAAAGATAAACAAAATTGCAAAATACTCGGACAAACACGAAACAAAAGTAAAATAAATCGAAAAGCATGCACAAGACATGATAGGATGTTAAATTTTTATAGTCTTTAAGCTTACTTTAAGCTATTTTTTAGTAATTTTATGTGTTGTGCTTAATTTGTAGTTGGTGATGATTTTCTAGTGTTTTTAGTTAATTTCAGTTATTTTCAAGTGTTTAAGTGTTTTTAGTTTTAATGTGTCATTTTAAATCATTTTGTTAGCCATTAGGATTATAATTTTATTTTTATTATTTTTAGTATTAGGTCAAGTAATAATAAAGTGCAAATAAAATAATAGTATAAAACAAAATAATATTATGTCTAAATATAATTTTATACCATTAAAAATTTATTAGAAAAGTTTTATTTTAGTTTTCATGAAAATGAGATATATATGACTTTGTTCTTATAGAAATATATTATATTTTATCAATTTAAAAATTTAATAAAATTAAAAAAAATGAAGAATAATAAAATTTAAAATTAAACATTGAAAAACTAAATATTTTTTATAATATAGTGTATAATTAATAAAAAAATTTATAAAAGTATAAATATCTTAAAATGATGTATTTATATATGAGGGAGATAAGAGTATTTATGTTAGTAATCTTATAAAAAAATGATTGTAACTAAAATAAATGATTGTAACTATATTTGTATTTTAATAATTACATATGCAGTTGTTTTCATTAATATAAGTATAGTTGTTAATGGATACTCATTTAATATGAAATTGATTGTTTAATTAATATACTTGTTTATTAAATGTCGGACGTGTTTTATCCTTTAAATTTCTTGTTTTAGAGTACTTATAGTACTTTCACATCCGAAATCAGATGAGTTAAACTTAACAATTAAAAAGTTCTCCATAAATTATCAAAGCGTGTTTGCCTCAGAGTGGTGTGCACAGTGTGCTTTATCTTGAACCAGAGTTATTCCGGTTTATCTGTTTGATATCGGACGCATTGTCGGTTCACGATTAATCACTCGAAATGTATAAAATCGGACCATACACTTTTTACTGGTTCACATTTGAACAGGATGAACCGACGGCCAGTCTAATCAGATTTTCAAAACATTGATAAAAAAAAGGAATTTAAATGAAATATGATTCATTATGTCTCTTTTAATATATCATTCAAACTTTTCATTTTCATATATGGAAGTCAGTTTTTTTTCTAATGATTTGCTACATGTTTTTAATATATGTTTGGCTTTTAGTCAGATACATTGTGGATATACAGTAAAACCTCTATATAGGAATACTCTATATAAGAATAACCTCCAATTTGTTATAAAAAATTTCGGTCCCAACTTGGGCCGGTTATAAATAAGAATAACCTCCCAAATGTTAATTGTTATACATAATCCAAGTCCCACCTTTAGAAACTATACCTCTATATAGGAATAATTATGTAAATAATGTATATATGTATTAAGGATTTAAACAAAATTTATTAAAAAATTTAAAAATTATTGAGATTAAATATGAGTTGGCACACAAATTCCAACTTTAACTATAAATTCTTATCATTTTCCCATAAAACTCTTTTCTTTATGTATTGGAAACTAAACTCAAAACTCTTCCAATTCTTTAGGTATTGGAAATAAAACTCGCAGACTTGATATGCTAAACATTAATTTGTTTTATTAAACTAAACTCAAAACTCTTCCAATTAGAGAGTTCTTATTGTTGTTAAATTTATAAACTTTAAGTGTTGATTTTTTTTTTTGGGTACCAAACTCTATATAAGAATAACCTCCCAATTGTTATACAAATTGTCCGGTCCCAAACGTATTCCTATATAGAGGTTTTACTGTAACTTAATGAATAACTTGTTAGAAATAATATCAATTTAACAAATAGAAATAACATAATTATTTTTATTGATAATTTGAGATTATGAAAAATAAACAAAATTGTAAAATACTCTTAACCATTGGATAAACACAAAACAGAAGTAAGAAAAGTCGAAAGGCATGCACGAGACATGATAGACTTAAATCCTTATTATTTTATACGATTTTTATAGTCATTAAGCTTACTTTAAGCTATTTTTCTTTGTAATTTCATTGAATTGCATGTGTTGTGCTTAATTTGTAATTCGTGATGATTTTCTAATGTTTTTAGGCTTAATTTCAGTTATTTTCAAGTGTTTTTAATTTTAATGTGTGATTTTAAATCATTTTGTTAGGCTTTGTTTGATAAGCCACTTAATGACTTAAATTAAAATATTAAACATTTATTTAATTTAAGTGTGTTTGATAACAATTATTTCTCTACCACTTAAATTAATAAATTAAGTTAAAAAACGGGTAAATTTCATCAATGTTGTACAACATTTACCTTAAATCACACGTTGGTGTACAACCTTCAATTTGTCTCACTAATATGTACGAACTTAGGGGTGACCTCCCACTGTGGTGTACAGCAGGTAAAAGTGACCGGTCAACACCGGTCAACGCGCCACATCATCAATTTTTATTATATCCATTCACTAAAGTGGGACCTATTACATGTATAATTACTAACTTACCCTTAACTATTTTATATCTATTAAAAATTTTCAATTTTCGTACTGAAACTTTCTCTCTTTTTTTCACATTTTCTCTCTCCTATTTTTTCCATCATTCTCTCTCTACCCAGTGAAGCTGAAAACGATGAAGAGTTTGCTAGATTAAATCAAACTCATCAAATTCAATTTTTCCATAAAAAAAACCTCAAATCATCAAATCCTAATCCGAGTTCCTTCCCTCTACATATAGAAAAAAGGGATCAATAGAGAGAGAGAAATTGAAGCTACATACATAAATAAATAAACAAATGAATCAAACAGATTATGAATTGAGAGCAAAACAGTACAGTATTGGATTCCCAATTGGGAATCAAAACCCAAATTGAAAGACAAATTGATCAAAGTAATAAGGAAACAAAATTTGAAAGCCAAATTGAAAGAAAAAACGAAATGAAAGACAAATTGAAAGAAAACCCTTGCATATACAATATACTAACTAACCTAGAATTAGGGATTTAAAATAAAAAAAAATTGAAAACTAAATTAATCTGGAGATCAATTTGAATAATAGAGGTTGTGGAAGAAGTGGATGTGGCAGCTGGTTGAGTCTGGTGGTCACCATCTTTGAGCTGGTGAAGAAAACAAACTTATAAAGGGCAGAAGAAAAATCGAATTCTGGAAAGGAGGATAAAGAGGAACTGTTATTTTTAGTCGGTTAACGTCGTTTCAAGCTATTAATTGAAAAAAAAAAGAAAATAGACAGACACCCAAAATGGAACTTCATCTTCTTCGACATTTCAAATAGAAATCAGGGGGCTAGATTTTTGGGTTTAAATAGGTTGGAATTGGGCATTTTTTTTATAACTTATGAAATTTGTTTTAGTTTATTGTATTGCCCTTTCTTCTTCAAATTCTAGCTGCTTACAAAAATTTTAAAAAAAAATGGAGCAGCAACTGATTATGGAAGATGGAGGTATATGAGCCTAGTTTGAGAGAGAGAAGATTGAGAGAGAAAGAGAAAGTTAGAGACAGAAAGTATTTAGACAATAAATGAAAGATGGAGGTATATTGTTTCTATGTAGGAAGAAACTTATAAGGGGTATTTTAGTAAATGCATATATGGTAGGTCCCACTTTAGTAAATAGATATAATAAAAATTGATGATGTGGCGCGTTGACCGGTCATTTTTACCTGTTGTATACCACAGTGGGAGGTCACCCCTAAGTTCGTACATATTAGTGAGACAAATTGAAGGTTGTACACCAAAGTGTGATTTAGGGTAAAAGTTGTACACCATAGATGAAATTTACCCGTTAAAAAACACTTATTTTGGTAAGTCAAAATATTTAACTTAACATTTTAAGTTAAACATTTTTTTTAAAAAATTTGCGCAATGCGCTTACATTTTAAGTTAAACATTATTAACTAATATTTTTATAATAATTATATGATTCAATATTTTCAACACTTATAATATTCAGCACTTAAAATTCAGTACTTATTTTTTCAGCACTTAATTTTCAGTTTTATCAAACAGCACCTTAGTCATTAGGATTCTAATTTTATTTTTAGTATTAGGTCAAGTAATAATAAAGTGCAAATAAAATAATAGTATAAAACAAAATAATATTATGTCTAAATATAATTTTATACCATTAAAAATTTATTAGAAAAGTTTTATTTTAATTTTCATGAAAATGAGATATATATATGATTTTGTTCTTCTATTTAAAAAAATATTAGGGATTTTATAGAAATATATTATATTTTATCAATTTAAAATTTAATAAAATTATTAAAATGAAGAATAATAAAATTAAATATTAAGCGTTGAAAAACTAAATATTTTTATAATATAGTGTATAATTAATAAAAAAAATTATAAATGTATAAATATCTTAAAACAAATGATTGTAACTATATTTATATTTTAATAATTACATGTGCAGTTATCATTAATATAAGTATAGTTGTTGATGGATACTCATTTAATATGAAATTGATTATTTAATTAATATACTTGTTTTATTAAATGTGGGACCATATGTGTTTTATCCTTTAAACTTCTTGTTTGAGAGTACTTGTAGTACTTTCACATTCCAAATCGGATGAGTTAAACTTAACAATTAAAAAGTTCTCTATAAATTATCAAAGTGTGTTTGCCTCGAGTGGTTTGCACAATGTGCTTATCTTGAACCAGGGTTATTCCGATTTATTGGTTTGATATCGGACACATTGTCGGTTCACGGTTAATCATGTTGACTCGAAATGTATAAAATCAAACCAGACACTTTTTACTGGTTCACATTTAAACCGGTTGAACTAGCCAGTTCAATTCGATTTTCAAAACATTGATAAAAAAGGAATTTAATTGAAATATGATTTATTATGTCTCTTTTAATATATCATTCAAGCTGATCATTTTCATATATTGAAGTTAAAGTTTTTTTTCTAATGATTTGTTACATGTTTTAATATATGTTTGGCTAATGATTTTAGTCAAATACATTGTGGGTATAACTTAATGAATAACTTGATAGAAATAATATCAATTTCAAAAGTTAAAAAATAGAAATAACATAATTATTTTTATTGATAATTTGAGATTATGAAAAATAAACAAAATTGTAAAATACTCTTAACCGTTGGATAAACACAAAACATAAGTAAGAAAAGTCGAAAGGTATGCATAAGACATGATAGGATATTAAATCCTTATTATTTTATACTATTTTTATAGTCATTAAACTTATTTTAAGCTATTTTTCTTAATAATTTCATTGAATTGCATGTGTTGTGCTTAATTTGTAGTTCGTGATGATTTTCTAGTGTTTTTAGGCTTAATTTCAGTCATTTTCAAGTGTTTTCAGTTTTCATGTGTCACTTTAAATTATTTTATTAGTCATTAGGATTTTAATTTTATTTTTAGTATATTCTTCATTAGTAATTTCGGTTTTCCTATATAGGTTTAATTAGATTTTAATCTTGCCTTATAAGGTCGTCTTCGAAGGAACGGGACTTCGACTAGGTCAAGTCCAAATCAACCGATAGGGAGGCCATGACTGTGTCTTTCTACAACAATTGTGATTCTTTTTCCTTCAGAAGCACAAAGTTCTTCAAGGCTCGGTTATGGGCGTCCCTAAGATCAACTTCTAGCTTCTCCTTTGCTTGAGCCATGTCACGCTCTGCATATGGTCTGCCCTTAGTTGCCTCAACCCTTTGCTGCACTTATTGACCAAAGGACAACTCTTTTTGCAGCCGAGTTTGAGTAGCAACGTAGGTTTTGGTTAAAGCCTAAACCTTTTGGGGTCGGATAGACTACGCTTAAGAGCCTCTACCTTTTAGTTTAACTCATGGTGGAGTCGCCCAAGGCCATCCCCTTTTGGGACAACTATTGGTAGGCTTCCTTAAGGGCTTCCTCGTTGTTTTTACTAGAAGCAACACGAAGGTCTTACTCAAGCTGAGCGAACCACTTCACTGTAGTTTCCAGCCTTGAGGTAACTTCGAAATGTGAAGATATTGCCTGCTTAAAAATGGTCATATAAGCCCTGCACCCAGTGTAAAAGAAAGAAGGAAGATAAGAAATCAAAGTTTACTTGAGCAAGTTGGCTATGAGAAATGTCAATAACGGCCTCATTAGACTATCGATGGTATAAAGCCCTTTCAGCAGGAACCCGAGCCATTTGGGAAAGGCTACAAGCTATAGCGGGATATTCTAGGAGAGGCCCATTTGGGGATCAATTATCACCACTTTAGGGGTCACTTTTGGCCAATGAGGCATGATAGCTAGATTATTCCCCTCCTTTCTGGTTTTGGCTACCAGAGGCCAAGGCGGAAGATTATGAATGGTAGGCGCAGTCACTGTTGGACCTTTTAGTATAAAATGAAAAGGCACCATCAGACTTTTGGGGTAGTAGAAGGCAACATATTTTTCTGGCTAGCAGTCTTCGCGGTTGGGGCAGCCGTGGCCTTCAACTTCTTAGTAGCTTAGCCCTGTTCGGGGATACCACCAATTCTCTTAGTAGGCACCATAAGCCCTTTTTTTATGCAGTATCACTTAAGCACTGGCCTACTTTGGCTTGACCTGCCTGGTAGACAATGGAGGTGTGGTGTTATCGCCATATTTCATAGAGTCCAGAGTATAGTTTTAGCCATATTTATATGCTTTTCTAGTCTAAATACTATGGTTTATAGTGTCTTCTGACTCATATTGGACTGGTAAGTGTTTTTAGTTATTTTAGGTACAATCGGGCAAGTAAAAAATGAGACAGTAGCTCGGCAAGCTACATAAGTAACTCAGCGAGCTACATCACCAGCTCGACGGGGAGAATCAAGCAAAAGGCAACTAGTCATTCAGAGTCAAACTCGGAATAGTGCCTCGAAAAAAACCAGAGTAGCTCGACGAGCTACCCCAGGAGCTCAGCAAGCTACGAAAAATCAGCAAGTCAATTCCTATCGCGACTCTACTTCGAGAAGCCCGATCTAATCCAACTCCAATAACTCTATTCTGATCTGAAAGAGGCTAGAATACCTATTTGGACCAAAGGGCGACCATAAGCACTATAACTAGAGGATTTGTTCCTTGTAATCGATCATCAATTATCAATTCTAGTTCTAGCGTAGTCTTAGTTTACTTTATAGTTCGTTTCTTCATTCTGTTTTGTTATACTTTCGTTTTGATACATTTGTTTAAGGTATTTTCGTTCCATTATCACAAAAAGTAAACTACGGTTTGTCTTTTATCCTTATTTACGTTATTATATTCAAGTATTCTTTTCATCTCATCTCTATTCATTTATCATCTTGAATTATTAACCCGATTCGACTCATCATCACTCCATCTTAACATGCCTCTATGTTTTAGCTCAAACATGAGCTAAACCACCTTAGGGTAGGATGGCGGTGAACCGTATTTGACGAATATGGGTCGTAAAAGAGTGTTTACGTTGTGTTGTAAGAAGTATAACGAGAGAATTAGTTAAAATCTACTTACTCACCTCGAACTAAGAAACTTAATCAAGTAATTGGTAAGAGAGGTTGAATTGTGAAACCTAATCAAGTAAACGAATCAACCGAGTAATTTAACTATTCTTATACCTTAACAAGATAGTGCGGCTTCATAATAGATTACGGCTTAGCTTTAGTTTTCAACGTAACTAATACTTCCTATCACACTTTGGGATTTTGCCTAACCAAGTATCGGCCTAAGGGTGTTAGGAATAGAGTTAATAGTTGTAACGCCCGTAAAAATAACTCATATGGACATATAAATTACATTTATGTATTATTATAATTGATTGTTATATAAAATAATAATTTATTTCTAAGTAAAAAGATGCCAATTTCTGTTTATTAGAAAATTGGGTTGGTTATTTAATTAATTGTTTTGATTTAGTTTGATCTTTTTTTTTTTGAACCCAAAAATCGGAAATCTCATATAACAATAGGATTCGCATCCTCAATAATAGTGTTTAACAACCATTCTGGCACTTCGGAAGATACAAAATCGCTAGCATTGGAATAGGCCTGCCTAGCTACCAAATGAGCAGCCCTATTCGCTAAATGAGGAATAAATGACAAATTAAAATCGGGATTGGATCCTAGAATAAATCGACAATCATGAATAAGAGATCCAAACTCCGAGATGTCTCTTTTGCTTGACAGAATCGCATCCACGACTACTTTCGCATCTGACTCAAATTCAACATGTGTGTAATGCAAAGCCATCAACTAAAGCATACTAGTCATTAATGCTAATGCCTCGACCACTCGAGGCTCCTTGGAACCTGTGACATAGCTACTGCTACAGAATAAAAATGCTCCCATTGCATCCCTGACCACTGCTCCCATCCCACAACACCTCTCCTCCATGAACAACGCCCCGTCAACATTACATTTAATTGAACCTAACGTTGGGGGCTTCCATTTCGGAGAGGGAATAGAAACAGGTCAGGAGAGTCTGGTTAATACCTGCGGGATTAGACATGATGGACCTGCTGAATCCGGCTGCCGACGACGTTGATCTGGTGTTGACGGGTCAGAATGTACCGTGCCATGATGTCGCTGTCCAATCGTGGGACTGAGTTTGATCTTATTTTTAAATTTTTAACGTTTAATGCTAATGTGATAAGAAAAAAAATAAAGTTAAAAAAAATTGAAATTATTATTTTGAAAAAAATGTGATTCCTTTTTTTGTAGGGACGAGGTTATTATACATAGGATATATATTTTTTAAAATACATTCAGTTTTGATGCCAATAGAATTTGAAAAAAAAAACTACTTATCAAAAAAACTCCATTTTAGATAGATATTCACGGGAAAAGAAGGGAAGAAAAAAAAACTTTTTTTTTCCTTTCGCTGACAAGAAGACACAAAGATCTAAGTGAAAGGTAGGTCGAATGATTAATTAGATTTGTAAATTTTAGATTTTTAAGTAAGTAATTGAATAAATATACAGTACGTTTTATTTTGATGATTTCTTGATATTAATTGTTTATTGGGTTGATCTTTGTGTTTGATATGTGTATGTGACACAATGACGTTGATTATGTCAGTATGAATAGACTTGAGAATGATATTGATGGCCATAACCACGAAATGAGAATTGAGCAACATATATATATAGGGGAGGGATCAAGTGAGAACCTCCTCTTAGGTGATGACACTTCCTTATGGTGAGAACACTCAAAACTACGTCGTTTTGAGTATAAAAATCAATAAAAATCATTAAAATCTACTGTTGATGATGAGGTTCGAACCTTCAACCTTCCAATTACACTCCACCCTATTTACCACTGAAATAATTGATTCTTTTGTTTATTATATCACGCGCGCTGCTTAATATACCATTGTGCTAGTAGCTTCTATTGTTTAATATTTTTTTGAAAGGACTATTGTTTAATATTTGACGTATGCACTTATTAATATCGATTAAATATGCATAATAATGAATTATTAATAAAAAAAGAAATGTGCATAATAGTAAATTATTAATAAAAAAAATCCAAGAACATGCTCCAATTTCTTATTTATTTAATTCATTTATATTTTTGTAATTTATATTATATAAGAAAATATATTTTTTAAAACATATGTTAGAACATATATTTTAACTTTTAAAACACGAACTATGAAGCTTAGAACGTACGACATATTTTTTAGAACATATGTTATGCTTTTTAGAACATGTGTTATGTTTTTTCGAACATGTGTTATAAATTATATTATAGAATAAATGAAAAAAACGATCCAGATTTCTACTGATTTTTTTGGAACACAAACTATAAACTTTAGAACATACGTTATGTTTTTTAGAACATACGTTATGTTATTTAGAATATGAGTTATAAATTATATTATAGAACAAATGCAAAAATGGTCCATATATTTACTGATTTTTTTAAAACATTATACTTAATTTTTAGAACACAAATTATAAAGTTTAGAACATATGTAACAATATTTAGAACATCGTTCTTAACATTTTAAAACATAAATTACAAAAATATAGAGGAATTAAATAAATAAGAAATTAGAGCATGTTTTTGGATTTTTTTCTATTAATAATTCATTATTATGCACATTTAATCGATATTAATAAGTGCATGCATAAAATATTAAACAATAAAAGCTACAAGGGCAGTAGTATATTAAGCAGCGCGCGACATAATACACAAAAAAACAATTGTCTCAGTGGTAAGCAGTGTGGAGTGTAGTTAAAGGGTCCAAGGTCTGAATCCCCTCATCAATGCTAGAAATTCTGAGAGATACAAGCTTAAGTAGGATAGTGTATTCAATGGTTGCTATGAAATGAGATTATTGATTATTTTGATCACATGAAAAATAGACACCGGGTATTTGTTACGACATGGTGTCAAGACATCGGGTATTTGTTACGACATGGTGTCAAGACATCGGGTATTTGTTACGACATGGTGTCAAGACACCGGATACTTGTTACGACAGTGTATCCAGGTACCGAGTATTTGTTACAATAGGGTACCTAGAGATATATCATTGGGTTACCGGGTATTTGTTACGATAGGATACGCCCATGATAATATGATCATGCAACCATTGAGTATTACCAGACTAGTATAAGTAGTGGCCAATTAAATAATTTAATTAGTGAATAGTAATTGATGAATGTTTTTGCGTGATAATTTATAAATTAAACGCACAAAATTTTATTTTATATGATACTGTGTATTTTAATCAAGTATCCTATCGAGTTGGCAGTTCACTCTTCACTATTTTTTATTTAGGAAATAACATTTTAGTAACGCTTGTTCAGATCGGCCAGTATGTGGAGTTATCAGAGCATCCCTAGTGGTTGGGTACTCAAACACCCTCCACATCATCAAATAACACTATTACAAAACACCCTCCATAATAAAACACCTTCTTTACAAAAACTCCTCTAGTGGTTAGATGTTTTTACCTTACTTTAATGGGTCTCACACGTCATAACATTTTAATTTCTTCATTTTTAATTCAAATATTTGTATTTATTAATAATATTCAATATATATTCAATAATCATTAATAATTCAATAAAAAATAAATTTTACTATATTATTCAAACAAAAATAAATTTTAATTATTTGTTTAATTTATTTAATTAGAAAAAAAATCGTTCGTTCCAACGACTATATTCCAACGGCTATAAATATAAAAAAAAGTACATTTGGAAAAACAATTCGGCAGTTGAATAAAAATTATAAATATAAAAAAGTACATTTGAAAAAAAATAAACATAATGCGTTAAATTAAAATAATAATTAAACAGTCAGGTCGGTGATTCCGAAACGTTCCCAAATGTGCTCTACTAGATCCAATTTGAGCTGACCGTGCATTGCTCTATCATGGATCTCTGTATCCCTTGCAAGATATTGCGCGAAATTCTGAATATGTCCACTTTGAACGTCTTCAGGAAGTGTTTCTGGACAAGTTTCTTCAGGAAAATCTCTCGAGTATCTGCCACGCTCATTTTCAACAATCATATTGTGTAGTGTGATACAAGCATCCATAATGTCGTGAATTTTTCTTTTACTCCAACTTCGTGCTGGTCCGCGTACTATTGCAAAACGGGCTTGAAGTACCCTGAAAGCTCGTTCAACATCTTTTCTTGCACTCTCATGTCTTGCTTTATAGCAGAGTCGCTTAGGTTCATGGGCATGTGGAAAGCTTTTTACCAAAGCAGCCCATTCGGGATATATACCATCTGTTAGGTAGTATCCCAATTTGTATGTGTGATTGTTAACATTGAACTGTATTGATGGAGCTCTTCCGGCTAGTGTCTCCTTGAACAAAGTTGACCTGTTCAAAACATTGAGGTCATTATTCGCCCCAGCAACACCAAAATATGCATGCCATATCCACAAATCCACAGAAGCGACTGCTTCAAGCATGATTGTTGGACACCCATGATCTCCACGAGTGTATTGCCTTTTTCATGCAACTGGACAATTTTTCCACTCCTAGTGCATGCAATCAAGACTTCCAAGCATCCCAGGAAATCCATGGTGTTCCTCGTGCATCTGAACCAAGCGCTGAACGTCGGCATTATTTGGCCTCCTCATATACACAGGTCCATACACTTCGATAACAGCACGATAAAAATTTTCAACACATTCTAAAGCCGTACACTCGCTAATTTTGATATACTCATCGAGGGCATCAGCGGGAGAGCCATATGCAAGTATACGCAGAGCCGCAGTGCATTTCTGTAGCGGAGTAAGTCCCTTCCTTTTTGCGGCATCAACCCTTTGTTGGAAATATGTTGTGTGATTTCCCAGGTCTGTCACTATACGTAGAAACAAATTTTTATTCATTCAAAACCTTCTGCGAAACTGGTCCTCTGAATAAACTGGATTAGGAGAAAAGTAGTCACTGAAAAGTCGTTCTGCAGCTTCTTCACGATCACGTCTCACATATTTCCTCCGCCGAGGTTCTGATTGCTGGACATGTTGTTCAATTATATTGAGATCCTCTAGATCATCTTCCTCCATCATTTCCACCATCCTTTGGCCTTGTGTCAAAAATTCTTCGCTATTATCGGAAGACATTTTGATATGAAATTGTAAGAATATTGAATTTTTTTTATGTAACATTTCAAAATCAAGCTTTATATAGTTTTTATTTTTAATATATTACCGTTAAATATCATTTGAAATTTAATATTACCGTTTATATAAAACAAAAAAATATTTGTTACCGTTTTTTTTGGATTGATGTAAATGAAAAGCTTTTGTTTTGTTATTAAATATTTGAACAATATTGAAAAGAAACAAAAAAAAGACCAAATGAAAGCTTTTAAATTATTATTAAATTACTATTATATCAAAAGAAAGAGGATTGCAGCCGTTTTTTACTAGGGCCCCACTAATAAATTTTCCTTTTCTCATGCTACTCGCCATTTGAAGCGTTTGAAGACCACCATTGCTTTTTTAGACAAATTTGTAGCGCGTACCCAGCCTTCCCTTTTTCTTTCTTCTTTTCATTTTTGACATAGATCAGTATCTGAATTTGGAGGGTATCCAATTTCGGATACAGTAAATTTTATGTAATATAGTGGTCAGATACTTCAAAATAATTGCTAATCAGTCCCTTAGAAGCACCACTAGAGGTGCTCTCAGCCTTAGGATTTTATTATTATTATTATTATTATTTATTAATATTTAGGTTGCATTGATTTTATTCTATTAGAGCATTTATTGAGATTGATTGTATCCGTTTTGATATTATATTAAACAAAAATTGATTGTTGTCTATATATTTATGGTTTGTGAAAATGGGTGTTACAATAGTTCTAGACCGGGATTGTTATCTTTATAAGGGAAGTTATTGTCTCGAGTTACCTTTGATACACACATAATACATGAATTAATCCATATAAATCAACATATGTATCTAAAGTCTTAGCCTTTCTCACTTATACGTAGACAATCGAATATTATATCTTTGCTTTCTAGTTTATTTCAGGAATTAAAGTGACAAATCCAATCAATTAATTTAAGTCTTAGTTAATATAGAATTCTAGTATGGGTGGGGAATTGGAAGCTAATCTCTAGAGGATCGATACTATTCGAAAGAACATTTACTACTTGATACGATAGAGTTAACTTGCTCTTAACCGACATATATGATTCACCCATATCAAGCGACAGTGGTACTAGTCCGATCCAGAAGGATAACATTAAATAGGAATGATGGATTGAGGGGCATCCTGAGTGAACGGTTAAGCAACACTTAGGAGAGAGCTGACCATCAAGCCCTCGACCCCTTGGGCTTTCTGAATAACTTCATCTGCATGATCTACGAGGGGTTGGATGTTTGTAATAGAACTACAAGAGAAATACAAAAAAGAAGACAGTTTAATAACAATAGGGGCATTAGTGATTGGAGGATTGATAGTGGGGGCTATAGAGTCTCCCTAGGGAGGAGGGGGGTCTCAGCCTATGAGAAGAAATTGAAAGCGAACCTCCTACAGTCGCCAGGGATAGGGAGACGATCAAGGTCGTCGATCCAAAGAAGCGGCCTTATCCGCATCAGCCCGAATTATCATGTTTTTTTATACATAACACATGTTACCACATGCACAAACAATGAGCGAAATAAATCAACAAAGATCAAGTAAAAAAGAAAGGTACCTATAAGTAGCTCAGCATAACCATCCACCCCCTCGTAGTTTACATTCTCCTCATTATCCCTAAGGAGGAAAGGGATGTCCTCCTAGATGTGCTCCAAGAACTCTTAGCAGGCAAAACACAGCCTAATAGAAATTAAAAAGCATTTGGTCATTTTCTCATCAGTCGTCAACTCCCTTAGTGGTTGCCACAACTCCTCATCTGTAGGAGAAGGATTCCATGAAGTCCAAAAGGGGAACCCCTCGGGATATAGGGCACCCTTAAGGGACTTTCTGTCCTTATCCCATATGATCCAAAACCAATAGGGCTTGAAGTTTTTTTACATTGGAGGACTTGTTTGTGATGAAAAGATTTCTCTCTAAAGGGAACTTGTTAAACCATACGATGTCATCAGTGGCAGGCCGAATGGCGGGGGTCCAGTGTTGAAAGAGTGGCCCTATCATGATAACCGCCAGGTCATCACAAATTTTGAGTATAGAAAAGAGGTCTAGCTAGTCGTTTGGAGTAATTTGGCTAAGGCAAATAACAAATTCATTCAACATATTTATGACGCCATCCGTAAAAGGAAGTTGCACCTTTTGGTTCAGGAAAATTTGGTAAAAGCCTATATTACTTTTTAGGGCATAGGTAGTGACTTTATCACCACTAGGAAGCACCGTTTTCAAGTGGGAAAATTCAGGATAGTAGTCGGTGAGGGTTACTAGTGAAACACTATTTATGTAGGAAACTTTGTCACGTCCGGATCTAAAATTTTCATTTTTTATGACCTGATATTAGACGTATTATGACATTTGATTAATTAATTAATCAAATAGATGTTTTAAGTCCACAATTAATGTTAATTCAATATGTATATTTAGATTGAAAGTTAATAATAATAAAGAAATTACAACTAATAGGAACTTGAAAAGAATTAAAACTATTAAATGACATTTTATGGTTTTAGATATAATTAAAATATTATTTGGTAAAGTAGGATGTGGCAATTAAATTTCAATGTGTCACAACCATGTTTATTATTTTGTTATTCAAAAAAAATATTTAATAATTAATTATAAATATATATTTTTTTTTTTTTGAAGTAGGACAAGTGTCCTACATCATGTTACAAATTGATTGTAATTTGCCACTTGTATATGGCTTCCTTAACAAAGGACATGTGTTATAGTGCATGTATTTCTTTTATATGTAAATATAGCAAAATCTATTGGGGGATATTTTTCTTTTTAGCAAAAAAATCAAATTTTGAGTAGTGGTGAAAGGGAGTATTTTCAAATATTTTTCAGAATCCAACTTTTCCTTATTTTTCATTGCATCAACTATTTTCTAATCAACTTTTCTTCACTTTTGGTTTTCACAAAATGGGTACAAGAATGAAGCTTTCATCTCTTGAATTTATGCATACCAAATTTTATAAAGTATCTTCTAAATTTCGAAGAAATGGAAAATATGCAAAATTGGGTATGTTCCAAATCTCCAACTTTCGGTCGACTTCTCTTCAAAATGGATCATCACCGGAGTTTGATCATCGCCGGAGTTTTATAAACCACCTTCGATTTCGGTAATAAAAGTTAAATTATTATACTGCTCACACTATTTCCATGCTTGTGGTGATGTCTTTTATAAATTTAAATTAAGTTTGCAACTATTCTAGTAGCACATTTTTTTTGGTGTTATTTTATAAAATATTCTAGCTAAATTCTGGTTCAATTTTAGTTCTGGGAATATTGGTTATATTTCAAATAGATTAATTTCTGGAATATTAGGAAGTATACAAAGATTTTGAAGGTTAAAATTAAAATTAAATTGAATTAGAATTTAATTTCAAAAGCCTTATTAGTATATTTCTAAAATACTTAAGTTAGATTCACATGAGTCTGAAAAGTGTTAAATCACTTAATAAACTCAAGCTACAATAGTTTTAATATTTCATATCAATATACAAGTTATATTAGAGTACAGTAAGAATTTTTGGAAAGAGTGGAGGTGTAACATTTGACCGCTAGTATAAGAGGTAATATTAATATTAAAGTATACGATCAATTAGAGGTTTCGGACACGAAATGAATTAACGCTAGTTAATTATTAAATTGTTACCATCTAAATTTTTATATTGAAAATAAAAATTGCTACGGATAGACTCGTAGCAGTGTCACGAGTCTAACTGAACCTTCGGTCGTACTTAATGATAGCAGTTAAGTTTACACGTTACAATTCCGGTAGTCCGATAAAAGTGTACGAAAGTAGTCTGGAAAAAGTGTTTGATTAAGATTTTAGAGACTTTAAATTGTTGAGTTAAATAAGTTATAAATTAGAAGGACTAATACCGATATTTGTTTAATAGAGTCTATATCAATTTGAATATAAAATTAGGTCGAATATACTCTTAGTAGTTTCATATGGTTTAACGAGTCTAAGATGTATTCATAGTTCAAATTAATTATTTGGTTTAAAATTTTGTTTCGGTGACCGAAAATAGTCCGATAAGGATATTTACTGTCAACGATATTAAATTTTATCAATATAATATTTTGAGCTATTAAATTCTTGGAATTCGTTTAAATTATGAATCGATGATTTTATACGATATTTTGACTATTTTAGTTATATTATTAAATGATTATTTGATTTTAAATATTGTGATTATTTTTGCGAAAATAGTTAATTGAGGTCAGATGATTTTGTGGTTATTGAATAAATTGAAAGTTTGATTGTGAAAGGAAATTTGAGCACGTTATGATTTTCTGAATTTTTATATCCATCTAGAGTAATCCGGACCGGTGGTTTTGATAATTGAAGACCATGTTCAGTGAGAGACATGGCCTGGGTACACAGTGTAAAGACCTAGTCGGGTATTGGCGGCAAAGTGTGGGGTAAGACCAATACGGGATTAGGCAAGGTTAAAGAGACGTCTCGACTATGTGATAAATGTGGTTATGGATTGATACATAAGGGGAGAAACTCTAGGATGGATATAAGGTCTTAGGTTTTCGGATTTTGAGCTGATTTGGATATAAGGTTTTATGTTTTCGGATATCAGCTGATTTGGATATAAGGTTTTATGTTTTCGGATATAAGTTGATTTTGATAAAAGGTTTGTTTGGTTACGAATTGGTTTGGTAAAACGTTGGTTTGATAAAATGTTTATTCAATTTGATCCGTTTATTCAATTTGATTCGTTTTGATAAAATGATATATATAGTAATAAAGTGAATTATACAATTAAATCATTAGCGTGTCAATCAACGAGTCGATAAGTTAATCTAACTACCTAAAAATAGGTAGAACTACGTGGCTTTGATTCCCGGTTTAAATAATTAAAAGATGTTCGGGATACGTAGGAAGCTCGATAGAATTATCGAGTCCAAGCCAAATAATTAATAAAATTTTAGGTAGTCCAAATAAAATTTTATCTATTAGAAAATCAGTTTGGTTTTTGGACTGTTAGAAGTTGGTTATCCTGTTTTTCCTTCATACCCGATGCCGTTTAGGGTCGGGTGTGACAAACTTGCTATGAGTTTTTCAGGTTTCTGCACCATGGGTTTTTTGGGTTTGTTGGGTTTGAATTTGTAATTATTTTATTAATTACTCTTTCCGTCAAAATTTATGCAAAGTATGAAGTTTTGGACTGATTTGGTAATTTACCAAAAGTTCTAGATAGAATGTTTAATTGTCTAATTAAAACAAAGAAATATCAGCAGTAATTTCGTGGAAGTTGGTATAGGAGATAATGGAAAGATAGTAGAGTTGAAACATGGGTTAGTGGGGGAGAGCAGTTGGTAGCAACCTTGCTTAACAGTTACAGAACTTCCTTGTTGAAACGTGGATATTCCTTGCTGAAACGTGGAACTTTCTTACAGGGAAGTTTTCTACATATTTTCCACAACAGAAAAACATAGTTCAGCACCAAAAAATAGTTAGTGGGGGAGAGCAGTTACAAAACGTATTGGAACTTCCTTGCTGAAACGTAGAACTTACTTCTTAGACAGTTACCTACTTATTTTTACAGCATAAATACAAGTTTTGGCAGCAAGAAAAAGGCCCAACAAATCTAAAAATCTCTCAACAATAATTAGACTCAATTTTGTCAAATTCTTTCAATTTTTACCCCTTATTTCTACAAGATTTCTTTCAATTTTCAATTCCAAGTTCTTTCAATTCAATTCCTATATCTGAAAATTCCAAGTTCTTTCAATTCAATTCCTATATCTGTAATTCTTTCAATTTCAGAATCTCAATTTCGACTATTCAAGCATTTTTATTCTCAATTTCAATCCGGTATTGTTTCCTTCAATTAATCTCAATCTCGTAGATTTAGTTGCGAACCTTTAAACTTTTTTCGTCCTTTAAGCTTTTCACAATCTTTTGATTTAGAAGTCAGATTTTCTATTTTTTTTTTATAAGTTTTCTACAAATTTTTTGGCACGCTCGCAATCCAATTCAAAAAAGCGTTAAACAAAGATAAATGAGGAATTAGGAAGCACTTACTTGAGTAGAGGAATATAAAGTCAGTGGAGAAGAAAAAGTTTAGGAAAATCGTAGCAGAAGTTGGGGAAGAAGGAATGCAGGTAAAGAGAAATAAGTAGGGAAAGGCATGTATTTATAGGAAACCTAAGACATTTAAAACACCGACAATGCTATAATAGTTATCATTAAATGATACTAATGATGAGGTTCAAAGCCAGAAGAGCCCCAACCAATCCTAAAAAGAGAGAGAAAGTGTTCAATTGACACTTGGTGTGGCGTGTGTAGGTGGGAAAGATGTGATTCCCTATAGTTAGCTACCTCATGAAAAAGCCAAAAGGTAGTGTCACACGCCTTACCAGTTCAACCTTTCAAAACGTCCCACCAACCCAACCCACCCATAACATATGTTGAAGGTAAGGGCCAAACCCTAAATAGCTCGGACATTTACCGAGGGGAGAACATCTAATACACTGCGGAATATCTCTTAGAATACACCTAGGGAACATCCCTTAGACGTGGATCAATGTCACATTTGGATTAATAAGATCAACAAGAGTTGTCTGATTCGAAGTAATTAATATCCCCTGAAAATGCTAACAGTACATTCCATACACGTGGATCAATATGCACCGTTCGTCCAGGTATCAATATAGTGGAAGAAGGAGAATCCTTAGATTATAAGAGGCAGTACATAAAGGACAACCCCTACATGGCAGGGGGCACCGTCTGATGTCATAATGGTCCGAAGGCCTTAGGAACAATCAGATGATGACACTTAGGACGCTTGCTACATAGCAGGTGAACCACTTGACATCATAGCAATCTAAATGTTTCAGAACCAACCAAATGCTGACATATGGATATAGAGTCATTACGACACACTTCCAAGATTACGATAGTCACCCCTGAGAGCTATTATATTTAAATAAGGTGAGCACCCCTCAAAAGTTATGTAAACACCATAATCACTCATATTCATATTGTCTTAACCTTCCTTCAATCTTTGTTAACTTAAGCATAAAGGTGAGTTCGCTGGACATCCTCTTTGACCAGCTGTTACTTCCTTTTCAAGTTATTTAAGAAGGTCCTAGAAGGCATCAAATATTGAGCGACATCTAATGTGTTTACAAGTCACATTTTATTTTTCTATCTCTATTAAGGATCACTTATAACAGTATATGATAACATCGAGATATTATTTAAGGGACCGAAAAGGATATTAACCAAAACGACCACGTATTCGGATGATCGGAAAAGTTATGGCATATCAAGCAAGCTACCAAAGTGGCGGATCATAGAGATTCCTCTACACGCTATCCATCCTACCTCGATTCGCCCAATGAGCGGATGAGCTGACTCCCGATAAAGACGTTAATGAACCATTAATGAGCTAACGGTCATACTTGAATAAGATCAGTAACTGCCATTAATGAGGCATTAATGGAGACTTTCTAGTTACATGGAGTTACGACTACATGACTATAAATAGCTTGTATCCCAAGCTATTGAGGTACATATTTCACGCTCTCCTAAACACTTCTTTGTCATTATAGTTTATTCTTATTACTATATACTGACTTTGGCATCGGAGCTTCCCCCCGTCGAACCCAACGACGCCCCCGCATGGAAGGATTCCGATCAAGAGTTCAACACCAGTTATCAATTGGTGCGGTGAACGTGGAAGTTCTAATCCAAAAAGGACTTAGTTCACAATTCAAGCATGGCTAGTGGAGGGTCTAATCCCTCAACTGGAACTACAACACCATCCGTACCACCTTCAGTTAATCCCCCTACAAACGATGGTCGCGTTGATCTCGATGCGCCAATCATCCATGACGAAAGGGACATGTCGCCAGAATCCTTCTAGGAAATTTGCGCAAGTGCCGTAGGGAGAGAGCATGGACCCATTATGGAGGGTCGATTAAGGGCCTATTTGGAGAACCAAGATGTAGGAGGACCCACAACAGGGACTGTTCCCTCGCTGAATCATCGTCGTCCGCCAAGGCCAACCATATCACAATGGCAGGCAACCTACTATAGATCAGGTGCCCTCCATTATTCAGCATTCTTGCTCTCTCAACCCACGGATTCGATGGTCGTTAATCCTAAGCTCGCAAGTAGTATACCAGTAAATAAAAGGTTATTTCCAGACATACCAGAGGGAAGTCGAAGGAATGATCAGGCACCCCTGGGGCACACGACCAACCCTGGAATTACTATCGGCGGATCTCGAGCTCCTTTGGCACAAACTGAAACACGAGCGAATTAGGAATACCCAAAAGGCGGACGTGATGATCGCAGGCACAGAAGGCGGGCCAGATCACGTGGGAAAAGACGATCCAAATCCTGTTCACATCATAGACGTCGAGCTGGATCCCCCCGGGGAAGATCTCCACCACCACCAGGATGAAGGGAGGATGAACTCGGAGATGGGCAACCTCACCAGACCTTACCCCCTCCACCACCAAATCAAGAAGGGAATAGGCGATCCCCCCAAGAGGGCGTGGCAGAGGTGGAAGAAGGTCACCTTCAGATCCATCATCAGGATCCAGCTCCTCTTCTTCACAGCGAACCAGATTTTGTAGTAGGAGACGCCCAAGAAGGAATCAATGTACTATAGTGGATCAGATCAGGGATGAAATACGTAGGCAGAATGAGGAGAATGCCAGGCATAATCCTTTCGCCAATCGAGAATCGCCCTTCACAGAGTGGATTGAAGATGAGGAAACTGATAGGCATTTCAAGATCCCAAATATACCAGGCTACTCTGGTGAAGATAATCCTGAAGCTCATGCAAGGAAGTATCGCATGTTGCTTGGTCTTAATCAAGCTAGTGAAGCAGTGTTGTGCCGAATGTTTATTACCACGCTAAAAGGCCCGGCGTATGATTGGTTTCAATATCTCCCTCCAGGATCAATCGATAGCTGGGACCAATTGAGTAGAGAATTTTGCGCAAAGTTCGCAGGAAGCATCCCACCGGTGGTTAAATCGCGAAAACTCTTCGAACTAAAGCAAAAAGAAAATAAGTCTCTAAGAGATTATGTCAATAACTTCAACAAGTTATGCATTCGCGTTGTGGACGTGGATGTCTCCATGGCCATAGAAGCAGTGGTAAAAAATATAACATGCAAGAGCTTGCAGGTGGATCTCATTAGAAATAAGTCGAAGACCATAGCAGAGCTGATGGAAAGGTGTAAGGATTTAATGGAAGTTGATGATATCCGAAGGGAGTCAGCTTCTCCTCCCAAGAGAGGGAAAGGCGAATCCCGAAGGAGGGATAAGGAAAAAGAAAAGCTCCCTGATTCTTCCTCCCGAAGTAGGCGGAGAGGCTCTAGAATAAATCAACATATACGCCATCATTTACGCCGTTAAACGCCTCCAAAAGTGAAGTGCTAATGTGGATAGAAAACAGCCAACACAAATGGAGCATTTCATACCCCGAACCAAAAAGGGGAGAGTACACCAATACGGGGAGAAACCCCAAGAATTATTGCAAGTATCACAGGAGGAACGGCCATGAAATGGATGCATGCTGGGAGCTGGCTAGGGAGATTGAAAGGCTTTTTGAGAGAGGAAAGCTGGACAGGTTTGTCCAGAATGACAAGAAAGGAGATGGCGATAAACCAAGAGATGAGCCGAAGAAGAAAGCTAAGGGGGTCATTAATGTCATCGCTGGCGGACCAGGTTATCAGCCTATAGTAAAGAAGGCAAAAACTATCGCTCTAGACAGAGCATCACTCAATCGCCCCTTTGCAGACATTGGTATAGTGATCCCCCCACATGCAAATGCTCTCGTCATCACCATGATGGTGGAAGGATGGGAAATGAAGAGAGTGATGATAGATACTGGCAGTTCATGCAATGTCATCACTAGAGGAGCATTCTCCAAGCTCAAGGTTGATCCCATTCAAGTAGAGACTACCATCATAGATATCCTGGGAGTAACAGGTCACACAATCCAGACAAAGGGACAAGTGACACTGGAATGCGAATTAGCAAATGAAGATCAGGTGTGGATGGGAGATCTGGAATTCTCCATCATTGACGGTCAATTGGCATACAACATCATCTTGGGGCGGCCTTTTATCTCAGAAGTGGCGGCTCTCATATCGATATGACATTTGATGATGTACATCCCTACTGCCAAGGGAGGAGTGATGATCAAGGGGAACCAGAAGGTTGCTCAGGAGACATACTCTGCATCCTTATCGATCCGCCCACAGTCTAAGGATGATGAAGAAGATGAGCTTGTTACGACGGCCCTTGGAGATACAGAAATGTTCCTCATTGTAGATGGTAAGAAGGTACGGATCACCAAAGGGCTAAGAGTTGGGATTAAGGAGGATGTTACGAAAGTTCTCCTCGAATCAGAAGACGTGTTCGCATGGAAGGATGAGATCCTCATAGGGGTCAGTCTAGACGTGATCACTCATAAACTCAATATCGTCGAAGATGCGGTCCCACTAGCTCAGAAGAGAAGGAATCATGGTCTAGAGAGACAGAAAGTGATCGAGGAAGAGATATATAAACTAAAGAAGGCAGACGCCATTGAGGAAGTTATTTATACGCAATGGCTGGTGAATGTGGTCCTAGTTAAAAAGGCAGGCGGATCATACTGCATGTGTATCGACTTCACGGACCTTAACAAGGATTTTCCCAAAGACAACTATCCTCTTCCTTGCATTGATATCCTAGTCGATGGAACCACAAGACATGTGGTATATTCCTTCACAGATGTGAAGTCGAGCTATCACCAGATCCTCATGGAGCCATCAGATAGGATCAAAACTTTCTTTGTAACTCACCAGGCGGCTTATTGCTTCAAGGTCATGCCTTTTGGGCTTAAGAGCACTGGAGCTACTTACCAGCGGATGATGAACAAGATATTCGAAGGAAGGAAGGGTGATAACTTCTCAATTTACGTGGATGACATGATCATTAAAAGCACCACCATGGAGAGGCACGCAGAGGACATAAGAGAGGTCTTAAGAGTCCTACGCCATTACAATATTAAGCTAAATCCTGAGAAGTGTACTTTCAGGGCAACTTATGGAAAATTCTTGGGATATATGATCAGCCAGAAAGAAGTAGGTCCTAATCCAGATAAAATCAAAGCTGTACTGGACATGAAGGCACCGCAAAATATCAGAGAAGTGCAATGCCTCAACGGGCGGATCATAGCACTTGGTCGATTCATCTCATGCTCTGCTCGTAGATGCCAACCTTTCTATGAAGTGATAAAAAAATAGAAAGCATTTGAGTGAAATGAAGATTGCAAGCAAGCTTTCGAAGGGATCAAGCGCTTCCTCTCAGAACCACCTTTAATGAGCAGGCCTTTGGAAGGTGAGAATCTATACATGTATGTTTCTGTTACAGATAAAGCAGTTTGTACTGTCACGATAAGGGAAGAAGATGGTCAGCAATATCCAATCTATTATGTAAGCAAAGTCCTAAAAGATGCCGAAACTCGGTATTCGAGATTGGATAAAATGGCATTAGTTGTGGTCACTACCTCGATTTGCCTTAGACCATATTTTCAGGCTCATACAGTCATCATCTGCACCAACATACCTATAAGGAAGGTATTACAAAAGCTAGAAACTTCAGGGAGGTTGATGGAGTGGGCAATCCGCCTGTGCGAGTTTGATGTTCGTTATGAAGGCAGATCCACCTTGAAAAGCCAAGTCTTGGCAGAATTTGTGAACGAATTCACTGAAGAGGGCGTGAACCTTCCTAAGCCAAAAGTGGAGGAATGGACGATGTACACCGATGGCGCTTCTTCTGCGGAAGGTGCAGGGATAGGCATAGTAATCAAGGGGTCTCATTACATCAAGTTACATTATGCTGCGAAGTTAGAGTTCCCTGCAACAAATAATTCCGCAGAATATGAGGCCTTGATATTGGGGCTACGCCTGCTGAAGGAGATTACGCCGAAGCGAGTTGTGATCTATAGCGACTCCAAGCTGATGGTCAACCAGGTGATCAAATACTTTGATTTAAAAGATGAAACTCTGGTCAAATATGTAGAGAAGGTCAAAAAATTATTAAACCTCCTGGAAATCAAAGAGACCAAATAGGAGCTAGTCCATGTGTTGCGAGGATCAAACACAGAAGCGGATCACCTGGCTAAACTGGCTTCAAGCAAAGATCAGTGGGTGGACCTGCAATGCCCATTCGAGATAAAAAAAAACTAGACCGACATTCGCCCCAGAAGTCGTAGCTCTCCTTACATCCGCCATGGGAGATTGGAGATCACCGATCCAGCAGTATCTCACAGACGGAACTTTGCCTCAAGACAAAGAAGAAGTCAGGCGGACGGTAAGAAAAGCAGCATACTTCTCCATAATAAATGGCCACCTGTACAGGAAATCTTTTGGACATCCCTGGTTGAAGTGTGTTGCGATAGAAGAGGGACAGGAGATCCTCAAGGAGTTACACGAAGGTGCTTGCGGAGCCCATGAAGCATCCGCCTCCATTCTGAAAAAGTCCAGGTTATCTGGATTTTATTGGCCTACGGTGGAACTTGATGCTCAGAAGCTGGTAGAGACCTATCATAATTGCCAAATCCATGCAAACGAGTCTCACACGGCTAAACACCTATAAAAGCCCATCATCGAGGGACGACCTTTTGCCATCTGGGGTATCAACATTGTCGGTCCTTTTCCTCCTACCAAGAGACAAAGGAAATATGTGATAGTAGATGTTGATCACTTTACGAAGTGGGTAGAGGCCGAAGATGTCTCCTCCATAAACGCAGAGCGGATGGTCGAGTTTGTAAAGGACAATATCGTCGGAAGATTCGGAGTCCCTCACACAATTATCACTGACAATGGGACACAGTTCAATTGTGGGGAGTTCAGAGCATTCTGCGAGAGTCAAGGCATTCAGAACAGGTTCGCCTCAGTATACTACCCTCAATCCAATAGGATGACTGAAGTTAAAAATCAAACAATCGTCAAAGGCATAAAAAAGAGATTGGGGGAGCATAACAAAAAGTGGGCAGATCAGCTGATGAATGTCCTATGGGCATACAGGACCACTCCTCAGACAACAACAGGTGAATCGCCATTCGCCCTCTCCTATGGCGTAGAAGCTGTGATCCCCATAGAGATTTAGGTCCCTAGCGACAGAATTTTATTCTATTGTGAAGACAAGAACGATCAAAGGTTGAGGGAAAGTCTCGATCAACTGGAAGCAAAAAGGGAAAAAGTGTATGCACGAATGGCCGCCTACAAACAGCGGATTGCAGCCTATCATGACAGACACGTCAAGCTCGTGGATCTGAATCCGGGAGATCTAGTGCTCCGAAAGGCTGACAAAATTCAATCCATGGAGGGCAAAGGAAAGTTGGGAATCACCTAGACGGGACCATACAAGATAGTCACCAAAATTGGACCCGCCACCTTCAAGATCCAAGATCTGGAGGGCAACACACTGCCACGGACGTAGAATATTCAGAACCTCCGCAAATATTTTGCTAGAGAGTAAAATGTAACCAAGGTCTTGAGTACTCTTTTTCATTTAGTAAGGTTTTATCCCATGTGGTTTTTCTTATTAAAGGTTTTAATGAGGCTCACACATAAGACCAACTTGTTGTAATAAGGTGGATCACCATTCAATAAAGGGAAATTTTCATTTATGATTTCCTTCTTAAGTATCTTTTTGCAGAAATATAAATATTCCAGATTCAAAAATGGGGAGGCAACAAAAGCATTCCCATGGTAGAACAACGCTATTATAGCACATCTACCTTCTCCTCAAAAATAGGAGGGCATCAAACTCGGACGGCGGATCAATCTACCTCAAAGATAGGAAATGATTAACCGCCATCGGAGAAGGATTAAAAATTTCTCAAACGTGAGATCTTTACATCCTCAAATATTCTTCCCAAAGAAGAGTTTCAAGACCTGGCGGTGGATCGATTCACCTCAAAGATAGGAAGCAAATCGATCGCCTAAGGCAGCTTAACTTCCTCAAAAGGAATAAAAAGCCTCAAAAGCCATCAAAAAGGCTCACATTCCGAGGTATGGCTGGCCACCTACCTCGAACTAGCAAAATAAGTCATAAATACAATTTACTTGTTGAAAGATATAAAGCATAGAAGTTAAAATTAAGGACCAAAAAGTTTCAACAAAAACTGTACTTAGTTACAATAAAATTAAACGTTCACAATATTATCCTCTTGGGACCCCTTTTCAAGAGACGCATCCTTCAAAGGGACCTCATTCTCCTTATCAATGACCCTCGCTTGAGGAGCCACCACGTCATTGATCTCCGCTACACCCGCCTGATCCCCTGTCTCCTTAGAGGCCTCACCAAGGTCATCCGTGTCAAGGTTGACAATGGGCTTGACTTCTTCATCTGATCCTTTCAGCTCTTTTCGGATCTAGTCACGGATGAAGTCACGGGGATTTGGCACTCTATCATACCTAATGGCATCCTCAACCTCGAGGACCACATACTCCAGATCCACGAAGTCAATCTCTGGGTAGGCGACTCTGACGTAAGCCATGATCAGCTCACCATAATAGTATGCTCGGCTACCCTCCATAAGCTTCGTATTCATCAAAGCAGCTTTGTGATTCTCCGCGTCCTTCTCCATCTTCTCTTTCAGTTCGCGGATCTTGTCATCCTTACTTTGATTAAGGGCAATGGCGGCAATCGCATTTGCATTAGCAACAGCTACATTATTCTCCAGCCTCTTCATAGTAGCCTTATCCGCAACTCCCTAGAGAAGATTCGCCTCCATTATGCGCATGTGAACATAAGCCTGACAAGGTAAGAAGCCTATTTAGAAACAAAGTCTCTCTCATAGAGATCACTCTTTCATCCAAAAATGTAAAACAAGAAGAGAAAATCTTACTGAAAGGAGATCCCTCTTCCCTATTTTGGCATGATCAGACCCAGAGAATTTGGTTTGATTGTCCTTAACCTCTCCAAGCTGGCCAATGGCTTCATCTAAGTCATTCACAACCGCCTCGCTCCTCAAAGACCCCTTGGTACCATACTTGGAGGACCAATACTTCCGTAAATCAGGTTTGATCACCTACACGTAGAAAGCTGTTAAGCCCAAAATATACCTAAAATATCATTAGTATTTACATCAGTTCTGCTACGAATTTATGCTATTTATAACTATTTGGAATGCTTTTACTCTCGAATATGTTTCTTTCTTATAAGGTACATAAATATTTGGTAAAATCCAAATAGGAACGAAAGGAGCTTAAAAACAGAATAAAAACCCTACAAAAAGAGTCAAAAACAACGAAGATCAATTACACCTAAACGAGGATAAAGACGAAGTCAGAAACAGAAGAAAATGTCACATTCTCGGTTGAGGAAACAAGATTCTCGGTAGAGAATTTACAAAAGCCGTGACGAGAATCTTAAATTCTCGGTCGCGACACGCGTTTTTCAGCAGCTCCTTCCCTTCGTTTGAAGACCAAATAATTGCTCCCCCATTCTCGGCCGAGAATTAAATATTCTCGGTAAGTGCAGAAATTCCTCCAAGTACAATGAACACATGTTTAATTCAAAGAAACACGTTCGTTTGGGTGGATAAAGACGTCCCTTCACAGAGGATACGATCCTTCACAACGGACAAGGCACTTCAACCACGACTCTTCAACATCTATAAATAAAGAGTTGATGGAGAGTTGGAGAGATATAGAAAAAAGAGATTAGTATAGAATTTATGTAGAAATTCCGAGTCAAGTGATTCAGAATTTAGATTTCATTTCTGTAAAAAGCAATATGATGTACACACATTGTTTATTCAATAATTACAAACACAGTAGCGTTTAGATTTGTTCATATTAGTTTACATTTTGGTAGAGGCCGACCGCATCCCTATTACGAAGTTACAACGAGAAGATTGAGTAGAGAATCCGCCCTGAGTCTGACAAACTCTAACGAAAACCAAGGAAAGGATTGACAACCCGTTCACTTGCAAGTCGTGAAATGTTTTCATGCTTCTTGTTCTCTGTAAACCTGTATCAAATTTATATTTCATCTAATAAAGTCCGTTCTATTCGATAGATTTTCACGCAGCACTTTGATAAAGGATCCGAAGTGGATTGCCGGTATTTTCATTAAAACGTAGTTTAACTCAAAATATTTACAAGGAAACTTTGTTGAACACTTAGACAAATTGATATCTCGGTAGAGTTTTAATTTGGTTAAGGCAGCGATCTAACCCGACCGTAGGAGGATTGACTACAGTTCAAAGCCTAAAAATTAGAGGTTCCATCATTTATTTCATCGTTATAATTTATACAAAGTTTAAAGTTGTTTTCTTTGCTTAATGCAAACGAATACACTTGTTTACTTTTCTAAAGAACTAAACAATCATGTTTTGTAAATTCATTCCTAAATGAGAAGTATTTTCTAACATTTTTATACTCTATTCTAATTCTCATTCTAGCAATTTCAAAACCAAATCCGATTTAATGATTTTCCATATTATAAATCTTAAAAGTATATTTAACCAATTCAAAATAAGTTTTTGTTAAAAAACGTTCCCTGTGGGATCGATATCTTTTATTACTACAAGCGTATACCGTGCACTTGCGGAAATCGCTCAACAAAAGCAGAAGATCAGAATCTTTAAGCCGAAGGACAAGGAAGAGTAAGGCGGTCGTACCTGCTCTTGGTTGGAACTCAACCAGTCCATCCTAGGCTTCCCGGCTTTCAAAGCATTCGATAGTAATTTCTCTCCACCGGCAGCGGCGGATCTCGTCTTCTTACTTGGGGGGTTCGCAGCGCCCTCCAAAGGGCGTTTCTCATCCCTCTTGCTGGGATTCGCCACCTGCACGTTCTTTTAAGCCTCCAGCTCCTTCTGTTTCTTACGCCTCTCTACAAGGGCGTGACTGGCTTCAGACAAATCGCTGACAAGGGAACAACAAAATAATCAAGGTTCAAGGAAAGAACAAAGTTACCTTCATCAAGTTGAGTAAACTTCACGTAAGTAATCTCGGCCCCACTCGACGGACTAGGGGAATGTCATTCATCATAAATTCCAGAGCATCGGTGTATGTCTAGAAATCCGTTTTGATGCTCTTCATGAGATTCACCACTTTTTCATCCGCATCAGTCAGTATACGCAAATCTCCAGCCATATGTTGAGGCTTAAAGTTCCAGTTTAACGGGAATCCAACAGATCCGCTCTCTTCTGTTGGTCTCGTGTAATTAGTTCCAAAGAGGGGGGAGGGGTTAGGAACTAATATAACTTTTTTGCTTAATTGCTGACTTGATTTAACTCTTTAAACAACTTTACTCAGTTTAGGTCAGCAAGGTTGAGCGCGATGCAAGACAGCTTTAGTCAGAGGCTGACTAGAACTGTTTTACTTGTGAGTTAGGAATTAACACTTAAGGTCAGCTTCCAACTCAGCACTCTGATTACTCAGAGTCGGCTTATACAGATTATATACTGAGTAATTTAAACAAGCAACACATACATATATATCAAGAGAAGGGTTAGAAATTACTCAGCAGTCTTATCCTGGTTCGACTTCACCGCCTACGTCCAGTCCCCAGAATCCTTCCGGACTTTTTCAATCCACTACTGAGCTCTTTAAAGGTAGAGCACAAACCGTTTACAAGCAATTGAGTATGCAAGAGTACCGTCCTCTATTCGTCTACTCAACCCTACTGAGCGCTATAACCAAACACTCAGATTTTCTCTACCGCTGAGTACTAAAACCGAGTACTCAGCACCACTCTCTCAATTTTTACAATTGATACAAATTTGTTCTTTCTAGATGAAGAACACTTTAGATGAATACAAATTCAATCTAGACTTTTACACAGAGATAGGATTTGGGTGTAAGAATTTGCTTTTTCTTGTTTGTATGTGCTTGTATGTATGCTTTTCTTTTTGTACTTCAGCCAAGGATCCAAGTGATGAACTTGTCCTTTTATAGTGAAATCTGATGCTTCAATCATTTGAATTCGAATGTATTCGTTGAATTCAAACGGTCTTCTTGCGTCATTCACTGGTCAACATACAGTTTTGCAGGCCAATCATGTCGTCTGATATTAGCAGGCGTCAGGCTTGTCTTCTTCCGCCAGGTTCGTCTTCTAGCGCCAGTTTCGTCTTTTAGCCACATGCCAGTTGACCCATGCGTCTCGAAACTGTCTCCTTGCGTAATTCTAAGGCTTCTGAATTGGCGCAGATCCTTGTCGGTTTTTGTCAGTTAACGGATCATTGACGCTGTTCTGATGAACACTCAGCTTGACTTTAATAGACGTTGCCTTCGATCTTTATCTTTGGCAAGGCTGAGTCACGTTTTACTCAGCTTCTTCGATCAGCTTCGTCTTTAAGCGTTTGTTCTGAAGAAGACTTTTCTTCTATTATGCTGAGTTGTGTTCTACTCAACTTCTGTGGCTCATGCTGACTTCATCCTGTCTTACTTTTTTATTTCTATTCTCATTTATAATTATACTCAACATTGAACAAACACATTAGTACAATTAAATCAAAGCACTTAAATTTAATTGTCTTAATCATGGGATTAACTTAAATAATTTTGTCAAATCAAAATCATGTGGAAAGGTGTTTCAACAAACTCCGCCATTTTGATGTTGGAAAAAATATTTAATTATGGAACTCAGCATTAAAGTTCCCCATGATTGATTTACCTTTTATTCTTCTGAAGTTACTCCCTCGTAAGGGTTGCATCTATTGACTTAAATTAATTCTAAACCTTCTAAGATTTAATCGAGTGAAATTAAGACATGCCTTTACTGACTTAGTTCAATTCTAGACCTTCCAAGATCTAATTCAGATGAGCCTATGTCAGCTTTCAGAAGATGGTCAATACTTGGAACATACAGTTATTACTTAGTGTCGCATATAAGTATCAGAGTTGTGTGCTGAGTAAATTTTACTTGTATATTTCTTATGTTCACAAGCTTTAATTTGTTATTCAATGGATAGTTAAGTATGACAGATCAGCATAACAAGTAAGCATAGCATATAGATAAGTCAGTTTGGATAAAAAGATGCTTATATAGATAATCAACATAACAAAATAGAACATGCCAAATATAAAGTTACAAGTCTAAGACTATTTCTAATCTATCTCTTTATGTTGACTTGAACTTGGTTGGATTTACCTTTGCCCTTGGCAGTTCTCTGTTGCTGACTTTGATTACTTGGGTCAGCAGAAGTTGAACCAGGCTTCTGCTGAGTTCCGGCAGTTGACTGAGATATCTCCCCCTATTTCTGCTGAGTTCCAGCAGCTTTCCTTGGGCGTTCTTTCTCCCTCATTTTTCCAGTATCGGGAGGAGGAGGATAGAAAGTTCCCTATCGAACAGCACGAGTCAGTCTAGATGAGTATAGTTGAAGTTGACTCGTACTCTCCCTAAGACCTTGGAAGACCTGCAGGCCATCGGACATAGTGGAAGCGGGGATCTTAATATTAGCACTTAGCATGCTTAGCAGATACTTTTGAGATTTTCAGATCCAAGTTATTGACTCCGTCATCTGGGCATATGATTGATGATACATCCTGAGCAGGGCAGTGTCATATTATTGACGTTGAGTGTTTGTGTGCCGGACCTGTGCAAGGGTAGATTGAGTGCATTGCAGAATCTCATTTGTCTTCACTAGGTCAGTGTCTATTTCCTGTTTATTCAGGTTAAGTAGGCGAATGGCTTCACCAATCTGTTCGATGGAACACTGAGAGGAGGAGGAGATAAGATCACGAGCTCCGGTCAGCTCAGAGGTCAGCTGGGAGAAATGTTGATTAACCTCAGCAGAGGTTGCATATGTTGAGTTTGTTAGTCCCTTATAACGTGACAAGGTTAGTTCCAAGGGGGGGGGATAGGAACTATTTAAAATTTTGTCCGTTAAGGCTGACTTCTTTTTAAGAAAAGGTTTACACAGCGGCGCTAAGTAGTTTTAAGACACAAGCTTAGTCAACTTGTGACTAAGTCTGTTTCTTTCCTTGAGTCAGGAGATAGCACTTAGAGTCTATTCCTAAACTCAGCTTCTTAGTGCACTCAACTTAGCGTGAGTTCGTTACTTAGTCAGTTTTATAGCAAGCAATATATAAGGGAGTTTAAGGGTTAGAAATATGTTACTCAGCAGACATATCCTGGTTCGGCCTCTCCACCTACGTCCAGTCCCCGGAACTCGTTCCGAGCTTTTTGAATTCTCTACTGAGCTCTTTAAAGGTAGAGCACGAAACCTTTTACAATAGAAGCTGAGTATACAAGAGTACCTTCCTCTATACCTCTACTCACTCCTATAACTACCACTGAGGACTATAACCGAGTACTCCGCCTCTCCTTTCTATTCTTCTAGAAATGATAAAATGTTTGTCCTAAATAACAATTGCTAAGACACTTTAGATGATTGAAATCACTCTAGACTTTTACACAATGATTGGAAATTGGTGTAAGATTTTGCTTTGCTTTTCTCACAGAACTTCAAATATGAATTTGGACAGCGTTTCGACTAATTGAAGATCTACATCGAATGAAGCAATTGAGAGGCCTTTATATAGTGACACTTCAAGCACTGGTAATTTCGAATTTCGAAATAACTGTTGGAGGCAAACGGCTCCCTATCGTTGTCACTCAGGACATGCTCAGTGTCGTTGGCCAATGAGATTCTTGCATCTTCTTTCTACGGCAGTGCTCAGCAGCTTTTCGTCAGATATACAGAATGTTTCGACATTTATGGCAAAGTCTTTCAGACAGCTTCCTGCGCCTTCTGAACTTTACCCAAAGTAGAAATACTTTGTCTAGAAGTTGGTTCTGTTCTGCCGCTGACCTGACTGCATTATCGCTCAACTCAGCATCTTCCTCTTGAAGCTTTTGTTAGAAAGCTTCTCGATCCTTCTTCATGCTGAGTCGTCGTTTCACTTGATACGACTGCGTTTTATCTTTTTGGACCGTGAGGTCTTGATGTGTTGACTTGGGCTTGACTTTCACTTATGGGCCTTTAGACTTTTTATCTTGATGTCTTATAAGTCAATAAACTCAACATTGAACAAACACATTAGTTGTGAATAAATCAAAGCATTTAAATTTAATGTGTTAGAATATTTTTTATCAATTACTTAAATAATTTTGTCAAATCAAAATCATGTGGAAAGGTGTTTCAACAAACTCCCCCATTTTGATGTTGGCAAAAATATTAAGTTGAAGAACTCAGTGTTGAGCTCTCCCATGATAGTTGACCTTAGATTACTCAAGATACTCCCCCGTAAGGGTTGAGCTACTGACTTAGTTTTACTTTAAACATTTCAAGGTTTAATAAAGTAAGTCTAAGGTCAGTTTTCAGAAGTAGGTCAGCTCATGGAACATATTTTTTTTAACTCAGTTTATATGGAAGATTTAGATATCAGAGAGCGCTGAGTATATCTTTGTTCAATGTGTTTAAGAAGACATATAAGAGAGGTCAACTTATAGATCAACACAGCATACAATCATAGAGCAATGTAGACAATTAACACAATTGATTTAATGAAGATGCGTTTAAATTTATCACAAAACATAAGTAAGCATCGCATAAAATTGATCAATTTTGAAAAGGTAGATGCATGCATAGTTTTGTATTCAGAGTCAGCACAACAAAATTCATAAGGGAAAGGCTACAAGTTTCTAAAATCTAAGTCTAGCAATCCTAGCCAAGCTATTTTTTCTTGTAGTTGAGTTGGGCTTCATGCTCTTTAGCTTTTCCTTTTCCCTTGAATTTTTGCTGACTTCCTGATGCTTCCTCTAATTGTTGAGTTCTTTGAGCTTGTTCTTTCTCCCCTGTTTTGCCACCATCGGCAGGAGGAGGAATGAAGGTGTCGTCAATGGCAGCATGAGTTAAGCGTTTAGAGAATGTCTTAAGCATGCGCGTGCTTTCATTGATGCCATCAAAAACAGGAACACCCTCATCCAAGACAGAACGTGGAATCCTAATAGCTGAGGCACTGAGCATACTCAGAATGTATGCTTGAGACTTTCCAACCCAGTGTATAATGTTAGTTAGCATGGCAAAGGCTTGATGAAACATTTTTAGCAAAGCCGAGTCAAAATACTGACGTTGAGCATTGGAGTGGCGCACATGGTTGAAAGTGACTCGAGAGTACTTCAGAATTTCATTCGTCTTGAGTTGGTCAGTTTCCATCTCTTCCTTACTCAAGTTGAGTAGACGGACAGCCTCACTGATTTGCTCAATGGAGCATTAGGAGGAGGAAGAGAGTTGTTCATTTGTTCTGGCTTGCTCAGTGTGAAGCTGGTTGAAAAGTTGATGAACTTCAACAGAAGTTGCATACATTGTGTTCGCAGTTGATAGTTGATGAAGTTGACCCTGTAGAGAGTTCATGTGATTGACCATTGTCAGCTGGAGTTCTGCCAGCTTTGTTATTGATTCCTGTCTGGGCTATTGAGACTGAAGTGAAGTCATGACACTCAGAAGATCCTTAAGACCTTTGATTTCTGTGAGAAGCTGAGGGACAGACGAAAGTTGAGTGGGCTCAACAGGAACTGACCCAGCATTGGTATTTGTTTAATGGAGGTCCTGGAGCAAAGCTTGAGCTGAGTCAATAATTCTTCGACCAGACTCAGAGGCATTCAGATACGAGAAGGATCCATCATTATTTGGCCCAGTTGCCGGAGTACGAGTAGAACCAGATGGAGGGGGTGTTTGGTTCTGCTCAATGTTAGAAGTGCCAGCATGATCAGCGGCTAGTCTTGAGTTTAGATTTCAAGTAGAAGCTGACTGGATGATATTCTGCGCTTGTGTTTGTGGAAGAGAAAGATCGGCAGAATTATCTACTTGCTCATGGTTAGACTGAAGCTGACTGGTTTGAGGAGGGTGAAGAATTTCAGCGCTGACCTGAGCAGGTATTTCCTTAGCTGGCTCAACATGTTGAGGAGCATGAACTTCGAGCGCTTGCTCGGGATCATCTTGGTTTAGAGGAACAGTTAAGTCGGCATGTTCCTTAGGATTAGAAACAAAGGCTTGCTTTTCCTATTGCTCTGGTGGAGACTCAATGGGATTTGAGAAGAACTTAAATTGCATATCGGATAGGTCAGTGATCTGATCCCGCAGAGGTGAGTCACTCATAAGGTCAATGATAGGGGATCGATGTGCCTTCTTCTTAAGTCTCCTTAACTTCTTAGTCTTTTGAGGATAGAGGTCAGCAGGAATGGACTCAATAGAGTCAGTAGGTGAAGTTGCCCCTTGATCAGTGTGATCCTTTGCTGTTGGCTCAGCTTCTTCTTCATCAACCTGCTCAGTGTAGGTTGTTTCATATTGGTCAACATCTGACTCATGTTCCTCAACATTTTCTGTCTCCTCATTGTCAAACTGACCACCCAGTTCTTCTTCATCTTGTTCACCCTGTGGTTGCTCAATGTCAAGGCCAAGACTTCGCACATAATGGGAGTCTTCAGAGATGACGATTCCTAGTGGGGTACGTTGATAGGACTTAACTCAGAAGAGATTTTCTTCTTCTTCCTGAGTGGTTGCTCATCAGTGTCCTCTCTTTCATCTTCCTCAGGCTCAGCTTGCCTTTTGAGGTTCTCTGTAGACTTAGGTCCATCCTGACCTTGTTGAATTTGAGGCTTAGTTCCTCTGGACACAAACTTTAGCTTTTTCGGTGGAGAAACAACATCTCTAGAGGGGCTTTGAATAGCTTTCCTCTTTCTATCCTTTGGGTCAGCTTTATCTCTCATTTCCTTCTTTCTTTTTCGGGTCACCATCCTCTTGGGATCCTAAACAGCGACCCCTTTTCCTTTCTTAGGGATAATCGGTTGATCGTAGACCAAGCCGAATAGAGCAGCTGCAGTGATTTCTGTTCCCTAGGTGTGGATTTCCTCAACCAAACTCACCTTGTAATCTTTGAGGATTCTGGTAATAATGGAGCCTAACCTAAGGGTTCCAGTGCTCCGTTGAAAACCACCGATAATGAAGACTGGCATATTGATCGGTTGGTAGTTCAGCATGTGATAAATGAAGCATTGTTCGAAGTTCGTTGCTGAGCTGGTGCAGTTTATCTTAGGAAAGAGGAAGTTGGTCAGTATGTAGTGGGCCATCTTCTGATTCTGACCCATGGAAGTGTTGGATATCTCTCCTACGTGATCAGCGGGTTTGCAGAACTCAACGGGATACTCAATCTTATCTTGGTCACCTGATTTTCTGAGTTGAACTCCTTCATTTTTCAGTTTGAGCAGTGAGGCAAGGTAAGCAGGGTTGATGAAGATATCCTTCCCTCGAACCTTGGTGACCATATAGTCCTGGTTATCATCAGCGACTCTTAGGTTAGCGTAGAATTCCTTCACTAACTCGGGATAGGTAGCGTCACGAACTGAGAACAGCTCGGTCCAGCCGTTCTTTGTGATCCACCCACAGAAGGGTTGCTCAGCTTCCACAAATCCCTTCGAGAACCAGCGAGAGTGGTCAACCTTACATCCCCTAACACTCTCGTATACCAGTGAGTAGGTTCTCTCTATGAGTTTCTTACCCTTGTCCTTCTGTTGTTTCCCTCTTGAGGAGGCAGCTTGGTCAGCCTGGTTTTTCTTTATTGGGGTAGTGACCTTAGAATGGTCACGCTGGCCAGGTTCTTGAGACTTGGTGGGAGTCTCTCTATGTTCCCGCTGAGCAGGAGATGGAGGGTTTTCATCGGAGCGATTATCGGCGTAACCGGCACCGGAGACATTCTGAGAATCTTTTGTCATGATTCTTAGAGAAGTTTGAGTAGTTTGGGAATTTTTAGAGAAGAGTATTTGAATGCCAGAGATTTCTAAGCGTAAAGAGGTAAGAGTGGGAAATCGTTCACTATTTATAGAGATGTCGAGTTGATCTGAAGCGTTGAGGTGGCCGTTTGACCTCGAGATACTCAATCGACAAAGATTCTGGCATTTATGACACATTCGGCGCATGTATATTCTAATTATTGCGCTTACGTCATCCTAGGTGGCTATTTAATTCGCGTGTTTTGTATTAAGTTTTGCAACGGATTTTTACTCAGTGTTAAGGATTTCAAACGTTTAAAGTTCTGAGTAATCAGTGTTACGCAAAGGAGTAATGCTTAGTAGCAGCTTAAGATAAACACTCAGCATGTATATTTACTCAGCATGTGATAGTTATTGATTTAGCATAACTCATTCAGCATAATAATTCACTCAGCATGTATATATCACATATTATACTTGGAATTTATTGAAGTGGATTAAACATACCAATGACTTCTCTAAGTATGTTGAATTGCTCACGAGCCAGTGGCTTTGTGAAGATATTAGCAAGCTGCTCATCCGTTGGGACATAGGTCAGCTTGATCTCTCCCTTGAGTACATGATCTCTAATGAAGTGATGTCTTATGCTGACGTGCTTCATCCTGTTGTGCTGGATTGGGTTCTTTGATAGGTCAATGGCACTCTTGTTGTCACATTTGACTTCAATTGTTTTAGTCTGAACGCCATAATCTTCAAGCTGTTGCTTAATCCATAGGACTTGAGCAACACAGCTTCCAGCAGTAATGTACTCAGCTTCGGTGGTTGACAGGGCTACTGACGCCTGCTTCTTACTGAACCAGGACACAAGACAGCTTCTAAGGAAGTGACATCCTCCCGAGGTACTTTTTCGTTCAAGTTTGTCTCGTCCGTAGTCAGCATCAGTGTATCCAATGAGTGTGAAATCATGAGTATTGGGATACCACAAACCTGCATTCACTGAGCCTTGCAAATATCTAAGGATTCTTTTTACAGCTATGTAATGAGATTCCTTAGGGTTAGATTGATATCTAGCACAATAACATACTGAGAACTGAATGTTCGGCCTACTAGCAGTTAAGTAGAGTAGAGAGCCAATCATACCTCGGTACAATCTGCTGTCTACTGACTTACTATTTTCGTCAGCGCAGAGGACAGTGTCAGTGCCCATAGGGGTAGATATTGACTTGCAATTCTCAAGTTCATACTTCTTCAATATCTCCTTAGCATACTTAGTTTGACTGATGAAGATGCCATTTTTCCCTTGTTTGATTTGAAGTCCAAGGAAGAAGTTGAGTTCTCCCATCATTGACCTTTCAAACTCAGTCTGCATCTGCTTACTAAATTCCTTGCACATTGACTCGTTAGTGGCACCAAAAATAATGTCATCAACATATATCTGAGCCAATAGGGTATCTTTACCCTTCATATTAATGAATAAGGTTGTATCAGATTTACCTCTGACATAATTTCTAGTCATCAAGAAACTGGTGAGCCTCTCATACCAAGCACGTGGTGCTTGCTTGAGACCATACAGAGCATTTTTTAGTTTATAAACGTGGTTTGGGAACTTGGGATCCTCAAACCCTGGAGGCTGATTAACATAGACTTCCTTTATAACTCCATTAAGGAATGCACTCTTAACATCCATTTGAAATAATTTAAAGTTCACATAACTTGCATAAGCACAAAGAATTCTTATAGCCTCTAGCCTTGCCACTGGGGCGAAGGTCTCACCGTAGTCAATACCTTCTTGCTGACTGTAGCCCTGAGCTACAAGTCTTGCTTTGTTCCTGACCACGTTCCCTTGTTCATCCAGCTTGTTGCGGAAGACCCATCTTGTTCCTATGGTCTTCTGGCTTCTTGGTTTTGGCAATAAGCCCCATACTTCATTTCTTCTGAACTGATCAAGTTCTTCTTTCATTGCATTCATCCAGAACTCATCGTACTCGGCTTCAGCAAAGTTCTTTGGTTCCTAAACTGAGATGAATGCTACGTTGCTGAGGTATCTCCTGAGTTGATTTCTTGTCATCAGGGTGTTTTCAGCATCATCAAGAATGGCACTTTCTGAGTGTCCTCTTGGTATTCTGATCTCTTTTGGAATAGTGATGTCTTGAGCTGGTTGTGTTTCAACAATCTCTGCAGGTGTAGATTGGTCAGTGAAAACAATTTGAGTTTCGCTTTTACCTTTGGTCAGCCCTTGAGGTAATGACTCAACGGCTGTTTCTTGGTCAGTGGGTACTGAGTATGGATCATCCTCAGTCAGCTGCTTGTCTTTTCCTGCAGGGTTAGTTTCATCGAACTCAACGTGTACTGACTCTTCTAAGACTTGAGTTCGTTTATTGAAAACTCTGTATGCTTTGTTGTTTGTTGAGTAGCCTAAAAAGATAGCTTCATCAGCTTTTGAGTCAAACTTAGCTAGGCTGTCTTTGGTATTTAGAATAAAACATTTACAACCAAATGCACGAAAGTATCCAATGTTGGGCTTTCGTCCTTTCCAAAGTTCGTAGGGGGTCTTCTTTAATATGGGTCTAACTAGAGCCCTATTAAGTATGTAGCACGCTGTGTTGACAGCTTCTCCCCAAAAGTACTTTGGAAGCCTATGCTCACTCAGCATTGTCCTGGCTATTTCAACCAAGGTTCTGTTTTTCCTTTCAACAACCCCATTCTGTTGAGGCGTTCTAGGAGCAGAGAAATTATGGTCAATGTTGTTGGCTTCACAGAATTCAACAAACTGTTGGTTTTTGAATTCTCCACCATTATCACTTCGGATGTGAGCTAACTTAAGGTCTTTCTCATTTTCAAGTTTTCTTACTAAAGTTGAAAACGTCTCAAAGGTTTCATCCTTGCTACTCAGCAAGATGATCCAACTGTACCGAGAAAAGTTATCTACAATGACCAAGAAAAATCTTCTACCACCCAAGCTCAGCGGCTGGACTGGACCGAAGAGATCCAAGTGTAGCAACTCTAATGGACGCTTAGTTGAGACAATGTTTTTACTATGAAAAGATTGTTTGGTTTGTTTTCCAGCTTGATGTTGAGCGATTTTCGCAAGTGCACGGTATACGCTTGTAGTAATAAAAGATATCGATCCCACAGGGAACGTATTTTAACAAAAACTTATTTTGAATAGGTTAAATATACTTTTAAGATTTATAATAAGGAAAATCGTTAAATCGGATTTGGTTTTGAAATTGCTAGAATGAGAATTAGATTAGAGTATGAAGACGTTAGAAAATATTCTGATTTAAGAATGAATTTGCAAGACAGGAACGTTTAGTACTTTTTAGAAAAGTAAACAAATATATTCGTTTGCATTAAGCAAAGAAAACAACTTTAAACTTTGTATAAATTATGACGATGAAATAAATGACTCTAATTTTCAGGCTTTGAACTGTAGTCAATCCTCCTACGGTCGGGTTAGATCGCTACCTTAACCAAATTAAAATTCTTTCGAGATAGAAATTTGTCTAAGTTGTTCAACAAAGTTTCATTGTAAAGATTTTGAATTAAACTACGTTTTAATGAAAACACCAGAAGTCCACTTCGGATTCTTTACAAAAGTGCTGCATAAAAATCTATCGAATGTTGGAAATTAGGCTAAGGTATAACAGCGGAAATATAAAAATTTTAACTTATTTCCATTTAACCGCAAGATCCGTTAACTGTTATTTCATATAAAGAAGGATAAGAAGAAATACATTTAAGAAGTTCTATCTACCGTTGCAAACGATGTGCCCACAACTTCAAAAGAGATAGAAAATGTCTACCTATCTGTCCCTATCCGAAACAGATCTTTCAGACCTCCGAACGATAATCCCTTCGGTGGAAACGTGGAAGAATATGTCTAGAAGCTCCCGTCCAAAAATCGCGACGATCCGACGGTTCAATCTCCGGGAACCCGCGAAATCGTGAACTGACCTGATGTAGGAGTAGTAAAACGAATTTCTCCATTTTGTTTGTTTTTCTTCTTCGAGTTCCCAAACACGAAATAAAACACGGGAAGATTAATTTAGAATCAACCGTTGAATAACAACCAAAGTAGATTGCCTCTAACTAATCAACACAAGATCAAAGATAAAAGAAATAGATGAAAATCAATTGATCAACCGAAGCCGTAGAGAAATCTCGTCCTCGAACTAGGGGTGTCGAATTTTCTCTCTCTTGGACTAGGTGAATTTCGAAAATCACAAGTAGTGTATGGCTTTCTTGGATTTCGAAAATCTCAAGGGAAGGGGTATTTATAATCTCTTGTATCTAATCCCTAGTTAGATAGAATTAGGTTACTGAATAGGAATTCCATTCGGAATGGAATTCCTAATTATTATCTCACTATATATCTAATATATTAAGGATAATAATAATAACCTTATTGGATAATAATAGGAGTATAATAATCTAATTAAAACTCCTAACTTATTTATCTCTTAATTAATTTAATTCATAATCCTAATCTAATTAGGATTAACAAAATCAAATTAATCATTCATGTATTTCTTTACATGAATTTCGACCCCCCTTATGTCCATGGGCCTTATTGGGCTCAATTGGGCTTCTATCAATTAATTAACATCTATCTCTCTTTTAGGTTCCAAGTCTTATGTGTGATCCATTAGGTTCTTATCGCTTCTAGCCGTATGCAACGTTATTAAATTAATTTTCAAAGAATTATATTTAATATTTGCATAACGGAATGATGTACAGAGCTATAAGAAGACAGGTTGATTCTGTCGTTAACCTTTCCGTATTAGTTACAGTATAATTCGATCCTTTATCAACTACATCCTTGAACTGAATCTTATGACTATGGGTGATGTCAAGTCACATATAGCGAGACGTTCGTTTTACTTGTACAGGCCGAGTCAACGCAAAAAGATAGGTTAAGTGAAATCTGTATTTCTTACTCTTAAGCTATCACCTTGCAAGGATTTAGAGTCGAGTCTTCCACAAGCGATCCATGGATGTATCTCCCATTTATCGGGAGTGATAAATGCTCAATCCAATATATAACGACTCCGCAATTACTTCCTGTGATACCCAACGTCTACTGTTCACACCCCAGAGTCATCTCTATTAAGGATCGTGTTACACCAAAGTCAAAGCATCACATTCTGTAATCCAGAATACCAATTAATATTCCTTTGAGTCTGAGGATTAGTTATACCTATTAATACCAATGAGATGAACAGGTGACAAGGATGAATCTACCCATCCTGTTATCTCAAATCGGATCCCCAATCCTAATGAACAACGTTTCATCGGATCTATGTAACTGTCCAGATATCTATATATATGAAGCTTGTGAGATCAGCTTTCTGTCGGACAGAAGACATTATTACATACAAGTCTCAATAGTGATATGTCAATCCCAAACATATCACTTGACTTGGGGTGGTTTTAAGTTTATCAGTTTACCATAAAGTTTTGTCTCACTTCATGCTTGTATGAACACTTTATAATCACTTTAAATAAACTTACGGATTTCCTTTTATTAGACTTTATTTAGTGCTTAAAAGGGATTACCTTTATATAGTTATAAAACATATATCTCATTAAACAAATGATATAAAGAACAATTCATTTACATTAAGTTTGTATCCTAGAACAATTGTCTATAGGACACTAAACCCCAACATACTCCCACTTGGACTAAAGCCAATTGTTTCTAAAACTTATCCCAGTAGAAGTTAAATGACGATCATGTATTCTCTGGGTTAAAGGCTTTATCAACGGATCTGCAACGTTGTCCTCTGTAGGTACTCTTTCTATTCTCACATCTCCTCTAGCCACAATCTCTCTAATGATGTGGTATCGCTTAAGGTAATGCTTGGATGCATTATGAGACCGTGGTTTCTTTGCTTACGCAATGGCTCCATTGTTATCACAGTACAGTGTAATGGGATTGACAATGTCAGGCACCACACCTAGTTCTGTAATGAACTTTCTAATCCAAACCGCTTCCTTTGCTGGTTCCGCAGCTGCGATATACTCTGACTCGGTCGTAGAGAAAGCTACGCTTCCCTGCTTGGAACTCTTCCAACTGACCGCGGTCCCATTCAAGATAAACAGGTATCCTGATTGGGATTTATAATCATTCTCATCTGTGAGATGACTTGCGTCTAAAAATCCTTCTATTTTCAGATCACCTTCTCCGTACACTAGGAACATATCTTTAGTTCTTCTCAAGTACTTAAGAATTTTCTTGACGGCAATCCAATGCTCGTCTCTTGGATTCCCTTGGTAACGACTCGTTACAGATAACGCGAACGCTACGTCAGGTCTAGTGTATAGCATAGCACACATAATCGAACCGATTGCGCTGGCGTACGGGACTACAGCCATGCGTCGTTTATCATCATCGGTTTTAGGATATTGATGATTGTTTAACTTTACTCCATGTAACATGGGTAAGTTACCTCGTTTCGATTCAAGCATGCTAAACCGATTTAGCACCTTTTCAATGTATGTAGCCTGTGAAAGACCAAGCAGTCTTCTCGATCTATCTCTATAGATCTTTATACCAAGTATATAAGCTGCTTCACCAAGGTCTTTCATTGAGAAGTTACCAGATAATCATACTTTCACTGACTGTAAGAGAGCAACGACATTTCCCATTAATAATATATCGTCCACATATAGTATGAGAAATGCTATAGAGCTCCCACTTGCTTTCTTGTAAATGCAAGCTTCTTCACAATTTTGTTCAAAACCAAATTGTTTTATGGTTTCGTCAAAACGCTTATTCCAGCTTCTAGATGCTTGCTTGAGTCCATAAATGGATCTCTGAAGTTTGCAAACTTTATTTGCATCCTTCGATATGAAACCTTCAGGCTGCATCATATGTACATCCTCAAGCAGGTTTCCGTTTAGGAAAGCTGTTTTCACATCCATTTGCCAAATCTCATAATCGTAGTGAGCGGCAATTGCAATCATGATTCTGATTGATTTGGACATAGCCACAGGAGAGAAAGTTTCGTCATAATCAATTCCTTGCTTCTGACGATATCCTTTCGCTACTAACCTAGCTTTGTAGGTGCTAACCTTTCCATCCATGTCTGTCTTCTTTTTGAAGATCCACCTGCACCCAATGGGTATTATCCCTTCGGATGGATCAACCAAAGTCCACACTTGGTTAGTATACATGAAATCCATTTCAGAATCCATGGCCTCAAGCCATGCTTTAGAATCTGGACTAGTAAGAGCCTCTTCGTAGTTTTCGAGTTCATCGTCTAACACGGAAACCTCATTATCATCTTCCACTAGAAAACCATATCTAACTGGGAGTTCACGAACTCTTTGTGATCTACGAATAGGTGGCACTGGAGTCTCATCTAATGGGACTCCTTCGGGTACCTCAACCGCCTCTGTTGTTTCATTCGGTGTTTCTTCTTCTTGAACTTCATCAAGTTCAATCATGCTTCCCTTTTGTGTTTCTTCGAGAAACTCTTTCTCTAAGAAGGTTGCGTGATTGGATACGATTACTTTCTGATCATCTGGATGATAGAAGTAATAACTAGGGCTGTAATCGAGCCGAGCCGAGCCGAGCCGAGTTTTGGACTGTTCAAGCTCGGCTCGCTATAAAATTAACGAGCTCGAGCCGAGCCGAGCTTGCTATAAAATTAACGACCTGAGCCCGAGCCGAGCTTTGGCTTGCTCAACGAGCTTGAGCCGAGCTTCGAGCTTGTTTCGAGCCCAAAATCCTCTTTTGGACTTGGTTCATTAAGAAAATTATCTAACCATGAATTGTTTGTGAGTAAATTGTTAATTATATTTGTGAAGTTTCCTTGCAAATAACTCTTTAATTGTGTACATAAACAAGCTCACAAGCAAAGTTCGTGAATAAATAAACAAGATGCTTACAAATAGTTCGTCTATTACTTATTTATTATGTTTGTGAACGAACTCATCTAATAGCAAATGAAATAATATTAAGTTTAAATATTTGTGAACTAACACAAAACTATATAGTTTTCTACAAAATTAAAATTTGTTCATAAATGTTCTAATCGAGCCTGCTCGCGAGCTTTCGAGCTGAGCTTTGGCCTGCTCAAGCTTGGCTCGTTTATGAACCGATCCAGTAAATCGTGTTCACGAGCGGCTCGTTTACAAATCGAGCCGAGTCGAGCCGAGCTTTTATCGAGCCGATCACCGAGCCGCTCATGAGCGGCTCTTTTCATTTACAGCCCTAGTAATATCCCATAGTTTCCTTAGGGTATCCAATGAAGAAACATTTATCAGATTTCGAATCTAGTTTGTCGGACGCAATGCGTTTGACAAATGCTGAACAACCCCATACTCTCATAAATGAAAACACGGGTTTCCTACCAACGAACAATTCATATGGTGTGGAACTAGCGGATTTAGTTGGTACTCGATTTAGGGTGAAGAGGGCAGTTTCTAAGGCATAGCCCCATAACGTCTTTGGAAGTAAGGCCATGTTCATCATGGATCGTACCATATCTAATAGGGTACGGTTTCTCCTCTCGGACACACCATTGTGTTGTGGTGTATAGGGAGGTGTCCATTGTGAGCATATCCCACATTCAGTTAGATAATTCAGAAAATCATCTGAAAGATATTCGCCACCTCGATCAGATCGAAGCGTCTTTATTTTCTTTCCTAATTGATTTTCTACTTCATTCTTGAAGCATTTGAATTTCTCAAAAGCTTCTGACTTGTGCTTCATCAAGTAGATGTAACCATATCGGGTATGGTCATCTATGAAGCTTATGAAGAATCTGAATCCTCCTCTTGCTTGGACTGACATAGGACCACATACATCTGAATGAATGAGTCCTAGAGTGTCTGATACACGCTCACCTTTATTGCTAAAGAGTGTCTTTGTCATTTTACCTTTTAAACATGATTCGCATGTTTCCAATGATTCGGGATCGATTGGATCTATAAGCCCATCTGAATGTAGCTTTAGCATGCGTCTCTTGTTTATATGGCCTAAACGACAATGCCACAAGTAATTTAAATTATCTAGCTTATGTCTTTTGGTATCAATTGCAAAAGCAGGAATTTTGTTATCTAACACATAAATCCCATTTTGTGAAATTCCTGAAAAATAAAAGATCGAATCTTTATAAAAATTGTAACTCTTGTCTTTTATTGAAATATGAAAATCGTCGTCAACAAGACGGCTGATAGAAATAATGTTGCGAGACATTTGAGGAACGTATAAACAATTCCTTAATTCTATTACAAGCCCAGAGGGCAAATTTAAAACATAATCTCCAATTGCGAGGGCGGCAACTCTTGCTCCATTTCCTACTCGCAAGCTTATGCTTTCTTTCTTTAGTTCCCTAGTCTGATTTAGCTCCTGCATATTTGTACAAATATGAGATCCACATCCGGTATCTAATACCCAAGATTCAGATAGTGAAACTGTATTTATTTCAATATAAAACATACCAGATGTTGAAGTACCGTCATTTTCCTTCTTGTGGAAGGTCAGGTACTCCACGCAGTTTCTCTTCCAATGCCCCAAGTCACCACAATAGTAGCACTTTCCTTTGGGCCTCTTTAATTCCTTTCCCTTCGTTTCGGTGAGCTCAGCCCCCTTGCCTTTATCAAGATGGTTTGGATTGGGAGAGATCCCTTTCCTTTTTCTCGATCCTTCAATAGCAAGGTCCAGTATCTCCTCGTTTTCTTTTATAATGGGCTCGACTGACTCGAGCATATGCGCAAGCTCTACAAGAGAGGTTTGCAAGCCACTCATTTGGTAGTTCATGATGAACTGTGAGTAACTCTCGGGGAGGGACTGAAGAAGTAAGTTTTCACTTAGTTCATGGTCCATCGCATCTCTAATACTAGAAAACTTGGTGATAAGGCTGATCATCTTTGCACAATGTGGCATTACAGATGTGCCCACCTGCATCTTGCTTTTATATAACTCCTTGGTTATTTCGAAGCGCTCGCACCGAGTTTCATTCACAAATAACTCTTTTAGGTGCTTGACCATGGAATAGGCATCCATATCTGAATGTAGTTGCCTTTTTACTTCCGGTGTCAAAGATGCAAATATGATGTCTCCCGTTTGATCGTCATCAGATTTATGTTTCAAGTAAGCATAAAATTCTTGGTAGGGAGCATCATCCGTTGGGTAAGGGGGTATCGGTGTATCAAGTATATACCCTTTCCTCTCGAACTTCAAAACAATTTTGAGGTTGCGATACCAGTCGGCGAAGTTTGAACCATTCAATTTGTTATCGGTAATAATGTTTCGCAGATCGGTGTTAGTCATGATTATAAGAGTGGGTTTAATTTAAACCTGAGAGTGAGAAAGAGTAAACGTATGTCATTCATTTGCTTAAAGTATATCAATCTAAAATTATAGGCCTTTTAGTTTATTTTAGATTGCTCCCACTATTTTACCAAATTAATAGCCCTCCATATTAATTCGAAGAATTTCACAAATCCTTTAGTGAGCTAGGATCCTAACTCCTGAGATTTCGCCTTGAGTTTACTCAACAAGCTAGTCTCATTCATTAGGTAGATTCATGTAATCAATCACATCTTTAATGTGATTCCTAGGTTATTGGGTTACTAACCACATTAGTAACTAATATGCTATTCATATTAATCCCAACTGTCTTGCCCATTAGTTTATGACAACATGAGTTTACTCATCCAATTATCATAATATAATTTAAGTATTACCCCATATTTATGAAAAATGATTTTCGATAATTCAGGTGTTACCGAAAGGACCCCGAGCTTGAGTTTACTCAACAATCCAAAGGCCCTCAGCACTGCCGGCTGAATTATAATATTAGGGAGGGGCAACCGATTTTAATAACTTGTTTATTTACTTAACTTTTTAATGAGGGATTTTATTTTAGGTCTCATAATCTAACTTAGTCTTGATTTGCTTTAGCATACATCAGACACATACATTCACATACATTGGCGTTATGGACATATCATCTAAATTATTGCGTCGAGCCAGAGACGGAATAAAAGGGCAAACCTAAGGAAATAATAACTATTACATATTTCTCTTTAGGTCCTCCGTCTTCTCCATGGCGCCTTGAAATTACATATTAATTTCTATACTACTAAAGAAAACTTCAATTGAATTGAAGGGAATCAGATGAGAGGAGAAATTACAATAGATAGTAGAAAGGCAGGACTCGCAGGCCCTATTTCAAAAATACCAAAAGACTAAAGAGGGTCCAAATATGTCCATAACTCCAAACATGCATAGACTCAATTAAATAAATTTAATTTGTTGATTACATAACTATCTTATGTAATATTTATGTTAATCACATTAACATATCAAATTAACTTTCATCCAATTTTACTTCTAATAGTTTCGTATCTTTTATATCAATCTTTAGATTAATATAACTATACAAAACTTTAATTATGCACGTCCCAATTATTTTGATTTTAATTCATTTAACATTTTGATTTCCAAATTAGTAAAACAAACTTTTAAACAAATTTTCATTCGATAATCAAAACAGAAAACTATCAATTTCTGAAACATATATATTTAAATATAAAAACGATTTTAAATATATATATATCAATTCTAAAACGGTTTTAAAACGATTTTCAGAAAATAGGAAAAACTACTATAGATTTCCGTTTTATCTTTAGAATTAATAAGAGTGATTTTATCAATCTAACTATAAAACTAATACATTTTGTTATCATGATTATCAACCAAAATAATTAGGAACATACGCATAATCTATTTTAATTAACAATTAATTAAAACTTATTTATCCTTAGAATTAATTAATCAAAACAATTTGTTAATTAATCTTAACTATAAATATTTATTCAATCATATTGAAAAACTTCTAAATTTTCATATATGAAATAAAGGATTTAACGATGGCTCTGATACCACTGTTGGAAATTAGGCTAAGGTATAGCAGCGGAAATATAAATTTTTTAACCTATTTCCATTTAACCACAAGATCCGTTAACCGTTATTTCATATAAAGAAGGATAAGAAGAAATACCTTTTAGAAGTTCTATCTACCGTTGCAAACGATGTGCCCACAACTTCAAAAGAGATAGAAACTGTCTACCTATCTGCCCCTATCCGAAACAGCCCTTCCAGACCTCCGAACGACAATCCCTTCGGTGGAAACATGGAAGAATATGTCTAGAAGCTCATGTCCAAATATTGCAACGATCCGACGGTTCAATCTCCGGGAATCCGCGAAATCGTGAACTGACCTGATGTAGGAGTAGTAAAACGAATTTCTCTCTTTTGTTTGTTTTTCTTCTTCGAGTTCCCAAACACGAAATAAAACACGGTAAGATTAATTTAGAATCAACCGTTGAATACAACCAAAGTAGATTGCCTCTAACTAATCAACACAAGATCAAAGATAAAAAAAATAGATGAAAATCAATTGATCAACCAAAGCCGTAGAGAAATCTCGTCCTCGAACTAGGGGTGTCGAATTTTCTCTCTCTTAGACTAGGTGAATTTCGAAAATCACAAGTAGGGTATGGCTTTCTTGGATTTCGAAAATCTCAAGGGAAGGGGTATTTATAATCTCTTGTATCTAATCCCTAGTTATATAGAATTAGGTTACTGAATAGGAATTCCATTCGGAATAGAATTCCTAATTATTATCTCACTATATATCTAATATATTAAGGATAATAATAATAACCTTATTGGATAATAATAGGAGTATAATAATCTAATTAAAACTCCTAACTTATTTATCTCTTAATTAATTTAATTCATAATCCTAATCTAATTAGGATTAACAAAATCAAATTAATCATTCATGTATTTCTTTACATGAATTTCGACCCCCCTTATGTCCATGGGCCTTATTGGGCTCAATTGGGCTTCTATCAATTAATTAACATCTATCTCTCTTTTAGGTTCCAAGTCTTATGTGTGATCCATTAGGTTCTTATCGCTTCTATCCGTATGCAACGTTATTAAATTAATTTTCAAAGAATTATATTTATCTTTGCATAACAGAATGATGTACAGAGTATGTGATTAACAAGTCCGTAATCATTCCCCCAGAGCTATAAGAAGACAGGTTGATTCTGTCGTTAACCTTTCCGTATTAGTTACAGTATAATTCGATCTTTTATCAACTACATCCTTGAACTGAATCTTATGACTATGGGTGATGTCAAGTCACATATAGCGAGACGTTCGTTTTACTTGTACAGGCCGAGTCAACTAAAAAAGATAGGTTAAGTGAAATCTGTATTTCTTACTCTTAAGCTATCACCTTGCAAGGATTTAGAGTCGAGTCTTCCACAAGCGATCCATGGATGTATCTCCCATTTATCGGGAGTGATAAATGCTCAATCCAATATATAACGACTCCGCAATTACTTCCTGTGATACCCAACGTCTACTGTTCACACCCCAGAGTCATCTCTGTTAAGGATCGTGTTACACCAAAGTCAAAGCATCACATTCTGTAATCCAGAATACCAATTAATATTCCTTTGAGTCTGAGGATTAGTTATACCTATTAATACCAATGAGATGAACATGTGACAAGGATGAATCTACCCATCCTGTTATCTCAAATCGGATCCCCAATCCTAATGAACAACGTTTCATCGGATCTATGTAACTGTCCAGATATCTGTATATATGAAGCTTGTGAGATCAGCTTTCTGTCGGACAGAAGACATTGTTACATACAAGTCTCAATAGTGATATGTCAATCCCAAACATATCATTTGACTTGGGGTGGTTTTAAGTTTATCAGTTTACCATAAAGTTTTATCTCACTTCATGCTTGTATGAACACTTTATAATCACTTTAAATAAACTTACGGATTTCCTTTTATTAGACTTTATTTAGTGCTTAAAAGGGATTGCCTTTATATAGTTATAAAACATATATCTCATTAAACAAATGATATAAAGAACAATTCATTTACATTAAGTTTGTATCCTAGAACAATTGTCTATAGGACACTAAACCCCAACATCGAATAGAACAGACTTTATTAAATGAAATATAAATTGATACAAGTTTACAGAGAACAAGGAGCATGAAAACATTCTACGACTTGCAAGTGAACGGGTTGTCAATCCTTTCCTTGGGTTTCGTTAGAGTTTGTCAGACTCAGGGCGGATCCTCTACTCAATCTTCTCGTTGAATCTTCGTAATAGAGACTGGTCTATCTACTACCAAAATGTAAACTAAATTTGAACAATGTCTAAACACTAATGTGTTTGTTATTATTGAATAAACAATGTGTGTACATCATATTGTTTTGAACAGAAATGAAATCTAAATTCTGAATCACTTGACTCGGAATTTCTGCATGAATTCTATACTAATCTCTTTCTTCTATCTATCCTCTTCTCTTCATCAACTCTTTATTTATAGATGTTGAAGAGTCTTGATTGAAGTGTCGTGTCCGTTGTGAAGGATCGTATCCGTTGTGAAAGGACGTCTTTATCCACCCGAACGAACGCGTTTCGTCGAAAACGAAAGTGTGCAATTGGCTTATACAGATTTTCTGCTCTTACCGAGAATATTTAATTCTCGGCCGAGAATGGGGGAGCATCATTTTGGTCTTCGAACGAAGGGAAGGAGTTTCTGAAGAACGCGTGTCGTGACCGAGAATTGTGGATTCTCGGTCGCGGCTTTCATAAAATTCTCTACTGGGAATTTGTTTCCTCAACTGAGAATTTGACTTTTCTTTTGTTTCTGACCTCGTCTTTGTCCTCGTTTTGGTGTAATTTGATCTTCGTCGTTTTTAACTCCTTTTGTAGGATTTTTGTTCTGTTTTTGAGCTCTTTTCATTCCTATTTGGATTTTACCAAATATTTAGGTACCTTGTAAGAAAGAAACATATTCGAGAATAAAAGCATTCTAAACAGATATAAATAGCACAAATTCGTAGCAATATTGATGTAATTATTGATGATATTTTAGGTATATTTTGGGCTTAACACTTGACAAGCGTGGCATAATTGATCTTTTTCGAACTTAAGTTCTGGAAGTCCCTCAACTAATTGCTTTCTTGCTAATTTGGCCAGGAGGTCCATGCTTACATGACCAAGTCTCCTGTGCCATAGCTAGGAATTTTCTTCCTTTGACACTAAGCATACAGTTTTTGAAAATTTCTTTTCTAAGTTCAGCATAAAGACATTATCAATACGAGGGGCAGTTAAAATCAACTCATTTGTTCTACCCTCGAATATTTTACATCCAGTGTCATCAAATATAACTTTTCTCCCATTATCACATAGCTGAGCTATGCTGAGTAAGTTATATTTGAGTCCGCTGACTAGGGAGACTGACTCAATAGTAGGATTACCACCAACGGTTCCTGACCCTACATATCTTACCCTTTTTGTTGTCTCCGAAACTTACACTTCCACCTCGTTTACGCACAAATGTGATGAACTGAGTTTCATCACCAGTCATATGCCTCGAGCATGCGCTGTCAATGTACCACATCTTTGACTTCTCAGCACACCTCAGTCTTACCTGCAATATAGCTAGTTATCTTTAGGTACCCAAGTCTTTTTGGGTCATTGTTTGTTAGGCTCAGCAGGTAAAGCATCATATTTAATCTTATGACGACACACTTGGACAGTGTGTCCATTTTTCCCACAGAAGTCACAGCTGACCTTCCGTTTAGGATATCTCACTGACTGGTCAGCACCCTAGTGCTGAGCATGCCAGCACACCTTTGTGGTGTGTCCTTTCTTCCCACAGAAGTCACACTGGACATTCCGCTAAGGATTCCATCTCTGCTGACTAGTACTTCGGTACTGAGTGTTCAGAGGAATATTTCTTTTATTCGGAACCTTGAGTTGGTTCTGAATAGTTGTGACATCCTTTTTCAGTTTCTTAGAATCTGATTGGACCTCAGAGACAAACTTTTGCATAATTTCTATGTTGCTATGCAAAGTTGTGTTGTCTTGGAGAAGATATCGAAGGTCACTCAGTTTGACCTCCTCAATCTTGTCACATCGCCTACTGAGTGCTCTAACCTTCTTGTTACACTTTTTGATAAGTGTGTAGAGGTCACTCAGGGCATTAATCATTTCATTTCTGAGCAAGGGTAGTGATACTACCTCAGTTGAGTGTGCCTCATCGTCAGATGCAATAGAGGGGTCAGCATGCTCAGAAACACAAGGCTCAGCAAGCTCATCTGCCATAAAGCAGATCTTTACTGACTCAGTGGCATCGTCTCCTGATGATGATGACTCATCACTATCACTCCAGGTTGCCACCATTGCCTTCTTGCTGTTCTTCTTTTCCTTCCTTAAGGTAGGACAGCTTGATTTAATATGGCCAGTTTGATGACATTCAAAGCATGTGATTGGCTTTGAGCTGTCCTTCTTGTACTTGCTGTCACTGGACTCGGCTTTGTACTTATCAAACTTCTTATAAGGCTTCTTTGAATACTTGTCATTCTTTCTGAACAGCCTTTTCATTTTTCTAGTGAACATGGCCATCTCTTCATCGTCTGTTGAGCTCCCGTCAGTGGAGTCAACTTTCATGACAAGAGACTTTTGCTTCTTGTCCTCAGACTTCTCCTTCACCTCAAAGTTCTTCATTGAGATCTCATGGGTCAGCAACGAGCCAATGAGTTCATCATACTTGTAGGTGGTTAAGTCTCGAGCTTCCTCAACAGCAGTTTTCTTGGCTTGCCAGCTTTTAGGAAGACTCCTCAGTATCTTCTTGACTTGCTCTTCCTTAGTAAAGATCTTGCCAAGTCTCTTGAGCTCGTTGATAATGTTTGTGAACCTTGAGTTCATCTCAGAGATTACTTCATCATCATTCATTTCAAATAGCTCGTACAACCTCATGTGCTGGTTCACCTTGGACTCCTTAACTTTGTTGGTTCCTTCGTAGGTGACCTCCAGTTTCTTCCAGATCTCATGCGCTGACTCACAACCTGAAATTTTGTTGTACTCTGCAGCATCTAACACACAGTGGAGCATGTTTATAGACGAAGCATGATTTTGTAGCTTCTTGAGATCATCTTTTGTCCACTTAGTCTCAGCTTTAACAACCGTTTGGTCGTCAATAGTTTCAACAGGAACAAATGGGCCTTGGACTATAGAAAGCCATGCACTCATATTTGTTGCCTGAATGAAATTTTTCATTATGTTCTTCCAAAAGGTATAGTTAGACCCGAAGAACAGAGGAGGCCGAGTAATGGACAGTCCCTCAGGTAAAATCTGAGTTGTCTGATTTCCTGGGAGGAAACGAGTGCTGTTCTCAGCCATTGTGGGGATCAGCTCAAGATAGTTATATCTTGCTCAGTGAGCTGTTAAGCTCTGATACCACTTGTTGGTCCCTTATAACGTGACAAGGTTAGTTCCAGGGGGGGATAGAAATTATTTAAAATTTTGTCCGTTAAGGCTGACTTCTTTTTAAGAAAAGGTTTACACAGCGGCGCTAAGTAGTTTTAAGACACAAGCTTAGTCAACTTGTGACTAAGTCTATTTCTTTTCTTGAGTCAGGAGATAGCACTTAGAGTCTATTCCTGAACTCAGCTTCTTAGTGCACTCAACTCAGCGTGAGTTTGTTACTTAGTCAGTTTTATAGCAAGCAATATATAAAGGAGTTTAAGGGTTAGAAATATGTTACTCAGCAGACATATCCTGGTTTGGCCTCTCCGCCTACGTCCAGTCCCCGGAACTCATTCCGAGCTTTTTGAATTCTCTACTGAGCTCTTTAAAGGTAGAGCACGAAACCTTTTACAATAGAAGCTGAGTATACAAGAGTACCTTCCTCTATACCTCTACTCACTCCTATAACTACCGCTGAGTATTATAACTGAGTACTCAGCCTCTCCTTTCTATTCTTCTAGAAATGATAAAGTGTTTGTCCCAAACAACAATTGCTAAGACACTTTAGATGATTGAAATCACTCTAGACTTTTACACAATGATTGGAAATTGGTGTAAGATTTTGCTTTGCTTTTCTCATAGAACTTCAAGTATGAATTTGGACAGCGTTTCGACTAATTGAAGATCTGCATCGAATGAAGCAATTGAGAGGACTTTATATAGTGACACTTCAAGCACCGGTAATTTCGAATTTCGAAATAACCGTTGGAGGCAAACGGCTCCCTATCGTTGTCACTCAGGATGTGCTCAGTGTCGTTGGCCAATGAGATTCTTGCATCTTCTTTCTACGAAAGTGCTCAGCAGCTTTTCGTCAGATATACAGAATGTTTCGACATTTACGGCAAAGTCTTCCAGACAGCTTCCTGCGCCTTCTGAAGTTGGTTCTGTTCTGCCGCTGACCTGACTGCATTGTCGCTCAACTCAGCAGCTTCCTCTTGAAGCTTTTGTTAGAAAGCTTATCGATTCTTCTTCATGCTGAGTCGTTGTTTCACTTGATACGACTGCGTTTTATCTTCTTGGGCCGTGAGGTCTTGATGTGTTGACTTGGGCTTGACTTTCACTTATGGGCCTTTAGACTTTTTTATCTTAATGTCTTATAAGTCAATAAACTCAACATTGAACAAACACATTAGTTGTGAATAAATCAAAGCATTTAAATTTAATGTGTTAGAATATTTTTTATCAATTACTTAAATAATTTTGTCAAATCAAAATCATGTGGAAAGGTGTTTCAACAGAGTTCACAGCTGATAGGCATTGAGTTGACCTTGGATGGAGTTCATATGATTCACCATCATCAGCTGGAGTTCGGCCAGCTTCACTAGTGACTCTTGCTTGGGCTGTTGAGAAGCAAAAGAGGTCATGACACTCATCAAGTCTTTGAGACCTTTGATTTCGGTGAGAAGCTGAGTGACAGACGAGATTTGTGTTGGCTCAATATGAACAGACCCAGCAGCTTCGGCATTAGTCTGATGAATATCCTGAAGTAGAGCTTTAGCTGAGTCGATAATCTTTCTGCCAGACTCAGAAGCATTTAAGTAGACATAGGATTCATCAGTTTGTGGTTCAGAGGCCAGTATTTTGTCAGCACCGGATGGAGGAGGTGTTTGGTGCTGAGAAGTAGAGATGCCAGCTTGGTCAGCAGCTGCACTCTTAGCCAGGTCAGCAGCAGGGGCTGACTGGTTGTCATTCTACGTTAAAGGAGTAGGAAGAGGTGGATCAGCGGAGTTATTGACCTGCTCAGTGTCGGTCTGAAGCTGAGTAGATTATGAAGGTTGAGGCAATTCAGAACTGCCTTGAGCAGGAGTTTTCTTTGCGAACTCTTTGTCTTGAGTAGCAGGGACTTCAAGCACTTGCCCAGTGGAAGGTTGAGCAGAAGTGTCAGCAGAGGTTGGACCCTTAGGAACTGTGGGGTCGGCTTGTTCCTCAGCTCGAGAAACAGAGGCTTGTTTTTCCTTGAGTTGTTCTGGAGTGGGTTCAGTGGCAGTGGAGAAGAATTGGAACTGAATTTTGGTCAGGTCAGTGATCGGATCTCTGAGTGGGGAATCATCCAATAGGTCGATGAATTTTGGTTTCAGAGCCTTACGTTTGAGTTGTTTGCCTGTGCTATCCTTGTTTGTTTGAGGAGAGGGATCAGCAGCAATAGAGTCAAGAGACTCAGAGGCAGAGTTAGGTTCAAGGTCAGCATCAAGACCTTCCACAACTTTGTCCTTCATTTGTGGCTTAGCTGGGTTCTGATAGGGGTCAAAAACCCCTATCTTTGGGTACGGTTTTAGGACGGTTTTTAGGTTTATTTGGCTAATAAGCGAGCAATTCTCGCATTTAAATGCTTTTGTGTGAGTTAGTTAGAAATTGGAAACATTCTATTTACTTTTCGTCGTTTAGGCTCGTTTTGTGATCAATTTAGGCAAATACGGCCGAAATAACATGCATATTAGAATTCCGTTATCTTTTGAAGCTAATTGGTCCGTCAAAAGTCGCACCAAACGAAGCGTTTGCTCAAAATAAGCGATTGACGGATCAATTTGGCTTTTGGACTAATGTCTTCTGGAGTTTTTATGCGTGTGCAGGTGTAAGTTCGGACGAAAAAGGGTTTGGAAGTCATCCGGCACGGATCGAGCGTGCTTCGGGCAAAAACGCTCGGTGAGCAGGGCCCCTCGGGCCATTTCTGCCTGTTCGGCGAGCAGGGGCTGCTCGTCGCAATCCTGCTCGGCGAGCAGCCTTTCCTGCTCGGCGAGCAGACCTGCGGGAATTGGTCAAAAAGACCAATTCCGCCCCCACGAAGCCACGTTCGGCCCCACATCTTCCTACACCAACAAGGACACGAAATTAGGTCAAAACAAGACCCGAGACGCGGCTATAAATAGGAATTTCCAATTGTAAATTAGATATCTTTTACTTTTGTAATTAGCTTAGCTTCCACCTTGAGAAATCCTCTCCACCTCCTCCATAACCTTCAAACCTCCATTGAAGACACCTCCGAAGCTCCGTTCACCGAGGATTACTCAAGCTCCATCCTTAAATCCTAGAAAGACGCCTGCATTGGTAGACAGGTTCCCTGAAAGGGATTTTTCTTCTTTTATATTCTGTCTAGCCTCTGATACATGCTATGAATTCTAGGTTTATTGTAACTTCGTGACAATTCCTTCATCTTTGATATATAATATAGATTTTGTTTATTCAACTGTTTTGATGTTTTAATCTTTGTCTTACGCTTTGTCTGATTGGTTTAACTCATTCGATAATCCCAAAATTAGGTTGGCACATATTGCGAGCTGAATCTGACCTAGTCAGTGCCTATAGGATTGACGACCCTATAGAAGATTAAGCCCAAATTACTGAGCCTTAGAGCTAGTTTCGGCCTTACAAGGGAATCACGAACTAGGGACTTTAGGAGGATAGGTCGGGTTAATCGCCTTGGACATAAGCGACTTAGTTTCAATTCAATTGCTTAAACACTCTATCATTGTTATCATCGTATTCCTTCATGTTCATTCAGTTAATTGCTTTGGTAAAAGATCAATTAGGGGTAGAGTAATTTAGTTAGGCTTAGAATAACTTAGCTAGAATTAGATAACTTAATTAGAATTAGTGTAATTCAACCTAGGAGTAGATTAATTAAACAAAACCAAACTCAAAACCCCTTAAGCCTAGATAACATCCGAGACTTAGTAATTCGGTACTTGCAGAAATAAATCCTGTGGACGATAACCTGGACTTAAACCCAGAAATTTATTACTTGATAACGACGGGGTACACTTATCCCTTAGTGAGGTTTCGCAAGAAACCGCATCAGGTTCTCAGTTTGCTCAGCAGCAACTTTTGCACTCGGCTCAGCAGATCATGTTTTCTCAGCTTGAAACTGACCTCCAGTATCACCCAGTTCTTCCTCCTGGTCAGTAGGATTCTTCTCAAGGTCAATTTCTTGACTCCGCACAAAGTGTGATTCAGGAGTAACCACGAAGTCAAGTAGGTTAGCTTCGATCAGCGTCAACCCAGAGGTTTTCTTCCTCTTCAGAGGCATTTCAGGGGTTTCCTCACTTTCTTCCTCAGGCTCAACTTGCCTTTTCTGTTTCTCTGCTGACTTAGGTTCCCCTTGAGCTTGCTCAGTAGCAGCTTTCTTTGCACTAGAGATTATCCGAATCTTCCTCAGAGCTGTGTTAATATCCCTTGCGGATTGGTCAGTTTTCCACTTTTTGTCCTGTCTAGTTCGGTCAACGGGTTCCTTTTCAACGATTACCTTCTTCCCTTTCTTGGTCGGCACATCCTGTGCTTCTTCAACCAAATTATCCCCTTCTTCATTTTCAGCTGGTTCTTCTTCAACCACAGCCCCCTTTCCTTTCTTAGGCTTAATGGGTTGGTTATAGGCTAAGCCGAATAGCAGTGCCGCTGTGATTTTCGTACCCCAAATCTCAATTTCTTCGACTAAGCTCACCTAGTGGTCTTGAAGAATTTTTGTGATGAGGGAGCCCATCCTGAGTTTCCCTGTACTTCGTTGGAATGCGCCGATAAGGAAGACGAGCATGTTGAGCGGTTGATAGTTCAGCATGTTCCAGATGAAGCACTGCTCGAAATTGGAAGCTGAGGAGGAGGCGTTGATCTTAGGGAATAGGAAGTTGGTCAGGATGTAATGAGCCATTTTCTGAGGCTGACCATACACGTACTGGCTATTTCTCCTTTATGGTCCTTGGGTTTATAGAACTCAACAAGGTAATCGATTCGTGAGTAGGCTTTCGTGGTTCTGAGTTCTGAACCTTTGGCCGTCAGCTTTAACAGTTTGGCGAGATAGGATGGAGTGATCGTGATGTCCTTGCATTTGACTTTGGTGACTAAGTGGTCAACGTCATCTTCGGCAACTCTGAGATTCATATAGAATTCTCTCACTAATTGTGGATAGGTGGTACCGGGGAGAGAGAAGAGCTCGGTCCAGCCGTTTTTGGAGATCCACTCATAAAAAGGTTTCTCAGCCGTTACAAAGCCTGGGGAGAACTAACGGCAATGGACAACCTCACATTTCTGTATGTTTTTGTATACGGGGAGGAATACCTTCTCTTTAGGTTGCTTGTTCTTCTTCTTTTTCTGTTTCTTTGACGGAGTTGCTTGGTCAGCTTGAGGGTTTTTGCTAGAGGTGCTGACCTTGCTGTTGAGACTCAGTAGAAGTCTCTTCATAGTCCTGCTCAGCAGGAGACGAAGGATTTTCATCGGAGCGATTATCGTCGTAATCGGCACCGGAGATGTTCTGAGAATCGTTAGACATGATTCTTTGAGAGAGTTTAAGAGGATTTGGGATTTGAGAGAAAGAGAGAAATTGAATGCCAAAGATTTCAAGTGTAAAGAGAGTTTAGTGGGAAATCATCCACTATTTATAGTCGTTTTGGGTTGATCTGATAGGTCGGAGTGGCAGTTTCACCTCGAGTTGATCAATCGACTGTTATCCCTAACATTTATGACATATTCGGCGCATGTGTTTTCTAATTATTACGCTTACATCATCCTAGGTGGCTACTTAATGCACATGCTAGCATTTATTGTGCAACTGGCTTCACTCAGTATCTAGAATACTAAACGTTTTTGACATTCTGAGTGCTCAGTTTTACGTAGAAGAAATATTTGTATGCTTAGTAACTCAGTTTATGATAACCACTCAGTATGTATGTCTACTCAGCATAACGTGATTTTATGTAATTCATATTAGCTCAACATGCAATAGTTACTAATCACTCAGCATGTAAAAATCACTCAACATTCATTTAAGCGCAAAAAACTATTGAAGAGGACTAGACATACCGATAGCTTCCCTTAGTATGTTAAATTGCTCATGAGCCAAGGGCTTCGTAAAGATATCCGTAAGCTGTTCATCTGTTGGAACGTAGGTTAGCTTGATCTCACCCTTGAGTACATGGTCTCTGATGAAGTGATGCCTAATGCTGACATGCTTCATCCTGCTGTGTTGGATTGGATTTTTGGATAAGTCAATGGCGCTCTTGTTGTCGCATTTGACTTCAATTATTTCAGTTTGTACTCCAAAATCCTCCAGTTATTGCTTAATCCATAGGACCTGGGCCACACAGCTTCCAGCAGTAATGTACTCAGCTTCAGTTGTTGACAGGGCCACTGACGATTGCTTCTTGCTGAACCAAGATACTAGACAGCTTCCAAGGAAGTGATATCCTCCTGAAGTACTCTTACGCTCTAGCTTATCTCGTCCATAGTCAGCATCAGTGTATCCAATGAGTGTAAAGTCATTTGTATTTGGATACCATAAACCTGCATTAACTGAGCTCTGCAAATATCTAAAAATTCTTTTGACAGCTATATAGTGAGATTCTCTGGGGTCAGCTTGATATCTTGCGCAATAACATACTAAGTACTGAATGTCAGGCCTACTAGCAGTTAGATAAAGTAGAGAGCCATTCATACCTCGATATAACTTGCTGTCTACTGACTTACCTTTCTCGTTAGCGCAAAGCACAGTGTCAGTACCCATTGGGGTAGATATGGGCTTACATTCTTCCATATCGAATTTCTTCAATATTTCTTTGGCGTATTTAGACTGACTAATGAAGATGCCGTTCTTCCCTTGCTTGATTTGAAGTCCAAGGAAGAAGTTGAGTTCGCCCATCATTGACATCTCGAACTCAGTTTGCATCTGTTTACTAAATTCTTTGCACATTGATTCATTAGTAGCACCAAAGATAATATCATCTACGTAAATTTGTGCCAGCAGAGTATCTTTTCCCTTTTTCTTAATGAATAAGGGTGTGTCAGCTTTACCTCTGACATAGTTCATGGTCAGTAGGAAACTGGTCAACCTTTCATACCAAGCACGTGGTGCTTGCTTCAGGCCATAAAGGGCCTTCTTGAGTTTATAAACGTGGTTTGGAAATTTTGGATCTTCAAACCCAGGAGGCTGACTAACATATACCTCTTCGTTTATAAATCCATTAAGAAAAGCACTTTTGACGTCCATTTGAAATAGTTTAAAGTTCATGAAACTAGCATAAGCACATAAAATTCATATAGCCTCTAACCTAGCAACGGGAGCAAAGGTCTCACCATAGTCAATGCCTTCTTGCTGACTATAGCCTTGAGCTACAAGTCGGGCTTTGTTCCTGACTACATTACCTTGCCCATCTAGCTTATTTCGGAAGACCCACTTAGTTCCTATGGTCTTTTGATTCCTAGGTTTTGGCACTAAATCTCATACCTCATTTCTCTTGAACTGATCAAGCTCTTCTTGCATATCGTTGATCCAGAATTCGTCGTGCTCAGCTTCGGTGAAATTCTTTGGTTCATGTACTGAGACAAACGTAACATTGCTAAGATATCTCCTGAGTTGATTTCTTGTCATCAGGTTGTTCTCAGCAGCATCAAGAATGGACTTCTCCGAGTGTCCTCTTGGAATTTTGATCTCTTTGGGTAGTGTTGAGTTGTCAGGAGCAGGTGTTTCAACAATCTCTGCAGTTTTAGATTGGCCAGCAAAGGTAATTTCAGGTTCGTTTTTACCTTTGGTCAGCCCGTGTGGTAGTGACTCAGCGGCTCCATTTTGGTCAGCGGAAGCTGAGCCTGGGTCATCTTCGGTAGACTGACTTGACTTACCTGCAGGGTCAGTTTCATCGAACTTGATATGGACAGACTCTTCTACGACCTGAGTTCGTTTATTGAATACCCTATATGCTTTACTGTTAGTTGAGTACCCTATATTCTCACTCAGCATTGTCCTAGCTATTTCAACTAATGTTCTGTTCTTCCTCTCAACTACCCCATTTTGTTGAGGAGTTCTAGGAGCAGAAAAATTATGGTCAATGCCGCTGACTTCATAAAATTCATCAAACTGTTGGTTTTTGAATTCTCCGCCATTATCACTACGGATGTGAGCTAATTTTAAATCTTTGTCATTTTCAAGTTTTCTGATCAGTGTTCAGAACATCTCAAAAGCTTCATCCTTGCTACTCAGCAAGATGACCCAAGTGTACCGAGAGAAATCATCTACAATGACCAAGGAAAATCTCTTGCTACTCAGCTCATTTATTATGTTGGTGAATCTTGCGTTCATTTCAAAAATGTCTTCATTGTCATTCATCTCGAACAGCTCATATAGTCTCATGTGTTGATTCACCTTTGATTCCTTGACCATGCTGGTACCTTCATAGGTCACTTCCAGCTTCTTCCATATTTCCTGTGCTGACTCACAACCTGAAATTTTGTTGTACTCTGCAGCATCTAACACACAGTGAAGCATATTGATAGCCAAAGCATTATTTTGTAGTTTTCTAAGGTCATCTTCTGACCACTCAGTTTCACTCTTAACAACTTTCTTGCTGTTTACCATTTCGTAAGGCACAAACGGCCCTTGAACTATTGCAAGCCACACACTCATGTTTGTAGCCTGAATAAAAAATTTCATCCTGTTTTTCCAAAATGTATAATTTGATCCGAAGAACAAGGGAGGCCGACTAATAGATAATCCCTCAAGGAGTATCTATGTTGTTTGATTTCCAGGAAGCAAACGAGTGCTGTTCTCAGCCATTTACAGGGATCAGCTCAAGATAGTTTTATCTTTGAGTAGTGAGCTACTGTGCTCTGATACCACTTGTTGGTCCCGTGTAATTAGTTCCAAGGGGAGGGGTTATGAACTAATGTAACTTTTTCGCTTAACTGCTGACTTGATTTAACTCTTTAAACAACTTTACTCAGTTTAGGTCAGCAAGGTTGAGCGCGATGCAAGACAGCTTTAGTCAGAGGCTGACTAGAACTGTTTTACTTGTGAGTTGGGAATTAACACTTAAGGTCAGCTTCTAACTCAGCACTCCGATTACTCAACGTTGGCTTATACAGATTATATACTGAGTAATTTAAACAAGCAACACATACATATATATCAAGAGAAGGGTTAGAAATTACTCAGCAGTCTTATCCTGGTTCGGCCTCACCGCCTACGTTCAGTCCCCAGAATCCTTCCGGGCTTTTTCAATCCACTACTGAGCTCTTTAAAGGTAGAGCACAAACCGTTTACAAGCAATTGAGTATGCAAGAGTACCGTCCTCTATTCGTCTACTCAACCCTACTGAGCGCTATAACCAAACACTCAGATTTTCTCTACCGCTGAGTACTAAAACCGAGTACTCAGCACCACTCTCTCAATTTTTACAATTGATACAAATTTGTTCTTTCTAGATGAAGAACACTTTAGATGAATACAAATTCAATCTAGACTTTTACACAGAGATAGGATTTGGGTGTAAGAATTTGCTTTTTCTTGTTTGTATGTGCTTGTATGTGCTTGTATGTATGCTTTTCTTTTTGTACTTCAGCCAAGGATCCAAGTGATGAACTTGTCCTTTTATAGTGAAATCTGATGCTTCAATCATTTGAATTCGAATGTATCCGTTGAATTCAAACGGTCTTCTTGCGTCATTCACTGGCCAGCATACAGTTTTGTAGGCCATTCCTGTCGTCTGATTTTAGCAGACGTCAGGCTTGTCTTCTTTCGCCAGGTTCGTCTTCTAGCGCCAGTTTCGTCTTTTAGCCACATGCCAGTTGACCCATGCGTCTCGAAACTGTCTCCTTGCGTAATTCTAAGGCTTCTGAATTGGCGCAGATCCTTGTCGGTTTTTGTCTTTTAGTTAATGGATCATTGACGCTGTTCTGATGAACACTCAGCTTGACTTTAATAGACGTTGCCTTTGATCTTTATCTTTGGCAAGGCTGAGTCACGTTCTACTCAACTTCTTCGGTCAGCTTCGTCTTTAAGTGTTTGTTCTGAAGAAGACTTTTCTTCTATTATGCTGAGTTGTGTTCTACTCAGCTTCTGTGGCTCATGCTGACTTCATCCTGTCTTACTTTTTATTTCTGTTCTCATTTATAATTATACTCAACATTGAACAAACACATTAGTACAATTAAATCAAAACACTTAAATTTAATTGCCTTAATAATGGGATTAACTTAAATAATTTTGTCAAATCAAAATCATGTGGAAAGGTGTTTCAACATCTTCCACTTTGACGAAGAAAAACTTTTCATCCCAGAGATGGACGTTTGACATTTTATCACTAAAAGGCAAATAACTTTTGAATTTAGCAAAAGTGATGAAAGATTCGATTTGACATTTTGAAGGCTTGTGAAGAGATCAGAAGACCCGAGGAGTACAGGTTACCCCCAAATTAGATGCTAGAAAGCAATCTAAAGCTATGTCCAACCAGCCATTCGGATGTAGCTGGCTGACAGTAATCCCAAAAAATTCCAAGATATCCCCCATCATACGGGGAAGGGGAAGGCGGAATCCCTTCTCAACGTGGATTTTATATACAGAAAGATATCCCCTAGGGGGACAGGCGGGTCGCTAATAAGCAGCCGCCAATGCGGTCTCAAAATTTTTGATCCAAGGAAAACGATCCGCTAAATCGGCAAGATCCGCGGGGTTCATACGAGATGAAGTAATCTCTGCATGAGGTTTCTTTTTTCTAATCGGGGTTGAAGGAGAAGCCTCCATTCCAGAAAGAGTTCTAAGGTCTATCGCCGGCACAATAAAAGCTACCGCGGCGGAAGGGTTCTGAATTTCAATTAAACTGGGGCAATGATTCCTACGCTCCCTCACCGTATTACGCAACTCCGCCAAATCACAACTAGGGGTACTCTCAGAGGAACTTGAGTTCTCGGACGAAGTCCAACTAAACGAAGGTTCAGAGTAGGTAGTCAAATCGAAGAGTTCAGTGGTAGAACCAGAGGAAGAACTCATAAAAACCCAGATGGCAACAAAAAAAGAACAAGAAGGTCAACTTACATGGAAAATTGGAAGCTTTAAAGATTCTTGAAACAGGAAAAGCTCTGGAAAAATGCAAGCAAATGTCGAAGGAAAATTAGCAAATGAGAATGAAAGAGAAAGAAAGAGTCTGAAAAGGTGTCGCCACTTACCTCGAGCGATGTGTCCAGGACACCTGTCGCGCGATGGATGGTCTGGAATAGAGCGATAATTAATGCAATGCATCATGACGACACGCCAGGAAGTGAAAAAGCCCTAAAGGACTTTAACGTTACTTTGGGGGGGGGGGGGCTTCTGATAACATCGAGATATTATTTACGGGACCGAAAGGGATATTAACCAAAACGACCGCGTATTCGGATGATCGGAAAAGTTATGGCGTATCAAGCAAGCTACCAAAGTGGCGGATCACAGAGATTCCTCTACATGCTATCCATAGTCAAACCTATGAGAGACCCGCCATCCTGCCTCGATCCGCCCAATGAGCGGATGAGCCGACTCCTGATAAAGACGTTAATGAACCATTAATGAGCTAACGGTCATACTTGAATAAGATCAGTAACCGCCATTAATGAGGCATTAATGGAGACTTTCTAGTTACCTGAAGTTACGACTACATGACTATAAATAGCTTGTATCCCAAACTATTGAGGTACACATTTCACGCTCTCCTAAACCCTTCTTTGTCATTACAGTTTATTCTTATTACTATATACTGACTTTGGCATCGGAGCTTCCCCCGTCGAACCCAATGACGCCCCCCGCAGGGAAGGATTCCGATCAAGAGTTCAACACCAGTTATCAGTATATTATGTTCGAGTAATGTTTGCAAGTAATAATTGTAATTTTATTACCTTTATTAATGTAAAAATTTGAGAGTATAATAATAATTTTACATATTCGTGTCATTTTTGAGTTAGCATGTCAACTCAAATCTAACCCAAAAATTTGTATGTCAATTTTATGTCAATCCAAAAATAACCCATTACCTATTAAGCCAAATCCAAACACTAAAATAGTATGTCAATTTCGCATTGTATAATCAAATTATGTATACTTTACCACCACTAGATGTAACATTATTTTTTAATACTTTCTTGTGAATCTTTACTTTTTTTTTTTTTTTATACACACAAATTCGTTCCCATCTTAGTTTTTAAAGTTTAATTAAGATTATTGCATTAATACTAAATCTTTCTTTTACCGAAAATTTTGAAAAATTATTATTGAAAGTGTATTGTTAATATGAATGGACAAATAAAAATAAAAGAAAGATATTATCAAATTTGATAGTACTATTTAGATGAAAAGTTAGAAAAAGAGAGATCATTCATGTTAATATTACCTATATATTTCATACAATATATATAAATAAAAAAGTGATTTACTATACCTAGCCACAAATTCCTACCTCTAGCCTCGGGAATTGACCGAACTACCCTTTATCCAAAAATTGAAAAAAACCAAAACCTCTCAAATACCCTATATACACTCTTCGATCAAATCCGGACTCGTTTGTGAACCAAATCATGGATCGTGAAAAATACCGTAAAGGGAAAGAGAAAATGGTAAGATTTACAGTTTTATTTCGTTGATTTTCACTTCGTTTTGAGATCTGTGGGTTATTTAAAAAAATCGCCAGAATCGCAGTCGGGCGTATGAACATCACGCCCGACCTGTGGTTCCTGCGTAAGAGAATCACGCCCGACCAGTGGTGCGGGCGTGATAGCCATATGCCCGCACCTGTGGTCGGGCGTGATGCTCGAACGCCCGCACCACAGGTCGGACGTGATTCTCTTACGCCCGCACCACTAGTCGGACGTGATGTTCATACGTCCGACCAGTGGTGTGGGCGTGATTTGCATACGCCCAAGGTTTTTTTTTAAAATTTTTTTACATGGTTGCCTTATGGTCCTGTCCCCGATGATGATCGACTTCGAGTGTCCTACGCCGGTTGGATACGGTGTAGAGATATCGTCGAGCCGTATATGCCCGATCGAGCGCTGCGACAAATCGGATATACTCAGCCTATCCCAGCTGAGCGTATTAGACCTGATAAAGCAGTACGACCATGGAGATCTTTATCGTATAAGCTCACACGTTCCTTTGTCACAGTTGAGGATACCTGGCGGAGATTTCCATCGGCTCGGGGCATTGATCGGAGGAGATGCTGACCAGTTGGATACGATCCCACTACCTGTGATCCTGCTTATATGGACTGGTATATGCGATATTCGCATCCTCATCTCCTTCATGCACCACAGGCTGAACTGGTACAACATGCTCGCACCAACAGCGAATTTGTAAGTTTATTATTATTTAGTATTAGTTTATATGTGTTTATTTTTTAATATTTATTTATTAATTTTTTTGTAGTGGGTTAGCTGGTTGTGGCGTGTCACCCAACTAGCGGCTACCCACCGATCTGACGAGGATGCTCCACGCATTAAGAGGGAGATGGATGAGTTTATGGAGGCGTGGCGTCGGGCGAGCTAAACTATTTTTGTAGAACTTCATACATTTTAACACTTTTGATATTATATTTACTCTTTTATGTTTATTAATTTTTATTTTAATGTTTATGTTTTTAAATTTTATTTGTTAAAGGGTAATACGAGTTAAAATGCCGTAATTTTATTTCTAAACGGATAATTCGAGTTAACCACAATTATGAATAATTTTTTTTGTGATTTATTCATGCGGGCGTGTGGTAATCACGCCTCACCACATGGTGACGCGTGAGGCTATCACGCCTCACCGTAGGTGCGGACGTGATAGCCTCACGCCTCACCCTGTGGCGAGGCGTGATTACCTCATGCCTCACCACAGGGTGCACGCCCGCATGTTGGGAGAGATTTTTTCCCCCAATTTCCCATCTCAAAGCCTCAAAGGGTACTTTTTTCCTTTCATGGGGCTAGAGATGAAAAATTGGGGCTGGGTTTAACAACATCCATAAATTGATGCAAATTGATCCTAAAGTGCCAAGTTGACTAGACTATTTTTGGCCGGGCTGGACATAGTTTGAAGCAGGCTTGAATGGGCCTGGTTTGGACCATGCTTGAATGCGTCTACGACCTTAACCGGATCATTATTTTTAATATATTTTAGCACTAGCCCTCTTAGTTCTACTGTGTCCTAATTGCATACAATAAATCTATATTTTTATCCAATTAAATTTAAATAACTCTTTATTTTTATCAAATTATATCCAATAACTCTATATTCTCGTTGAATTGTATTCAATAACCATAAAATTATATTTTCTTTTTGACACATTAGAAGTACTTTGACACATGGTAGAGTGTCTCATTTTCTGCCTCCAACAAATTCAATTGAAAAATATGAATTGTTGAATGCAACTGAACAAAAATATAAGTCATTTGAAACTTTTGAAAGTTCAATGACAATTAAAGTTTTAAAGCAAGTACATAGGATAAAAACGTTTATACCGTCACTAAAGTAGGGGTTTGAACTAGGGGTGCACACAAAAATCCGCAAAACCGAAAAATCGAAAAACCAAACCGAAAATAAGGTTAACCGAAACCGATTGACTAGTGTACGGTTTTTAATTTTAAAAATAGTGGTTGATGGTTACGGTTACGATTTTCATATTCTAAAAACCGCGGTTAACTGAAAACGACCGAAATTAATTAAATATATAAAAATATATTTATTTATATTTATACATATAATTATACATTATCCCACTTAAAATAAATATAAGGATTAATAGCAAAAATTTAATAAGAAACACTAATTATTTCCGGTGACTAAGACTCAATGATGGAATATTTCGTCCTAAATGTCGTTGTACTATCGAATTTGTCACAAAATAGATAATTAGTGAAATTAATATACATGGATAGGGGTTAGTTGGTAAAGCATGGAGGATAAGAATTTTGATCTAAAAAACATAGTAATTTAATGCCTTAAAGAGTTGTTGTAAGGGGAAAATGCAGTGTCAAATCCATAGTCCACACGTACATAATGCACGCGCATCTCTCTCCGTCGTTAATCTCTTCAACTCCACATTGACCCGTTGTTCCACTCACAATAAAAATTAGAAGTTTTATTATAATCATTTTTTTATTTACTAATGGTTCAAAACCGAAATAAAAGGTTAACCGACCGAAATAATTGGTTAACCGATTAGTGGTTAACCGAATTTAGAGGACTAGTGTATGGTTAATGTTTTTAAAAAAACTGATAAAATGATTAACCGACCGAAATAACCTTAATGGACTGGTTAACCGACCACGTGCACCTCTAGTTTGAACACTAGTGGTCTCTAAAGTATTTTTTAACTCAATAAAGTCACTAAAATAATAAATAATTTGTGTTTCATAAAAACTATAGTCGGATCCAGCGATCTGGACCACAGAAAAGCTATAGTTACTATAGTGACTACCATATCAATAACACCTCACGATGATACACCACGTGACAATAAAAAAAAATTCGATCAATTTGAAATACATGTTACAATGAGGATATTCATAAAATTCAGTTTTTTTAATTGCTACAATTAGGATATTCATAAAATTCAATTTTTTTAATGGCTACGTGTCACTATTGATCGCCATGTGACGACATGTATCAAATAGATTGTGAGGGGGGATAATGACCAAATTTAACTCTAACGTTTCAAGTGAAGTGCAGATTTAACTATAACGTATGAAATTGTATAAATTTAACACTAACGTTTCTAAGCAGGATCAATTTTAACCTTGCACTATCGAAAATTTGAAAAGATTGGTTTAACTTTTATTTAACTCTCACATCGGACCTTCCAAACAAGTTTGTCGAAAAATTGAAACAGTTTCACATTTTTGGTTGGTTTTTTGTACCTATATTAAGAACACAGTAAATATGTTAGACATTTCGAAAAAAAAAATTGTGATTAACTTATATGTAGCAGATTTAGTTTTTAGCATTTTTAAATAATTTTTGTAATTTTATTAGTAATGCACTAAATATTTTAGATATAATTGATATTTGAAAGGTTTGAATTGACACTTAAACATGGGCGGCCGCCTGGGGCCTCCCGTTTGGGAGGGCCTCCGATCCAAAAAGGTTTAATTTTTTTTTTATAAAATTCAAAACTAATTATAATACAATAATTATTGAAATTCTAGTTGTTGAAAAATTGTCTTCGTAAATAATTATTATATCATATTTAAATTTAATAGTAATTATGCATAGAAAATAAGAATACACGCCACTAAATGGAACCGAAAATCGACAACAATAACACAAATTGTCTCCATTTTTGTTTGTTGTCGCCTCTTAACAACAATAGCACAACAAGGGGTTTCAAATTTTATTTCATAACTTTTCTCTTAACAATAATAGGGATGAGTTACAAATTTAGTCATATGGTTATTATGGGAAAACAAATTTAAGATTTACGTACAAAATAGTAAAATTTTGAGCTTAAGATGCACAAGATAATACTATTTCAATGTCATTAATGACATATGAATTTTTTGGTATAGAAAAACCTTATTGGGCGGTCAGAATACTAGAGATTGAAGGATAACAAAAATATAAAATTGTATAGAAATAAAACTTATTTTTCATTAATGAGACTTGAAATGAGATTGTTTTGTACATAAGGATTAAATCAATTTTCACTCAATAACCATAAGAATAAATTTGTACATAATCTAACAATAATATAGCAATTAATTGTTTTGTTCCCTACAAATTGTTAAAACATCTAATCTTCAATTGCGAGATGTTTGTTAGAGGGGATAAAGACACGGGGATAAGGATAAAAAACCCGAGATGAGTTATCTCATGTTTATTTTAGAGATATGTTAGGGAGATAAGAGAAGGATATGAGTCTTATCCTTCAAATTCTATATCCAAGAGGAGATGGTATAAGGAGATGGAATAATCTCCTGGGATTTTAATAGGATGGAAAAGTCCATCTTATCTTTCAAATTAATCTTATGTAGTTTAAACAAGGTTAAAATAGTAAAATGTATTATTTTATCCCTATCATTATCCCACATATCAAACATTGAATAATAATTCTCGACTATCATATTTTTATCCTTATCCCAACCATTTATCTTTATCACTATCGCAACCTTTATCCTTATCCTATCCCAATAGAATATCAAACACTCCGCTGGTACTTCTTTTTGAATTAAGAATTAATTATATTTCATATATATTAAATTTAAATTTGTAAAAAAGGAATATGGCCAGGGCTCTAAAATACTAGAGACTTATATACTTAAATAAAAATCAAACCAGTTTTTTCTAATTTTTGATAATATAAAATTAAAATTGATTTTGCTTTAAAAACGTTAGTATTAAATTTTCATCATTTTATTTTATACATTAATGCTAAATCAACACTTCTTTTAAAATATTAGGATTAAATTTGGTGCTTATTCATATTTTGAGATTATGGGGGTGTTTGTTTTAGCATTTCGACACAAAACCGCTAATAGTATAGTGTTTGGTTATGGTTATAACATCACAACGGTTAGCGGTTTCGGAGCAAACAGGAGCGGTTCACGAAAAGCTCCAATTTAGAGCTTTTCATGAAACGCTGTTTTTAGTTGTTTAGCTTTTGACAAAATTAGACCAATTTTTATTTCTAATTATTCCGGGTATTTTTAAAAAAATATTAATGGTCACCTATTACTAATAACCTGACATATAGAATCATTTTTTTTTTATTTTTTTCATCCCAACGAATTATACATTTACCTTTGATAAAATATACCATTGGACAAGATAAAATATACTGTGGTTTTATCAAATTTCCAGTAATCTGTTTTGATAAAATATATCATAGTTTCATCAAATTTAAAAGCAGTGTTTGATTTCATTATAGTTGCATTGAAAAAAAATGAGATTTTTTGCTAAATAGGGTGGTTCCGAAAATGTCATATCTATTATTTAGATTATTTTTATCAATATTCGTACAACATGTTTATTTATATCATTATTTTATATTGTTAAATAATGGGTATTTTTATCTTTTCAATATTAACAGCAACAAGTCTTCGTAAATTTACTAAACACTAATTACCAATTAGATAACACCAAACAACTAATAGCTAACTGCAAATAGTTAACTGTAGCTGCTAACAGCAACAACAGTGAGCTAATAGCGGAATGAGACACCGATAAACTAACTGTTAATAGCAGTAACGGTGAGCTAACAACTACGCCAATTTTTCTTGGATGCTATCGATTTTGTTGACACAAATTTATTAGTTTTGTAAATAAAAAACTACATTATTGTGCTTAAAATCTCTATTTAGTGGAAACTTTTTAACCCAAAGTTCATCGGTTTTCGATCTTATCTTATGACTGACATATCAAGAACACTCCACATCTCCATCCATGTGTCTTTATACCACTAAACATCCTCACCACGTGTCAACCTCCCTACACATCCCCAACCCAAACCCCTATAAATACCCACAATCACCACCAACATTTCATAAATCCCCCAAAACCCCCAAAAATGGCAGAATCTACAGAATTCAGACTAGTCTCCCCAGGCATAGACGACCAAGGTAGAATGCCAAGAAAATACACAGGAGAAGGCCAAGGTTCACAGAAGAACATATCACCACCATTAGAATGGTACAACGTTCCAGAAGGAACCAAGACTCTAGCTCTAGTGGTTCTAGACCTTGATGCATCTGAACCAGATGGTCCGATCGTGCCATGGGCTCACTGGGTCATGGTTAACATACCGGCTTCGGTTAACAGGATTCCGGAAGGGGTTAGTGGGAGATTAGAGGAATTGGGAGGTGATTATGGAGAGATTAAGGAGGGGAATAATGATTGGAAACAACCTGGGTGGCGTGGACCTGTGCTTCCTAATCATGGTCATAGGTTTGAGTTTAGGGTTTATGCTTTGGATGATGCTCTTCGTCTTGGTAATAAGGTATGATTTGTTTTGTTTAATTAATTAGTAATTAAGTAAGATTGATTATTATGTTTGGAAGAGTGAATTATAATGATCAGGGGCGGAACTAGGAGGCTGAGTAGCCTCGAGTCTCGGTAGACAGTCAGAGAATTGAGAAATTTTTTTTTTCGTAATGATGCTTTGATAATATTTTGGGGAGAATTATATTGATTCTCTGTGGTATTATTTAAATTTTTAATGGTAGATAAAATGCTTAAGGATGGTGAAAGGATTAAAAAAAAAAAAAGTAAACATGTTTAATTTTCTGATAGTTTGTGATAGGATGGTGAAAGGATTTTTTTTAGTAAACATGTTTAATTTTCTGATAGTTTGTGTAATATTTTTAAGGTTAAAATAATTTTGTTCAAAGAGCTAAATTTTGAAAATTTATCTTAAATTATTATGTTAAAAATTATTGAATTTAATGTGATATAATATTTTTAACGTTATAAAAATTTTAAATTTTAAATTCCGATTGGGTTCTAATTCTATTACCAATGATGATGATTATTATTTATATTATGTAGGTAACAAAAGAGAAGGTGTTGGAAGCAATAGAAGGGCATGTGATAGGAGAGGCAGTGCTTACTTGCATTTTCTGATATATATATATATATATAAATATATATATATATATATAAATGTGTTGTAAATTGTTGTTTTTATTTCCTCTTAAGTGATTATACTTCAAAATATTCAGTTTGTAAATTTTAAAGTTTAGTTGCCACTTTATTTACTCTAAATTTGTATATATAGGTCTCAAGTTGAGTGTTTATATAATTAATTTGTTTTATAAAGTAAAATTGTCTAGATTTTTTAGTTTCTTTTGGAAGAGTTAATTTTTTTAATATAGTCAATTGATATTAAATCTATATTTCTTACATAAATACAAAATGTATGACTAATGAATTTTGATAGATAATATATACGTAGGTCTATTATATTATTAAATAATAGAGTGTTTTATCAGTTTTTTTAATTCTTTTTAAACTTGTTCATAATATTAAATTTAAATTTTAAAATATATTTTTATTAATTTTTTAATTTATTATAAGAAAGAGTTAGTCTTGCGGATTTGAAAGAATGAATGTATATAATTAGTATGGTTTTTTAACAAATGAATGTATATAATTAGTATGGTTTTTCAGATGTATGAGGATTCACTGTTAGAGTCTTGGTTTATAAAAAAAATAAAATTAATGAAAAGATATTTATAAAATTTAGAAAGTTAACTTTTTTTTTTATGGAGAAGAGTTGGTGAGACATTATTAAAATTCGGGAAGGATAATTTATTTTTATGAATAAGGGTGATGTATTAGGTTATATATATTTATTTGTTTATATATTTTTGTAATATTTTGGATCGAATCAAATTATAATTTGGTTCGGTTTGGTGTTAAAGAAGAGTAAAAATTTAATTCGATTTTATTCGGTTTGGTTTTTTGATCTGTTGATTTTGATATTAAGAAATAGAAATTCACTGAAAATCAATGTTAATAATAATAGATTATGGAAGTCGGGAAAATCTATATTCACAAGTATAACTCTTTGTATGTACTTTTTATTTTAAAGTATGTATTTTTTATTTTAAGGTACAATTGAAGCTTTTAAAATCTTTTTTAATTCACTATTTAGTTTTTTTTTTGTTTTCGTTTAATTAATTTTCATCCATGGCGAGATTAAATTTCAATTTACTTGTTTCGATACTCACAATCTTCAAAAAGGAGAATCAAGGGACTAATTTTACTTTTCAAATTTCAAGTGATCAAAACTCAAATTTACATTTCAATCCAAAACTCAAATTTTCAGTCCTTGACGAAACCAATCATCATTTTCCAAACAGTTAATTTAGCATTGGTTTTGGTACAAAAATCTCTCCAACATTTGTTATTTGGGTAAATTACACAAATCGTATTTGAAGTATACCACAGTTCACATTTTGGTACCTGAATTACATTTTATCTCAAAAATATACTTCAACTAAAAATGACTGGACAATTTAATATATTTGACCGGCTAGTGACCGGTCAATACAAATTTGACTATTTTTAATTAAAAAATGGGACCCACTTTAGACACAACTAATATAAAAAGACACTACTATCTTTTTACTTTTTCCCTTACCAAACGATGAACAACCTGATTTCAAAAATTTACAATTTAGATCTCTACTCTCTCTCTCTCTCTCCTATTTATTCAGACTCTCTCTCTTCTCAAACTTCATTATCGACCAACTCTCTCTCTCTCTCTCTCAAACTCCATTGTCGACCAACTCTTTCTATCTTATTTATTCGGATTCCCTCTCTCTCAAAATCCATTGTGGACCAACTCTCTCCTATTTATTCAGATTCTTTCTCTTCGACTCTCTCTCCTCCTATTTTGGATCATCATAAAGTTTTTCAATTTTTTTCGCAGGTTAGGATGAAGTTGAAACTGCTTTCTAAAAGGTTCCAAAATAATAATTTAAACTAATTGGGTGCTGCTTCTTTTTTTCTCGGTGCTTTAACAGACTGGGTACTACTTCTTTTGCTCTCCTTCTCTCTCCTTGAGTTTCTCTCCCTTTCTCTTCTCTTATATTTCTTTAATCCTTAAAATCGAAAATTGAAAACCCAAAAGTTGTGACAACAAAACTCTCAAATCATTTTGGGATTCTCCTTTATAATTTCGATTTGGATATTCAGTTAACTCTTTTCCTGTTCAAGATTGAATATTCAGTTAATTGGGAGAGGGCTTCAGTTATTTACAGAAGATTTGGGATTTAGAGATGATGTAATTCAGGTTATTTGGATATCGATTGAATGAATGTTCAGTTGTTTCTCTCTCTAAAAATAACCAGTGAAAATAAGTATTCAATTATTTGGAAGAGGGCTTCAGTTATTTAGAGAAGCTTTGGGATTTAGAGAAGATGAATGGATAAGATGACATGTGGTATGGAGAATTAGAATTTGGGAATAAAAAAATTAGTGAAAGGGCATTATTGTATTTTCATATTAGATGAAAGTATTGTGGGTCCCAATTTTGAATTAGAAATGGTCAAAACGATGTTGACCAATTATAAACCGGAGAAACGCATTTAAATGTCCAGAGTCACCTATACTTGAGGTATATTTTTGAGACAAAATGTAATTCGGGTACCAAAGTGTGAATTAGGGTATAGTTCATGTACCTTTGATGTAATTTACTCTTTGTTATTTATATTGCACAAGACACCACATATTTAAGTCAAGTAATTTTTTTAATTAATTAGCAATTTCTTAGAAGCATAAAAGAAGAGCCATCAAAATTTAAGTCACATAGCGAAAGAATCTCGTAATCTTTTCTGAGATTTTCTGAAACTATTCCCGTAAATATAAGGGGCGGAATGAAAAGTACATCCTCGCCGCGCTCCGACTCGACCTGCCCCGTTGCCTCCTATAAGCCTTTCCTCCTTCAAAGATAGAGCCACAATTTTGTACTTGTTCATAGTTCTAAAATAGTCGAGAATAATTTGCATTATTTAGTTTTTCTTTTCTTTTCTTGTTTGAAGCATTTAAGAGTTGAAATTGTGATTGAATTGAACTTGTGGATATACAGTAGCGTTCATCTAGACCTTGAATGACTAAATGAATTTCAACTCCTAAATTGTCAAAGTCTTCCACCATCATCTCTTAAATGCAAAATTCAGAAGATTAGGGAGTGGGAGGTCATAAGGAGACTTGGTCTTTGAAATTATGTGTGCCATTTTACTATAAAAGGAGACCTTGGGTGCCATTTAAAGACACACCAAGCTTAGGCTTAATTCCTCCCTCTATAATGTTATTTTGCTGATTTTTCTCCTTAAAAATCAGTTGTTTGTGTTGTTGTTATTGTTGTTAAAGTGTTGTTTATTGTAAGGTACACTTGCCTTCACATGCACGTATATGTAAAACGCACATCAACTGCCTTCCGACGCGACATAGGCTTAGTATGCGGCATCTGTCTATAACGACTTCATGTCCTTTTTGCCCTAATGATATTGAACATGATTATCATCTTTTTGTTGGGTGCCCTTATGCTATTGATTGCTGGAATCAATGTGGAATTAATACAGATGTATTTAATTATGAATATCTCAGTAGCAGCATTCTTAATCTGTGCGTAACAATGCGCAATGATCTGATGTGTACTATTGCTGTTATCTTATGGTCTATTTGGAAAAGCAGGAATGATCTGATATGGAATACGCACTTTGTACCTACTGCTATTACTGTTCGTACTGGTTTGAATTTCCTGGAAGATTGGAAGAAGTACCAGAAATCATCTGAGGGAGATGCTGTTGTTCTGGTACGGCTTCCCTCTACTGGCCCAACGTCGTCTGTACCTGCTGGTCAAATGTCAGATGATCCTATTGATGCTGCTGTTGGTCCAACGCTGGATGTTCTTGCTACGGCTGCTGATATTGCTCGTCGAGCATTTTCTGCTGCTGCTCGCCGAGCACCTACTGCTGGTCAACATCCTGCTCATGTTGCTGCTGCTGCTCGTCGAGCACCTTCTGTTGCTGCTCGCCGAGCACCTACTGATGTTCGACATCCTTCTCATGTTGCTGATGATGCTCACCGAGCACCTTCTACTGCTGCTCGCCGAGCACCTTCTACTGCTGCTCATCGAGCATGTGATGTTGGTTGGACGAAACCTAGAAGAGGCCAAGTAAAATGCAACTGCAATGCTGCTACTTTTCTGGATGCTGATAAAATTAGTATGGGAGCGGTGTTGCGGAGTTCAGATGGAACATTTATGGCTTGCTACAGTGCTTGGAATGATGGTTGTATAGCTGCTGCTACAGCTGAGACTATTGCATTGCGCCAAACGATTATATGGACATTTTCACTCAATTACAGCAATGTTATATTTGAATGTGATGCCAAGCGAGTTGTGGATGCTGTCAATACTCATAAAGATGATCTATCAGATTTTGGAACCTGA